>NC_072416.2:28451346-29083461 GCF_028858775.2 Pan troglodytes
AGATAATTTTAAAGTTTAAACTTTAAAATGGTAAAGTTTTAAAGTTTCCTAATTTGTAGAAATTTCTTTCAAGAGTCAATCTGGCCTACTATGTGCCAGATTGATTTGTGAATTTTAGCTCATTTAATATTCACAAGATGCTTCTGTGAAATTATCCTCCATGTTAACAGATGAGGAAGCTTGTCACAAGCTACGGAGCTAGCAATCAGCAGAGCTCGTGTTGAAACCAAGTTTCAGATTCAGAAGATACTAAGTGAGGAAAGCTTCTTTATGAGGAGAGGAGGTTTCTTTTTTTTTAACTTCTATTTTAGGGTCAGGGGCACATGGGTAGATTTCTTATAGAGGTAAATTGTGTGCTGCAGGATGTACAGATTTGGTGTACAAATTATTTTTTCACCTAGATAAAAAGCATAGTACCTCATAAGTAGCCCTTCCCTCCCTCCCTCCCTCC
This sequence comes from Pan troglodytes, assembly GCF_028858775.2. Lineage (NCBI taxonomy): Eukaryota > Metazoa > Chordata > Mammalia > Primates > Hominidae > Pan > Pan troglodytes. Next base: position 28,451,798 of record NC_072416.2, read on the forward strand.
CCTCTTCCTTTCCTTTCCTTCCTTTCTCTCTCTCTCTCTCTCTCTCTCTCTCTCTCTCTCTCTCTCCAGCGTCTTGCTCTGTCATTCAGCCTGGAGGGCAGTGTCATGATCTCAGCTCACTGCAACCTCCGCCTCCTGGGTTCAAGCAATTCTCCTGCCTCAGCCTGCCAAGTGGCTGGGACTACAGGCACCCGCCACCACAGTCAGCTAGTTTTTGTATTTTTAGTAGAGATGGGGTTTCATCTTGTTGGCCAGGCCAGTCTCGATCTCCTGGGCTCAAGCAATCCACCCACCTCAGGCTCCCAAAGTGCTGGGATTATCGGTGTCAGCTACTGTGCCTGGCCCCAGATAAGTAGTTTTTTGATGCTTACCCTCTTCCTACCCTCTGCCCTCCAGTAGGCCCAGGTGTCCATGTGCAAACATACTTGAGGTTCAGCTCCTACTTATAAGTGAGAACATGTGCTATTTGCATTTCTGTTCTTGTGTTAGTTTGCTTAGGGTAATGGCCTCTAGCTAGAGAAGCTTTTTTACTAGTCAGTTTTGTGAACTTGGACAAGTGATTAAACTTACTTGAGCATTAGTTTTCCCATCTTTATGGTGGATCATATGAAGAACACTATAAGGTTCATGTGAGAATTTAATGCACATGAAAGTGCCTGTTGGGGTCTTCAAGGCAGCTTGGGTTGAGCAATAAATAGCATTCCTCTCTTTTGCCTGAGTTCTAAATAAAGACCAAGAAGTGACAGACGGAGGCAATCACGTTATCTTTATTACTGACCAAGGGCAAATGGGGAATACGGCTTAGTGTGCAACAAGTGTGTCTCTTGGCTGAATTCCCACATGAACATTAAGGTTGTTACCTACTTAGGCACAGACAGATAACACTTGATTGGGAGAAGCCTTCCTTCATGGAGACTTGCCTAGAATAAGAATTTACTGTATGAAGGAGCAGAGGAGAAACCCTACATCCTTTGGGCAGCTTGCTGCCTAGAGGAGAAAAGACATTTTGCCCTAAATGTGACAGTCAGGAAAATCACTTCATTTCTATCAGGGCAGAGTAGGCACATGGGTAGAGAGAAGCCAGGAGTATTTAAAATACGCTATTTCATTTTTATTTTTAAATTTTACTTTAAGTTCCGGCATACATGTGCAGAATGTGCAGGTTTGTTACGTAGGTATACATGTACCGTGGTGGTTTGCTGCACCCATCAACCCATCATCTAGGTTTTGAACACTGAATGCATTAGTTATTTGTCCTAATGCTCTCCCTCCCCTTGCCCCCACCCTGCAACAGGCCCCGGTGTGTGATGTTCCCTTCCCTGTGTCTGTGTGTTCTCATTGTTCAACTCCCACTTACACGTGAGAACATGCAGTGTTTGGTTTTCTGCTCCTGTGTTAGTTTGCTGAGGATGATGGCTTCCAGTTTCATCCATGTCCCTGCAAAGGACATGAGCTCATTCTTTTTTATGGCTGCATAATCTTACATGGTGTAAAATACACTATTTTAAAAAATTATTTATTTATTTTTATTTTTAATTTGTTTTTGAGTTGGAGTCTTGCTCTGTCGCCCAGGTGGGAGTGCAGTGGTGCAATCTCAGCTCAATGGAACCTCTGCCTCTGGGGTCCAAGCGAGTCTCCCACCTCAGCCTCCCAAGTAGCTGGGGCTACAGGCACACACCACCACGCCTGGCTAATCTTTTGGATTTTAAGTAGAGACGTGGTTTTGGCATGTTGCCCAGGCTGGTGTCGAGCTCCTGAATTCAGGCAATCCACCCCCTTCAGCCTCCCAAAATACTGAGATTACAGGCATGAACCACCACACCCAGCCTAAAATACATTAAATGGGCTCTTCCACATGGAAAAAAGCCTTAGTTGAAGAGATAAACTGTTACTTTTTTATAGTGCCTGGAAGATAGTAGACAATAAAAGTTAGCTAAAAACAGAACCAAAGTGGTTATCAATGTAAGATCAGTGCACGTTTCACGATGCCACATTTACATTGCTTTTCTTTTCTTTCTTTATCCTCTTTCACCATCTTGGCTTATGTAAATTTTATCACCCCAATGGAGATTTCTTGTTTGAAGAATCATACGATGTGTCCTGAGCCTCTGTCTTGCCCACATCTTCTGCTTACAGGTTCTCTCCTCTGCAGGGGGAGGCATCACCTGTTCTTCTCAGAACCCCAGATTTAGAGCTGTGACCCCTCTGACTACTTCTCTGAGTTTGTCCTTCTATATCCAATGACTAAGTTGACTTAAAGATGTCGCCAGTGTCCCCAGTGTCCTGAAATGGATGTCTTGATTTCCCCCAAATCTGCTTTCCCTTAATCAGTGGGACTTCATTCTCTGACCAGCTGACATCAAAAACTGAGGAGTTAGTCTTGATTCTTTCTTTCCATTCATTCCCCACCTTCAATCCATGTCTTTTTTTTTTTTTTTTAGCTGTCAGCTCTATCCCCAATTGGTCTACATCTATATGATCACAGCTCAGTCACTGTTCCAACCCACCTCTATCTCTTATCCTGAGTATAGTGACGACCTTCCAGCTGGACTCCCCTTTCTCATTTTTAATCCCTTCACACAGGGACATTTCAGAATGTGCCAATGCCTTGTGTAAGCACCCAGTGGCTTCCCACACTTCTCAGGATCAACTCTAAACTCCATATTGTGGCCTCCAGGACTCTAGCCAACCTGGCCTCACATTCTGCTGCTCTTCCTCTTCCTCCCTGCACTTCAGCCACCTGACTTTAGTCTTCTTTCCTTCTTCAGGCCTTTGCCTCTGCTGTGGCTTGAATGCCTTACCCTCATCTTGCCATGCTTGGCTGTGTCTCCTCATTTAAGTTTTGCCTCAAATGTCATCTCTTCAGAGAAGTGTTCCCTCACCACCCCATCAAGGGTGCTCTCTCCACATGCTCCCCACTGGTTCACTCATCAGAAGCATGTCACTCACCAGTATCTGAAATAATCACCCTCACTTACTTGCATACTGACCGGGCATGGTAGATCACACCTGTAAATCTAGCACCTTGGCAGGCCAAGTTGGGAGGATGGCTGGAAGCCAGGGTTTGAGACCAGCCTGGGCAACATAATGAGACCCTGTCTCTACACACACACACACACACACACACACACACACACACACACACACACACACACACAAACCTGACGTGGTCACATTCACAGGTAGTCCCAGCTACTCGGGAGACTGAGGTGGGAGGATTGCTTTAGCCCTGGAGATTGAGGCTGCAATGAACTATGACCATGCCACTGTATTCCAGCCTAGGCGACAGAGTGAGACCCTGTCCAAAAAAATAAAAATAAAAATACAAATAAAAATTTTGCATATTGACCCAAGCTCTATATTCACCTCCTATAAATTCCACAAGAACATGGGCCCTGTCTGTTATGCCCATTGTTCTAATGATGAAATCATTCCTGGCACATAGTAGGTGCTTGGTAAAAATTTGTTGAATGAATGAGTGCACAAATACATGAGTGAAGATTTGGTTAGGATATGAATAAATATTTATAATCACATAGGCTGGGCACAGTCACTCACACCTATAATCCTAGCCCTTTGAGAGGTCAAGGCAGGAGGATTGCTGGGGTCCAGGAGTTTGAGACCAGCCTGGGCAACATAGGGAGACTATGACTCTACAATAAATTTAAAAATTAGCTGTGTGTGGTGTTGCATGTCTGTGGTTCCAGCTGCTCGGGAGGCTGAGATAGGAGGATCACTTGGACCCAGGATTGTTGAGGCTGCAGTGAACCATGATGATACCATTGCACTTCAGCCTGGGTGACAGAGTGAGACCCTGTTGCAAAAATAAATAAAAATAAAAATATAGTCACATATATCCTCTTTTTCACTCAACGTCTTCTTACTGATCCTTTTAAGAGGATCAGGGTCTCCATCAGGGTCTTGTTCCTTAGTCAACCGGGGCTGATTCTCATCTAAAAACAAGGAAAAATTTATGGCTGCCCGTCCTCATTATTAATCCATAATAAAGAAAGTTTGTTCTCAAATGCAGAAACAAGACTTGATGCCATGAGCACAGAGAGCCCCTGGGCTGGCGGAGAGGCTAGGGCCCCACTGGCTCAGAGCATCCCAGTGAATGCCACCAGGGAGGTGTCAGCTCACTTTGATGTAATTGAAAAGCACACAATGGTTCGGACTTAATTTTTCCCTGTAGTTTTGCTGACTTTGCCATTTTAGCAAAAAATAATTTATTCTAATGTGATTTGCATTGCATAAAATTATAATAAATGTTTTTAAGAACAAGGTGCTGTATATTTATGAAATCGTTGTGTTTATATGAGGAAGAGGTTTAAAATGTATTGGCATGTATTTTCTACAAACACTTATATGCAAAGCTATATACTATGCAGCCTCGACATTAACATACATTATTTGCATAAACCATAAACAGTGGGCAATTTCTTTGTCAAACAAAAAGTACTGATTACCTTAGAAAGGATATTAATATCTTTCCTTTATCCATATTTTAAAATTTTGCTGACTGTATTTTGATGATCATTTATCTTGTCTGATAGCACAATTTGCAGCAAAGACTCTCTCAATATTTCCCCAAACAAAAAATAAGGTACAGAAAAAGCAATGGCTTCTGAATGTGAATGGTCTGGGTCTGGCTGGTTGTAGAAAAGCCCCTCTTTGGCTAAGTTCGCATCCCTTATACTGGGGCATACGCCAGCTGGGCATCTGATTCACAGAGAGGTATCAGTAAATATATTTTTAAATTAAATTTCATGTTTATTTTCAGCTTCAGTTGGAGATTTGGTCCACTAAACCTAGCTAGTTTCCCCTGGAAAAAAAAATAGACTGTTCAAATAATTTTCTGTGTGTTTTGCCTTAATAGCTTGAGACCTTTGGACCAATTTCAGCTGAATTGATAGAAACCACATTGAAGTTGCATGCCCCTAAAGTTAGGATTCTGTTTTTTTATGGGAAGAAGGGAAATGACTGATATTGATCAATTGGAAAAAGAAAGAAATCTTGGATTCTTGATCCAAGATTGATCTTGGAGTCAATCTTGATCTTGGAGTCAACCAAATCTGGATTTCATGGACTGACAAGGTGACTGGGATTATGTTATTGAACGGCTCTAAACCTTTACTTTATCCATTAAGTGGCAAGAATTGTAGTATTCATACCATGGTTTGTAGTGAGGATTAAGTGAGTCAACCCATGTAAGGAACTTAGAACAGTACCTGATATATGATAAGCACTTAATAACTTTGGCTGTTGTTATCATTAGTACTGATGTTATTATTACTATTGCTCTATGAATTGGAGCCAGTAATGCTTGCAACATATACTTCTGTGAACATGAAGTGAGATTAAGTGCCCCACATGTGGTAGAAACTGATAGATGTACATTTTCTGCTTCTTCTCTGATGCCGTGGACAGGGGAGACTCAGTCTGCATGAACTCCATTTTGGATATGCACCAAGGATTACTGGAAAAACAAGAATAATTTGAAATCCAAGGAAATCAATAAGTAAAGTCACAAAACATGTCCCAATCACAGAAAGAGTTTTAGTTCTTGCCTCAGAGACCTGAATCGTTTCCATCCCCAGGATAAGAATGTTGTAGGAGAATCCAGATAACTGGCTAGCAGTTCACCCATTCATAACAAACTTGGCAATGTGTGCTGTGTGCTAGGTCTGATGAAACTAATAAGTGATGCTTGGTGGGGAAGATTAATTGGCAAATTTGAAAAAAAAATGGCCAAGATTGGTTTTCGGGGTGCATGCGAAAATCAAAATGGGAACACATAACATTGTCAGTTCAACTGCTTTAGGAAGTAATTTACTGATCTTTAGCAAAGCTGAAGGTGTTATTTATTTTATGACCTACCACTTCTCTTAAATATAGCTTACAGCAATGGTTGTCAAAGGGTGGCCCCTAAACTAGCAACATCAACATCACTTGGAAATGTGTAAACATTCTTGGGTCTTATCTCACACTTCCTAAATAAAAACTCCAGGAGGGGGCTCAGCAATCTTTGTTTTAAGAAGTCCTCTAGGTGATGTAAATTGAGTTTCAAGTTTCAGAATTACTGGCCTAGAGAAATTCTGGCATTGAGGTGCAAAAAGAATGATGAAAGAGTGTTGGATGGGAAGTAATCTAATGGCCCTTCACCAAGGAATTGTGATATATTCTTACAATGAACAGGACTACACACTGCCATGGTGGTATGGCAAAATCAATGTTGAGAGATGAAAAGCAAGTTGCATAAGTATATCTATGTAATGTGTAGCCATTTATAGTATAATTTAAAAATATACAAAACATGCTATATATATGTATATAGTTGCATATTGTGTAGGGATGAATATTTATAAGAAATTAGAGGAGAAGGCCAGGCGTGGTGGCTCACGCCTGTAATCCCAGAACTTTAAGAGGCCGAGGCAGGTGGATCACTTGAGGTCAGGAGTTTGAGACCAGCCTGCCCAACATGGCGAAACTCTGTCTCTACCAAAAAATACAAAAATTAGCTGGGCGTGGGGGCACATGCCTGTAATCACAGCTACTTGGGAGGCTGAGGCACAAGAATCGCTTGAACCTGGGAGGCAGAGGTTGCAGTGAGCTGAGATCGCACCACTGCACTCCAGCCTGGGCGACAGAGTGAGACCCTGTCTCAAAAAAACCACAAAACACAAAAAACAATAAACCAACCATCCCTCCAACCAACCAAACAAAAAAACCCAAAAGAAATTAGAGGAGAAAGGAAGGAATGTGGTAGAAACTACACAAGGGGTTTCATCACCATGAGTTAGGTTTTATTTCTTTAGCTAAGTGATAGGTGTGTTGGTTTTCATTCTAAGATTCTTTATGCCTGTTTAATGTCTAAAATGTATCATCATTAATTAATTTTAAAAAGAGAGGCTTTCCTAAAATATGCCTCTTAAGTCTCCAGGGCAGCTTTCCTTCCCCCGTTGTTGTTTGAACATCAAAACTCCTGACTACTTGCTAAACATCCCCTGCTAGAGGAATTGCTGAACAAACACTGCCTTGCCATATGAGTCAGTTCAATTCTGTGCATGAGCCAGAGGGCAGCTTCTCTATTTTTTCCTGCTTTCCTACTTGTAGGCTCTTTATATATTTCAAAGTATTGTCTCACACATTTCATCCTGAAAATAACTCTGTGAGTGAGTGGGGATATTATTATTCCTCAGTTGACAGATGATGAAAAAAAAAATCAAGTTGGCTAACGTTGATTGAGCATTGTACCTACCATGTGCCATCAATAGAGAAAAATGCTTTACATGCACTTCCCAGGAATCTGCTTACAGTAATCCCATTTGACAGATGAGGAAACAGAGGCATAGAGAGGTTGAGGAACTTGCTCAGGTCCAGTAAGTGGAGAAGTCAGAAGTCAAAATCAGGTCTGCATAAGGGCAATTCTGTGCTGTTTCTTTTCACTGAAGAAAAATGTGTTGTGACTTGCCGGGGGCTCATTGGGTTTGGAAACAGATCTGCATTTTCTCTCTTATACCAAAGGGTGAGCCACACTGTTGTGTTTTTGTTTTAACCATCTCTATAAAAAGTCAGACTTCTTGCTTGCAAGCAACAGAAATTGACGCTGGCTCACTGAAGCAGAAGAGAACTTAGTGGGAAAATAAGGGGACTGAGGAAAGGGAAATAGGAGACCATACTTGGAAATGGACAGAAACCAAGGGCATTCCGGAGGGCTGGGTGGCGGAAACCATAGTCATGTCCAGACCAGAAGAGGAACAAGCTGGTCTCTTCTGAGTTGGGAGGTGATCATCCTGAATTATTTTCCTACCAAGCCTACAAAACAGAAGGGCATAATGTTCCCAGGTGGCCTCCCCGCGCCAAATCAGGATATCACTAGGAAGGGGTAAAGGAGTGCCAAGGAGCCAAAATTACAAAAAAATAAATTTCTGCTGTGCCTTCTGTCTTCTTTTGGACCCCTACCCATGCATAGGGGTTCAAATGGATGACTGCATCACATGAAGATGGACTGGGGGCCAGGCAGTCTGTGTCGTAGACATGTAGACAGGAAGTTCATATCCCTAAGCAGGCAGTCCCGTTAACCAAGGAAGGAAAGAAATAAATACATCTTTGCTGCCTGGCATCTCCCAATGGGTAATTAAAATGATGCCACTGCTGATTTTACTACATTCAAAAGTGTTTTAATTTGTATTTAGCCAGAGGCTTTTTAGCAACAGGAACATTTTTACAAATCTAACAAATAATTATAAATAAATAAAGTCTCCACTTCTGCTATTTAGGGGAATGTTTCCTTCAGGTAACACATTTATAAATCCACCTGTTTGACAATATGGAGCTAAAATAACAGTAGAGCTTGAACTGGCTGCTTAAGTGACAGTTGAAATGGCGTGTTTGTCAGCGTAGAAATGAAAAACAATATCATGCAGGGAGGTAATCTAGTCCCAGAGGCACTATGGACTATAAATGTTAAATTACAATAGACCCAGAATATAACCTTGCATAATTCTTGAATAAAGGATATAAGGAACAGAAAACCCAAGGTAGCAAGAATTCATATTAAAGGAAGCCTACACAATTTATAGTTAAGGTGACTTCAGGACTATGGATATGGTACCTCCCAAAATGTACTCGACAACTGGTTCATCAGTAACACTGGCCATCGTAATGAGAAAGGACATTCAGAGAGGCGTTGTTATGTGGTTTTGTGCTCACCTCTTCTCTTGGGACTCATTTTGTCCCCAAATCTTTCCAGGTCAGTATGGGTTGAGACCAGTCATGGTTGATTTTCCAATCTGCAGTTCATGGATGATTTCCAATGGAGTTAGGCGATGGCAGATCCCCTTCTCCAGTATAACAGCTGACCTTACCTTGGGGACTAGGGTCAGCCATGAGATTTCTGCTGCAGACGATCATTGTGTCAAAAAACTCATTGGATGCCATTCAGCTCATTCACGTTCAGAGGAATCACATGAAGATCCTGGGTGTGAACTCACACCCACATCTTGCTTTCCTCTCATTTTGGATGAACAAGGCCCTAGGTAGGCAAACCAGGATTATGTACAGACTCAGGGGGAAGTGTTTTTTGCTGGATAAGGAATGTGTGAAAAAAAAGATGAGGATTATTTTCCAGAAATTTTCCAGGAACTCTTAAGGAATGAAAGAATCTTGTTTTTAAAAAGACTAGGGCATGGGGAGAGAACAGAGAATAAGAACGCTTTCTCATGTCAGATATGCTGACATTATAGTAGCCAAATGTCTTTAAGATGGGGAGAGCTCAGCGCCTACCTATGGCTGTCTATTTGATGGGATATGTGAATATTCCAACCAGGATAGTCCTTTGTAAGGCGCATGTTAAGGTAAAGGTCCTATATAACAGATTCACTGAAGAAATATGTGTAAATCATATTTTAAATGCACTGACAGGTCTCACTCTTTAAAAAAAATCCTGTTGCATATTAAATACTTCTCTTGGGACTTAAATCGTCACTTTATTTATTTTTTTACTTTTATTTTAGGTTCAGGGGCTACACGTGCAGCTTTGTTTTATGGGTAAATCGCATGTCACTGAGGTTGGGTGTAGGAATGGTCCCATCACCCAGATAGTGAGCATAGTACCCGAAAGGTAGTTTTTGAACCCACCTCCCCCTCCCCCACTTCCCCCTCTTGTAGTCCGCAGTGTCTACTGTTGCCGTCTTGATGTCCATGTTTTCCCAATCAATAACCACTTTAATTGAAAGGAGATAGCCCAGCCTGAAGGTGCAGAGAACGGACCCTGGAACCCCAACTCTGCAGCTCCTCAGCTATGTAAATGTGCTTTGGTTTCCCAGATGCTAAACAGGAATACTAATAGAGAAATATGCTGGAATCGTGTATCCTACTTATTCAGTCGATATTAACGACTACCGCTGCTATTTAACTACATCAAGTTTGCTAAAAGCTATCTTAGCTTTAGTGGGACTACAGTGCAGGCTTCTTCTTATCTTAGATAGTTTTCCCAGAAGTACTTATCTGACCCGATTCATTCTCTTTATTGCACGCTCTCTCTCTCTTTCATTCAACATTTACTTATGCACCTGCCATTTGTCAGACATATGTGGCTGGTTCTAACAAAAGGCAAAGATAATAGTTTCAGCTCTCAAGGAGCTCAGTCTAATGGCAGAAAACCAACAAATATAGGATCGTGATTCATATTTGCAGTTCATTCTTCCATCTCTCTGTTACTGGTAAAATTTCCTCAGCATGCTATTTACCCTGGAGTCTTTGGATAATTCCACAGTGTCCTTAGTTGGCTATTTAGGATCTGGGGTGGGTTTATTTCTCATGCTCTGTCTTTAGAACACCAGTCCCTTCTAAGTCTTTTCCTAGACCCGCCCACTCTTGAGATCTATAACTGGGTTTGCGTCCTTCCAGAGAAGCTAGAATAGGTCCAGCCCACTGAGATGGCTCTTAACCACGAATCACTGCAGACTTTCAAAATAAGGCCAACACTCAGCCGAGAAAAGAGCGAAGCCCTTTTTGGGTCACTTTTTTCACTAATCCCGATGAGATGGGGGAGGTGCCACCAGAGAATTCTCTTTTGTGATTTGCCTTCCCTGCCACTAGGTGTCACTGTTCTACATAAATAAAATGAAATCAAATCGGTCTTGGCACTGTGGAATTTGGCCTTTGGTTAAGGGGATCTGGCAGGTTTAGGGACCTCTTCATTTTGAAGTTGTCAGATAACCATCACTGCCACCTAAAGACTGGCTACAGTACAGGAACTGACCCTGAGTAAAAAGCCTTGAAATTAAAGTATCTGACATGTGTAAATCCAGGACTCTGTATATATCCTCCTTGGTATTGATCCTTTAAAAACAGATCTCTAAAGATTAACTTCTTGGAACAAAGATAATATATTTATGGAATGTAGGGAGTGTATCACTTTATTATTTATGTAGCTGTTTGGGAAGATGTATCTGATTTTATGAAGACATCATGAAGAAAGCAAAGGAAATCTCACAAAGGAAGACTTGGCTGTCTTGCTGGTGACCTTCCCTTTGAAAGACAAAAGGAAGCAGAAACTCACAGAGATAACATGTGAAATCACCCATTGGATCTTCCCTTCCTCCATTTTTGTTTTAGAATATTCCCATAATTTTCTACCTTTAAGACAGTTAGTAGTGGTTTCTCAGCCATTATGCATGTTTATCAGGAAAATAAAAACATCCTCTCCACCCTCCGGACTAGCATTCTCATTGAGTGATCTCCAATTTCTGATACACAGGAGACTTCTCTTTCAGTTATTTACATGGTCTTTTTCTTTTCCTGACAATAGGGCTTTGTGTTATATTCTAGTGTTTATAAAAATGCCAGGGTCTCACAACAGTGATCAGTGAATATCGCTCTTCACTGTTTTGTCTATGATACATTTTTAGCATGAGAGTCTAGGTCAGTCATAAGAGGCTCTAGGATGGATTTTTCTGCCTTGACATGCCCCACTCTTGGAAGAACATCTAATTTTATTGTTGAAGTGATGATCACAAAAGCCAATCAGCACTGCGAACTTTATGTGGCATTGAACTTGGGCTCCATTTTAAGGCAGGTCCAATCCCTTTGCTGAAAAAAGGTTAACACTCCTGGTCAAAAGGAAGAAAGTATAGGCTGAGAAGAAACCATATGTGGAATACTTTTATCATGAAATATTTGTATTAGAAGACAGTGGTTAAGTCCAGAATTATATGGTTGAGTTATACCTTCCATGGCCTGTCAATCAGTGGAAACCAAAATGTTCTTTCTGGTCAATCTCTTCTTACAACACCATAAGGCACCCTTGATCAACAGTATATCACTTTCATACTGATACTCACTGGTGCATGATTGGAGAGTGATAGAGACAGTTCAGATAAGGTTCCTGTCGACAATTTTCCTTAAATCTCTTTGACATAAATGTCCTAAAAATTATTTCTGGGAAGCCTTTTGTTGCAAACAGCTGACAGAGAGTTTCAGTTATGGCAGTAGGAATTTAAAATAGGTTTAGGATTCCTTTGAGCATTTTGAGACGCAACTACTACAATCCAGAAACCCACATGGCATATGGATTCTGTGAAGTCTTTTGGTATCTTGACTGTTCCACCAAAGGGTGTTTCAATAGGTTAAGTTAAATAACTCTCATATTTTATTTTACTCCTAATATCAAATAAGTTGTTGGTCATCACGTAGCTTCCAGCCTAGCTAGTGTTTCTATGCAAATAGTTCTTAGATACTATCATATTATGATGGTAAAGATAATGTAATATCAGTTTCCTGGAATAGAAAAGTGATTTTTTTCCATAAAGGGCATTTTAAAATGGATCATTAATTCATTTTATGAGGACCTTAATGTTTTGAGCACTGTAAAGAAATAAAGTATCAACCTACTGGGGCCAAAACTGATTCAGCAAAGAATTTAATCACCTACAGAACATCCTTTTATAAGGTATTACACATCCTTACAGCTTGGATCAAATAAACACTGTGGAGTTTTTATTGGTAGAAGCAGCACCCAAATATTACACATGAAAGAGCCTGGGATGCCAAACCCAATCCATGGGCCATCTGTGGTCAAGTAAGCTTATTGGTCTGAGACAGAAGACTCTCATAGTTGGCCAAATGAGATTTGTATTTACTTTACTTTAATTTATATTTATTTATTTATTTATGTTGAGACAGAGTCTTGCTCTGTCGCCTATGCTGGAGTGCAGTGGTGCGATCTCTGCTCACTGCAGGCTCCGCCCCCTGGGGTTCATGCCATTCTCCTGCCTCAGCCTCCCAAGTAGCTGGGACTACAGGTGCCCACCACCTCACCCGGCTAATTTTTTGTATTTTTAGTAGAGACGGGGTTTCACTGTGTTAGCCAGGATGGTCTCGATCTCCTGACCTCGTGATCTGCCCACCTCGGCCTCCCAAAACGCTGGGATTACAGGCGTGAGCCACCGCGCCCGGCCACTTTATTTTTTTGAAACAGAGTTTTGCTCTGTCACCCGGGCTGGAGTGCAGTGGCGTGATCATGGCTCATTGCAGCCTCAACCTCCCCAGGCTCAGGGGATCCTCCCACTTCAACCTCTGGAATAACCGGGACTATAGGCAGCTAATTTTTGTATTTTTTGTATAGATGTGGTTTCACCATGTTGCCCTAGCTGGTCTAGAACTCCTCGGCCCAAAAGATCTGCCTACCTTGGCCTCTGAAAGTGCTGGGACTACAGGTGTAAGCCACTGTGCCTGGCCTGTATTTAATTTTAATATTTATTTAATATTAAATAATCTTCTAATATTTCATTCCTTCAGATTTAATTCAAAACCAGAGACAATCTCATGGAGCTCCTTGTGTCATTAGATTCACCTTCCCGAGTGGTTCTCAATTGTCTTCCAGTCTATGAGTTTCCAATGAAGATGGCATAATGGGAACTAGAACCTGCGTCTGTGGGTGGTGTGGAGACTATTGCTTCGATATGTTTTCCCATTCTTGTAAGTGTCATTATAGTCTTAAACCCAGAGCTGTAATGAACAGTGTGGGATTATCCATAGATAAGAGTCCTAAAGACATTCTGATAGAGGCTTATAATCAGTACAAATTGTAACGGCCGTAGAAGGAGTTGTTCTGCAGATGGCTTTATTCTTGAGTACTCAGCACCATCTGGCACTTTGGGGCTGAGCCCAGCCCTACCACTACAAAAAACCATATTTGCAATATATTGGCACAAACACGCAAGTCAATGGCTCCTTGACATTTTGGACTTTTTATCGTATGGCAAGTCCAGCTGCAGAGCATGCCCTTTTCCAGTGGGCAGAGAAGTGGCTCAGTTGAGGTTGCCTTTTGTTGAAGAAAAGGTCACCTTAAGGAGTCTTAAAGCTTTAGCTTAAATTTTTGGAATTACACATGGCACTATGAACCACTTCTTCCAGGTTGAGAGAAATACTTGTGGTCCTGATATTAACATCTAAGAATTTCACATGGAAAGATCTGCATTTATGTTAACACACATTGAGATAACTGACACAGTCAAACAACATGGACTTTTTCCAATCTGCTCTTAAAAACTTCCCACAGATTTCAGTGATCGTATATGCCCCACTGTACTGTGATTTTTTATTTTTCTTGCTTCTCTTTAGCCCACGGACTGTGATGTTTTGGAAGGAAGAAGCTGCCTTTTTCATCTTTTTCTTCCCAGTATCTTGGACCTGGACTGGCATGTTCTAGATACCCAGTAAATTAACTGAATTAACCCTGAAATCTTTCTTTGTTTTTGTGTTTTATTAATCCCATTATTAGGAAGTAATTAGGAAGTATGGGTCCACCACTAGAATCCTAGAAATTAGGAACTTCAGGGACCAATAGCTATTTTGAACTCAAGAAGCTTAGTGCCCCTTTATAGGTATCTGATCCTATAGACACTCTGTCTGATCATATAATCAGTCTATTCCTGGGTGAGCGATTGTGCAGATGTACTGGCTCCACTGTTTGCTAGCTGTGTGATATTAAACAAGTTATTTTGACTCTCAAAAACCTTACTTTTTGCACCTATAAAATGAGGGCAATAATACTGGCTAACTCTGAGATGGTGGATTTTATTAAACGAAGCATTTAAAAATATGAGCAATACAACCAATAAACATAAGTTATTTACTAAGTTTGGGCAAAAAGCACGGAGTCTTCCCTGTACTTCTACAGCATACATTTTATTCCCATAGGAATCTTTTCTTCTTGGAAAATGGATAACTGTCCTGATTATCTATTGCTGCATATGAACCACCCCCAAATTTAGTGAGTTAAAATAACAATTTATTCTTCTTTGTATAATAGTTATTATTTTTCACAGTTGTGTGGGTTACTTTGGCTCAGTTGGGTAGTTCTCATGTGTAGTCTCTGAAGCGGTTCTGCCTGGGTTTACTCTGCAGACAGACGATGCTATCAACTGGGAGCTGACCACTGGAGCTGTCACATGTGGCCACTCCATATGGCTTGGGATTCTTACAGCATGATGGTCTCAGGGACGCTGCCCCTTTACAAGCCAGCTGATTTCTTAGAGGAAGCATTCCAAAAGACCCCGTGGAAACTGTAAGCCTTCCTGACCTAGTCTTGGAGGCTGTTCATGACCTAGCCTCAGACCTGCATCACTTCCACGGTATTCTACCAACCAAATATAAATCCCACGGCCAGTCCAGATTTGAAAGGAGGAAGCTATATTTGGGCATGAATACCAGGAGGCATGGTTCATTGCAGGGAAAAAGGAATGGAAAGAAGGCTGTCTTTGGAGACCAACTACCAAGGGAACTCAGCTCTTTTGGCAAAGAGACTTTGGAAATGAATGTGGTGGGGTATCTGTCTAATGATCGTCTACATTTAACAACTGTAATCAGCTCTAATCTTTCAATCATGGCTATTAATGGGTGCTGTTACATATATGGCAGCAGCCTGTGGCATTGCATGCAGGATTCTCTTACTATCATGCAAGTCTTAGACTGCATTATCATTTGAAGAGCTGGGATTGCTTGATGCAAGGTGATCAGCTTTGACAGTGCTTGAACTTCATTTTAACGGGTTTTTGAATGGCCTCTCTCATGTTGCCCCAGTCTCCTAAAGTTTGTACCCTGGATTCAACCTGAGACAGTAGACAATATTTTGCTCCAGTGTAAACTTCATGTTGTAATTCTTGAGCATATTTGCAAATGAGTTAAAGTACTAATTTCTAACTGCTGAACAGGCAAGGCAGATTTTTCACATGTTTATTTTTTAAATCTCCCAAATAAATATATGTTTATTAAACAATAAAATAAAATAGAAGTATAAAAACAGAAAACCATCTTGTCCCCTCCCTGGTTCACTATCATTCTCCCTAGATGTATCCATTTTTTAATGCCTTAGTATCTGTCCTCTAAGATCGTTGTTTATGCTTTTGCAAAGACACATTTATCGTTTTGTTGCTTATTAAACAAAATTGGGATCATGCATTCATTCAACTAGAAATTCATTTTTATTCATCCAGGGATTCTTTACTGAGTGCTAGTTTATCTGAAATTTTATTTTATTTTAAAACAACATATCTTGGCCAGTTTTCTATATTAGTCCACGTAGTTGCTCTTATTCCTTTTAATTTCTGCTAGTGGTTATTCATGTAGCCATTTCTTTAATGATGTTCATGAAAAGCATTTCCATTTTTATATCTTACAAACAGTCTGGTAGTGATCATTTTTGAACATGAATCTTTGGGCACACACACACAATAGGAATGCTTTTACACTATTGGTAGAAATGTAAATTAGTTCAACCATTGTGGAAGACGGTGTGGCAATTCCTCAAAGATCTAGAACCAGAAATACCATTTGACCCAGCAATCCCATTACTGGGTATACATCCAAAGGAATATAAATTATTCTATTACAAAGATGCATGCATGTGTATGTTCATTGCAGTACTATTCACAATAGCAAAGAGATGGAATCAACCCAAATGCCATCAATGATAAACTGGATAAAGAAAATGTACATATACACCAGGGAGTACTATGCAGCCATAAAAAGGAACAAGATCATGTTCTTTGCAGGACATGGATGAAGGTGAAAGCCATTATCCTCAGCAAACTAATGTGAGAACAGAAACCCAAACACTGCATGTTCTCACTTATAACTGGGAGCTGAACAATGAGAACACATGGACACAGGGAGGGGAACATCATACACTGAGGCCTGTTGGGGGGTGGGGTTGGGGAGGAAGAGCATTAGTAAAAATAGCTAATGGATGCTGGGATTAATATCTAGATGATGGGTTGATAGGTGCAGCAAACCACCATGGCACACCTTTGTTACCTATGTAACAAACCTGCACATGTACCCTGGAACTTAACATAAAAATAAAAATTAAAAATAAATGTAGGCCGGGCACGGGGATTCATGCCTGTAATCTCAGCACTTTGGGAGGCTGAGTCCGGCAGATCGCCTGAGGTCAGGAGTTTGAGACCAGCCTGGCCCACATGGTGAAACCCCGTTTCTACTAAAAATACAAAAATTATCTGGGCATGGTGATGAGCACCTGTAATCCCAGCTATTCTGGGGGCTGAGGCAGGAGAATCGCTTGAACCTGGGAGGTGGAGGTTGCAGTGAGCTGAGATCATGCCACTGCACTTCAGCCTGGGCGACAGAGCGAGACTTCATTTCAAAACAACAACAACAACAACAAATGTAAGAATCTAAGAAGAGGAAATGCTGGGTCAAAGAGAAGACCCATTTAAAATTTTGATTAATTGGTGCCGAAAAATTGACTTTCAAAATGATTGTGCCAAGGAATCCAAGGAATAGCATGTAATAATAATAATAATAATAATAATAATAATAATAATAGAATTCCCTACTCTCTCAAAGCCTGGATATTGTATTTCTTTCTTTCATTCTCTTTCTCTTTCTCATTCTCTCTCTTCATTTTTGCCAATCTGGAGGCTGAAAAATGCTATCTCAATGTTTTATTTGTCCTTTCTAATAAGTTTATTCTGATAAATTTAATGCACATTTATTTGTTCCTCTTTTTCTCTGCATTATCTATTCTGACCTTTACTCATTTTTCTATTGGGTTGTTTGTCTTTGTGTTAGGGTCCCTGTTTTGCTCTTATTATGTTACTGTTCGTATTTGGAATTGTCCCCTGCAAGGAACAAAGAGCTGGATTAACAGTGACTTAAACAAATAAGGATTTATTTTTCTTCCACAATGAGAAGCCTAGAGGTAGGAGGCTGTTGGCATTTGCTCTGTAGCTCAGGCTTGTCAGCAGTGCGGTCTCTTTCTTGGCTTTTTCCTCTTGATCGTAAAGTAGCAGTGCCAGTGGCATCTGTCCTTTTTATCAGAAAGCTAAAGCATTCCCAGAAGCTGCAAGGAAGTTTATGCCTAGAATGGAGGTAGGAAAAGTCAAAATAAATTGGTGAGGAGTTTTGAGTTGACTAACCAGCAGTTCCTGCAATTTTGGTATTAATACCTTGTGTTATTTGTTAAACTGTGTTTTGTAACCTGGGCAACACAGTAAGACCCTGTCTCTACAAAAAATAAAAAATGTAGCTGGGTGCAGGGACAGGTACCTATAGTTCCAGCTACGCAGGAGGCTAAGGTTGGGAGGATCTCTTGAGCCCAGGAGTTCGAGGCTGCAGTGAGCCATGATCACACCACTACACTCCAGCCTGGGCAACAATGTGAGACCCCATCTCTTAAAAAAAAAAAGTTGTATTTTTTTTTCCCCAGTTTGCCATCAATATCTTAAGTTTGTAGTGTCTTTCAGCCCACAGATATTTACATCTTGAAGGCAGTGAATTCTGTTGTATTTGTTTATAATTTGAGTGTTCATTCTTTCTATAACAGAAAATTAAAAAAATTTTCTAATGTATCCATAGTTTTGATTATATATATCTATATTTTTAATCAATCTATAATTTATTTTTATATGCAGTCTGATGTGGGAAAATACTTCTCATTCCCCCAACAGTGGAGATGAAGTTTTCTCAATACCGTCGTCAAGTTTTCCGCATGTGCACTGCATGATCTGTTTTGGTACTCTCTGTTGTGTTTCACTCATTCATCTCTGTACTGGAATCCTATTCTTTTAATTACTACAGCTTCTTATATAGTCTAATGCTAATGTCTAAAACAGCACATACCCTTCCTATTTTGCTCTCCCATCAACACGAGTTTTTTTTTTTTTTTTGACTCTTTTTTTTCACATTTACAGGTAAATTTTACAGGCAGTTTATTAGCTTTCTTTAAAACATCACATTGGAATTCTTAGCAGGATTACATTGAGACAGTAGATTAATGTATGATGTTTCAGTCAAGGAACATGGCATGTCTTTTAACTTATTTATTGTTAAATGTACTTTAGTAAATGTGTGTAGTTTTTCTTACATCCTATACATTTTTGTTAGGTTTATAACTAGATATTTTATATTGTACCTGGTTCATAATTGGGATCCCCCCATATAAATTGTTATTAATGCTTAGGAGAACTATTGATTTTTGTCTGCAGTCAGCCACCTTAAATTATTTTGCTATTAATTTCAAAAATTAAGTTGAGTTTAGTAGTTTTTGATGGGTCAAGAATGATAACACATGCAAATAATGACAGTTTGTGACTTTCTTTACAATTTAACTCCCTTCAGTTTT
Organism: Pan troglodytes; assembly: GCF_028858775.2. NCBI lineage: Eukaryota > Metazoa > Chordata > Mammalia > Primates > Hominidae > Pan > Pan troglodytes. Next base: position 28,470,948 of record NC_072416.2, read on the forward strand.
GTTTGTTTTTGACTTGGTGCAATGTCTAGAATATCTAAGACAATGTTGAATGTTAACCGTGATAATCAACTTTTTAATCTAATTCTTTATTTTAATTGAAATGCTTATAGTGTGTCACTCCTGAACATATAGTTGTAGTAGATTTTTGCTAATACTCTTTATCAGATAAAATAAAATCTGTTTCTAGATTGCTGTGAACTCTTCCTGGGAATTCAGGTAGCTCTTTGTCAAGATTTTAAACATTTATTAAGGTGAACATATAGGGTTTGTCCTCTTTTAAAAAAGAAGGTGGCTAATTTCAGAAATCCTAATGATGGATCATTATATCATTCCTGAGAAAATCCTATTTGGTTCTGTTGTTTCATTTGGTTAAGACATTGCTAAATTAAAATTACTTATCTATTTGTTACAATTTTTGGTATTTATATTTACGTATTTAAATTATTCTTTTGAGGGTCTTTACTGCTGGTAAAATACAATTTGGTTTTTGTATCAGTTTTATGTTTGTCTTTGAGAATGATTTCAACAACTTTCTTTTTCAGTGTTCTAAAATAATCACAGTAAAGTACAGATTACATATTGTGAGAATGTCAGTAGAACTCATCCATAAAACTATATGGGTCTGGTGATTTGGGAGGGTTAGGTATTTGCTAACTTTTTTTTTTTTTTTTTTTTGAGACAGAGTCTTGCTCTGTTGCCCAGGCTGGAGTGCAGTGGCACGATCAAGGCTCACTGCAACCTCTGCCTCCCGAGTTCAAGCAATTCTCCTGCCTCAGCCTCCTGAGTAGCTGGGATTACAGGCGTGTGCCACCACGTCCGGCTAATTTTTTGTATCTTTAGTAGAGATGGGGTTTCACCATGTTGGCCAGGCTGGTCTCAAACTCCTGACATCAAATGATCCGTCCGCCTCAGCCTCCCAAAGTGCTGGGATTATAGAAGTGAACCGCTGTGCCCAGCCTAATTTTAAACGAAAAAATAATTTTTTTTTTTTTGCTTTTTCTAAACCCTTTTTGAGTTTACTTTGGTAATTTAAAAATCCTTAATAATGATCCATTTAATCTAGATGTTCAGATTTATTGATGTAAATTTATATCTAGTATAAACCTCTCCCACATTTGTAGTTATGCCCTCTTCATCATTCTGAAGATTGTTATTTGTGCTCTCTTTATTTCTTGCCAGGTCTTACAGAAGTTTGTTTATTTTATTGCTCTTTTTACAGAGCTAGCTTTTAGTTTTATTGCTGCAAATTCCTATTTTTCTTTTGTTTTCTGTTTCATTTATTTCTGCTTTTATCTTTATTCCTTCTTTTTTTTGTTTTACTTTCTTCAGTTTTTTTATTATGGTTTTCATGGTTCCTTTTCCAGCTTCCTGAGTTGAATGTTTAGTTCATTTATTTTCAGTCTTCCTTGTTTTCTAATACATTTAAAGTTGTAAATTTTCATCCAAGTACTGCTACCTTCCATAATTTAGATATGTAGGGTTCCAGTTGTTCGTTTCTAAACAGGTTGTAATTTCGGTTTTGAATTTCTATTTAATCCATGAGTTATTTAAAAAACTGTTTTAAATTTCCAAATAGATGGTTTTGTGGTGGTGTTACTTATTTTTGGTTCTTGGCCATCTATTTGTTAATAATGTCTGCATTTACTGTGTTAATTCTTCTATGTAGCTTTAACATTTTTGACTTCTTTTTGAAATTTATTGAGATTCTGTTTATGGCCTAATAAAGACTGAAATTGTTGATAAATATATTTTTAAAGGATGTATATTTTCTGGGTACAAATATACATATACATGCAGACGTATTTATGTATATACATGTACGTGTATACATGAACATATCTGTGTCTAATCAGACTTGTTAACTGTCATCATTAAAATCCTTCTTTTGATTGGTGAATCTCTGAGCAAGAAATGTGTCACTTTTTCTTTGAAATTCTGAATCGTTTTGGCATATTTATTTTGAAGTCCTGTTATTTGATGAATAACTTTTCATAACTTTCTTTAGAGCTTCTTTTTCTTACTTATTTTTATTTTTCAGACAGGAGCTCGGTCTATCACCTAGGCTAGTCACCTAGGCAGTCATGGCTCACTGCAGCCTCCACCTCCCAGGCTCAAGCCATCCTCCCGTCTTTGCACCTCAGCCTCTAGGGTAGCTGGCATTACAGGTGTGTGCTGCCACATCCAGCTAATATTACGTATGTTTTTGTAGAGACGGGGTCTCACCATGTTGCCCAGGCTGGTCTTGAACTCCTGGACTCAAGCAATTTGCCTGCCTTGGCCTCCCAATGTGCTGGAACTACAGGTGTGAGCCACCGTGCCTCGCTTAGAGCTCCTTAATCTATCACATGTTTTATTAATAAAATATTCTCCTCTGTCTCTTATGACATCTGTCACCTTAATTCTATTTTTTTCTGATACTTATGTTGCTAATTTAATTTTCTTTTATCCTCTTTTCAATCTTTTTGGATTACTTTGTTTTGTTTTATGTCGTATAATGAAAATATAGATGCCTAGATGTCTTTTTTTTTTTTTTTTTTTTTTTTTTTGAGACGGAGTTTTGCTTTTGTTGCCCAGGCTGGAGTGCAATGGTGTGATCTTGGCTCACTGCAACCTCCGCCTCCCTGGTTCAGGCAATTCTCCTGCCTCAGTCTCTCGAGTAGCTGGGAATACAGGCATGCACCACCATGCCTGGCTAATTTTGTATTTTTAGTAGAGATGGGGTTTCTCCATGTTGGTTAGGCTGGTCTTGAACCCCAATCTCAGGTGATCCACCTGCCTCGGCCTCCCAAAGTGTTGGGATTACAGGCGTGAGCCACCACGCCCAGCCCCTATTTTTTTAAACACTCACTTGTAGCATCAAATGTTTGAAAATTCTGTATGGGCTGGGAAAAAACCCCACATCCATCTCGACTGCCTTCAAAAACTCTACCCAGTCTTTAAGATGAAGTTGAAATATCTAACCTCTTATGTGAAACTTTTCTAGAAATGCCTAGCCCCCCAAATAAGCATATTCTTCCCCTCTAGGTCTAAGTTACTTCATTACTTCTAAATTCTGGCTCTTAGCACATTGTATTGGAAGTATCTACTTAACTAATTTTTTCCTGGATTCATGGAAAAGAAAACAAAATTCAAATTTCTTTGCCTCCTATTCTCCAAGCTCCCACAGCTCTCCCCAAAACAATTGCTGCAGCTATTCTTGGTTCTGCAACTCCTTACAGAGACTCTGGGGTCTCCGAGGTTATTCCTGCTGCATCTGGAAGGAGTTCAAAGTTAAGAAAGAAAAGAGTGCTTCATACAAAGGCACAAAGACAGAAAAGCACTGCCCTTTTGGGGGGCTTTACTAGGTCGTTGTGTCTGGAAACTATTCTGTGTTAAGGAGGGAACAGGGAGTATGGTGGGAGAGGATGAAAAAGGAACAGATTTTCATTTGGAAACATTATTTTCATGCATAAGGAGATACTGTGTCTGCTGGCCCATTACAAAGTCTTTGAGACTCAACTTGGACCTTTTACCCAGTAATTTCCTATTTTACTTCCAGAGTTTAGTGGCTGGCAATTCTAAACGGTTGGAGTCTTAAAGAGTGAAGCTTAATTTGGAGAAATCACTCAAGGAAAAGTTTTCCAATGAAACTGAGACATGGCCAAGCACTGTGGCACTGATAAATAAATAGTGCTGGACGTTCCCATGTTTCTGTCCCATCCTGTACTAGCACTGGGATTGATTGGAGGTTTAGATTATATGTTTGCTTTTCCATGCAGATGGATGCCTGGCGGGTTGGTCACCATGCCCAAGCTGTTTCATTTTGTGTTTATTATTTGCTCACCATTTCTAATTCCAGGGAGGACGGCATGTTGCAAGTAGCTGTCATCACTGTTTCCAGTCGTTCCCATCTCTATGAGCATTCCTTCTTATGTGACATTACAGAGCGGGCTCTTTGAGTAGAGCCTTCCATTTGCCCTCTGTCCATAGAGCCATCTTCCCAAGTCTTCATTGCATGCCCACTCCTGCCATTGCCTGATTTTCTTCCTAAATGATTTCCACTGCCATTACCTTTTTTGGTTACTCGAGACCACCCTTCAGCTCCACACTCTGTCTGTCCCTGCACATTTTAGTGACCAGAGGTAGTTGAAACTCAGCGTTCTTTGGAAAGAAAGCTTTGGCAAAGCTGGTGCAGCACAGCTAGAGAACTTGGATATACAATCTTTGTTGCCTCAATAGAGGGAAGTGGAGTCAGGTGGGTGAACTGTGGGGCAGGCGGGGGCATGTCAGGAACTAATAGCCTTGAAATACACTAGACATAGCAAACGACCAAGAATTCATCCTAGGTTGACACTACTTCCAAAAGGCATCATTCTGTTGTTCAATTTTGACGGTGTTATGGAATCTTTTCATGAGAAACGCCTAACGACACTTTCGAAAAGTTATTAATGGATCCTGCCATGCTATGATAACAATGGCAGGTAGTTAAGGACTATGTGCTTCAGGTCCTGCCCTGTGCAATTTTATACACTTGCTCAGTAACAGAGGTATCATATGGGTTCTATACCATCTGATTTTATAGATGAGAAAGGTGACATATAGAGGAGCTAAAAGGACCCATCCAAAACTGGGTGAGTAGGTAGTGGAGTTGAGATTTGAATCATGTCTCATTCCAATGCACTAAGGCTAGATATCTGCAAATGAGAAAGTCAGCAGGGTCTCTCATGACAAATAGAGTCCTACTCTCTCTTAGTTTTACTTGTTTCTCTTGGAATAGTCTGTCCATCTCTTCTTTAATCCCCTTTCCAATCAAAATCCTTAAGTGCTTCTGAAAGTCTGGTCTTTATTTCTTTTTTAAAAAATTAATTTTAATTATTTTTAAGTTCTGGGGTACATGTGCAGGATGTGCAGGTTTGTTACGTAGGTCAATGTGTGCCATGGTGGTTTGCTGTATCTGTTAACCCATCACCTAGGTATTAAGTCCAGCATGTACCTGGCCATGCTTTGAGATTTAAATCCATTTCCCTAATTACTAGTAAACTTGACGTTCTTTTCAAATATTAGCTATTTATATTTCTTTATTCTGAATTTCATATGCACATTATTTCCCTTTTTTTTTAAAATGGGCAATCTTTTTTTTTTTCTTTTAAAAGCTCTTTATAAGAGCTCTCGATACATTCTGGATTTCAATCCTATTTCTGTCATATAGGATGGAAAAAATTTCTCCTAGATTGTTACTTGTCTCTAGCTTCCTTTGCAGAATCTTTTGTCAAACAGATGTTTTAAATTAATGACATGAAATCAAGCAGTATTTCCCTTGATTATTTTGTTTCATGCTTCATATTTCATCATTCTAAGATTATAAAGGTATTATCCTATATTCTTCTTTAATCATTTTGAATTTTTAACGTTGAAGTTTTTAATTCATCTCCAGTTTAATTTTGTGTGTGCAATGTGAAGGATGAATCTTCTACTATTTAAAAATTTCCAAATGTATACTCAGTTGTGTCAGCCCCAGTTTTTAAAGTTAGTTCCACCAGTCTTCTCTGATTTTCTGTTTCTTAACAATTCCCTCCTGTCCTACAAATGCATTTATCTGCTCTTGCCTCAACACTTGTAAAATTACTTTAGCTGATTAACCTGTTTTCCCCAGTGTTATTATCAATGTATAGATCTTTCACCTCCTTGGTTAAATTCTACCTTAGTATTTTACCTTATAAAATGCTTTTGTGAATGAAATTGTTTTCTTAATTTCTTTTTGAGAGAGTTGTTCATGTAAAGAAATGCAACTGATTCTCGTATGTTTATTTCATATCCCGCAACTTTACTGTATTTTTTCATTAGTTCTGACAGATTTTTGGTGAAATCTTTGTGAGTGTGTGTGTGTGTATATATATATATATATATTCCTCTGCAAACAGAGACAATTTAACTTCTTTTTTTTCCAATTTGGATGCGTTTAATTTCTTTCTTTCTCTGGCATAATTTCTCTTGCTAGGATTTCTAGTATTATGCTGAATAAAAGTAGCAAGAGTGGCATCCTTATTTTGTTCCTGATTTTGGAGGGAAGGCTTTCAGCTTTTCACTGTTGAGTTTGAGGTTAGTTGTGTACTTGTCATATATGACCTTTAGTATGTGAAGGTACATTTCTTCTATACCTATATTGTTGAAAGTTTTTATCATGAAAGGATGTAGAGTTTTATCCAATGCTTTTTTCTGCCCTTGCATTTTGTTAATATGATGTATCACATTTATTGATTTGCATACATTGAACCATCCCAGGGGTAAATCCCACTTCATCATGGTTTATAATTCTTTTAATTTGCTGCAGGAATTGGTTTGCTAGGATTTTTGCGTTGATGTTCATTAGAAATATTGGCCTGTAATTTTCTTTTCTTGCAGTATTCTTGTCTGGCTTTAGTATCAGGGTGGTGCTAGTCTTGTAAAAATGAGTTTAGAAGTGTTCCCTCCTCTTCAAGTTCTTGAAAAAGTGTGAGAAGGATTTATGTTAATTCTTCTTGAAATGTTAGTAGAATTCACCAGTGTAGCTGACTTATCATTGTTGAGAGGTATTTGATTACTGATTTGATCTCCCTATTTGATATTGGTCTATTGAGATTTTCTATTTCTTTATGATTCAGGCTTTGTAGGTTGTATGGATTTCTTTTTTGTCCATCTGTTTAGCCACTCCATGTCTTTTTTTTTTGAGACAGGGTCTTTGTTGCCAAGGTTGGAGTGCAGTGGCACAATGATAGCTCACTGCAGTGGCACAATGATAGCTCACTGACTGAGCCTCCCGAGTAGCTGGGACGACAGGCACTTACCAACAAGCCTGGCTACTTCCTGGAACTGAGGGTTCCTTTCCTTTTTAGACCATATAGAGTAACTTCCCGACATTGCCATGGCATTTGTAAACTGTCATCGTGCCAGTGGGAGTGACTTTAAGCATGCTAATGAATTGTAATTAGCATATAATGAGCAGTGAGGATGACCCGAGGTCACTTTCATCACCATCTTGGTTTTGGTGAGTTTTGGTTGCCTTCTTTATTGCAACCTGTTTTATCAGCAAGGTCTTTGTGACCTGTATCCTGTGCCGACCTCCTATCTCATCCTGTGACTTAGAATGCCTAACCTCCTGGGAATGCAGCCCAGTAGGTCTCAGCCTTATGTGACCAGCCCATCTACAAGACAGAGTTGCTCTGGTTCAAACGCCTCTGACATTTTTGCCTCTCCTGTTGACTTTAAATTTCCTTAAATACTCTTTCTCAGAAAGAGACTACATCTTGTGGCTCTTTCCGTTATAATCCACTGTTATTTTACTGGAGCCCTTGGTGTGGTGGTAAGGGAGGGGAGGTGTTTGTTGACAAAAAAAAAAAAAAAGAAAATGCAAACTGTAAAATATTTAAAGAGGTTTATTCTGAGCCAATATGAGTGAAAGTTTACGAATTTGTGTTGGGCCACATTCAAAGCCATCCTGGGCTGTCAGTTGGCCTGGGGAACAATCTCAGGAGGTCCTCAGAAAATGTGTCCGAGGTGGTTGAGTTACAGCTTGGCTTTATACATTTTGGGGAGATAGAAATACAGGTAAAGACATAACTCAATATATGTAAGGTACACATTTGCTCAGCCTGGGAAGGTGGGATCTCTCAAATGGGTCAAAAGGGTGGTGGGGAACCAATAGGTCATAGGAGGATTTCAAACGTTTTTTGATTGATGGGTGGATTTAAAGATTTTCTGATTGGCAGTTGGTTGAAAGAGTTAAGCTAGGACTTGAAGATGGTAGAAAAAAATTCTTGAGTTCAGAAAAGGGGGATGGGTGTGGAAGTCAAAGTTCTTGTTATTTAGATGAAGCCCCCACATAGCAGACTTCAGAGAGAATAGGTGGTAAGTGTCTCCTTTTGGACTTTAAAGGTGTCAGACTCTTAGGTAATTTCTCCTAGATTTAGGAAAGGCCTGGCTGCATTAATAGAGATTCTCTACAAATGCAAATTTTCTCCCATAAAGATGGCTTTGCAGGGCCATTTCAAAATATGTCAAAGAAATATGTTTTAGAGTAAAATATTTTGATTTCCTTCAGAGTTTGCTATCTGTTATGTGATGCTATACCAGAGTCAGATTGGAATTTGGTATCTTATTGGCAAGGAGTCTGTTTTGTCAGTCTTATAATCACTATTTTAATGTTAGTGCTGGTCAGTTGTGACTGAACTCCGAAAGGCAAGAGGAGTGTAACAAGTTATGTCTGACCTCCCTTCCCATAATGTCTTGGAATTTAGTTTTTCAGGTTACTCTGGGCTGCTCTTCACCAAGGGGCTGTGTGTGTTTGTGTGTGTATGTTTAGTCGTTTGTGGGGGCTTAGTATTTTATTTTTGGTTTTCACTTTCTTTAATCTTATAGTTAAGTTTCAGTCCTTTAGTGGGCTTGACTGCCTGGGCTGAGAGCTTAGTAGTGTTTTTTTAAACTTTCTTCCCTCCCTTAGGTGGGACAGAAAGGATAGAGGGGCCTGGAATGAGAGAATGCCCTTTCCCCAGCTGGATAAGGCTCTGGTAAAGTCTTATTCCCTGGAGAGTAGCCCTTTGTTATGGAGAATGCTCTGGGCATACCTGGGTGTTTTCCACCCTGGATAGGTCTGTTCTCTCCAATTCCCCACCAGAGCCACAAGGGACCTTCCTCTGCTTTTCACGGGGAAAAGCTAGTAGAGTTTCTGGAGGTAAAGCTGACTAAATTGTGGTGGATGCCCTGTGGTATAATAAAAATATAAATATTTGGTCTGTGTTTTGGCACAGAACTCCTAAAACCTTTGGAATTTACTGTCTTTTGTATGCTAATGAGATTACTCCAGGCAGGGGGCTCCTAGATAGCTTCAAGACTGGGGTCACCAGAAAGATTAAGCTATGATTAGGAGGCTGAACTTTCATCCCCACCCTCCAGCCTTCAGGGAGGGGAAAGGGGCTGGGAGACTGAGTTCAGTCACTAGTGGACAATGATTTCATCAGTTATGCCTGCATTAAGAAACCTGCATAACAAAATCCCTAAATGATAGTGGGGTTTGGGGAGCTTTTGGGTTGGTGACATATTAATGTGCCAGGAGAATGCTATGTCCAGAGAGGACATGGAAGCTTTACACCAGCGGTGTCCAATCTTTTGACTTCCTGGGCCGCAATGGAAGAAGAAGAATTGTCTTGGGCCATACATAAAATACACTAACACTAACAACAGATAATGAGCTAAACAAATCACACAAAGAAATCTCAAAATGTTTTAAGAATGTTTATGAATTTGTGTTGGGCTGCATTCAAAGCAGTCCTGAACCATGGGTTGGACAAGCTTGCTCTATGCCATCTTTCAACCCCCATGCCTTACCTAATGCTACTCTTCCATTTGGCTATTCCTGAGTCGTACTCTTTAAAATAAACTAGTAATATTAAGTAAAGTGCCTTCCTGAGTTCTGTGAGCCGTTCTAGCTAGCAAATGATCAAGCCTGAGGGGTGGTCATGGGAACTCCTGAATTCATAGTTGGGTGGGCAGGAATGTGGGTAAACTTGACACCACATTTGCAGCCAGCATCCGAAGTAGGACACAGTTTTGTTGGACTTGACCTGTTGGGTCTGTGCTTTGAGTAGTTGGTGTCAGAATTGAATTGTGTTGTTAAACACCCAGTTGATGTCAGAGAATCAGAGACTCCCTAAGTCTGGGGGCCTTAGGAGTTGCTCACTCTCACGTTAGTCCACAGTAGTTCTTCTTTTAAATGATAATTTGTCAGAATTACCATTTAAGTGTTCCTATCAGTGTATGCCTCCAGGAGCTTCTTCTCCAGGTGGGTAGATCTTGACTCTTAACTCTCTGGATTCATCAACTGTCTCTCCTAATTATAAGGTGGCAGTTTGCCTTGTGGCTTCAGCTCTCTGAAGGATCTAAGAAAAGACATTGATTATCAGTTTGTTCAACTTTTCTGTTGTTGGAAGGATGGGAGTGATGGGTTGTCTAAGGTCTTTACATGCTGTAACTGAAACCTTACATTGTTTGAATGAGCCCTATGTGGTCATGATATATTTTTCTTTTATACACTTCTGCGTATGATTGGCTTATAGTTTGCTTCTGTGTCCCTAAGTGAGACGAGGCTGTAGTTTTTTACTGGGGTGTTTATCGTGTTTGTACAGGGATTCACAGAAAGAACTGGGACGCTTTCTAGCTTTTTAGTTTTAGGGCTTTCTATTGTGTCTTAAAGGTTTGACAGGACTATCTGTCAAATGTCTGGGTTGGTATCATTTTTTTAATTTATGCTTTGTTGGTATTTTTACTTTTTACACTTATGAATACATATAACACACACATATACATGCATACTCAAACATACACATATATAATTCTACATAGAAGTACTCATAGCGTGAAAGCATTTTGTCCTGGAATCCTTAATTTGTCATAGATTCCTTAATTTACATGAATTTCTTTCTCTTTCTTTCTTTCTTTCTCTTTCTTTTTTTCTTTCTCTTTCTTTCTTTCTTTCTTTCTTTCTTTCTTTCTTTCTCTTCTGTCTTTCTTTCTTTTTCTTCCTTCCTTTCTTTCTGTCTTTTGCTTTCTTTCCTCTTTCTCTTTCTTCTTTCTCTTTCTTTCTTTCGTTCTTTTTCTCTCTCTCGCTTTTTTTCTTTCTCTGTTTCATTCCTTCTTTCTTTTTTGCTAAACTCTTTCCTTCATGTTCCCTTCCAACTCATTCCCCAAACTTCACTTTATAATCAATGCTTACAGGTCAGTGTTACTTTCTGCAGCCTTCTCTACACTTATAAAATTATACAAACTTGCATACACATATATAATTTCACACACACATCTTTCACTCATTCATAGAAATATTTATTCTGATTATTATTTTGTAAAAATCAGAATACACATGCATGTACTCCGCTGTGTCCTGCTTTTCTTATTATCAATACATTCTGTAAATTGTTTCAAATTAGCTGATAAAGATCTAGCTCAGTTTTCAAAGGTGTAATTTTCTGTGGTAGGGCATTCACTTTGTCTCCTCCTTAATTTTTCTTTTACAAATGATTCTGCATTAACAAAGTTAACACATATCCTATGGTACTGGTCCTTTTATTTTTATTTGATAAACTCCCAAGAGTGGGATTTCTGAGTTGCAATGTATGCTTTTTTTAAATTTTAGTAGCTATTTCCAAATTGCTTTCACTGATACTTCATTTTGAGTAGGTTTTTGACAGCATTTCCAATATTTTCAATGGTTATTTGTCTACTCATGCTTTCTACCTCTTCTTGAGTCAATTTCAGTAAGTTATATTTTCTCAGGAAGTCATTCACTTGGAATGGATTTTCAAAATTAGTGGTATAAATTTTACATAGAGTTCTTTTATAATTTTAAAATTTTCCCCCCATCTCTGTGGAGCTCTGAACACTTTGTATGTGTCCTTCCTTTTTTTATCTGGTTTCTCTGAGTGTAATTTCCCAATTCTTTAACTCGAGAATACACCAGAAACCTGCAACTTTTTGTCTTTCTTTAGTTTGGGTTTGGAACTCAAACCTACTCTTTCCTCTGCAGCAGTCATTTCCTGTAATGTGGGGGTTACTCCAACATCCCTCCCACCCCACACTTCCTTGGGTTTTTATGAATTTATTATTTAAAAGTGCTTTTTTGGTAATTTCTTGGAATTTTGGAGGGAGAAAGCAGACACTTGTTCTAAAAATCACATATGAATTCAATCCTCTCTGTATTTCTAATGGACTAGCATTTTTAAGAAAAGGTATGTTTGGCAAGACAGAAAATAAAAATACAATGAGCTTCTTGGAAAATTTCTGAAGCAGACAGCCGCAAACGGAAATTAAATGAGCACACAATACATCAGGCTATTTCACACATGTTATCTTATTTAATTATCATAGCTGTACTATGAGTTTACTATAGCATCATGCCATCAGCTATAGCTGAGCAAACCAAGGCACTGAGAGGTAAGTAATTCACCTAATAAGTGCAGGGCCAGAACTTAAAATCAGTTTTCTTGATGTGCCCTACAACGTATGTGCTTTCCTGTAGACAGCTAAGTTATTTTATTTATCCAGTAACATTTCATCAACCTGTGAAATAACAAGACTAAATTACATAGTCTGTGCTGAGAATATCTGCCCTCATGGCTACCCGTAGTATTTTGAGCATCCTGTCTTGATAGTATTCCATGGTATAAATCTTGCCTTATCTGGATAGAATTAAAAAGAAAAAGCAAAAACAAACAAGCACAAAACAGGGTCAAAGACCTTAAAAGACACCTCACCAAGGAAAATATACAGATGGCCAATAAGTGGATGGAACAGATGTTCCCCATCATATGTCATTCAGGAATCTGGGAAATGCAGATTAAAACAATGAGATATCACTACACACCTATTAGCAGGGGTCCCTGACTCCCAGGCCATGGACCAGTAGGAGTCTGTGGCCTGTTAGGATCCAGCCGCACAGCGGAAGGTGAGTGGCAGATAAGGGAGCTTTACCGCCTGAGCTTCACCTCCTGTCAGATCAGCAGCGACATTAGATTCTCATAGGAGCACAGACCCTATTGTGTGTGAACTGTGCATGCGAGGGATCTAGGTTGTGAGCTCCTTATGAGAATCTAATTGACCTGAGGTGGAACAGTTTCACCCCGAAACCATCCTCCTACCCCATTCCTGGAAAAATTGTCTTTCACGAAGCCAATCCCTGGTGCCAAAAAGGGTTGAGACCCCTGCTATTAGAATGACCAAAATCCAGAACACTGACAACACCAAATGCTGGTGAGGATGTGGAGCAATAGGAACTCTCATTCATTGCTGGTGGGAATGCAAATAGTACAGCCACTTTGGAAGACAGTATGGCAGTTTCTTATAAAACTAAATATACTCTTACCATATGATGCAGCCATCATGCTCCTTGGTATTTACCCGAAGGAGAAGAAAACTTATGTCCACACAAAAACCTGCACATGAGTGTTTATAACAGCTTTATTCATAATTGCCAAAGCTTGGAAGCAACCAGTATGCCCTTCAGTAGTTTTGGATACACAGTTTATGGATACATAAACTGTGGTACATCCAGAGAATGGACTATTATTCAGTGCTGAAAAGAAACAAGCCATTGAGCCATGAAAAGATATGAAGGAACCTTAAATGCATGTTACTAAGTGAAGGAAGCCTATCTAAGGCTACATACTCTGTGATCTGACTGCATGACATTCTGGATATGGCAAAACTATAGATATAGTAAAATGATCAGTGGTTGCCAAGGTCTGGGGATAGGGAGGGTTGAATAGGTGGAGCACAGGGTATTTTTAGGGCCATGAAATTACTCTGTATGATACTATGATGGTGGATACATGGCATTATAAATTTGCCCAGACCCGTAGGACATAAAACACCAAGAATGAACTCCAATGTAAACTATGGACTTTGGGTGATAACGATGTGTCAGTGTAGGTTTATCCATTATAATAAATGCACCATGCTGCTGGGGGATGCTGATAATGAGGGAGGCTGTATGTGGAGGGGGACGGGGAGGATATGGGAAATCCCTGTTCCTTCCTCTTAATTTTGCTGTGAACCTAAAACTCCTGTAAAAAAAAAGTAAAGTCTTAAAAACAAACAAATACACAGCAACAATCTTATTTTCCCCAGCCTGTCTTACGTTAGGGTGCAGATGTGATTTCTGTGTGGCTAATCAGATGCCCTTGTGTGAGAGACTGATTTGAACAGAGGCAGGGGCATCCATCTTCCTAGTGTCAGTCACAGCAGAAGCAGTGAGGTCCTGGTGTCTGTCGCTGCAGTGGTGGCTTTTGATACAGGAGTTCCCTGATGGCAGTAGCTTCTTTGTGGGTTCAGTTCTGTTGTGTGGTTCTGCAAGTTCAGATTAGAGTCTGTTTCTTCAGCTGTTTCAATGACTCTCTGAGCTGTCTACCATGAAAAATTCTATCCTGCTTACACTAATTAGAGCCAATCCTGTTATTTACAAATGAATATCCTGACCAGTAATGAAAGTCTAGACTTAACTGTAATATTTTATGACTTAAATAATTGGCATATGTGAAAACTTTTTGTTTATTCTAAACTTTGTTGTTGTTGTTGTAAAATAAAACATTTATGAAAAGCGCACCAAAAAGGATAACAAATGAGAGTAATGCAACATACAGGCACCAGCAACTCAGGCCAGGGAGATGATATATGAGCATCCCCAATCTCCCCTTTACACTCCCTCAAATAACTCAATCAAGACCACAGTTCCTTCCCTTTCTCTCAGGAAAAACAAAAACCATCTAAACTTATTGTAATATATTTCCTGCTTTTCTTTGTAATTTTACCACTTGTCCTCCCTTAACAGTAGGGCTTAGTTTTGTTAGTTTTTGAAATTTACATGAGCAAAGTTATACTGTAACTTTATGCATGATTTTATGTCTTGCTCATTTCACTCAACGTTGTGTTTGTAAGCATCACTAATTTCTGGGCATAGCTATAGTTTGTTCATTTTCCATGTCATGTAGCAGCAGTCCCCAACCGTTTTGGCACTAGGGATGGGTTTCTCTTGTGGAAGACAGTTTTTCCATGGATGGAATGGGGTAGGGGAAGATGGTTCCAGAATAAAACTGTTCCGTTCCACCTCAAATCATCAGGCTTTAGATTCTCATAAGGAGCATACAACCTAGATCCCTTGTATGCACAGTTGATTCTCCTATGAGAATTTTATTTATTTATATATGTGTATATATATATATATATATATATATATATTTATTTATTTATTTATTTTTAAGACAGAGCCTCACTCTGTTGCCCAGGCTAGAGTGTAGTGGTGCCATCTCAGCTCACTGCATCCTCCACCTCTCAGGTTCAAGCTATTCTCCAGCCTCAGCCTCCTGAGTAACTGGGATTACAGGCACATGCCTCCATGCCTGGCTAATTTTCGTAGTTTTAGTAGAAACGGGGTTTCACTATATAGCCCAGGCTGGTCTCGAACTCTTGACCTCAAGTGATCCACCTGCCTGGGTCTCCCAAAGTGTTGGGATTACAGGCATGAGCCACCTCACCCAGCCTTCCTATGAGAATGTAATGCCGATGCTGATATGACAGGAGACGGAGCCCAGGCCAGTAATGCTCGCTCATGCTCACTTCCTGCTGTGTGGCGAGGTCCCTAACAGTCTGCAAACAGTTATTGGTCCCTGGCCTGAGGGTTGGGAACCCCTGTCGTATAGTAAGTATTCCGCTGTTTAACGATACCGTTTAGTACTTACAGACATTTGCATTATTTCCAGTTTATGACAATTATGAGTGATGTAGCTATGAATATTCTTGTACCTTTATTTGGTGCATGTGCACATGACTTTCTCTCTTACAGAAGTGAAAATGTCGCATCATTGGTTATTCGTATCTTGAACTTCAATGAATAATGCTACTCTTTGCTTTACAAAGTGTTTCCACCAGTTTTAGCCCCACCCACTGTGTCTGAGCGTTCCTATTGCCTCCCATTCTTGAATATTTTTGATTTTAGGATTTTTCATCTTTGTCAAATATGTGTAGTGTGGGCTTATTATGTCTTTGATTTGCATTTCCCTCATTAGTAATGGAATTAGGCATTTCATTTGGCTATTCGGATTTCTTCTTTCGGTTGTATGATCCAGTAGTTAACTCATTTTTCTATCCTCTAACCTATTTTCTAATTGATTTGCATATCTTGGAATCCTTTGTTAGTTTTATATGAAGTTTTTTTTCTGCCTCCAGGGTTCAAGCAATTTTCCTGCCTCAGCCTCCCGAGTAGCCAGGACTACAGGGATGCACCACCATGCCCGGCTAATTTTTCTATTTTAAGTAGAGCGGGGTTTCACCATGTTGGCCAGGATGATCTCAATCTCTTGACCTCCTGATCTGCCTGCTTCAGCCTCCCAAAGTGCTGAGATTACAGGCATGAGCCACTGTGCCTGGCCGTGTTTGAAGTCTTATGTGTTCTACTCTGTGGCTTGACTTTTCTCTCTCTTCATGATGTTTTATGCTAAATAGAACAATTTAAGTGTGATCACATTTACTATACTGTTATAAGTAGAGCTTCTTGGGTCTTGTGTATTATTTCTGTCTCCACTATGAAGGCATGAAGGTATTCTACGTAATCCTCTAAAAGCCTTATAGTTTTGACTAATTAAATTAAAGAAATACTCTATCTTGCTTGAAGAGATCAGGACACTTACTAGAAATGTGTTGTTTTGATTTTATAGACAGGTGTTATGTGTTGTGTGTGTGTATGTTTTAATATTTAATCTGGATAGTTATAGATTTCAACATTTATTTCCTTTAATGTCAACTGAACAAAGAAACTTTGTGTAAAATTCCTTTCTAATCCTTGAACATCGTGCTACTCAAGAAGTCCAGTGTTTGGGTGGCTGCTTAGTCCGCCAGGGATGCCAATAACAAAATATCACAGACTGGATGGTTTAAACAAAAGAAATTAATGTTCTTACATTTCTGGAGGCTGGAAGTCCAAGATCAAGGTGTCGGCAGGTTTGGTTGGTTTATTGTGTGGCCTCTCTCCTTAAGGTGCAGAGAGCCACCTTCCTGCTGCCTCTTTGCCTCTTCGCCTCTTCGCCTCTTCGCGTGGGCATCCTCTGTGCACACGCCCTCTTCTCTCTGTGTGTGTGTCCTGATCTCCTCTTCCTAAAGGGACACCACTCAGGCTGGGCTAGGGCCCACCCTAATGGCTCATATCAACCTCTTCTCTTTTTTCTCCCAGCTTTATTAAGGAAAAATTAACAAATAAAAATTGCATGTATTTACGGTGTGCAACATGATGTCTTGATATGCGTATGCAATGTGAAATTATTAAATCAAGTTAGTTAACACATCCATCACCTTAGATACTTATGTTTTGTGGTCAGAACATTTAAGATCTATACTTTTAACAACTTTTAAGTGTGCAAAGCATCATTATTATTAGGTTGGTGCAAAAGTAATTGTGTTTTTGTTTGCCATTTAAAAGTAGTGACCAAACAGAAATTACTTTTGCACCAACCTTAACTACTATAGTTATCATGCTGTGCATTTGATCTCCAGAACTGGTTCATCCTGCATAGCTGACACTTGGTCCCCTTTAACCAACTGTCTCCTCATTCCCCCTCCCACTCCCTTTCCCCTGGGAACTGCCACTCTACTCTCCTCTTCTATGGGTTCCACACTGTAAAATACCACGTATAAGGGAGGCCATGAAGTATTTGTCTTTCTGTGCCTGACATAGTTCACGTAATATTTTCCAGGTTCATGCATGTCATCTCAAGTAACAGAGTTTCCTCCTTGTTTGTGGCTGAATAATATTCCATTGTGTATATATATATTTATTGTGTGTGTGTATATATATTTGTTGTATACATATTCCATTGTATATATATTTATAAATAAAATCCTGCATTTTGTGTGTATATATGCAATCCTGAATATATATATAAAATGGAATATATATATATAGAATATATATATACACACAATGGAATATTATATATATACACACACATATATATACATATATACACACATACACACACACACACACACACACACACACACATATGTGTATACACCACATTTCCTTTGCCCATTCTTCCATCAGTGGACACTTAGGCTGATTTCATATCTTGGCTATTGGAACAATGCTGGTATGAGCATGAGAATGCAAATATCTCTTTAACACAGATTTCATTTCCTTTGGATATATGCCCAGAAGTGAGATTGCTGGATCAAATGATAGTTGTATTTTTAATTTTGTTGAGGAACTGTTTTCTATACTTTTTTCCATAATGGCTGTACCAATTTACATTCACAGCAACAATGCACAGGGTTCCCTTTTCTCCAGATCCTCACCAACACTTGATATATTTTACCTTTTTGGTAATAGTAGCCACTCTGACAGGTGTGAGGTGGTATTTCATTGTGGTTTTTATTTGCACTTCTCTCTTCTCTGATGATAGTGATGTTGAACACTTTTTCATGTAACTGTTGGCCATTCGTATGTCTTCTTTGAAGAAATGTCTCTTCAGGTCCTTTGCCCATTTTAAAAATCAGGTTGTTTTCCTACTGTCGAGCTGTTAGAACAAAGCTAGAGGCATCACACTACCTGATTTAAAAACATACCACAAAGCTAGAGTAATCAAATCTGCATGGTACTGGGCATAGAAACAGACATATAGACCAATGAAACATAATAGAAAAATCAGAAGTAGATCAATCAATTTATGGCTAGTTGATCCTTGACAAAGTTGCCAAGAACATGTAATAGGGAAAGGACAGTCTCTTCATTGCGTAATGTTGGGAAAACTAGATACCCACATAGAGAAGGATGAAATCAAACCCTTAGCTGACACCACAGGCAAAAATCAACTCAAAAGGGATTAAAGACTTAAATGTAAGACCCAATAGTCTAAAGCCACTAGAAAAAAACAGAAGAAAAGTTTCTCAACATTTCTATGGGCAAATTTTTTAAAAAATATAACCCCAAAAGCATAAGCAACAAAACCAAAAATAGACAAATGAAATTGCATCCAACTAAAAGTCTTCTGCACAGCCAAGAAAATAGTCAACAGTGAGGAAACAACCTTTGGAATGAGAGAAGCTATTTGCAAACTATCCATTTGTAATCTATCCATTTGCAAAATATTCAAACTGTATAAAACTCAATTCCTTAACTACCTCTTATAAGTTCTGTCTACAAATACAGTCACTCTGCAGTGGGGGCTTCAGTATGTGAATTCCAGGGGTCTACAATTCAGCCCATAATAGAGACTAATGACCCAGACTTCATATATGTCATGTATTAGTGTGAGTTCACTTGTACTTCTAAGTAATGTACAGATCTGATTGAAGGATTAGAGACAGATCTTTTGCTTAGAGAGTTTATTCTTCTCTATTAAAAACAGCATTTATTGCAGCACTATTCACAATAGGAAAGACTTGGAACCAACCCAAAAGCCCATCAATGATAGACTGGATAAAGAAAATGTGGTACATATACACTATGGAATACTATGCAGCCATAAAAAAGGATGAGTTCATGTCCTTTGCAGGGACATGGATGAAGCTGGAAGCCATCATTCTCAGCAAACTAACACAGGAACAGAAAACCAAACACAGCATGTTCTCACTCATAAGTGGGAGTTGAACAATGAGAACACATGGACACAAGGAGGGGAATATCACACACACGGTCTGTCATGGAGGTTGGGGGCAACAGGAGAGAGAGCATTAAGACAAACACCTAATGCATGAGGGGCTGAAAACCTAGATGACGGGTTGATAGGTGCAGCAAACCACCATGGCACATGTATACCTAGGAAACAAGCCTGCACATTCTGCACATGCATCCCAGAACTTAAAGTAAAATAAATTTAAAAAAAGAAACATTTGCCTATTTTTTTAAAAAGACAGCACTTATTACTGAGGAATCAGTAAGGTTTATTCTTCCATGTACTGGGAACTTGCAGCGGAATGGTTACAGTCAGAATCTCGATTTCACGGGCCTCTCCAAGTCTTATATTCACTACTTTGTGAGTAGTTAGGGAATCCTGGAAGACCCACCCAATTCACATAAAGGAAGGGTGGGCCTGAATCTTATCAGAGCATAGAAATAATATCCAACTTAGGCCATCTTTTACTTTGATAGAATTAAAACAACTTCAAAATAAAATCTATGCTTAAAATCCTATCGTCTATTGAGTTTAAAGACCTGTCAGAGCCTAAACCTTATGTCCACCCCAGATCCAGGGCTGGTTTACAGAGAGCAATAGCACTCTCTTTAGGAAATTCCCCAAAGGCTTAAGGAGAATTCAGAAAGGATGATCTCTGGAGAGGGACTGGCAGGAAGAGGGTGATGAGGAACTTAAAACCCCGCTGATAGGAGCAACAAATGTAGCCATTTCTCCTGTGTTGTTGAGCTGGAAGGGGAGAAATTAGGTCAACTCTTAGATTTGAAACTCTCCCTAAGAGGAGGGACTGCTGTCCCTAGAATGGTCCATGTGCAGCTTTAGAATCCCGTGCTAGTAAGACTGATTTCCTTTACGAAATTCCTGCTGCAATGCCATCCATCTGTTTCAAAGTTGTGTATCCTTTATCTTAGCCTTCAATAAACAGTCACACACACGCATGCACACACACATGCACACACACACACAATTGCTCAATACATACAAGGCTAGTGAGGTATTTTCTGTGTAGGTTTTAATTCTTGGGACTCGGCTAGTATCTCTTAATAGCTTCAGGGCTTGGCACATATTGGGTGCTCAAAAAATGATGCAGGTTGAAGGAATATTGACATCATTTATAGTCAAGATTAAGAGTTACTAAATTAATGGGATTCTAGCTAAGAATATTGGGAGTGAAGCTGAAAGCACTGAGTGGATCTCATGTAGGTTAGTCTTCATTGGGCCTCAGTTTACCCAGTTGTGAAATATACACACACAGATACACAGGTAGATAAAGAGATCGATAGATACTAGGTAGGAAGATAGACAGATAGAGACAGACAGACAGGCAGGTGGTAGGTATTATGTAAGTATGGGTAGGTAGACTAGATATGTATGTTTCTCCTTCAGAGTGTTCTTTTAAGGCAGTAAGAAAATAAGGCAATAAAGCCCCTAGGATAATGCACGTCAGACGCACATGTGTTTGCTCAATCTGAATCTGCCCGCCTTGCTTGTCTTGTTTCTTCTGCTGCATCTCCTTCTTCTGCCTGCCTCCCACCTGAAGGAAGTGAGGTGCTGCCAGGATGGGAACAGCCAGGACCCAGCCACTTTCTCTGGAATCCTGTGAAGGGAATGAACAGACTTAGAACTTTGGCGGCTGCAGCGACTTCTATGCCAAAAAGCTGCTTTTTAAAAAAAAGCATTGAAGATTCATTGTAAGATACTAAATCCGGATGCAACAGCAGGCATCACAACCTGCTTCTCTCTCTTCCCCCTTCCCCCTTCCCTCTGTAGGAGTCCCCGGTCCTGACAACAGATGTCCCTTCCATCAGCCTGCAGCAGACGCCCAGTAGCACCTTGACACAGAGCAACAGCCCGCTAGATTTCAGGGTCGTCTTAAAAGAAAAAGAAATGCAACCACTGTTTAAATTGGAGAAGAAAATATTGTGTAAACAGAGACCATTTGGTGAGACCTCCCTTTGCAAAGGTTCACCATGCAAACAAACAGAAGAGAAACCTTGTGTTCCCTCCAGCAGCTAAACTCCTTGTGAGTAATTTTTTAAGGAGCAAATGTAATTCGGACTGTCAACTAACCTAAAAACTGGTTAGGAATCAAGAGAAACAGATTGCCCTCGTTAACCTGTAGTCATTGCTGAATCCCTGCTGCGTTCCTCACAGGGAAAGTGGGGCTGAAGTGGTTAATAAACACGGCATCTTCTCTGTAAGAGAAAATCAGATTAAAAGATTTCTAGGTAGGCAGGTTCCCTGGTAGGATGATGCTTCTAGGGTTTCTTTGTGTCACAGCCATTAAAAATCCCTGTAGCATTTAAGTGCTTGTGTATATGTGTGTCTGTGTGCATGTGTGTGTGCATGTGTGTGTACCGTGTGTGTGCCTATGTATTTACCTTTTCTGCCCTACCTTTGGAATCTTGATTTTGTTAAATGGTATTTAATGTAAGAATGATAGCAGTAATTACCAAAGGATCCTGGGGTACCAGGAAGGAGCTCAATGAGAAATGGTTTCAGAGGCAGCCATCTGCTACTCGGGAGTGGGAGGGGTTGGCATCCAAGTCATAGCCTCAGGGACCAGGCTGGCGATTTGCTCTCCATGGAGAAACAGCATTGGTGGTGTGGGTTCACAGCTTCCCCTAGAGGAAGAGAGAGTCTGGAAAGTCTGTTAAATAATATCACTTTCTCCACAAGCAAAGGACAGGTTGTGACGACTTTCCCCATGTAGGGAGTGGGAATTGTCAAAGAGGGTTCAGGGGCTTAGGAAGCAGACTGGTGCTGAAGGAAGACCCCTCAGGTTCAGATCCAAGTTTTGCCACATGTAAACATTGTAGCTTTGGGCATGTTATTTGACCTCTTTTTGATTTTTTTTCGAATGCAAACTAGGTGAATACTGTGTACAAGTCTCACAAGTAGTGCAGGGAGGGATCAGGAGTTCAGTTGCTTACCCCAGTCTAGTTGTGGGAGCTTGGACAGACATCAAATGTCTGCAAAACCCACCATTCAGCCACAGAGGGAGAGGCAGCACTGCTGACATTTATTGAGTCATCATCTGTTCCAAGCCCAGTATCAATTCATATGATCCTCCCAGAAACTCTATCAGTAGGTGGTGATATTAACCAGATGGGAAAAGTAAGACACAGAATAACTTATCCCTGGGAGTAGTTGGCATTTATTAAATTATGGACTCTGTGCTAGGGCATTTACATGTGTTGTTTAGGTCTTAGAACACCTCTGTTGCTATCCTACTATAACCATATTGTTATCTTAGTTTTAGAGATGAAGAAAATAAGGCTCAGAGAGGTTAAGTAACTTGGCCAAGATGCACAGGACCAGGGATCAGATCTGAAGCTTCAGGTCATCCTGGAGTGTTCATCTCTATCTTTGAGATATTCACAGGTTGAAGTCATAGGACACCGAACCTTCTGTTGTCTCACTCAGCGCCATCATTCATCCACTTATGCATCCATTCCTCCATCCATCTGTCCATCTATCCACCCTTCATTCATCCACCCATTCATCTACTCATCCATCCATCTATCCATCATTTGCCCATCCATCCATCCACCCATCCATCCATCCATCCATCCATCCATCCATCCATCCATCCCCTATCTATCCATCCATATATCCCCTTTCTAGGTGCTGTGGATACAACAGTGAATAAAACAAATAAAATTACCTGCTGTCTTGGAACTTATAGTTAAGGATGGATGGACAATATCTAAGATAAAATAAGTAAAATGTCAACTATGTTACACAGTCAGGAGTGTTAGGGAGTAAAAAAAAAGCTCCCTCACTAAGAAGTGACATCTGCATAAAGATTTAAGAGGCCAGGGAGTGAATCAAATAGTTGTCCTTAGGAAAAACTGTATAGACAGAAGGAACAGCAAATGGGAAGTCCCTGAGATGGAAGCTTCAGAAGAGAAAAGTAGCTAATGTAGACATAGTGAAATGAGCAAGTGGCAGGGTGTCAGGTGGGAGCATGTCTTTTGGACCATTGTGAGGACTTTTTAGTCTGAGATGGAAAGGTATTCAAAGACATTAAGTAGAGATGTTACATCATCTGACTTGGTTTTAATAGGATTGCTTAGTTTTAACCAAGCAAATTGAAGAGAAACTGGTACAGAAACAGGGATACCAGTAGGAAACTCTTGCAATAGTTCAGGCAAGAGAGGATGATGGCCCAAGGACCAAGATGGTAGTGGTGTAGGTGGGAAGGAGTGCTGAGATTCCAGATGTATTTTAAGGTAGAGGAAAACAGGATGTACGGCACATGAGAGAGATGATGCCTGTTCCAATCTATCCTGATCCACAAAGAAAGGAGACAAATGCTCTAGATCTTGGACTCTAGTTGTTTAATAGGCTATTCCCTGGAGTAGCAATAAGCAGAGGAAATCAAATCACATGGGTAGAATACATTGGGTAGAATACATTGCCCAAGAGTATATTAGTTTGGATCCTCCAAGATGCAGAAGCAGATGACAATACAGGATGAGACATACAAGAGTTTTTGGAGGAAAGCCTGTGAAGGAAAAAGGCAGCGGGGTGATGGAGGTGGCAGGGACAGTCTTCAAGTTGCAACACAGGTCTGACACCTGCAAGAGAGAGGGCAAAGGAAGGCAGGTTTTGTAGGAAGGGTTGCAGATACAATTCTAAAAAAGGTTTTGCCAGGCCAGTGGAGAGTCCTTAAGCCAGAGCTGCCCATCATTATTCTTCTAGGTGCAGCAGATCTGAGAGGCATATTTTTGTGGTTGCCACAGAGAAGGTGCACAAGATCTAAATCAGAGAAGGCAAATCAACATTGGTGTGGAAAAATTACAGCCACATGTCAGGAGTTTGATAGATTCAGGAGAGAGGTTGGATGACAGGAGCAAGGAAGGATAATAAAAAATAATAACATATATAGTGCTTATGATGGTGAACCCGGTACTTGTACGTATGTGTATTACCTTATTTAATCCTTACAATAACCTTATAAAGTAGCAACTATTATTTGTCACATTTTTCAAAAAAAGAAAACTGAAGTACAGAGAGATTAATTAACACAAATAATAACTCCTGGATTCAGACTCAGGCAGTGCACCTCCAGAACCTGTCCCCTCACACATTATGTTAACAGCTCAGGTAGCTATCTTTCTATCTTACTGGGTACTCTCAAGCAGTGCATGGGTGGATTTTTTGGGTAAAGGCCCTGGATCAGGCCAGACAATTGTCAGAATGCCATTTTCTACTGAAAACTCTTCACCGGCAACATGAAGACAAGATGACTTTTCACTCTACTGTATGGGAACAAGAATATGAGGCTGTAGTCCCTATCTTTGAGGGGCTCAAAGTGTAATGGTGATGGAGGGTAGTGGCTGGGTGTAGGTCCAGTTTGCCCTAACCTAATTCCAGCTCCTGATACAACCACTTAGCCATGTAGGGGGAGGACCCCTGTCTTACCTTCCACTTTGTTTGCGGGACTTTCCCATATTGGTGCTAAATCAATGTCTGCTGAATAAATTATTTAAAAAGTGACTGAATAAATATGTGCATGCAAGCTGTCTCTCAAATCCCAGAGCGTGGTCAGCTTATGTGCTTATACTGATGAGAAGTGGTTTTGCTGAAATTATCCCTCCACCTTAAGGGCTACTGACAGAAAGAAATGGCTTTGTCACACCAGTGTGTTCACTTAGTCTGCTGGAGTGGTTGTGGCTACTCGTGATTCTCTGTTTTTTTCAGAGCATAACACACCACCCTGAACTTCGTGGCTTATAATGATAACCATTTTATAATTTTGCATGATTCTGTGCTGGTTGGGTGGTTCTTCTGTTTGTGGGCAGACTCAGCTGATCTCTGCAGTCAGCTGCCAAGGAGCAGGGGCTTCTGTTCTAGGATGGTCCCATTCATGTTTGGCAGTTAGATCAGTGTCACCTGAGGTAGTAAGCAGGGCTCGCCCATGTGTCTCTCAGTGTCTAGCAGGCTTCATTAGCCTGAGTGTTCACACAACAGTGGCTGTAAGTTTCCCAAGGCAACAAAAGAGCTAGCCCTAAAATGCAAGCACTTTTCAGCCTCTGCTGGATTCACATTGCTCATGCACCATCGACCAAAGCAAGTCACATAGACAAGGCTAGATTCAAAGAGTAGATGAATAAAATCTACCACTTGATGGGAAGAACTACAAAAGCATATGTTAAAGGATGCATCTATAAGAGTAAGAGACATTGTGGTCATTTCTGCAACATACTACAAGCTTCTCTGTGGGTCTAGCTATTTCAAGGAGTTTTGTTTTGTTTTGTTTCGTTTTGCCAGAAATATCTCATGTGGCTGGACACTCTTTCTCATCTTTCTCATGTAATCTCAGTTGAAGTCTCTGGCTTTGCCCAGTTCTGCCCTGATGTTCCTATTTCATCCAGTTCTTAAATATGTTGACATTGGCTCAGAATGCACTGGCTGTGCACCTAGATTTGGCTTTAGTGGAGTTCTAACTGTTCCCATGTAGACCATTGCTTCAGCTTTCTTTCTTTCTTTCTTCCATCTGTCCATCCACCCATCACCCACACACACATTCACCCACCCATCTATCCATCCACCTACTCATTAGGCCATCTGTCCATCCATCCACCTATCCATCCAGCTAGCAAGCCATCCATCCATCCATTTGTCCATTCATCCATTCATCCATCCATCCATCCATCCATCCATCCATCCATCCTTCCTTCCTTTCATCCATCTATCCATCCATCCACCTAGCAAGCCATCCAGTCATCCATCCATCCATCCATCCATCCACCCATCCATTCATTTGTCCATCCATCCATTAATCCATCCATCCACCCATCCATTTACCCACCCATCCATTTATCTATCTATCTATCTATCTATCTATCTATCTATCTATCTATCTTTCTCTCTCTATCTGTCTGTCTATACATCCATCCACCCATTTGTCCATCCATCCATTCATCCATCCATCCATCCACCCATCAATCTACCCACCCATCCATTCATCCATCCATCCATCCGTCCATCCATCCATCCATCCATCCATCCATCTGTCCATCCATCCATCCATCCATCCATCCATCCATCCATCCATCCATCTGCCCATCTATCCATCCATCCAGCTAGCAAGCCATCCAGTCATCCATCTGTTCACCCATTAATCCATCCATTCTTTCATCCATCCATTCATCTACCCACCTATTCTTCCATCCATCCATCCATCCATCTATCCTGCCCTACATCCATCCTTATACCTGTTTAGTACAATTGTTTCCTCTTTAAGGGTCATGTGGACATCTCTTTAAAAGCCAGGTTTGACAGTGGGGACCAACACGTACAATAGTAGCCAGCCCAAGTGAAGCAATATGGGAACATCAAGGAGGAAAAGTGAATTATACCCTTATCAAACACTCTCATCGCACCTCACACTTTCCTCTTCCAAACACTCATCTATCCATATGTTTTAATTCCCCTGTCCTCTCTGCTTTACCGGTATTTCTTTGAACACAAAGGGCATATTGTCTAATTTACTGTTGTATCCTTACCCCTAGTACAAAGTCTGCATAAAGAACACATTTTATAAATATTTGTTGAATTGAGTTGAATTGAAAACTACAGAAAAAAAAAAGATGACATTTGATCTGGGCTCCAAACAATAGCAAATAACATTTAGTCCACAGCAACAGTGTGAGTAGAGTAGCTGGGGTTATTCTCATTTTCTAAGTGAAGAAACAGGTCCAGAGGGGTTAAGTGGTTTGCTCCAAATCACACAGATGGTAAAGGGATGGAGCCAGGCTTCTAATCCTGGAGCCTGCATGAATTCCACTGACAAATTACCACTGGATGCAGGAAAAAAACAGAGAAAGACTCATGGCCTCTTCTACTGATGACTTTCCCATGACATTTAACAGGCCCTTTCCACATATTTGAATCCCACCCATCCATCAATTATTCATCCACCAACTTATCCGTACATCAACTCATCCAGCTATCCATCTGTTTACCTATCCACTCTTCCATCCATTCATTCATCCATCCATCTATCCTTCCATCCAGAAAATGTTTAATGAGCCTCTGACTTCTGTTTATTCATAGATTGTTCCAAGTAGCTAGAAATGTGGCTGGCATATAGTAGATACTCAATTAATATTTGTCTCAGACAGTTGGAAAGTAGCATAAGTATAGTGATACTGAGAGCATGGACTCTGGAGCCATGTAGTTTTGGATTCAAATCCTGGCTCCACCATATACTAGCTGTGTGGCCTTGTTCAAGTTAGTTAGCCTCTGCTTCAATTTACTTATCTGTACATGGGATTAATAATAGTGCCTACCTCTTGGGATTACTAAAAGAATTAAACACAATTGCACACACATACCTACACACACATGTTTAGAATATTGCCTTGCCCGTTGTAGTTCCTTTGTAGTGTTACTGGTTTATTATCACTAAATAAATGGGATACAATGTTGATCCCTAAAGACAAGGTCACTGCTCTTACAGAGGCTATATTTTAGAGTATTAGACAGATAATTAACAGCTGAACAACCAGATAACCAAGACAAGTCCAGATAAGCAAACTTTTCTATAGTTTCAGCTTTATCTGAAATTGTTCCCTTGTTCCTGTTACTTGTATACCTGGCTATGAGCCCGGTGGTACTAGGAGCCCTGCTACTCTTTTACTTGGTCCCATTTGAGGAGGGAAGGAGCAGTGCTTTTTCTGTGTGGCACTGGTCATTCGTGGCACTGATGAGAATGCCAAACAGTCTATTCATGTCCATGTGCTCATGTGGCTGGTCCAGGCTGCAAGTCTGTGCTGACTCTGTAGACCGCATTTCCTTCCAAGACACAGACAGATGCACCTACATTCCCTGTGTGAAATGCGTAGAATGAATTTCTAGCAATCCCTGGTCCATCACATTCCCTGTGTGAAATGAGTAGAATCAATTTCTAGCAATCCCTGGTCCATCTTGCCCCTTGATATCTGTCACACCTGTTAAGTCCAGTATGAGGTTCAGGGTCCTATGCACATTAAGCTGTGACTTCAAATTTCAATTCTATTTCCCACCTTTAGGAATGATCTGGAGTCCAGAAGTGGGAATTTCCAGTAGCCCTAAGTGTAATTGAATTGCAAATACCTGAGGCTGGGAGACTTGGCCATGGGTCGTACAGTCTGTGAAGATTATTGCCAGGTGTGTGATCCAGAAACCCAAGGACCATGGGCTCCTCCAGCTGAGGGCAATAATTCTTGCCCCTGCTTCCCTGCTTCCCACCAGATTGATGGATACAGATAAAATGCCCAACAATAGGTATATTAGGATCTGAGGCCATAACTCAGGCAAGGCTGCTTCTCATGGGCTAATGTTCCCTTTTTCTTACAAAGATTTCTGGAACATAGACTCAGAAAACCAAGGACTTTCAGAATTGGAAGGAACATAACCTCCATGATGATGCCCAAACCCAATTTGACCTAAAGTTCCTTCCAGTGAGACCTCCACCAGTCTCTTCATTCATTTCCCACTCATCAACTGCACTAAATTCTTGAGCATTCCCAGAATACAACCTGATCTTTTTGTCTCTGTGACTTCTGACATGCCAGTTTTGCAATCTGGACTGCTATTTCAATTAAGAATCATTTTGTGGTAGGTGCCAGGAAATCCAATTTCACACTGGCTTAAGCAAAATAAAATGTAACTATTGACTCACATAATGAAGGTCCATGGGTAGGTATGGCCTCAGGTATGGCTGGATTCAGGGCATAAATAATGCCAACAGGATCCAGCCTTTGGCATGCTTCTTATGAGTGGCACCATTCCCAGGATCTGCTGCTGTTGTTGGCTGTTTCAAGTTTCTCTTATTAGGATTGCAAGATGGTTCTAGCAGCTGCAAGCCTCACATTCTTACAGCACTGAATTCAGTGGAATTCATACTCCTCTTTCATAAAACCCAAGCAACTGTCCCCTCATCTCTTATTGGTTCTAATTAGTCAAGAAAATGGAATATGTGGACTGGCCGAAACCCTCTGGAGCTGGGGGTAGGGTCATCCCACTCAATCAACAGTGCTGGGAATGGAGGGGTGGTCTCGTAAAGGAAATTTTTTACTTTTATTAGAAAGAGGAAGGATGAACCCTGGGCTGGAGACTACATATTTTTGCCATGATTTTTCTGCCTGGAGAACTCTACTCATTATTGACACTTCAGTTGTTCTCTCCTATCTCCTCTCCAAGCTGAGCTAATTCATTTAACCTCTGTGCTTCCATAGCTCTTCAGATTGAACTTCCTCGTATCATGTTTTGGTTGTTCCTTTACAGGTTTTTCTCCCCTACTAGGCTTTGAGACTCACCAGAAGAAAAACTGTGTCTTACTCATATCAGAAAACCCTAGCTACATGACTTTGTGCTAGGTATACAGTAAGTGTCAGTAAATGTTTATCGAATGAAAGGATGTCATCCTAGATGGGTCTTTAATTTTATTTCCTGCATCTTTTAAATTTTAAAATCCCTGCCTGACCATTCCTAGGGTAAGTCCATGCCCTAAATCCTAACATGGCTCCTCCTACTCAGTGATTGTACTGGGTTGAAATGTGTCCCCCAGCCTGAAATTCATGTCTACCCAGAATCTGTGAATGTGAACTTATTTGGAAGTAAGGTCTTTTCAGATACAATAAAATTAAGATGATGTCATAATGAGTTAGATTTGCCCCTAAGTCCAATGACTGGTGTACTTATGAGGAAAGGGATTATTTGGGGACACAGGGACAGACACATAGCAAAGATTTTAGAAAGAGGAATCATGTCACCCCAAGTCTTCTCTCTCTGTTAATCACTCCCAGTTTCTTCAACCACCAGAGGTGTCATTCAAAATCTCCATTACCTCTCTGGTTATATTTGTTTCATGATGCTCCAGAGTGCTAATATGACAACAGAGACAGAGATTGGCATGAGGTACCTGCAAACCAAGGAATGCTGGCAGCCACCAGAAACTAGAAATGGCAAGGGAGGATTCTTACCTAGAACCTTTGGAGGAAGCATAGCCCCTGCTGACACTTTGATTTCAGACTTCTAGCCCCCAGAGCTATGAGATAAGAAATGTCTATTGTTTTAAGCCACCCAGTTTGTGGTTTTTTGCTGCAGCAGCTCTAGGAAACAGATACCATGATGATTCTTACTACAGAGAGTTCTTCCTTGTATAACACTGTAGCTTGTCTTTGTTCACTGATTTCATCATTTCTTCAGCAGATATTTGCTAGACATTTACTGTGCGCTAAGCACTGGAGATGTGGTAATGATCAAAACAGTGTCCTATTATCTCAGGAGCTTCCAGTCTAGTACAAAAGCAGACAGGTAAACAGGCATTTCTTTGATTTGCCTTATGTAGGATGTGTCTCTGTGGAAGGAATCTGTCTTCCATAGAGCTTATAGGTTGTGGTTAAAGTGCTGAATCTGGAGTCAGACAGACCTAAACTCATGTCCTAGATCCACCATTCACCACCTAAATGAACTTTGGCAAATTGTCTTTTAACCTCACCAATTTCAGTTTCTTCATTTTAATTATGGATAACAATGGCATTGTGATGAGGACCAAATGAGATGATGTATGCTACCTTTTCAGCCTATTGCCTGGTTCAAATAAGTTACTGTTTTTTATAGCTTCTTAAGATTTTGGCAAGAGCGATCTTCCAAGTCTTCCAGTGACCCCCAGTCTTCTATGTTAATCATTCCCAGATTCTCTAAATTCCCATCACTTCTCTCATTACATTTGTTTAATGATGCTCAGAAGTGCTAATATCTATCAGAATGGTACCCAAACTTACAATGAAAAGCAAAGCAGAACAGAAATCTCACCTCCATTGCTCTAGAATTCTACTTCAACTAACACAACCAAAAATGGTCCAGCTGTCTTTGAAAGCCACGTCACGCTATGGACTAGTATTGAGCTTGTAGGGAATGAAAACAAGCCAGGTGCATTTGCACCTGCTTCCCCATTAAGGACTTGTCCAGATGGTTGTTGGGACCCAAGGGCAGGACCTTGTGTTTATCTCTGTTAAATTTCATGTTATGTAATTCAGCCTTCCACACCAGCTGCTGGAGGTCTTCTGGGATACTGATTCCATTATGTAGCATATTGCCTACAAGATAAAGTCCCAACTTTGTATTGCACACAGATTTTTATCAACCTTTATTCAAACCTTCGATAAAAATACCAGATATCAGGCCAAGGGCTGAGATTTCCCTCTCTTTTGGTTAAAGTGGTAAACAGTATCTTATGGTTCCTGGCAGTAGGCTCTCAAAAGGGCTAAAGGAAGCTCTGTGCTCTGTCTGCTTCAGGAAAAAACAGTTCCCTATACCTCTTTCTCATAGCTGGTACTCAGAAAAACTCCAGGCAGCTGGAAGAAATTAGGGTGTCACTGACTGAAGCATCTGAGCCAAATTCCCTAGGGTTAACTCTAACACACTGCACATAGCAGACTTTTAGAGGTCCATTTAATTCTGAATGATTCCAGTACTTCTTATAAATCTGATATACGTTTGGATGAGCAATGAACCCACAATTTAGGAGGCTTTTGGAAAATAATATTCATAGCTATAATTGCTCACCTTTACTGAGCAATTGCTTTGGGTAGAAAGAATGCACTGTCTCACTTAATCCTTTCAACAAAAATTTTGATGTTGGCCACTGTATTAGTCCGTTTTCATGTTGGTGATACAGACGTACTCAAGACTGGGCAATTTACAAAAGAAAGGGGTTTATTGGACTTAAAGTTCCACGTGGCAGGGGAGGTCACACATCATGGCAGAAGGTGAAAGGCACGTCTCGCATGGCAGCAGACAAGAGAAGAGAGCTTGTGCAGGGAAATTCCCATTTTTAAAACCATCAGATCTCCTGAGACTTATTCACTGTCAGGAGAACAGCATGGGAAAGACCCACCCCCATGATTCAGTCATCTCACACTGGGTCCCTCCCACAACATGTGGGAATTATGGGAGCTACAAGATTAGATTTGGGTGAGGACACAGAGACAAACCATATCAGGCACTATTAGCTAGATGAGGAAACTGAACCTAAGGAAGAATAAGTCTAAGGGTGATGTATTAGTCTCTTCTCAAGTTGCTAATAAACACATACCCAAGACTGGGTAATTTATAAAAGAAAGAGGTTTAATGGATTCACAGTTCCACATGGCTGGGGAGGCCTCACAATCATGGCGGAAGGCAAAGGAGAAGCAAAGGCACATCTTACATGGCAGCAGGCAAGAGAGCTTGTGCAGCAAAACTCCCATTTATAAAGCGATCAGATCTTGTGAGACTTATTCACTACCACGAGAACAGTATGGGGGAACTGCCCCCCATGATTCAATTATCTCCACCTGGCCCCACCCTTGACATGTGGGGATTATTACAATTCACGGTGAGATTTGGATGGGGACACAGCCAAACCAGATTAAGTGGGTAGCTAATAATTGGTAGTACAATTATTCAAACCCAGACCTCTTTTTCCTGAGACTTAAGGTTATAACAGTTTCTCTCTTAGTATCAAGCAACTTTTCTTTATATTAGTCAGTAGGTTGTTTGTGTCATTAATGAATTCATGAAATATGTTGGATTAATGGCTGTTTCATCCCTGAGATTCTAAGTTCCATTTGGCCAGGGACCTTGTCATTTAGGGTCCCTCCCAGAGTCTAGCACAGTGCCTGACACGTGGTTAACACTCAGTGAATATTTGTTGAATGAACTCAGAGTGGCAGATGCAAATGTGCTTTCAACCACTTCTATGAAGTGTAAGGTGAACTTGATTTAGGGTTGTTTTATTTTAACACGTAACCATCTCTTTACAGTAGTTCTTGGAGTCCCAAATGGGAGTAAATACTTTCCTCCCAGCACACTGAGAATTAATTAAGGTTTGTGACATCTTTTAAAATCCCTTACAGTGTATAGCCGCTTTCATCTGGCCAAGTGTAAGGCAGCATTATAGGGCCATTACTGGGCCTGGCACTAATGGGCATTTGTCACCTCCCCCTCCCCACTGCAACAGTGCATTAGACCTGTGCATACCCCAGTAATGGCTAAATAACTCATGCAGTGCTTGGGTTGCTAAATTAGGAAATGAAATAATAGAGGGAAAATAGTAACAGGCATGTGGAATGAATAGAGACATCCTAATACAGAGGATTTGCTTGCTTGTATGTCTTTTAAATAAAGAGTATGACTCCAGTTAAGATTGCAAGAATGGATTTTTATAGACTTTGGGGTAGTTCAGTGGTTTTGTGGGAGGATGTATTTGACAGGTGGTCTACTCTAGTTCTGCCTGATATTCTGTGAGATGAGAAAAGTTAGTTTTCTTATACTGATTTGAGTATGGATGGCTCACCCATCAAGGAGACAAATGAGAAGAGCCAGCTGGCTCCATGAGCAGGAGTAAAACAATGGTGATCATGCCTTTTCAACAATCATTTAAGAACAGGCTGGAAATTTAGGGAAGGGATGTCCTAGTGGAAAAAATAAATAAACAAGAATGGTAGGAGACAAGAATGAGAACCCTTCGTAGGCAAATTCGTCTAAACCATTTCATTTAATGACCAAGACATTCAACTTCATTTTGAGTATTTTCATAGCTTCCTTTTGGTTTTTGGTCTGTCGATATAAATTAAAACAAATTTTGAAGAAAATAATTTAACCAAAACTCAACTCTTTAGAATTTCATAGTTAAAAAACAGTTCTATGTCTAAGGACATAGAACATTCCTAAACTGCACTTGGGATTTGTTCAGTGTTTATTAGACATGTAAAATTAAGATGAAGCTGTCCTTAGACAAATTAGTTTAAAATAAAATCCTTCGATACCAGGCAATGGCAGTAAAGGGCACCTGGATGCTTGGATAGACATTCAAAAGGGGTTGAGAGGCAAACTCCAGGTGAAGTGGTTATTTGGGTGAAATGGGATGAGAGCTGCTTCTTGGTGTTTGGCATGCAGACAGAGGGCTCCTGCAGTCTCTCATCATCGTGGGGCTCTTATCAGAAGGATTTGTTGTGGGCGATGAAAGCACCATCCTTCACTGTGGTAGATGGTCACTTGGCTTCCTAGATGGTCATTCTCTGTTGGTGTAGGACTGGCCAGAATGGAGGGGACAGGAATCAGAGAATGGTGAGCCTCAGGGGATGGGCTATTAGCCAGCTCGGTGACCCACAGGGGTTTCTCACACTGAGTGCAAGTCACATTGACTATGAAATTGATTTTATTAAAAATAAAAAAAGCTTCAGATTCGTAATCTGGATTCTAATCATTCTTTTTCAGGGACAGTATTGGTGGAAAGTCTTTTCTGAATGAAGACAGTCAGTTCACCTTTCCTTCTTATAGTTTTGCTTTTGGTAGCTTCAGGTGGCTTTGCTTTCAGAGATTCAAAGGCTAAGCCTCTTTGGGGAAACTGAGGCAGTTACCCTCCATCCCTCTCTCTTGTTGGTTTAAATGTGAACAGGGTCATTGTAAATTCAGGTAAGCTAGTGATGAGTGCCTTCTGTTTCATCTGCTACAGAGTCCAGAGGGCAACCCAGGATGAACACATTCCCTGAAGTGAATACACCTTTGAGAAGCCTCCTCCAGCCCTTCTTGGTCAAGGTAGTTGTTAGAGCTGCTGTAAAAGATTTCTGGAGTATGGAGTCCAGAAAGTGAAAAGGAAGAGCTTTGGAGACTTTGGGACATAGTCCCTCCAGTCTAGCACCACTTTGCAAAAGTTTATGTTCCTGAAATTTCCTTTCGGTTCCAGGAGAGGAAATGAGGTGGAAGGTAGGGGAGCAGAGGGCTATGTCAGCTTCGTGGCAGGCAGTTTCAGGCACTTTTTCTCTGGGCCATTAGTTTGCTGATGGTGGATTGTCTTTCCAGCAAATCTCTTTTGATTGCAACTGTATAATGAAGGCATGTTTTAGTGTCCTTCCAGCTCTAGGGAGAAGTCAAACTGGTTCCTTTTAGTTCTACTGAAACTATCATCACTGAGGCTTATTCACCTAGATTTTTCGAGCCACTGTTCCGTCTTGAGGGCTTATGACTACTCTGAAAGATAGTAAAGGGGGCTTTTCCGCATGGGCAATTCAGATGGCATGAAGCAAAGTCTTGGGGCACAGACAGATTCCTCTTTGTTGAGACATGCTGGTCACTGTCTTCACCAGATGCCCACAGGAATAATTAACATGGTGATGAACCGTGCTCATGTGAATGATGGAAGGCAGGCAAACTCGCTTCTTCCTGCAGATCCAGGGGACCCAGCTTCTTCCTCTCATCTCACCAGCTGTCATTCCTATTCTACTGCTCTGACCTCTGGGAGGGTGACAGAGAACTCATGGATCTTGCTCACTTTCCTGGTGTCCACTTGAGATGTGAAAAGAAGCTCCCCTTTACCCTCCTCTCTGTATTTTTATTATTATCTCATATTCCACTGGCCTTGGCTAAACCAGGCTCCCTGACCAGAATCTAACTTTCTTGTTTCTTCTCTGCTGCTTCTCTCTGGCCCATAGGATTTATTTATTTTTTTTTTTGCAGACAAAAATCTCATTCTCACAGATCAATGAGCATATTTTTCTACGCCTATTAGTTAGCCTAGGATTTTGTTCTTTTGAAACTCAAAAGACAGGCTCTTGAAACTCAAAAAGCCTTTTTGCTCAAGACTGTAGTCCCTGCCTTGAGTTTCAAAGGACTGTTTTGAACCTCAAAGGCCAAGTACTGACTCTTTCTCTCTTTGGATCCCTGCTGAAAAAACAACAACAACAAAAAACCCCACACTGAAGACATTGGGCAGAGAATGCTCTAGCTATTGACGGGGTAGCAGGAAGTACCTAAAACCAAAATAAATAAATAAACTACATCAGTTTCTGTTTTGTAATAATCCCAAATTCATTCAAACAGGAAAGGGCTCAGAATTGAAATTCAGGTCAGCTTTTGGAGAGGACTAGGTGTTTAGACCATGGGAACCTATGTGTCTTCTGGAATTTGTCCAAGGAAAGCAGTAACATTTCAGGAATGAGTAACCATTGTGTGGAGTGTTTACACAGGAATAAGCTGAGCATTTTATATCCATCATCTAATTTTCACAGCAATCCTATAAAATAAGTGTTATTATACTTGTTACCATTTTGCAGATGGGAAAACTGAGACTTCAACAAGATTAGTCTTATTATTAACTAGTGATGCTATTAAGAATCCAGCCCAGTTCTACAAGGTAGCTCATGCCTGTAATCTCAGCACTTTGGGAGGCCGAGGCAGGTGGATCACTTGGGGTCAGGAGATCGAGACCAGCCTGGCCAACATGGTGAAACCCCGTCTACTAAAAACACAAAAATTAGCCGACTGTGGTGGCAGGTGCCTATAATCCCAGCTACCTGGGAGGCTGAGGCAGGAGAATTGCTTGAACTGGGGAGACTGAGGTTGCAGTGAGCCAAGATCATGCCACTGCACTTCAGCCTGGGTGACAAGAGTGAGACTCTGTCTCAAAGAAAAAAAGAAAAAGAATCCAACCTAGTTCAGAGCCATGTCTCTAAATCACGGAAAAAGAAGTGGAGGGTGCATAGAGAAGTTTCAGTACTCGAGGAAAGTAAATAAAAAGGAGATGAATTGAAGGAGTTCCGTGGCATGGCTATTGTACATGCTGTCACTTTACCAGGGATGCCTTTCCCTCACATCTTTTAAGGCTGCTTCTTTCATGCATGATTCAAGTCTCAGATCAAAATATTACAGAAGTCATCACTGGCCACCTTGGCTGTCCACCCACGGCATGCACACACACATGTGCCCGCAGGCAAAGTTCAACAAATCCTGTTTAATTTTTAAAATAACATCACCTTTTCTGGAGTTATCATTTCATTTACTTATGTTCTTGGGTATTTATTGTCTGTCTCCCCTTTGTAGCATCTTTAGAACATAGGCTTTTGAGGTTAAGTACCTTGTTGGTTTGTTTTTTTTTGAGACAGAGTCTGGCTGTATTTCCCAGGCTGGAGTGCAATGGCGTGATCTCAACTCACAGCAACCTCTGCCTCCCAGGTTCAAGTGATTCTCCTGCCTCAGCCTCCCGAGTAGTGGGGATTACAGGCGTGCACCAACAAGCCTGGCTAATTTTTGTATTTTAAATAGTGACGGGGTTTCGCCATGTTGGTCAGGCTGGTCTCGAACTTCTGACCTCAGTTGATCCACCCGCCTGAGCTACCAAAACTGCTAGGATTGTTAGGATTACAGGCGTCAACCACTGCGCCCGCCCGAGGTTAAGTATTTTGTAGATCCTGACTTTTTGTTTACCCCTTAGTGTCCAGAACAGTGCCTGGTTCATAAAGGTTACTTAAATAGATTTGAATGCATTTGGTTGAGTGAGAAGGGGCAGTCAGGAAGGTTAGGAGGAGAAGAGCCCCATTTCAGAATAAAAATGACGAGCATAACCATTTCAGAATAAAAAATGACAAGCTTGACCACTCACTGCTTTTCAACCTTGATGTCCAAAGCTGCTTAGGAAGGTCTGGCTGGTTTGCTTTGGGGCTGCCTCCTTAAATGAGGATCAGAAAGTACCTTTAATGTTTAGCTTCATTTGTTTATCAAAGGCAGAAAAGCCTTTGTCCTACATCACAGCTGGGATTCAGCAAGATGGGGACTTCCTCTGCCTTGTACTTCAGAATAGCCATGTGTAGCCAAAACAGTGGTTTCTCAACTCTGCAATAATCCAGAAATGTGAAAATTTGGTTTCGAGACCCTCAGAGGAGGGGACCAAGGAGAAAAGTTCACATTATTACCTGGTTTCTAAAACCCTCTAGGAAGCTGGGAAGATCAGCTTCAGCCGGTTTGTCGAGTTCTGCAACTTTGGGATACCTTATTTGGGGCACTCCCCACCAAACACTGCATATATTGATTAAGTTTCAAAAAAGGAAGGGGTCTTAAGGTTTAGCTACTCCAGCCCATTGTTGTGGTTCCACCCCTCAACAACCCTACCTGTCCCCCAACCACAAACTTGATTCATTTTATGGTCACCTTCACAAATTTTTGTCATATCCAAGCACCAGCTGTGATTAATATTAAATATATGTAACATTATATATATTATATAGAGTATCACACATATATGTATATGTGTGTAAACATTTTCTTAGTATCTTTAGTTTGACTCTGCACTTAAATGAAAACTTTATATTATGAATATAAATGGAAAAGAAACAAAAGGTCTACCCTTCTGTAAGTAGAAGGAACTTATAAACATAATACAATGAGAAGAAAAAGTATTATACTTTCTTTTGCCTGTCCAACATGAGAGATTAGGAAAAGTTAGGTGCTAAAGACCAAGAAATAATAGAAATTAGACTTTCTCTTTTTTAAGTAATCAAAAAGAATGAAGAAGAATTGAAATGGGAGTACTTTTCTTACTGTGGTTTTTTTTTTTTTTTTTTTGAGACAGAGTCTCACTCTTTCACCCAGGCTGGAGTGCAAGGGCATGATCTCGGCACACTGCAGTGTCTGCCTCCTGGGTTCAAGCAATTCTCCTGCCTCAGCCTCCTGAGTAGCTAGGACTACAGGTGCGTGCCACCATGCCTGGCTAATTTTTGTATTTTTAGTAGAGATGGGGTTTCACCATGTTGGCCGGGCTGGTCTTGAACTCCTGACCCCAAGTGATCCGCCTGCCTCGGCCTCCCAAAGTTCTGGGATTAGAGTAGTGAGCCACCATGTCCAGCCCTTACCGTGTATGTTAATATCACCTACTGCAGTGTTTGTGTCCCACGTAAAGTCAGCCGGCAGAACACCTAAAGTAATGGTGGTGCTTGTCCTGAATTTGGGGAACCACTTCGTTATCCAAATCTGCATTCCCATTTATAACATCTGGCCAAGTTATCATCAGTCCTGGCTTGATCATCTGCTCAGAGAGAAGGAAGCTCAGTTTCCCGAAGCAACCCACTCCAAGTTCTCTCTCTTTAGGGTGAGAAAGTTCTGCAACACATGAGCTTGGGTGGAGTGAGAAGGAAACAAGTTCTTTAAGAGCTTCTGAGTAGACAAGATATTTCAGGCAGATGGAACAGCATTTAAAAAGGCAGAAGGAAAGAGACAGCATGGCCTATTTTAGGGGAACTGCAAGTAGTTCATTCAGCACGGCTGGATCTGCATTAAATGTCGAAAGGAAGGCGGAGAGGGGTGAGACAAGAGGTGGGAGGTGAGGCAGGTGGGAGCCTGACCCTGGAGAACCCCGCAGGTGGTGCTTCTGACTTTCAGTTTCAGCTTTGACACCAGCATGGAGCTGACTGTTTGTCCTTTGCTCTGGTATTTAGAGGTAAATTATTTTTGGGTGGCAACGGCATTTCCTTCTGGAAGAAATCTATTTTTGCTGTGTGAATATATTGGTAAGTTTTTGGAGTGGGTGGAAGGGGTGTGAGAGCTTCTAGGATTTTGTTTTGCTTCATGGGATATACAGACTAAAGGAGAGAGGGATGTGTAAGGAATCATAAAAGGGGATTTGTAGAAGGTTGGGTGACCTGGGGGTGGGGGAGAAAAGGCTGTTCGTGAAAGGAATGTCCACTGGGGGAATAACAGAAAGCTGATGGGGAATTTGAGGAAGTTTCTGTTCTTTAGGCAGAAGCGGACACTGAGACAAGGATATATCATTTATTCAGGAGGGACATAGTTTACTTACACCTTTGAGGAAGTAGGAAGGTGACACAGGGAAGGGACAATAGGGGTGCATTAGTAAGACAGCTATCCTGGTGGGTGTCAAAGCTTTATCCCATGGTTAAAAATATGCCTCACAGTCATCCTCACTTAAGGGCTAGGAAGGTGGAGTATTTTAACCCCCACCCTCTTAGTCGATGGGAAAGGGTTGCCTACAGGGAGATATTAATTTTCAGATATTAATTACCAGATATAAATAAATTCCCAGATATTAATTACTGACTTGTGATGGGCACAACTGGCTTCTGCAACTGGGAGCTGCCTTCCCACAAAGCTGGAGGCTCTGAAGGTTGGAAGTCAGAATGTTGAGCATGGAAATGGTAAGACATCCATATGGCTATGGGTGGAGCATCCCTAGCGCCCGCTATACCTGATTTTTTTTTTTTTTTTGAGATGGAGTCTTGCTCCGTCACCCAGTCTGGAGTGGAGTGGTGCTATCTCGGCTCACTGCCACCTCCACCTCCCAGCTTCATGACATTCTCCTGCCTCAGCCTCCAGAGTAGCTGGGACTACAGGCGCCCACCACCACGCCCAGCTAGTTTTTTGTATTTTTAGTAGAGACGGGGTTTCACCATGTTAGCCAGGATGGTCTCGATCTCCTGACCTCATGATCTGCCTGCCTCGGCCTCCCAAATTGTTGGGATTATAGGCATGAGCCACCGCGCCCGGCCCGCTACACTTGATTTGGGGTGTGTATCCAGTTTTCCATCAATCATGTGACATCTTCCATAATATGCCTGTATGTTGTTCATGCCATGAAAGTTGAATCAGATTGGAAGATGTGACTAATTGCTTTATGTGGACTTCAGTTGGCCTCCGCAGAGCAAGCAGGCCTGCTTCATCTGGGCTATACTGCTACACTGGAACGGTTAGGTCTTTCTTAGTTGCATGACAAAAGCCCAGCTAAAATTGCCTTGAAACCAAGAAAAACAAAAGGTATTGGATCTTGGAATGAAAACGTCTGGTTGATGGTCTTCAGGAGAAGTATGATCTAGGAGCTCAAATGATCTAATCGGATTTTGGGTTACCTTTCTCCCTGTCTTTATCTCTGCCTTTCTCTGGCCTGATTTTATTCACTTCTTCTTGTGATAAGATAGTTTTCAGAAGCTTCAGGTTGCATCCTTTCTCCCCAGTCACCCCAGTAGAAAGATGACTCCTTTTAACAAAAAAAATTACAATGACTTCCAAGACTGAGCAGCATTGGCTCTGTCTGTCCTTCCTTGGGCCACGTGCACAAATCAGAACCTCACTGAGGGCAGGGTGCTGCTCTGCTCTGATCTGGCCGGCTGAGCTCACATGCCTGCCTACCCTTGGAGCTGGATTTGGGTTAAATTCCTCCTTATTCTTGCAGACAAAGTAGTAGAAGAGGAGCTAGTCCCTAAGATAAAGTGCATACTATTGGACAGAAAAATAAGAGAGAGTAGATGTTGGGCAAGGAAATACAAGAGGTATTCACAACAACAACAACAACAACAAAAACTCTGAAAAGATGCTCAGATGCTTGGAGGCCTGGAAGCTGAGGCCTATTTCAAGGGCCTATTATGAAATTAGCACATCCATTAAATCAGCTTCCATGGTTCCAAATTCCCAGTCATGACAACCATCCCCCTTCCTGAGCCAGACCTACCGCTTCCTTTCAGAACTGCTGACACTAATGATGGATGAGGGTGTCAGGGTTTCCAAGACACTGGATTTCCATTGACTGCTATAACCTTGAGCTACAGGCTTTATTGGCAGTATTTAACGCAAATCTGTTTTCCATCCTTGTCAGATCCCACTTCAATATGCGCCACAGGAGGAGAAGTTGAATGCAAAATTGATTTCTTTAATGGGGAGTGCTCCGCAGCAGATAGCAACACTTCCGGAGATGCATTAGCTGGATTACAATTGAATCTTTTCTTGCTCGCTCTGAGGGACTCTCTCCTTTGCCAGAAGGATGTGACTCTGAGCTCATCGTTTGCCTAATTGTTTCTTAGACTGGAGACCAAGAAAGTCGGGGCTCTCCCCTCCGGCCCCTAGGTCAGAAGCAGGGACTTCCCATCCCCAGACTTGCTAGAGAAGATT
This sequence comes from Pan troglodytes, assembly GCF_028858775.2. Taxonomy (NCBI): domain Eukaryota; kingdom Metazoa; phylum Chordata; class Mammalia; order Primates; family Hominidae; genus Pan; species Pan troglodytes. The sequence continues at coordinate 28,512,839 of NC_072416.2, forward strand.
GAAATTTAGGAATTAGTGTCTTATGATTGCTAAGGGTGATGGTGTCTAAATGTTTCTTAGCAACATTTAGACACAATCAATAAGCAATCAGTGGTTGAAATCATGTGAATGAACACTTAGAAATCTGAGGACTGGTATTCTTGATTCTTAGTGGGATTTTAGGGATTCTTCATGCTGTAAGTTGAGATTTCAGGGTGGTTTTTCTAGAATGTAGTGAGATTCTGCTTGTGTCTGTTTAGCAAGGACCCACGCTGTTTTCATGTATAGCAACATTAGTAATGGTCATTTTTTGGCTTTTATTGTGTGCTACACTGTCTGCATGATATGGTTTGGTTCTCTGCCCCTACCCAAATCTCATCTTGAATTGTAATAATCCCCACATGTCATGGGAGGGGCTCGGTAGGAAGTAATTGAATCATTGGGGTGGGGTTTTCCTGTGCTGTTCTCTGATAGTGAGTAAGTCTCATGAGATCTGAAGGTTTTATCAGGGGAATTCCCCTATACACGCTCTCTCTCTCTCTTGCCTGCTGCCATGTAAGATGTGCCTTTCTCCTTCCACCATGATTGTGAGGCCTCCCCAGCCATGTGGAACTGTGAGTCCATTCAACCTCTTTCTTTTATAAATTACCCAGTCTTGGGTGTGTCTTCGTTAGCAGCATGAGAACAGATACACTGTTTTAATACACTGCATTATCTCACTTAGACCTCACCACAACCCCATGAGATGAATCCTATTATTATATTATTATTCCCTCTATACTGAGGAAGGCATGGGGATTCATGGAGGTTACACAATTTGCCCCAAGTCACACAAATAATATGGTAAGTAGCAGAGCCTGTATTTATACCTTTGTCTGACTCTAAATGTTGTCCTCTTAGCCACCACTATGTATTTCCTTCCATAGGGAGGCATCACACACCCATCAAGGATGGATTTGTTATCATCTCCTAGGGTAAGGACCCAGATGACTTTACCTTGTTAGGTCTTGGAATGTGACATAGAGACAGAATACAAATTGGAGGGTTCTGGCCAATGCATGTCATCTTAGCCACACCTACTACATTAGCTCATGGAGAAGGACCATCTTTATTTCCTAGAGGTATTGATGACATGAATGTGTTTGCAAGGAAGGGAAATTTAGACCAGGGCTCTTGTCTTGCTGGGACATCAGGTACACTTTTTGGCTGGAGAGAAACCTAATGGCTTTTCCATCATGGAATCTATGATCTATCTTATCTTCAGTCTTCCAAGATCTGACCTCTCTGGGGAAATTGAGCCAGCTTAACCTAACTGCATGACCAAACATGGTTTATTCTTTTTGAATCTCAGGATATTCATTTGCTTAATAGGGTCAATATTGTTAAATATGTAGAATAACGTGTTAAGGTTAGATGGAGTAATGTACAGTAAGGATTCAAGAGATGTCAGTTACTACTATTTTGTTTTATTTTGCTTGGTTTCCATTTTTGCGTCTCTCAAATGAAGAAGGCGGATCAGCTCCATTTCTGAGCCAAGATTGGGTCATTTGAAAATGGATGGGGCTGGCTGGGAAGGGAATGAGACAGGTAACTGAGATCTATGGGCAAGCTCTGAGGGTTCAGAAACAGCTTCAAGAAGGGAAGCAAGTTCAGTCTAGCTGGTAGCACTTGGTGATGTGAGGATCTGCCTACAGATAAGAAGTGGTAATTGAGGTTGGCTGTGGGCACTCAGAAAGCCCAATAAGAAGTGATGGGGTAACGTTTCAGGCTTACAGACTACAGTGAGCCTGTCACCGGGTATTAGGAACTGAACCAGATACTGTTCAGAGGCTGAGTTCTATAGACTGGGTATATATAAGGTTGCGGATAGGAGATGATATTCCAGTTACTCTTGCTGTGTAACAAACCAGTATGAAACCTAGTGGCTTGAAATGACTATTTTTTTAGGCTTACATATTCTGTGGGTCAGGCATTTAGGAGGGCGTCTCTGCTTCCTGATGGCTGGGACTTCAGCTGGGCAAACTTAAAGGCTAGGGGTAACTCAATGATGGGAAGCAGGAACCCTTGGAGAGATCTTTACTTACATGTTTTGTGGTGTTGCTGGCTTTTCTCTGGGACCTCAGCTGCCAGGTAGAACACTTACATGTGGTATCACCATTTGGTCTCTGTGTCGAGACTGAGTGTCCCATGAGAACAACACAGAAATGGATGGCATTTCTATTATTGAATCTCAAAGCCACATAGCATCACGTACTCTAGGTTCAAGGGGAGGAAACGTAAGCCCCAGCCCTCAAATGAAAGGGAAGTTAAAATGATGTTGTAAGAAAGCTGTGGGATGGGAGATTTGTCGCCTCCATCTTTGGGGACTCTAGTCTGCCACAAGTGGTGCAGTCTTATGAAATTATTATGACAGTGTTATTGTTAGTAGCACAGGCTATAGAGTCAGACTGCCTGGCTTCACATTGCGACTTCACCACTTACTAGCTGAGTGATGTTGGGTGAGTCATTTAAACTCTGTGCCTTTGCTTCTTCATCTATGAAATGGGACTACTAGTTGTACCTATCTTATTGGATTATTATGAAGATTACATGAACTCATAGCAGGTACTCAGAACAGAGCCTGGCACACTGTAAATCCCAACTCAAGGCAAGGGTTTACTATTATTATCATCATCACTAAGTAGGTTCTCAAGACAGACTCAGGCTAAGGGAACAAGCAAGGAATTTAGTGGCCAAAATGAAGGAACAAAGTTCAGGCCAACCTGTTAGAAAATCTGACCTCAAAAGAATGTGAGATGAGAGATAATGAGTTGCTTCTCTTTGGGGTCAGAGCTGATCCCAGAGAGAGGGCCTGTGTTTTAGGGGCAGGCATGCGGCAAGCTGAAGTGGCCCCTGCAGGAGTGAGGAGGGCCCCAGGCACAGCAAGAGTAGAGGAGCTGATTCTGTCACTTCTAAAACATTATGACCCCGAACACACTTTCTTTCACTTTTTTCAATTTAATCTCCTCTGTGTCTCATTGAGCCTCATCTTACTTGCCAGGTAAAAGGCCTGGAACTAAGCCATGTTAAGTCAACAGTGAGTGACAGAGGACAGCAGCCTACGCCATTGTGACAAAGGCTTGTTCAAATATGTTGAGAGAATGGATGAGTTGAAACGGAAGAGAGAGCTCACAAGATTGGGCTCCACTGCCTGGTATCCGTCTTTGATTGCAGGTGACAGAAACCTAGTCCCAACCAGCATACACTAAAAAGGAAATTTATTTGCTCACTTAACTGAAAAGTCCTGGGGGAGATAGCCTCAGCTGTGTCCACATTCCTCAAAGATGTTGTGAGGAATTCTGTCTCTATCTTTCAGAGCCATTACCCGCCCTCCTTTTCCAGGGAATAAATCTATTCCCTTCTTAACTCATCCATAAGATACTTAGTAGGGGCCCCTATGCACTGGGCATGTTTCAGAAACCAGGGATATAGCAGTGAACAAGACAGCAAAGTCCTTGACCTCACGGAACTTATTTCCAGAGGGAGAAGATAGAATAAATAAGTAGACAAATGAAAGCAGATGTATAATTTTAGTTGATAGTATAATAAAGAGAATAGATTTGGGTAAGGGAATACAGAGTGAGAGCAAAGAAGTAATCACAGAAAATCTGTTTGAGCTGTTAATGTGTGTGAAGGCGCAGGTGGAGGGAGGCAGCCCACCGTGTGTGGATGTGGGGAATGGTGTGCAAGGCAGAAGGAAGAGTGCCTGAAAAGACCAGAGGCAGGGATGATTTTGCTGTGTTTGAATAAATAAAAGGAGACTAGGATGGCTGGGGCTTAGTGATCAAAGAGAAAAGTCATGTGAGAACTGTGAGAAGCCGATGAAGGATGGTGCTGGGATTATGGCCATGATAAAGAATCTAGATTTTATTTTAAGCCTAATGTGAAGCTGTTGGAGATTTTAAAGTAAGGGAATGATGTGATCGTATTTGCCTTCACTCGAAGCTGACATGTTTCCCAACTAGCAGCTTCTGTGGACAAAGTCACAGGAAGGGATCCCACTGGTCAGCCTTAAGCCACATTCAAATTTGTGGACCAGGAAGGGATCCCGTTGGTCAGCCTTGTGTCACATGCAAATTCATGGGCCAGGGATGGATACCATTGGTCAGCCTTGGGTCACATGCAAGTTCATGGACCAGGGAGTGTTCCCATTGGCCAGCTTTGAGCCACATGCAAATTCATGGGCCAATCACTGTGGCCATGGTGTTGTGGTATTTTGAATAACCCAGTTGGGGTCATATACCTATGTTTAGAGCCTGGAAATGGGGGCAGCCCCACCCCTTCCACTGAGCATGAAATGGTAATTTTTCAAATGAAAATTGTGGGGTCCACTTAACAAACAAGGTGATGGGCATTGGACAGGTGAAAATAATATGTGTCCTCTGTGCCTCATCTGCAATAATATCCCTGAACTGTGAACATCCCATCCCCGTTTAGGATATCCAGGGACACCCCAGGATGTCCAGGGAAGTCCTTTCTCTACCTTGCCTTCTTCACTACTTATCAGGCCAGCCAGTAGAGGATTGCTTGGGTGGTGAAGCATTTCTTCCAGGTTTTAAACCAGGGCCATTTCTACCTGTGTGGTCCTTGTACTAATGCATGTCAGGTGAGCCCAAATATTATTCCCTGTAGTCCTTTTGAACAGAACAGGAGCATCTCCCTCAAGTCGCTATTTTCTTACCCTGAATAACCTCAGTTCACTCCTTTCTCTGCTCAGGAGGTGGTTCCATTGCCATTTCAGTGGCTTTCCTTGGAGTGCTTTGAACTTCATCAGATTTCCAGATGCTGTGTTCTGTGAAGGGGGCAGGGAGGGTGATTCCTAGTTTACAGGAGCAATTTCTTAGTTTAAGCCTGATTTGGCTGCAATAAAACAGTCTAGTATGCAAGTGAAGTTGTTCCCAGATATAGGCAAAGAAGTCACTAGTCAATAAATCATTGATGTTGTGGGAGGCAAGGTGAGCATAAAAGCAGATCCGAAAGCAGAGTGGGAAGTTGCTAGGAGGAAAATATTCCCCGGCCCCTCTGGGATTTCTGTAATACTGTGGCGTCCTGTGGTGTAGGCCTCTTTTTCTTTCTTTTTTTTTTTTCAGTTTTTTTGAGATGGAGTTTTGCTCTTGTCACCCGGGCTGGAGTGCAATGGTGCGATCTCGGCTCACTGCAACCTCCGCCTCCCAGGTTCAAGTGACTCTCCTGTCTCAGCCTCCCAAGTAGCTGGGATTACAGGCACCTGACACCATGCCCAGTTAATTTTTGTATTTTTAGTAGAGACAGGGTTTCACCATGTTGGCCAGGCTGGTCTCGAACTCCGGACCTCAGGTGATCCACCTGCCTCCGCCTCCCAAAGTGCTGGGGTTACAGGCATGAGCCACCGTGCCTGGTGGCCTCTTTTTATTTATAAGAGTCAAGTTGGTAGGAAAATTCCTTCTCATATCATTCCACATTTACCTCCACTATGGAATGCGTTATGTTTAGCAATTATGTATTCATTCAGCAAACACTTATTGAGCACTTACTGCATATCAGGCACTGGACAATAGTGATGGGGAGACGAGCGAATAAAAATCCTGGTTTTAGTTTGGTGTGGGAGACAGATGAGAAAAACGGTAATGGCAAGGAAGTGTGATGAGAGTTATAACATGAGTGTGTGTTAGTGGGGTCCCTCTAGGAGCTGCCTGGAACCAGGGCTGAGAGGGAAGGGTAGATGGGTGAGGCAGGATGTGTGTGTGTGTGTGTGTGCTCACAAGTGTGTGCGTGTGTGTGGCAGTTCTGGACCATGGTAACCATGCCTACAAAGGCCCTAAGACTTGGGAGAACAGGGTGATGTGAGTTAATGTATGACCAGGTAGAGGGATAAGTGGGATATGGCAGGATATAAACCTTGCTTGGTAGACAAGGATCAGACAATGTAGGTCTGGGGACGGCATATAAGGATGATGGAGAATGACTGAATGTTTTGGTCACGGGCAGTGATGTGATCAGAGTTGTTTTAGAAAGATCACTCTGATAGATTTGTAGAGGGTGAATGGATGCTGGGCTGGTCACAGGAGAGGTGTCAGGGGCTCGATAAGCAGGCAGTGGACCAGAGAAGGAATGGAAACTGGAGCCGAGACTGTGGCTGTCTCGGTTGGCTGGGCTGCTGTAACTGGATATTGTGGACTGGGCGCCTTCACCAGCAAGGATTTATGTCTCATGTTCTGGAGGCAGGAAGTCCTAGGTCAAGACCCTGGAAGATTTGAGACCGGGTGAGAGCCTGCTTCCTGGTTTGCAGATGGCTGCTTCTTGCTGTATACTCACACAGCAGAGGGAAAGAGAGAAAGAGAGAGAGAGAGAGAGAGATCATCTTCCTTGAGTCTCTTCTTATAAGGGCACAGATTTCATTCCTGAGGGCCCCCATGACCTAATCACTTCCCCAAAGCCTCATCTTCTGACAACACTATATTGGGAATTAGGCTTCAATATCTGAATTTCAAGGGGACACAAATATTCAGTCTGTAACAGTGGACAAGGGGACAGAAGGCTGGGGATGGAGGAGACTGGTGGGAGATGGGGAGAACTAATGTCCACGGCCCTGGTGAGAGACTGGTTTTGGGAATGGGAGGTGCTGGGCTAGGCTCCACATCATGTCCCTCTGGACCCCACCCTTGACCAACAGAATCTCAGTCTCTTCTTAAAGATTCTCCTGGGATTTAAAGCCATGTCCCCTGACTCCAGCTCTGTTGTTTGTTACTTCTACCACAAACATGACTATGAAAGTACTGAAGGATGCTGGGATTGTCTGGGAACAGGTGGAGTGATGTGTCTTGGGTGATTCAACAGAGCCAAGTCAAAAATAATAGTACAGGGTTCTAATAGCCTTCAACCCTCATTTTGCTTAACCTTTAGGCTTCCTTAAATATTGACCTAGAGGGCAAAGGACTGAACAGACACTTCTCAAAAGAAGACATACAGGCAGGTAACCAACATATGAAAAAATGGTCATCATCATAAATCATCAGAGAAATGCAAATCAAAAGCACAATGAGATACCGTGTCACACCAGTCAGAATGGCTTTTGTTAAAAAGTTAAAAAATAACAGATGTTGGCAGGGCTGTGGAGAAAAGGCAACATTTATACACTGCTGGTGGGAATGTTAAGTATTTCAGCCACTGTGGAGAGGGGAGATTTCTCAAAGAACTGAGTTGAACTATTATTCAACCCAGCAATCCCATTACTGGGCACCTGCCCAAAGGACAATAAATCATTGCACCAAAAAAAGCACGTGCACCCGTATGTTCATTGCAGCACTACTCACAATAGCAAAGACATGGAATTAACCAAGCTGTCCATCCACAGTGGATTGGGTAAAGAAAATGTGGTACATATACACCATAGAATACTACACAGCTGTAAAACAAGAACAAAATCATGTCCTTTGCAGCAACAGGGATGCAGCTGGAGGCCGTTATCTTAAGTGAATTAACACAGAAACAGAAAAGCAAATACCACATGTTCTCACTTATCAGTGGGAGCTTAACATTGGGTGCTTATGGAGTAAAGATGGGAACAGTAGACACTGGGGAATACAAGATGGGGGAGGGTGGAAGGGAACAAGGGTTGAAAAACTGCCTACTGGGTACGGTGTTCACTTGCTGAGTGATGGGTTCAATTGTACTCCAAACCCCAGCATTATGTAATATACCTTTGTAGCACACCTGCACATGTGCCCCCAGAGTCTAAAATAAAAGTTGAAAAAAATACTGGGGGCCAGGCACAGTAGCTCACGCCTGTAATCCCAGCACTTTGGAAGGCCAAGGCAGGAGCTCACTTGAGCTCAGGAGTTCGAGACCAGTCTGGGCAACATAGTAAAGCCCCATCTCCCCCCAAAATACAAAAATTATCCAGGCATGGTGGTAAGCCTGTAGTCCTAGCTACTTGGGAGGCTGAGGAGGGAGGATCACTTGAGCTCAAGAGGTCGAGGCTGCAGTGAGCCAGGATTGTGCTGCTGCACTCCAGCCTGGGCAACAAAGTGAGATCCTGTCCCCCCACAAAAATGATAATATAAAATTGGCCCAAAGGGGCACTTTGGACACAGACGGGCTGGCTACATGTGGTTCCGGTCCCAGAGGGGATCCTTTGCTGGCCGCGTGATCATTGACAAGTCACCCAGTTCCTCTGAGCTCTGGCCTCTTTACAGAACTGTGATAAGGATTGAACTGGATAACACATGGGGAGTGTGTGTGGTGGTAGGGGGGCAGTAGAACCCACCCACAGCTTCCTCTCTCTCCCCCTTCTTCTCTCCCCCTCGTTCTGCCGTTGTGCCTGGGGGAGGTGCTGGATTGTGTTCCTGGCAGGGCTGCCTCACTGAAAAGACTCTGGCTGATGAGATGTTCTTTAGAGCAAGGTTTCAAATCTTTTTTTAGTTTATGTTCAGGTGCTTTGCTTTCCCCCCGCCCCCTTTCTCATTTTAGCAGATGAGGACTCTCGCTATGTGTGACAGCTGATATTCTGAAAATGACAAGGTGCCTCATTTGGGACAGAATGTGCTTGGGGATTTTTATCTGTGTGTGCACTGCGTTCATCTGAGTAGATCCGCGCAGGCGAGCCCTGGCAGTGGGTCACGGTGAGCCGCCTGGGACTCAGACAGCTTCAAGCTCCAACTGAGGGAAAGGAGGAATTCACCCCGGCCTCTGTCCCATGGAGAGCTGCAGAATCTTTCTTGCTCGATGTCTTCTCACTGTCCCTGGATTTTGCTTAGCTTCTATCAAACAACCTCTTGACTCACCACCTGTGTCCAATCTCTCACCCTCAAACTCACCTTGCTTGCAAACTGAAAATGACTTTAGTAGTGCTAATGGCACTCACATAGTTAATACTTATTTCATGTGCCTGGCAGGATCCTGAGCTCCTTGCATGTCATCTACTCATTTATTAACAGCAAGTCTTTGTGAGACCAATCTGATCATTTTCCTCCCTTTCTGCAGAAATATGACTGGCTTCCCATACACTGGATCAAGATTTCCCAAACTTTCCCTTCTTGCAGATCAGCTTCATGGTTTTACGATGTAAGGACATCACTGTGGATGATCTTCATGACTGCTGTCATATAGTATACCACGTATGCCATATTTATGCAAGCTTTTCCTGTAAATTAACTCACTTTGGGAAATATTTACGTAGATTAAAATACAATAAATTATAGCTTTCATTCAAATGCACACTGCCCTTTGCCATCTCTATAAGGTCACCAGAAGCATGAATATGATGAAAACAGAACAATACCAAACAAACAGTGTTATTAAATCCTCTCTGGGAGCTGTTGACAAGGCACTCTGCCTGAGGCTTGCTCTCTTTGTGCTAAAAATGGGGCATGAATAAGAGAGGGAGATGTTGAAGATAGAGCAACACCAAACCAAGACTTTCTCCTTGGTGCAAAAAGACTTAAGTGAGAATTTATAAGGGAATACTTTTTTCATGTAACTCAATGCTCTTTAGTGCTGTTTTCATCTGCCTCCTAAAATGCTCTCCTATTCGCTAACAGCAGCGTCTTATTTTGAGAAATACTGGTGGACAAGATGGACCCTAACTTGTTTCACTGTCTAGATGTCCTTCACACTGTGGCACAGTTACTTTTTCTACCAACTGAAAGCTCACCTTTCTTCCTTGATGTCTTTCTCTTTCCAATCTCTCTGTTTTTGCATCTGCTGTTCTCCATGACTGAAAGATCCTGTCCTTAACTGCAAATGGCACACGTCCATGCATTTATTTCAGATGTTACTCCAGTGTTGTCTTCTGTATAAAGTCTTCCTCAAACCCCAAAGCACAGTCAGTCAACCTCTCCTCTGTTAACAATATAAATGTTCCCCCCATATCAGTTGGTGCTATATACTGAAGGTTTCTGAGGGAGACATTATTAGGTGGCTAACCCAACAGGCATTAACTTCCATCTTCTCTCTTGCTCCTTTCTCTGTAGAAGCTGAAAAGCTTGGGATATACTTTACCAGCTTTCCCTGAACCTACAGAGGAAGGGCCTATGACCCAGTTCTGTCCAGTGCAATGTCAGGACAGATATGCTGATTGAACTCCTTTTAAAATTTTTTTTTTAATTTTTGAGACGGAGTCTCACTCTGTTGCCCAGGCTGGAGTGCAGTGGTGCGATCTCAGCTCACTGCAACCTCTGCCTTACGTGTTCAAGCAATTTTCCTGTGTCAGCCTCCCAAGTAGCTGGGATTACAGGCGCATGCCACCACGCTCAGCTATTTTTTTTTTTTTTTTTTTTGGTATTTTTAGTAGAGATGGGGCTTCACCATGTTGATCAGGTTGGCTGATTGACTTCTAAAAAGGTGTTTTGCTTCTTAGGGGTAAGGAAGAACATGGCAAAAACCCCATGAGGACTTCTCCTTCTTCTCTCTTCCTGTCTTAAAGGCAAATGTGAGAACTCCTTCAGTGGCAGCCTGCTGTGATCACACAGTAACAAACATAAGAAGGATGGGTCAATATAACAAGGAAGGAAGAATAGAAAGGAGCACACATCCCATTAGGAAATCATGAAGCTGCCAGGCCAACCCTGGGACCAGCAACTTTCAAATTCTTGGTTAAATAAATCATAAATGTTCTCCTGCTTTGAGCCATTGTTAGCTAGAAGTTCTGTCATGCATAGTTGAAAACATTCTTAACAGATAGTTTAACTGGTCTTCATTCCTTACTGGATTTTGTGTAATTCTAAGATAGGTGTGTAACGTTTATCTTGGTAATCTTGTCATTCAAATAGGGTACATGGTAGTATTTATTATTATTGTTACCTACAAAACAGCTTATATTTATTCAAACTCTATGTTCTTCTGTTTCCCGAGCTTGGATCCTTAATCCCTATTGTTATTAATGTCATTAATGAAAGTGGAATGAATGAAAAAATGAATGAATAACTTACCAACAGGAGGATTTGCAAAAAATGCTTTTTATGCCACCTTTATTTAACAACTTTATTAGAATTTATATTATAATGAAAAAAGTGAGTCTCTGTTGTTTGTTCTGTATTTATTTTGTTTTTGATTTATTTTTATTTTTTGCTTTTTGTATCCTAACCCATAAGAATTTACATTCTTGAGCTTTCAGGGAGGCATTTAAGGGAGACAGTCAGGGTGTTATTTGGATCCTCACATGTGCCAGGCGTGTTAGGAGTGCGGGTTAATGCAATACAACAACATTGGGATGTAGCTGTTATTGCTCCCTTATTACCCGAGGAATGATAGACTTGGGTAAGCTTGATAAAGAAGCAGAGAGCTGTTGAGGCTGCAGGGCAATGGTAAAACATACACACTGGCTGGATAGATGCTGGAATCTATAGCATCTTACCCCCAAACTCCCGGCACTGTAACATGGGACCTCAGAGAATGACATGGGACCTCAGGGAGAACTAGGGACTTTTTTCTCCCACTATACCCTGCAAAATAAAGAGAGCTGAAGATTTTAATGTAGTCCTAGATTACATGATTACATTACTCTAGATCCCATGTTCTTCCTACTCTGTTACTCAGCACCTGCTTGAGAAGCCGCCATGATACTCTGCTACTGACATTGATCTTTTATTCTGGAAAGTCAAGACCATGGAACCCCTTGGCGCATCCTTGGAGAGAAGAGTTGAGTAATGACCTGTGTGGTATTAGGGGAGGATCTCTGGCTTCCCTGAGCTCATATGCATGGAATCCTCCTTAGCTAGTAGTTACTCTCTCATCTCCTCTGCAGTTTCCTGGTGAAGTTACCTGTGACAAATTTCTCCCTTGCCCCTGAGTACTTTTCTCTGTTTCTGCCCTAAGACTTAGTAGCTGTGGTCCATGGGGTCCCAGGGCCATGTAAAAATGTCTGAGAATGGCTCTCAGCATCTGCAGAAACTTAACCAGTCTCATGAGGGCTGGCAGTGCAATATCCCACGTCCAGCTCCAGGGAGTACTAGAAAATCTTCAGCAACCATTCTTAAAATGCTCTTTCAGACTGGGAGTGGTGGCTTACGCCTATATTCCCAGCACTTTGGGAGGCTGAGGTGGGTGGATCACTGGAGGTCAGGAGTTCAAGACCAGCCTGGCCAACATGGAGAAACCCCGTCTCTACCAAAAATGCAAAAATTAGCCAGGCGTGGTGGCTGGTGCACATCTGTAATCCCAGCTACTCAGGAGGCTGAGGAGGAGAATCGGTTGAACCCAGGAGGCAGAGGTTGCAATGAGCCGAGATCGTGCCACTGCACTCCATCCTGGGTGACAGAGCGAGACTCTGTGTCAAAAGAAAAAAAATGCTCTCTCATCTCTTTCTTCTTCCTTTCTCTGTTCTCACACAGAAGAGCTGTTTCAGCCCCTCTTTCCTCAAGCTACCTACTGCTCTTCCTCCATCCTTGCTTTCTCTTATCTTTTTCTTGTCCTCTCACCACTCCTTTCATTTTTTCCATTACAAAATTCTCCCAAAAAACTGGCAAGGCAGGGCCTTCCTTTAAGTTTTGGAAAATGGAGAAAAAATGAGTTTCACTTGCAAGGAAAGTTTGGAAACACAAGTGTAATAACACCGTTGTATCTTATCATATGTCTGTGTCTCCCATCTACCAGGACTGTTGCTGGGTCTCTGCTTATATCTACCTCCGCATCACATCTCCACCATGATATGGGTGTTAATCTATTGTTCTTTTTTTCTGCATTTCCCCGTTTCTTCCTCACCTATCTCCTACTCCTGGCCCCAACCAAATTGATAATCAGCTCACTGTCCATGGCCTTGAGTGGAGATATGATAGGAAGAAAACTGATGTTGTCACCCCTACACTTTCTTCCTGGCTTTTGTATTCAAAAGATGAAGCCCGGCATCATGGTGGCTCATGCCTGCAATCCCACACGTTGTGAGGACAAGATGGGACGATCGCTTGAGCCCAGGTGTTTGAGACCCCATCTCTACCAAAAAATTGAAAAAATTAGCTGGGTGTGGTGGTGCACATCTGTGGTCTCAGCTACTCTGGAGGCTGAGGTGGGAGGGTTGCTCAAGGCTGAAGCTGCAGTGAGTTGTGATCATGACTGCACTCCAGCCTGGGCAACAGACTGAGATCCTATCTCAAAAAAAAGAAAATAAAAAAAGATGAAACCCTAGAAAAGACAATTATTTTGGATATGAAGTAGCATCATGGGAGGAGTGTGGGTCCCCTTCTCATAACCCTGGAAAGAGGTTTTCTACCTTCAACCCATCAGTTGGGAGATGAGTGAAGAGGGTTGACAGAGAGATCTCTGGGTACAGAAGAGAGGTGACCCAGGCTACACCTCCTAGACTCATGTACGGGAACCCATAAAATCACAAGAAAGCGGCAATGTGGTGGTTCTAGGCAAATGGGACTCCAGACAGCATTAAAAACAAACAAAAAGAAAAACAAAAAAAAACAACGTCTGGCGGATGCCTGGGTGCAGTGGCTCATGCCTGTAATTCCAGCACCTTAGGAGGCTGACGCAGATGGATTGCTTGAGCCCAGGAGTTCAAGACCAGCCTGGTCAACATGGTGAGACCCTGTCCATACAAAAAAATACAAAAATTGGCTGGGCATGGTGGCATGAGATTGTGTCACTGCACTCCAGCCTGGGTGATCGAGTGAGACTCTGCCTCAAAAAAAAAAAAATGTATGGTGTTAAGCTTGATAATGAAGCAGAGAGCTGTTGAGGCTTCAGGGCAATAGTAAAACATCCATACTGGCTGGAAAGATTGCTGGAGTCTACAGCATCTTACCCCCAAACTCCTTGCACTGTGACATTAGACCTCAGGGAGAAATAGTGATTTTTTTTTCTCCCACTATACCCTGCAAAATAGAGACTTACGATAAGAACTGAAGTTGTTTTACAGGAAGATGAAGAATATGTGTGTGTGTGTGTGTGTGTGTGTGTGTGTATATCTATGTATATGTATATATTATATATATATAAAATCACATATCACACACACACAATTTGGACTCTCATGTTTGAATGCTGTAATTCATGCCTGATTCATTGCATCATTACCTATAACAATATGGATATTGATATGGATATGGTTAAATTAAGTGCCCTTCAACTTTGCACAGTCCATTCTCAGGGCATCCCTTGTAGATCCACATAGCAACTGACGTTCCTTACTTATTAGAAGCAAAAGGGAGGATTGAGCATACTTGTCCACATCTTTACCTCTTCTTTCTTCCTTATGCCTGTCACTCTATACTCTCATTTCTGTTCTGCCATCTTGAACTTCCTCCAGTGCTTCATGCATGCTAGGCTTTCTCTCACACAGAGCTTGCACACCTATTGTTACTGATGTCTAGAACTGCTTCCATACTCCCCTCCCACATTCTCTAAACAATACGCACTTTTTTGCCTGAATAATTTTTGCATGTCCTTCAAGCCACAGTTCAGAGGTCATTTTCCATGTTTTAGGAAAATTTATTTGACCACTATTTTCCAAACTTGATATATTTCCAGCACCTAAATAGTTCACCTAAAATGTACTACAGCTTAATAAATATTTGGTGAATGAGAGAACATTGAAATGAATCAATGGGTGGATAAATGAATAAGTGAGTGAATACATGCATGGGTAGATTAGTGATGAAAGGATGGATGGATGAATGGATGAATAGATGGATGGATGGATGGATGGATGAATGAATGGATGAATGGATGGATGGATGGATAGATGGATGGATGGATGGATGGATGGATGAATGGATGAATGGATGGTTGGATGGACGGATGGACGGATGAATGGATGGATGGATGGATGGATGAATGGATGAATGGATGGATGGAAGAATGGATGGATGAGTGAATGATGTTTGGCATTTCTAACCTCTCATGTCTTAGTGATAAATATAAGTAAAAAATATTCACTGCTCTTCAACTTCTTTGAGTCCATCATGCTGGTCAAGCATTTCCATATCCTTCATCTTGGTGTCAAAGCATTGAAATAACAGGTGGCAACATTTGCTTTTTAAAATCGAATATACTTTTGAGCTGCCAGAGGTGAGATTATTAAATGGGAAGCATAAATCTCTTCTTTAGTTTTTACACATTAGCACTGGCCATCAGAATAGGGCACTTTCACTGGCTTGTGGGGACAGGTTGCTTGGCTTCCCAGATATCCAAGGGCAATGAAAGTCATTCATTCATTTATTCCTATCTTCATTCATTTTTTCAATCAGTCTTTCAATATAGCTTGGTAATCAAGAGAAAGAATTTTGAGATTTTAATAATACCTAATTCTGATTCTGTTTGCCAGTTAGTAACTGTGCATCTCTGGGACAGTTATGTATCTTTTCTGAGCCACACCTCGTTCCTGTATAAAGCGGGGCTCATGTATAAAAAAGTATTTAACTGTAGGGTTGTTTTAAGCATTATATGAGTTAATAAATGTGAAGCATTTTGGACAGCGCCTGGTACAGAGTCAATGGTCAACAAATGTTAGCTCTTATTATAAATTTCCTCATATGTGAATTCCTCCTGCCCTCAAATGTTTATTGGACTCATTGAGTAGCAGACTCTGAGCTGAGTAAAGTATGCTGTCTACCTTTTAAGACCTCACTGTCAGTTAATTTGACGGAGGCATGGGTCAGTTGTTAGTAACTCTCTGACAGATTTAATGCTGGAGTGTAGAAAATGGCAAGACCTCCCAGGGTGGCAAGACCACCCTGCCTCATAGAGAGAAGGACTCCTCCTCTATGGTGGTATAGCTGGGGACAGCTAAAAAGCTCTGGTCAAATTATGTAGGGAAGGCCATGCTGGGATTATCAAAATGTTTTAAGCTAGGAACCTGATAAGACTGGATTCCTCTCCTAAAACTTCCTTGGCAGCAGGGTGGAGGAAAAAATAAAGACAGGTGGGATTGAAAACAAATTGGATAGGGGCGGAGGGTGGGGCAGGTGTTAAACAGGTCAGGTGTGAAAAGAGGGGGTTCTGCATTGAGGAAGAAGGTGGATGCAGCAGAGGGAACATGTTGGGAGGACTCTCTAATACCTTGTTTCTCAAAGAGTGGAGTTGGACTAGCAGCACTGGGGTTACCTGAGAGCTTGTGAAATTGTGCAGACCTTCAGACTCCACCTGAGACTTCCTGGATCTACATATCAGCAAGATCCCTGGGTGATTTGTATGGGCATGAAGGCTCATGAAAGACAGCACAGAGACTCGGTAGGATTTGGTAGCCACCTGGATGTGAGGTGAAAGGGAAAATAATTAATCAGGAACTAGAATGTCCACAAAATCAAACACACATACTAGACTTTCCTTTTTGAGAAATGGGGGAAGGCTATATACCTCATTCATGATTTTTGTTCCTTGGTGCTAATTTAGGATTAGTGTTATGAAAGAGAGACAAACCCTTGGTTTCTCCTTGAGCCCCTTGGGGTGACAGCTCCAGAGGCTTCACGCATGTATCTTTGTGCATCAGGGCAGGTTTCATTCCTTTATCACCAAAGCCATAGCTAAGTGTTTATGGCTGAGTTATAAATCCCCAGAACATGGAGTTCTTCCTGGAAGTGCTGAGTCAACCTTAACTTTAGCAGTGCAAATGGTGCCACAGTAAAACATATATATCAAAGTGGTGGCGACTGTAAAGGTCTTTTAAAATTGAGTTGACGTTGCAGCATGTTTCATTGAGATAAGGTGAGGATTTACGTTCATAAATAGAATCTTGAAGCCCGAGAGGCATAATTGGCAATTTGGGGTGTTGAGATTTGGGGATCTTTTGTCCTTGATCCTAACTGAAGACTTCCTTCTCTTTGTGGGAGGCAGTCTCACTTTTTCACTTTTAATCTGGCTTTGTATACAGAGATGAAGTAATTTTGAGGACCCTCCTTGATAAGTTCTCCTGAAAAGTGCTTTTCAAGCAAATTCAATTAAACATTATTTTTTATTCTTACCCTATGTATCTAGAATACAAAATGGATAAGAAATTCTACCCTGAGTGGACTTTCATTTGCTCATTCATTAAAAAATAATATTTTAAATGCTTATTACATGCCTGGCACTAATTCCAGGATCCAGGATGCTGGGTTAGAGCAGTAACCATGAGAAAGTCCCTGCCCTCAAAAAGCTTATATTCCACTGAGGGAAGAAAGTCAATAAAACAGGTAAGCAGATAAATATAAAATATAATGCTGCAAAATAAATGCTGAAATAGAGAGATTTCTTGTGGTGTCATGAAAGGAAACATTTATACCTGTTTAAGATAATCAGGAAAACAGGACAGACAGAACACACTAGAACTTAGTGTTGATAACTAGTTTGCTGAGCAAATTCATGAAGGTGTGAAAATACAAGACATGTATATGCCAGCGTGGCTGGTATCTAGGAAGTATGTTTGGAAATAGCGCTTAAGGAAGGTAAAATTAAGTGGATTCCTAATAAACTGCCAACAATTTTAGATTTCAAGCAATAGAGAGACAGGATAAGATGCCTGTCTTGATTAAAGATTATGCTGGGGCTGGGTGCAGTGGCTCACACCTGTAATCCTAGTGCTTTGAGAAGCCTAGGCAGGAGGATTGCTTGAGGCCAAGAGCTTGAGACCAACTTGGGCAACATAGCAAGACCGTATCTCTACAAAAATGTTTTAAAAATTAGACAGGCATGGTGGCACACGCCTGTAGTCCTAGTGACTAGAGAGGTAGAGGCACAAACTCACTTGAGCTCGTGAGTTTGTGGTTACAGTGAGCTATGATGGCACCACTGCACTCCAGCCTGGGTGACAGAGTGAGACCTGTCTCTAAAAATATTAAAATTAAAATAAAAAAAGATACTTTGGCAGGTGAGAGACATGGGCATAGCCAAGACCATGATGGAAGAGATGAAAAGACTGAGACTTGATGGCTAATTCCAGGAGGGCTTCAGTAGGAAAGCTTAGTGATTAAATGGTGACAGGGACATGGGGAGGCGGGGTAAGGGAGTCAAAGGTATCTAGGTGTTGGACGTGTTACCTTTTTTTCCAAATTAGAGGTCACCTTGATCATGACATTCCAGCCATGCACCTTGGAGCTTATAATTTTGTCTCTATCTATTTCTAAAAGATATAATCAAATGCAGGGAGTAAAGAAAGCTGAAGCTTCATCGATGACCCAGAGACTTAGCCGCCTGCCATGGCTGGACAGCTCAAAGCACACAAAGTGAAGTCAAAGGGGCAGCTCAGAGAAGGACCCAAAGATACCCTTATCCTAACAGTCAATATTTACCCTACTCAAAGTGCTTGATTAGGATTGTTCCTTCGGCACCCAGGCCCCCCGAAACACACACACAGTGCACATGTTCTGCATTGCAAAGTGCGTATTTTTAATATTGATCTCTCCAAATCCAACAGGCTTCATTGATTTTCACAGAACCTGGAAGAAAGACTGTGATAAACCAAAGATGCGTACAGCTTCATCAGCCAAAAGGACATGACTTATTTTCCTCTTCCTTGAACTTTCCTTGGCTTCCTGGGAAGATAACTTATTTTTATTTCTCTCTTTATTTCTTTATTTTGTATCAGCCTGTATTAAAGCCCTATAAATAACCTTAGAGACACACGGAACAGATTCATTTAATTTTCCTTTAGTTATCCTAAGTCGGAACAGATGTGTGTTTGTGATAGAAGAGGGGAGGGGGAGAATGAATCATAGGTGTGGAGAGAGAGGTGAGAAACTGGCATCTGCAGTAGAATGTCTGGCTGATTTTCGGAGCTTGGAAAACAGCGCAGGCTCAGCCTGGCTGGGTCTGCTTGGCCCTAACGACATCTGCCACAGATGAGAACCTAAAAAGCCAAGATATGAAACAATGAGCAGGGAGGGATCAAAATCATGGAGTGATGTATTTTCTAGCAGCATCACCCATGAATTGCTGCGTCCATGAACTGACCCTTCCTTCCTTACATGCTTAAAAGATGTGGTGTTGAAGGTGGGGAGCAGACCAGAGATCAGAAATGTAGCTGTAGGATTCATAGAGTAAGGAGATCAGTTGGTTGATCCACAAGTCATGATTGAACATCTGTTGTATGCCCAGCCCTGTGCTGGAAGCCTGAGTTGTGTGGGACATGGTCCAGATCCTTACAAACAAGGCATCTCACCCTAAAGGTGAGGTCGAATACTCTTTACATTGTCCAGTGAGGAATGACTGAGTGTCACATTTCAGGCATGAGGCTGGCTGGGGCATCAGGAATGAGCCAGGATGAGGACAAACCCTCAAGGTCAAGTGTAGATAGTGTGAGTGTCCAGTGGGGGCATATCTTGCCTGCATGACATGAAACAATGTTCAATGGCAAGAATGTGTTATCAGTTCAATGTCAGGAATCACAGCGCAGAAGCTGCAGGTGAGGTAGCAAAAGGTGTAAGGGGCAAATCCTTAGGAAAAGAAGCCTTAACAACCAAGGAAGGCATCAGAGTCCAACCAGGTCGTCTTGGCAACAGAATGGAGTGCCTCTTTTGAAAGTTTTAAGGGAGAAAACGAGGACAGAAGTCCATTTGGACAATACAGTGACGTTATAGAGATGTCCCTTGGTGCCCAGGGCTGTGCTGGGCACACAGCCTCACATTTCACATGAGTCCTTGCTCCATCATTGCTGGCTGAGGCTGATGGCATCATTCTGCCCTGGTCAGGATTTCACAATGATGGGGATTACAGCAGAGCATCTCCAACCCTAAAATGCACACTAGTCGCCTAGGGATGTTATTAAAATGCATGTTCTGATTTAGTAGGTCTGGGATGGGGCTGGAGATTCTGCATTTCTTTTTCTTTTTTCTTTTTATCGAGATGGGCTCTTGCTCTGCAGCCCAGGCTGGAGTGCAGTGGCACATTCTCAGCTCACTGCAACCTCCACCTCCAGGACTCGAGCGATTCTCCTTCCTCAGCCTCCCGAGTAGCTGGGACTACAGGCATGCACTACTACACCCAGCTAATTTTTATATTTTTTGTGGACACACGGTTTAGCCATGTTGTCCAGGCTGGTCTTGAGCTCCTGGACATGCCCCAGGCCTTCCAAAGTGTTAGGATGATAGGTGTGATCCACCATGCCCCGATGAGATTCTGCATTTCTAAGGAGCTCCCAAGTGATCTTTGGACCAACTTCGAGAAGTGAGGGAGCACAGGAGTCTTATCCAAAGAGATACAGTTGGGAGGAGCTAGGGAACATAGCCTGCCATCTACACATGGATATGTATTCCCCTGGGATGTAAGTAACCACTGGGGTGAATGTTTAACTGAGATCCAGCGGGTTTCTACTTGCGGTATCTCATTTAATGCTCACAACAACACTGCCAACTAGTCTTTATCATGAGTCCCTTTGAACAAATGTGCAAAATTAGGCAAATTGTCTTGCTTTATTTAATGAGATCCCTTGGCTTGTGAGGGTCAGTACAGGCTCAGATATCAAGATTCTAAATCAAGATGATTATTTTTTGTTTGTTAGTTTAGTTTAGTTTTGTTTTTTAGAGGAGTCTTGCTCTATTGCCCAGGCTGGAGTGCAATGGCTTGATCATATTTCACTGCAGCCTTGAACTCCTGGGCCAAAGTGATCCTCCCCACTTGGCCTCCTTAAATACTGGGATTTCAGGCAGGAGCCACTGTACCAAAGATGTGCACTGGCCAAAGATGCCAGCTGAAGGCATCAATCAGATATAGCTGATGCAACTATAGGCTTGAATGTGATTCTGACACTTGATTGTCTCATCTGTAAAATGGGATCTCATGTAGATTAAAGGACACAAAGAACCATGTATTTTGCACAGGGCTTATGCTCTAAAAACACTGGTTATTTGGCAGGAGTTGGCAGCTCTCTGTAAAGGGCCAAACAATAAATATTTTGGGCTTTGGGGGTCTTAAGGTCTCTGTTGCAGCTGCTCAACTCCGATGTTACATCAGAGTCCATGAAACATTGGAGTTTATATAATAAACATCAGAGTCAGCCGGGCACGGTAGCTGATGCCTGTAATCCCAGCACTTTGGGAGGCCGAGGCGGGCAGATCACCTGAGGTCAGGAGTTTGAGACCAACCTGGCCAATATGGTGAAACCCTGTCTCTACTAAAAATACAAAGAATTTAGCCAGGTGTGGTGGTGGTTGCCTGTAATCCCAGCTACTTGGGAGGCTGAGGCAGGAGAATGGCTTGAACCCAGGAGGCAGAGGTTGCAGTGAGCCGAGATTGCCCTATTGTACCCACTCCAGCTTGGGCAACGAGAGAGAGACTCTGTCTCAAAAAAAAAAAAAAATTAAACAAAAAAAAACAAGTTTATGCAAGCGGCATAGACAATAAGTAGACAAATGGGTGTGGCCATTTTCCACTGAAATTCCACCTACAAAAACAGATGGCAGATCAGGTTTGGTCCACAGGTTGTCATTCTCCATCCTGTGTTATAGAATATTATTATGGTAATGTTATTGCTAAGAAGGCACAGCAGGAGGTCAGACGGGACAGCCTAGGAAGGAGTATAGATAAGGCTTCATTCTATCCCAGGAGCTTCGTTTGACTCACAAACAAATGGCAAATAGTGCTCAGGCCCTGCCCAGTCTGAAAGGCTTATCTCACCAGAATGGAGAATAAAACAAAATAATTGTAAGTAACTTAATGTCTGGTAATATTGGACTCTTTGGCAATGGAGCTGTAAGGGCCAATAAATAGTGACGTTGCTGCAGTTTATTGTATTGAGAAATATGAAGACATTCCCTCAGAGGCCCCAAAAATTGCAGAATGAATCTCTCTGAGGCCGAGTCAACCAGATAAGTGTTATCAGTCCAGGAAGGCTGCTCCATCCTGGGTGATTCTTATGCCTGATATTACCTTAAGCTGTCACAAAAGTGGGCCCCCTTAGAGAGTGCCTGCCCATCCCTGTTTATTAACAGGTGCCTGCAGAAATGGAGTCTCTGCAGCAGGTGTTGAAAGAGGTGGTGGGAAAATCTGAGTGTCCTGACTGTGGGCCACTCAGTTTTCAGCATAGAGGCCAAGCCAGCCTGTCAGGTAAACCCTGGGAGTTCTCTCCTCCTTGTCTCCATCTCCCATTCCCCAGCATCTGGCAGAGTGCAGAGGGAGGTGGTGTTCCGTTGTGTGGTGTTTTTTATTTATTTATTTATTTTTTTTGGGACATGACCTCACTCTGTCGCCCAGGCTGGAGTGCAGTTGTGCAATCATAGCTCACTGCAGCCTCCAACCCCTGGGCTCAAGTGATCCTCCTGCCTCAGCCTCCTTAGTAGCTGGGACTATTACTGGCAGGCACCAACATACCTGGCTCATTTTTAATTTTTTGTAGAGATGGGACCTCTCTATGTTGCCCAGGCTGTTCTTGAAGTCTTGGGCTTGAGCGATCCTCCTGCCTTGGCCTCCCAAAGCGCTGGGATTACAGGTATGAGCCATTGTGCCTGACTCGGATTTTGTTTTTGTTTTTGTTTGTTTTTCTCATGTCTCTGTTCACCTCTGTGTCCTCAGGGCTTGCCACATAGAAGGACTCAATAAATGTATTGAATAAGAGTGAGTGAATGAGTGAATGATAGAGACACCTATCTAAATGCAGCACGGAACAGGAAAAAGATGGGGTTTGGGTAAAGCAAGATCCAGCTTTCTTAGAGACCAGAAAGCGTGTGGAGGCCTTGGCTAAGAGACCTGCTGATTTAGAAAGTCTCAAGTCCATCTGGAAAAGATAGCAGTAGTTGAAGAAAGGAGATAAAGCCCATCTGTGTTCTTAGTAACAGGCTCAGAAGGGGCAGAAGTGTGTGTAGAGATAGTCATAATTAGGATATTGTCCATTTCTCCATGGTAAAACCCTCTTGGGTCTGGAATCTACCAATATCCTCAGGTCTTGCTCACTCTTGTCCCCGGCATCTCAAGGCTCAGCTACGAATTCATTATGCTCTCGCTACCATCTTTGGGTCTTCAGTGACTGTGTTCCCTCATCCTAGAAGACTTTTTACCTCATTTTGACTGTGTTCTCTCATCCTGAAAGACTTTTTACCCCATTTCTGCTGGCTAACCCTTATTCACTCTTCACTCCCAAGCTAAAATGTCACTCCTTCGAGGAGGAAGGCTGAGTCAGCAGGAGCACTGTCCCTGCCCCACGCACCTGCTGACTCAGGATCTCAAGCCTTTCTGAGGTTATTTCTTCATTTACTGACTTCCTCCCCAGAACATCAGCCCCAGTGAAAGTAGGAACCAGGTCTACTTTCTTTATCACTGCATCCTCACTGCCAATTTCTGTGCTTCCTTACATAGTAAGCTCTAGTGGAATTGGACAGCGTGATTCTGAACACCACTGACTGCGGGTGCTGAAGATGTTAACATACCCCTGTGGCTGGCCTGGAACCAACGCTGACCTTAACTGTCTGGAGAAGGACATAGTGTTTCTATCTGGCAGGAACTGGGGAAGCATGGGCAGATAGATAATTCATCTGTTTAGCCATAATACATTGGGTATCTGCTATGTGTCAGTTCTATTTTGGTGCCAGTGATAGAAAGATGAATAAAATGACATCCTTCCCCAAATCAGAATCACAAAGTGGAGGGAAAGGCAGATGCACAAACAAGATGATTATTTGATAGTAGATAATCTGTGAATGGGGGTCTATTTGGGAGGTTCTGGGAGTGTAAAAGATGCGACAACTTGCGCCGTTTACGATAGTGTTTCTCAAGCTTTGGTGAGCGAATGGAGCCTTGGGATCCGTAGAAAGGCAGATTCTGATGGGGTTGGTCCAGGGCAGGGCCTGATTCTGCTCTTCTGATAAATTCCCTGATACTGATGCTGTTGATTAATGCTGCGGCTGAATGTTTGTGTTCATATGCTGAAACTCATGTGCTGAAACCTAACCCCCCCGGGGATGCTTAAGAGATGAGGCTTTTGGGAGGCTATTAGGTCACGAGGGCAGAGCCCCCATGAATGGGATTCGTGCCCTTTTATGAAAGCCTGAAGGAGCCTGTGCACCCCTTCCACCACCTGAGGACACAGTGAGAAGCCTCTGTCCAGAAAGCAGAGAGCAGGGAATCTGCCTTGATCTTGGACTTCTCGACCTCCAAAACTGTGAGAAATCTGTGTGTGTTGTTTATTAGCCACACAGTTTATGGCCTTTGGTTATAGCAGCTCCAGCGGACTAAAGCATTCCATGAACCCCAGTTTGAGTAGTGAAGGTTTTTAGAAAGGTTTCAAAGAAGGTGACATGTTAACTCTTGAAAGGTGAATAGTGTTTTGCAGGGTAGAGAAGAAAGGAAGGGTTACTAGGTTGAGAGAAAATGGAATGCAAAGGCAGAGAGCATGTGTGTGTGTAGTGTGGTGTATGTGTATATGTAAGTAATGTGGTAGATGTGTGTGTGTATGTGTGGGGTGTATGTGTGTGGATGTGGATGTGGAGGGAGGGTGTATATGTGTGGGGTGTGTGTGCACGGGGGAGGTGTATGTATGTGGATGTGGAGGGAGGGTGTGTGTGGGGGTGTGTGTGGGGTATGGTATATTTGTGGAGTGTATGTGTGTGCATATGTATGTAGGGAGAGGCTGTGTGTGTGTGGTGTGTGTGTAAGTGATGTAGATGTGTGTGTGGTGTGTGTGGGGGGGAGGTATATGTGTGTGGATGTGGAGGGAGCGTGTGTATGTGTGTGTGGGGTGTGTGTGTGCACGGAGTGTGTGTGTGTGGGTATGATATATGTGTGTGTATGTGTATGTAGGGAGAGGGTATATGTGTGTGGTGTTTGTATGTGTTGTGTGTATGTGGGGTGGTGTGGAGGGTATGGTGTGTGTGTGAAGTGTGTGTGTGTAGGGTGTGGTGTGTGTAAGGGGTATGTAAGTGATGTATATGTGTGTGTGCATGTGTGGGGTGTGTGTGGGTAGGGTGTGCATGTATATGTGTATGTATGTGTGTGTAGGGATATATGTGGTGTGATGTATGTGTGTAGGGGTATATGTGGTGTGATGTATGTATGTGGGGTGTATATGTTTATGGGGCTGGATGTGACGTTTTTGTAGGGAATATGTGTATGAGGCTTGTAGAATGTGCGAGGTATGTGTAGGGTGTGTACATGGTGTGGCGTGTTGTGTGTTCACGTTTGTGGGGTGTGTAAGCAATGTACATGTGTGAGGGGAGGCAGGGAAGGTGCGGTGTACATGTATATATGTGTGTATGTGTGTGTGTGTATGTTTATGTGGTTGGATGTGGTGTCTGTGGGGAGTATGTGTATGGTGTGTGTGGGGTGTGTGTGGTGTGTGTGTGTGTGTGCACGTGTGTGGGTGTGTGGACTTTGTGTGCTTCTGTGTGTGAAAGCACCTGCAGAAGTCCTGTGCTACTGGTCTTAGCCAGAGGGAGATGAGAGCTGAAAGGCAGCGGAGGGCGGGTCTGGAGCTTGGAGCCTGCTGTGCTTGAGGGATTCTCACCCCTCTGTGAGAAACAGGGAGCCCTGGAGGCTCATGAAGGAAATCATCTAAAGGAGTGTGTTTTGGAAAGATCATTTTATTGATAGGCTGAGAGTAATTTGCTTTTTAAAAGACACAATTAAAAAAAAAGACACTCTCTCTAAAACGGGTTTCTGAACCTTAGCACCATCGACATTTCACCAGGAAATCTTAGTTATGGGGGCTGCGCTGTGCATTGAGACAGGTTTAGTAGCCTCTACCAGTTGGATGCCAGTGGCATTCACTCAGGTCCCTGATCGCCGGTCGTGACAACCAAAAACGACTCCAGATGTGGCCACATGTCTGCTGGGGCACAGGATTGCTGGCAGTGGAGGACTAGTGCTCTACGAAGTGCTTCATTCTTCTTTGTATTCACTTCATGGAAGCCCAGATCCTTCAAATACTCAGCAGCCCCCAAGACTCCGGGCGTGGGTTCCGCCGCGGAGCATCCCCTCTGAGCCCAATCGATCTGCTTGCTGTCTCTCTGAACAGCAGTGAGGAGAGAATCTTGGCCTGGAGTGAGAAACACAAACATACCTGCTCATAAATTCTGTTTTAAAACTAATAAAATTATTTGCCTCTTCCTTCCATTTCTTGGCCCTTTTCCTCTTCTTGACGTTTTTGAGGAACATATAGTAATGAAATGAAAATTCCAAGAGCATAACATCTGTGGATGCATTTGGATTTCTAAGAATACTTTTAAAGTAAAATAATACCAAAAGTAAACTCCCACAAATGATACTGAACTCCTAGTAATCTCCTGTCCATCATCATATCAGACCAGGCTGGCTGATTCTTACATGGCCTCAGCTGACGTCTCCCATCTTCTATCTTTAAGTTTTCCTGGTGATTATACATACACATAAAATGCCACGTTAGGAAATATGATTGTGAAAATATGAATGAGCAAGAAAGCTTACACCTCTCAATATTTATTGTCTTGGAGTGTAGACAGGGTGGCAGTACAGCATAGTGGTTCAATAGTCTGGGCTTCAGCTTAAAATAGACTCAGTTTCTGCATTAAGATCAACAAGCTGTTTAACTTCTCCAAGACTCAGTTCCATGATCTGGAAGAAAAAGAAGTTGTTGGAGGATTAAGTGAAATACGGCATGTTAAGGGCTTAG
The DNA here is from genome assembly GCF_028858775.2 of Pan troglodytes. Lineage (NCBI taxonomy): Eukaryota > Metazoa > Chordata > Mammalia > Primates > Hominidae > Pan > Pan troglodytes. Next base: position 28,539,324 of record NC_072416.2, read on the forward strand.
CTGGGTGCCTGGCATGTAGCAAGTCCCCAGAAAAGGAAAATGATCAGTATCAGTTTTTAGAGTAAACATCATAGTGGTCCTTACTTGCTTCAGACATGGAGGAGGATGAGGGAAATTGTCATTCATTATGCATCAATTATGTACCAGACAACCACAGAACACATGACCACTTGGCCAGAGGTACAGAGATATTATTAACATTTAGCAAATCCCCTGACATCACATATGTCATCAGTGCAGAGGAAGAATTCAAATCTAGATCTGTCTGGCTCCAGAGCTCAGGTTATTCAACCACGTCATGCTCTGCACTGAAGATGTGGCCATGCAGGCTCAAGTAACATGCAATTGGAGATTTCCCACCCAGAAATTTACAGGGGCCTGATTTATTACTTCCTTTGTTGTGTTGTGTTTATATTCGAATGCATTTTTTTTTTGAGACAGAGTTTCGCTCTTGTTTCCCAGGCTGGAGTACAATGGCACTATCTCGGCTCACTGCAACCTCCGCCTTCTGGGTTCAAGCAATTCTGCCTCAGCCTACCGAGTAGCTGGGATTACAGGCATGTGCCAACACGCCCGGCTAATTTTGTATTTTTAGTGGAGACAAGGTTTCTCCATTTTGGTCAGGCTGGTCTGAAACTCCTGACCTCAGATGATCCGCCCGCCTTGGGCTCCCAAAGTGTTGGGATTATGGGCATGAGCCACCGTGCCCAGCCTGAAATGCATTCTTTTTTTTTTTTTTTTTTTTTTTGAGACAGAGTCTCGCGCTGTCCCCCAGGCTGGAGTGCAGTGGCAGGATCTTGGCTCACTGCAAGCTCCGCCTCCCAGGTTCACGCCATTCTCCTGCCTCAGCCTCCCGAGTAGCTGGGACTACAGGCGCCTGCCACCACACCCGGCTGATTTTTTGTATTTTTAGTGGACACGGGGTTTCACCGTGTTAGCCAGGATGGTCTCGATCTCCTGACCTCGTGATCCACCCGTCTTGGCCTCTCAAAGTGCTGGAATTACAGGCATGATCCACCACGCCCTGCCTCGAATGCATTCTTAAGTGCATGTGCCACTATCTCCCACCACTTGTCAATTGTATTACCTTGGGCAAGTGCTTCAATCTACCTGAGCCTCAGTTTCTAAATCTCTAAAAAAGAAGTAACAATTTCTCTACGTAGGGGTCAAATCTGTTTTTGTAGATGGGTTTGCCTAGCCTAGTTCTAGCACATACTAGGGGCTTAATAAATATTCATTCTATTATCACTCTTTCTATTTTTTGTTTGTTTGATTGTTTTCAAGATGGACTCTTGCTCTGTCACCCAGGCCGGAGTGCAGTGGCATGATCTCAGCTCACTGCAACCTCCACCTCCCAGGTTCAAGCGATTCTCCTGCCTTACCCTCCCGAGTAGCTGGGATTACAGGCGCATGCCACCATGCCTGGCTAATTTTTGTATTTTTAGTAGAGATGGGGTTTCACAACATTGGCCAGGCTGGTCTTGAACTCCTGACCTCCTGAGCCACCCACCTCAGCCATCTAAAGTGCTGAGATTATAGGCCTGAGCCACTGTGCCCAGCCTATCGCTCTTTCTAAACAGACCAGGATGTGAATTGGATAGGGAAGCCTTAGGTGGACTATGTGGAGTGAGTAAGTGTGTTTTTCTATTGTATGTGTGTTGGAGAGTTATGGAGGCAATGTCTGGAGCCTTTCAGATGAATTTGTGTATCCTTACACTGATCTCACTGGCAGACAAGTCGCATGCCTCTCCTCCCCACCATTGCACACCTTAGCTTTTACTTCTGCTATACATGTGAAATAGACATTTGAAATTATTAAGCTTCTTTGGGAGAAGACAGACTTTCTATAATCTGCAACTGTTTCCTTTTGCTGGCCAAACCTTCAAGCAATAAGTATCACCTTTATTGACAAACTTCAGACGCCTTTCAAAAAATAAAACAAACAGCTAAGAAACAGAGACTTGTTCAGGGCAAAGCTTGCCCTGGGCTATAAATTTATTGATTCACCCCATCCATGCTTACTTTAATATCTCCAAACCTTATGATCAGGCTAACACATCTTTTTGAGATAGGGTGGAGGGGACCATCGTCTGTGGGCCAGGGAGCCGACATCAACATTTGTTTTACCTTTCTGCAGACATATAATAATAACAATTCAATTCAACACACATTTGTTGGACAGTAGGTCTTGGTGATACAAATATGGGTAGAATAATCTTTTTTTACTGGAGAATAAAAACTGTAATAAAACAGTATGCTGCCTCATGGTTTTATTTGGTCCATCAAGTAATACGTACACAAGGAAGGGCACATCTTATTGTCACCATGTTGTGGATGAGGACACTGACCCTCAGCCTATTATAGAGCAGATGACATTCATTCATTCACTCAAGCAATATTGATTGTATAATTCATGTGTGCTGGGCACTAAGTCTCAAGTGATGAATACTGCAGGTCATGGATGTATGCAGTTTACAGCCTACCTGAGGGGAGGTAGCACTACATGGTTAAGCATGCATGTGCACACAAGTTAGAAAAAATAGAGAGCACTCCAAAGGAGCATATAGCATGAGTAGTTTAGAGGGGCGCTGGCAGTGAGGCCAATGGATTGAAATCTGAAGGATGAGCAGGTGTGGTTTGATAAAGGATGAAGGCAGGTCTCCAGGAAGAGAGAAGGTGCTTCAGCAGAAAAGCATCTGGTTCATCGGAGGAATAAAGCGCCAGCCAGTGTGGTCGGATCTCAGAGTGCTGAGGCTGAGGCTGGAGAATCGCTTGAACCTGGGAGGCAGGGGTTGCAGTGAGCCGAGATTGTGCCACTGCATTCCAGGCTACGTGACAGAGCCAAGACTCCGTCTCAAAAAAACAAAAAGGTGCCAGAGAAGCCTGCTGGAGGGGTTGCCATATGCCTTGTAGGGGTCACGTAGGTAGTATATGTGTGTGACATGGGACAGCCAGGCTGCATCGTTGTGTCTCTTGTGACAGACTGTCACCCTGTGGGAATAGGAGCTTTGTGTTGGCAAATCTTTCCATGTTTTCCAGGAATTTTCTTGGCTGTTAAAGGTTGGCAATGCATTTTATTTTATTTTACTTCTTTGAGACAAAACCTCTCTTTGTCCCCCAGGCTAGAGTGCAGTGGTGTGAACATAGCTCACTCTAGCCTCAAACTCCTGGGCTCAAGTGATTCTCCTCCCTCAGCCTCTTAAGTAGCTGGGACACAACAGGTGCATGCCACCACTTCTGGCTAATTAAAAAATTTTTTTTTGTAGAGGCAAGGTCTTGCTAAGTTGCCAGGGCTGGTCTTGAACTCCTGACCTCAAGTGATCCTCAGCCTAGGCCTTCCAAAGTGTTGGGATTACAGGTGAGAGCCACTGCACTCAGCCAGTAATACATTTTAAAAGTTACCATTATAGGAACAAAGTAGAAAAGATAGGACATTGGGGGTAGGGGAAAACATCAAGAATCCTCTTTGGATATGTCAAATTTGAAATGCCTATTAGATACTCAAATAGAGTGGTTGAGAAAGCAGTTGTATATATTAGTCTGAGGTCATGGCACTAGTTAATTTGGGGAGTCACTGGCAATAGCTGGTATTGTAAGCGAGGGGACTTGGTGATATCACTTAGGGAGATAAGGTTGAGTGAGAAAAGATGTCCAGGCCTGAGCCATGGCAAATCTTAAAATAGCAGGGGGAGTAGGAAGACCCAGATTGGAGACTGAGCAAGAGTGGCCAGATGCTCTGAGGAAGAATTAGGGAAATAGGTGTCACCAAAGACAAGATAGTGTTTAAAAAGAATAGTCAACTTTGCCTAAACTCTGCTGAGAGGTGGAATAAGATGGGGTCTTAAACATGTCCTGTGGAGTTGGAAATAATGCTAGAGGAGCGATAAGGAAAGAATTCATATTTGAGAGAGCTAAAGAATGAAATGGAGGAGAGGAATCAAAATCAGTCTGTAAACAGTTTTTTAAGAAGCTTGGATTTACAGGGGGCCAGAGAAAAACACCCAATCCTCCTCCCTAAGCTATGAGTGGAACCACAGGCTATGAGTCCAGGATGCAGAGGGTGTGGATCTGAGTCTTTTGCTTCATATAATTCTCTGGGTTCTGTGCCTCTTTCCACTGTACTGTCTTTGGTTTCCCGTGATGGCCCATGATTTCTAATGTCAGTGTTGGTGATCGGATTCTTCTGGTCTCATTGCTCAACCTTAATCTAGGCCCCCATCCTATTGTGTCTGGAATATTGCAGTAACCTAAGCTGCTCTCTCTTTCAAGCCTTGCCTAGATTTCAATCCAGCAGCTATAAATTAAATCAATCAATAGATCGATCCCTTACAGGTAAGTTATATTGTACCACGTTTTTCTCAAAACTAAACTATGGTCTCTCATCTGGCTCCGTCAAAGCCATACTCATTATCATACCCTGCGGGGCCCTCCATGATCTGCAACTCATTTTTTGAAGTCAATTTATCTTTGATTTTATCTCCTACCACACTTGCTTCATTCTTCAGAAGAATGAATACACTGGTCTCCTTGCTGTTCCTCAAACACTCTGGCCCTCCCTGGTCCCAGGGACTTCAGCCTCTGAAGTTATCTGCACCTGAAATGTTTGTTCTTAAATGTCCACAAGTAGAAATCCTTCCCCTCACCACCGACCCCCCCCTTTTTTTTTTGAAACAGGGTCTCGCTGTGTCACTGGGGCTGGAGTGCAGTGGTGCGGTCATGGCTCACTGCAGCCTCGAGCTTCTAAGCTCAATGGATCCTCCCACCTCAGCCTCCGAGTAGTTGGGACTACGGGCGTGCACCAGCATGCCTGACTAATTTTTGTCAGTTCTATTTTTTTTGGTGCAGACAGGGTTTCACCATGTTGCCCAGGCTGGTCTCAAACTCCTGGGCTCAAGTGACCTGCCTGCCTTGGCCTCCCAAAATGCTGAGATTACAGGTGTGAGCCACCACACCCAGCCTGAAATTCTTCACTTTTTTATGTCTTTGTTTATGTAGTCATACCTATCTGGGCAGCCATATCTAAAACTGTAACCCACTCCTCTTGACACTCTATCTGGGACACGTAGCACTGTTTAATAACACTATACATTTTACCATAATCTTTGTCATATTTGTTTTCTCCCCACTTTAATGTAAGCTTCATGAGAGCAGAGGTCTTTGTTTCTGTTGTTTACCACCTTGTCCCTAGTGCCCAGAATGGGGCTCCATGCGTAGCTGATGCTCAAAGAACAGTTGTAGAATGAATGGATGAAATGATGTGTTAATTACAATACAGTCTCAAATTCCCAAGGTTGCCCAAAGTTCGGGAAAGAGATTCAGCATCCATACAAATTTACTGAGCCCTCACTATGTGTCAGTTATTGTATCTGGCAATTTTAAGTTTATCCATTATTCCTGTAAGGGGATAATCTTATCTGTTTCATAGACGAGGAATCTGTGATTCAGAGATTTTAATGATTTTTCCTTATTGGCCAAGAAATAAGCCACAAAGTCAGGCTTGGGAACCAGATTTAAATTGAGTTGACATGAGGCCTTGTCTCATTACTAGGAGGGGAGAATGGTGAGGAAATGGAGAAAGAAGAAAGTCAGAAAGCAACATTACTTTCCCTTATGGAGACTGAAGGATTTTTTGAAGAGCAGAAGCTGGTGCAATATGGTTTTCTTGTCATCTCATCAGCAGGAAAACTTTTTGGTGCCACTTCTAGTTCTCCAGATGTGAAGGAACCCAACAAACCTTAGCCTTCGCTCTCACTACCCTGGGTACCATTGATTAATTTCTCTCTTCTAAGTTTTTTTTTCTTTTTTTTTTTGAGACAGGGTTCTGCTCCGTCACCCAGGCTAGAATACAGTGTCTCAATCACAGCTCACCTCAGCCTCAACCTCCTGGGCTCAAGCAAACTTCCCACCTCAGCCTTCCAAGTAGCTGGGACTACAGGCATGTGCTGCCATGCCTGGCTAATTTTTGTATTTTTTGTAGAGATGGGGTTTTGCCATGTTACCCAGGCTGGTCTCAAACTCCCGGGCTCAAGTGATTCTCCTGCCTTGGCCTCTCAAAGTACTGCAATTACAGGCGTGAGCCATAGCGCCTGGTGTCTTCTAAGTTTTGACTCACCCATGGCTAGAACAAGCTAATGGCCATGGGCTGACTTATGGCTTCTTCCTACTGCCTTCTCTGTTTGTGTCTTTTGGCTTTCTGTCTTCTGCTAACTGCTGCTATGGTCTGAAAATTGTATCTCCCTAAAATCTATAGGTTGAAACCTAATCCCTGGTGTGATGGTATTAGGAGGTGGGGCCACTGGTAGTTGATGAAGGCTCATAAGGGTAGAGCCTTTATGAATGGGATTAGTACCCTTAGCAAAGAGTCCCCAGAAAGCTGCCTTGCTCTTTGTACCATGTGAGAACACAGCAAGAAAACATCATTTGTGAACTAGTAAATAGATCCTCGCTAGACACTGGATTTGCTGACCCCTTGATCTTGGGCTTCCCAGCCTCCAGAACTGTGAGAAATACATTTCTGTTGTTTATAAGCTACCCAGGCTATGGTGTTTTGTTATAGCAGCCTGAACTGACTAAGACACTGGTCACCACTAAATATTGGAACTCCTCAAGAGAGAGGGTTGTTTATTCAACGGATATTTGTTGAGCAATTACTGTGGCTTGGCACTGTTCCAGGCACATTGGATACCTGAGTATCGTTGCCCTTGCAGAGATAGCAGCTGTTAAGCCATATGCTTACACTAGTCTTGGGGACAGCAACATTAGAATTACTGGAAGCTTGTTAGAAATGCAAATTCATGGGATGCACCCAAACCTACTGAATTCGAGTCTCTGAGCATGTGTCCCAGAAAGCTGTGCCTTAAGCTTTTCAGATGCTTCTTTTGTCCATCAACCTTTAAGAACCGTTGCCATATTGAATGCCTTTCCTTGGGCTGTGCGTCTCAGCCTGGCTCACTCAGCTTTGGCAGAAGGTCAGGGCCATTGGTCAGTTTTCCTCGGAAGGGCCTGTTGGAGCGGCAGGCATCTAGAACATAATATAAATTTCTCTGATGAAAACACAGTTGTTTGATGAGCACAGCAGCTACCCTTAGAAATTAGGTTTTCTTCCTCTACTACATAAAGTTTACCAACTTGTTTTTATTACTCTTGCTTCTTCCATTTTTAGCCATTGTTGTACAAATCCATGTACAGAGAGAATTTCAAACAAGACATTCTAGGATGACTCTGTTCAAATTCTAGTTTTCTCTTCTCTGGAACTTCTGAAGAAGTGGCAGGGTTTCTTGTGAGTTTTTTGAATTGGGAGGAAAAGCTGATGCTAATTGGAAGATACCCAAGGCTATACTTTGTATTAAACAAAGTTATTAAATGCACGCCCTCAGCCAAGATTGCCTTATTCTTTTCTGTGTCTCTATGTCCAAGCTGGCAAGCTCAGGGCTTGGCTTGTCAAGTCTTTCCAGGACTGCTAAACAGAGACTACCCTAGGAAATTCTATTGCCTGACACTTGAGGCATCTATCAAAAAGGAGGAAATTTTGGCAGAATAGGAGTGAACAGGTTTCTGTGACTAAATTAGCTTTTTTTGTTTGTTTGTTTTGGGGGATGACGCTTCATTATACTGTATTTACCTGCAACTTCTGGCTCTACATTTTTCCTCCAAATTAAAATATATGTGTGTGTGTGTGTATGTGTGAAAGAGAGTCTAGAATTCAGGAAATAAAATTTGGTGGCAGGCCATTGTCCCCTCTCACTGCCTGCACAGAAAGATCTGATGTGCAGCTCTAGCTTTCAATCCTGTTCATGAATTGATTGATTGATTTGTTTTTTCCAATAAGTCAATATTTACTGAGCTGGGCTTCAGGCATTGGGTTGCGGGGAGCATTCTTGGTGAGCTGTAACATCCATCATGCTTAAGTGGATCCCATTGGCATTTTCTGGGACTGTGACCCTGGATACTCCCTTTGGAGCATCTCATGCTTACCTGTGGCTTCAATTTTGGGACAATCATGACTCAAAAGGTTTCATTTTTAGGTTTCTCCTCTGCGCTTTGGCCATCTATATTCAAATGCTTACTTGACATCTTCACTTGGCTATTTTAAATTCACCTTGCATTCAGCATGCCCAAAGACTAGACTCATAACCTTTCCCATACAACTGAGCCCACTATCTGGCATCCACTGTCTCAGTTAAATGATGTAAACGGCAGTTTAGTTGTTCAGTCCAAATTCTGAGATTCATCTTGGAGCTGCTTGTTTCTTTATTCTGTACGGCCAATCTGTCACCAGGTCCTGACAATTTTACCCCTTAAATATCTCTGTAATCTATTAGCTTTTCTGAATATCTACTGATACCACTCTAGCTAAAAAATAATAGCCCCTCTCGTTTTAAAGATGGAAACAGCCTTTCATCTACCTCCTGTGTCCTCTGAGGCTCTGCACCAATCCATTTTCCTCCCCACATCCGGGGGATCTTTCAAAATCCAAAACTGAAGTTATAGCTGTGCTAGAAATCCTTTAGGTGCTTCCCACTGTCTTCAGGGTAATAATATTAACTATTATTTACTAATGGTAATTGGTACTTGTTGTATACCAGGTACTACCCTAAGTGTTTTACATGTTTTAACCCATTTTCATATGTTACCCCATTTAAGCAAAATTGAAATCTTTGCAATGGCCGTAAAGTCCTGCAAATACGACCTCCATCTGCCTCTCCTGGCTTGCCTTTGCATGTGCAATTTCTTCACTACAACTTTTCCCTCTATTATAAAATGTAGTCCCTTCTCAGGCTGGACTTGAAGTGCACTTGCTTCTGGAAACAATCACCTGAATTCTGTGTTGGTGTCTGGACTGATGAGCAACTAACCTCTATGGTTTTGGATAATGAACATCAAGGCCCCTGGTCTGGCAGGGCAGCAGGGTTCTGGTGTCAATTTTACATTGTGATTTGGGCTAGCCACTCTCTGACTCCATTAGGGTGCTTTGATTGCAAGTGTATTCATTTTCATCTTGCTTAAGCAACACATAGGAATTTCCTGGAAGCATACAGGGCATGTAATAAATCCCACGGGTAGAGTAAAGTGGACTCAACCTCACAGAGGGCTAAATCCTGGTACCCGACAGCAGTCAGAATGGAGGTTGGAAATCAATGGCATCTTTCTCTCTCCAGGCTGTTGTAAATGTTTTCAATACACTGAGCTCCTACTTCTACATGGGCTAAGGTTCAGTAAGCATCCTAGATGAATTAATATTCCTCTCCTTGGTTCTGAGCTCTGTAAAGAGCTCCTCTGATTGGCCCAGCTGGTGCCAGGGATCCAATCATCATCAGCCAGCAACATTAGGTCACAGACTCTAACCCTGTCTGTTAAAGAGGAAGGTAGGGGCAGCTTGAAGGGAAACAGTGGCCTGGCCAGGAACCCGGAAAGGTGCTGCTTTTGGCCTCAGCTTTCTCATCTTTAAAAGCTTCCTGGGCACCTTGATTTTTCCCCAGCTCACTCCCTGCACAGAGAGCTTGAAGCTCAGTGTCACAGATTACGCCGCGACGCTGTTGAAACACAAACCAAATGCAGCCCCAACTCTAAAGATCTGGGGATTAAGCAGAGAAACCTCTTGTGTCATCTCAGCAAAGAAGCTGCAAATCCCCTAAGTGCCAGTGAAGGGGAGGCTTTGACTGGGGAAACATCAGAGAAATTAAACACTTCACTCCACTCTCATGTCCTATGAGGGGATTTGTGGTTTCAAACAGTAAGCTCGGATGTGTCTTTCGCAAAGCCAAAGCCCTCCATTAGCACAGGAGATAGAATCTAATAGCAGAGGGCCAATGTCGCTGAGGGTGGGGTAGTGCAACAGTGTGCCTGTTCCTGGAAAGCCCCATGCCTCGTGGCTTGACACTAGGTGGAATGCCTCCACCATCCTTTCATTCACAACTTGTGTCTCTCCTTCTACCTGCAATGTTACTGATCCCTGTTAGGCAAGTTGTACTCCCTCTCTGCCTCCGCTCCCATGCCAGACCCTCTGTCTGGGCAGAAGCCGAATCCTTCCTATCTGTATAGTGAATATTAACCATCCTGAAGGGTTGGTTGAAATGGCACCGTTAAAAAAAAAGTTGATCAAGGTTATGATTTATATGTCATAAAAACTTTACTACATTAAATGTACAATTCCAAGGTTTTTAGAAAATTTACATCGTTGTGCAGCCATCACTACAATCCAACTTAGAACATTACCTTCCCCGCCAAAAGATCTTTCATGCCCCTCTGTAAATCAATCCCTATTCCGACCCCAAGCCCCAAACAAGCACTAATCTCTCTGTCTCTGTAGATTCATCTCTCCGAACACTGGGACTCCCCCTGGCAGTAATTCTGCCCTGTGAGCTTCTACTATCCTTCGTAAGCATTTGCAAAATCATCTGGTATTTGTTGTTTACGTGTATGTTTCTCCACCTACAGTTTAAATACCAAGACCACCTTGTTACTGTGGAGACCTCTGCATGTGGTAGGCAGACCAGAACAGTCTATGTATGACTGGGCACACACATGAGTTAAATTCACTTGATCTAGAACAAACTTTAATACTATCTCTCTGCTAAAATAGCATAGCTAACTTTTAGTGAGCATTTACTATGTGCCGGATGCCTGCTCAGTGTTTACCTTAATTCTGAGACCTCACAATCCTTAGTTAACCTTTACTTAAATTGAAGAGATAGTGATTTATGATTGGCATTTATAGATGAGGGGACTGGGGCGAAGAAAAGAACTTTTAGATAGTAAGTTGCAGTACCAGACCTTAGATCTGGTTCTGTTTAGCCTAGAAATACATTCTGTTAACCACAACACTTCAGTGCCTTCCAGCCACTGATGGTTTGCCCATAAGACCCACGCCTAATGGTTTTCCTATGATCTCAGTAGGTCTGTATCCTTTAGATTTCAGTTCGTGTTTTGGTTAGCAAGCACCCCCATTTTGCATCCACGTTGGGTTCCCTCTGAAGGGGTGGGACTGTTTAGAATACTTTAAGGTCAGGAGAATTGCTTGAACCCGGGAGGTGGAGGTTGCAGTGAGCCAAGATTGTGCCGTTGCACTCCAGCCTGGGCGACAAGAGCGAAACTCCATCTAAAAGAAAAAAAAAAGAATACTTTAAGGTCTTTGACTAACTTAGTGTGAAACTGTTTGATTTTACTGATCAGCTAAATCAACTGCATGCTTTCTTTCCACATTGATTCCTCACAGGCAATGGCCCAGGGAATATGAAGTAATAATAAACTTAGCATTTATAAAGCATTTGGGGAAAAAAATTGCCAGAGAGCTTACTAGAAAAACTGAACTGGATTCTTGGGAATTTTGAAAGATTCATGTTCAGCCTTTTGGGAATGTTGGAAGCAAAGAAAGAAGAAGATGTAGGATGGGCTTGTGACATTTTGACCTTCCATGGCCTTCAGACACTGGCAGAAATGAGGCCCCAGCTCTCTTGGGAGGAATGCCAAAGGGACTAACAATGTGAGCGATAATTCTAACTCTTCTGCCTGCATTCTCTTTCGGGACTAGGGCTGACTTAACCTGGAAAATTCCCGTGACAGCTTTGATCATGCTCAAGAAACTTAAATGCCTGAGTGCTGGCAGAAGATCAATAGAAATGAAGTGGACCCAACATAAGACAATAAGGAGTGGTGAGGAGCGTGGTAAACTGGATAGAATAGCTCCCGTCTTCAAGAGGCAGCTGCTCCTCAGCCCCAGCTCGCTGTTTTTCTGTTTTTTTCCCCCGATTTTTCAGATTTATAAAAAGAAGCTAGAAACCTGGATGTTTATTGAAAACCCGTCCATTCCTTTCTCCATTCATCCATCAATTCAGAAAGTGGCTATTGAGCACCTACCATGTTCCAGATCCTGTTCTAGGCACTGAGGAGGTAACTGTGATTTGAAAAGACACAGTCTCTGTTCTGATGAATCATTTAGAAACATGTGAAACAGGCTGGGTGCAGTGGCTCACGCCTGTAATCTCAGCATTTTGTGAGGCTGGGGTGGGAGGATTGCTTGAGGACAGGAGTTAGAGACAAGCCTGGATAATGTGGAGATACCCCATCTCGATAAAAAAAAAAAAAAGGTAGCCAGGCATGCCGGTGCTTGCTACTTGAAAGGCTGAGGCAGGAGGATTGCTTGCACCTGGATGTTCGAGGCTGCAATAAGCTGTGATCACGCCATTGCACTCCAGCCTGGGCAATATAGCAAGACTCCATCTTTCCAAAAAAAAAAGAAAAAATTTAGCCAGGCATTGTGGCCTGTGCCTGTAGTTCCAGCTACTTGGGAGGCTGAGGTAGGAGGATCGCTTGAGCCCACAAGTTCAAGGCTACAGTGAGCTATGATTGCACCATTGCACTCCAGCCTGGGCAACAGAGCGAGACCCCATCTCTATTAAAAAAAAAATAGAAGGAAACATGCAGACCAAAGGGGTCGTATTTTCAGGTCACCAAGGAAAAACAAAGCCAACAACAAAATCACAAAAGTACCCTTAATTATAAATGCAGATGCAGAGTTCTAAATGGGATATCTTCCAATCTAACAAGCACACCTCCAGACCACCTCCTGTAGAATTCATGTGGCCTCCTATGCTTTGCTTCCAAGATAGAGTACTGTCATCTCAGTAACCTCAAAATCTCCCCTCAGATGTGCCCCACTTTCTTAGTCATCTCCTTAAGAACTTGGGAGCAATAATTGCCGTATGTTTTGAAAGGTTCTGGGTCCACTGTCTCAGGGCCAAACGTTTTCCCTGAACCCTCTCCATGGGCTTTTCCACAGGGCCATGAGGTTGGGGTTCCTCATGACCCACCGTGGGACATGAGCATTCTCGAATTACCAGAATCGATGCAGCCCAAGCCTCTTCTACCTGTAGCCCTGAAAGCACTTGAGAAGTTCAAGTGCAAAGCTGCTGCTGTGGTAGGAATGGGCACTTTGGGATACTTTACGTTGTATCTGAGCATGGGAACTGGGAGAGAGCATTTAGAGAACTGTAAGTAATTCAGGAAAGGCTTTGGTCCAAGGTGTGCAAGAGTGAACATAGGAAACACGTGTAGAAAAACTAGAAAGGAGAAAGATGGTGAAAGCAACCCTGTTTGGCAGATGACAGGTGAAGAAACTGAGTCTCAGGTGGACGGGCGTGGGGGCTCACGCCTATAATCCCAGCAGTTTGGGAGGCTGACGTGGGTGGATCATGTGGTCAAGAGATCGAGATCATCCTGGCCAATATGGTAAAACCCCGTCTCTACTAAAAATACAAAAATTAGCTGGGTGTGATGGTGCGCCCCTGTAGTCCCAGCCACTCAGGAGGCTCAGGCAGGAGAATCGCTGGAATCCGGTGAGCTGAGATCACACCACTGCACTCCAGCCTGGCAACAGAGTGAGACTCCATCTCAAACAAACAAACAAAAACAAGAAGAAAAAAAATAATAAAAGAAAGGTTCAAGGTTATCTTCAGGGGCACATACAGGGAACCAGTACTATCCTCCAGGTTTCCTACCTTCTAATCACACATCGCAGCCCACTACTGTCTGGATCCCTTGCCCCATGTGAAGACCAAAGACAGGAAGACAAGCGAGAGTGCTTTGGAAAGAACATGCCCACAAAATAATTGGTCTGTCTCTGAGACCACACCTCTAAGGTGATTTGGGCTCCACTCTGTGGAAGCATTTGGAGGCTCAGTTTTCAGCATTAGAATCTCAAGGGCTTGGCACAGGTGACCATCTAGAAGGTTGGCAGCAGGGAAGGAGAGAAAAGAAACAGCTATGTTCAGCTTGTCTGAGAAGAAGGCAAAAACATGATTCTTTTTAAAAATATATATCTTTATTTTATATTTTTAAACTTTTATTTTAGGATTGGGGTACATGGGCAGGTTTGTTATATAGGTAAACTTGCATCATGGGCTTTTGTTGTATGGATTATTTTGTCACCCTGGTACTAAGGCCAGTGCCCAACAGTTATTTTTTCTGATCCTCTCCCTCCTTCCATCCTCCACCCTTAAGTAGGCCCCATTGTCTGTTATTCTCTGCTGTGTGTCCAAGTGTTCTCATCATTTAGCTCCCACTTATAAGTGAGAACATGTTGTATTTTGGTTCTCTGTTCCTGCGTGAGTTTGCTGAGGATAATGGCCTCCAGCTCCATCCATGTTCCTGCAAAGGACGTAGTCTTGTTCTTTTTTATGGCTGCATAATATTCCATGGTGTATATGTACCACATTTTCTTCACCTAGGCATATGAAGAACATGCTTCTGGTTGTGGAAATTTGCAAAGCTGCATGGAAGTGGCCTCACCTAAAGGATATAACTGTTTCTAGATAGTCCTGGATGGAGGCTTCACCTCTCTCAGACCTCTCTAGGCCAGCCCTGTCTAAACTCCAGCCACTCTTACTCCTTTTGTTCTAAAACACTGAAGTGAAATTCAATCCCAAAACCCATATGAGATCTGCTAAGTTCCAGATGGGGAAATGTTAATCTCTCTTCACAGAACTTTCTACTTCCTCTTTCTTTGCCTAATGCTTTAGAATTTTTTTATTTGCAAGTGACAGACACCCGTTCAAGCACTGGGGTAAGCAAAAACCTGATCAATTATCTAAAAAAGTTCAAGGTGTAATAATGGCTTCAGGCATGGCTAGATCCAGTATAATTCAGTCTGACTGCGACCAAGAGGATGTCAACATAAATCTTTCTTTCTCCATCTCTTGCCTGTCTTTTCCTATCTCCTTGTTTCATCCTCAGCCTGGTCCTCCTTAAATATTGACAAAGATATATTAGCCACTCCAGATTTATGTCCTACCGATGTAGGGATCCCAGCAGAATGAGATGACTTCTTTTCCAATGGCACCAGCAAATGTCCGGGTGCTGGCCCTCAGAGGACAACCTGGATCATGTATTTCCATTCCTGATCCAATGACCATGAGTTTTTCCTTCTGAAAAAACAAAAACAAAAACAAAAACAAAAACAACTCAGCTGATTTTTGTGTTTTTTATAGAGACGGGGTCTCACTGTGTTGCCCAGGCTGGTCTTGAACTCCTAAGCTCAAGTGATCTTCTGCTTTGGCTTCTCAAAGTGCTGGGATTACAGGTGTGAGCAACTGTGCCCGACCAAGATGAACTTTCAATTAGAGTTTTGCTCCTTCCCTTTAAAAAACCTCCACCCCTGGGAAATGCAGCCTTTGGGAACCGCGTCCCTTTCAATAGAATTGTTTCCCCCACAAGCTGCCTTTGGGAAGCAGTGAGACAGCCCTCTGCCGTGTGACCCCTCCAAGCTGGGAAGACTTGAAGGAAGAACAGGAGCAGCCCAGCCCTGCTGCATTTCTTTTCTACCAGCCATGGAGTCCTTGTTCTCTGTGCTTCCCCTCCCTACAGAAAACAGTGAACAAATGTTCCCCCGACCTTGCCTTCTGCCAGGCCCATGGCTTTCGTTCACTTAGGGGATGCATTTTTATTTCTTTGCAGGAACAAGGCCTAAAAATAGATAAAGTGCAGGGCACAAACGATAACCATTCAATGTATTGACCCAGCTATGAGTTTATCTTGGTGAAATTCAGATTCGCTCTTTATTCCCGAAAGCAAAAGCACCTTCAATGGGCAGTTATGGAGGCATTACCAGGGCCATTTGGCAATAAAATGTGACTGACTTCATTATGCAGGATGGAGACAAGAAATAGCTGATCTTAAATCACAGGGCCGCTGACCAGGATGCACTTGGCACAGGTCTATGCAGATAGATTCTGTTTGGTGGGAAGCAGTGCTACAGAAAGGGAGTCTGTTATTAAAATTCAGAATTTGTTTAAGTCCTTTGGTTTAGCTTATTGCCAAAAGGTAATTTATGTGTAATGTGTAGTAAGCCATATGGCTCTGTCTGGGGGCTGCTCCTGCTCTTCCTTCAAGTCTTCCCAGCTTGGAGGGGTCACATGGCAGAGGGCCGCCTCACTGCTTCCAAAAGGCAGCTTGTGGGGGAAACAATTCTGTTGAAAGGGACGTGGTTCCTAAAGGCTGAATTTCCCTGGGCTGGAGGCTTTTTTAAAGGGAAGGAGCAAAACTCTATGTTGAAAGTTCATCTTGGTTGGGTGCAGTGGCTCACACCTGTAATCCCAGCACTTTGAGAGGCCAAAGCCAAAGATCTCTTGAGCTTAGGAGTTCAAGACCAGACTGGGCAATATAGTGAGACCCTGTCTGTACAAAAAATACAAAAATTAGCTGGGTGTTGTGGCAGGTGCCTGTAGTCCCAGCTGCTTGGGAGGCTGAGGTGGGAGGATCGCTTGAGACCAGGAGGTCAAGGCTGCAGTGAATTGTGATTGTGCCACGGCACTGCAGCCTGGCTGCAGGGCAAGACCTTGTCTCATGAAAAGAAATGTTCATCTCTCTGCTCTCTACTTGGTGCTCTCTATCCCCACAAATTGCAGTGGGGCAATAGAAGGGCTCCGTGAAGCAGTTTGCTACTTATTAGTTCCTTGCTGATATCTTACCTCCATTTTTTAGCCTAGGGGAGGAGTGGTAACTGCCATTTTTTTTTGCCCCTGCCTCTTGTCAAGTCTAGTTGAGACCTTCACATTCTGGATCTCATGTCAACCTAACAACATCCCCATGTGACATGTTATTACTCCCACTACCTCAAGGTACTGTCTCATACTCTGACGGACAACAAAAACTGATGACAATACCTGGTATATTAGATGCTCACTGCAAGCCAGACACTGTGCTTAGCACTTTAAATGCATGATCCTACGTACCCTTCACAAAATCCTTAAGAGGTGCTTACTGCTATCATCCCATTTTACAGAAGAAGCGTCTGAGGCTTAAGAAGGTGAAAGGACTTCTTCCAGGCAGAGCAGCTCCTAAGTGGCAGACCTGGTCTTTAAACTCAGTTCAGCTTGGTTTCTAAACCTAGGCATTTTCCAGACAGGGAAGGTGAGATTTAGGTGCTGAGTTTTCTCTAGAAGTGGGAAGAGAGAGCGGATCTCAGACACAGTAGATCATTTTCAATTCCTCCCTCCTTTAGCTGTCAATGATGGCAGGTAATCATAGCCTTTCTGTTTATTCAGGTGTCTGCTTCCAGATTTCTTTGTCCCACATTTTGCCAGAGAGACTTGGGGTGATTCACACCCAACAGTTGAAACTCATATTTTGCTTCTCAGTATCTGTTTCCTTCTGAAAAGCTGCTCTCCCTCAATGCTGCTGTCTAATTCTCCTGCACTCAGACACCCAGCTCTCAGGCAATCTCATTAAACTGGCTTTAATTACTTACGTGGAGGCGAAGAGGAAGACTTATCATATGCCTCTTCACCACAGCCATTATTGATTGGCTGCCGAGAGGTTTCTGTTAGACAGCGGATTAGAAAAGGTTAGTTTCTCTAATTCTCTAACACTCTTCCTGGTGATAATTGGTTCCCAGGTGAAACATAATCTCAAACAGAGGTGTCTTGAACTGGCTTTCCACCTTCCATAGCATTTGAAGTGAAGTTTAGCACTGCTGAAAAATCTGGATTTCCACCATTTCTTAGAGTGGAACACAAAATTTTAGATGCCACAGCGAGAGTAGGCCTCTCTTTATGAACTCTCTGGCAGTTGTCACATTTTATCTGCTTGTATTTTCTCCCCATTTACTAGAAGGGCCAATCACAGCTGGTGTATTGGTTCTGCATTGCTATAAAGGAATATCTGAGACTGGTAATTTATAAACGAAAGAGGTTTATTTGGCTCATGTTTTTTCAGGCTGCTCGTGATGCATGGTGCTGGCATATGTGTCCGGTGAGGCTTCAGGAAGCTTCCAACCATGGCAGAAGGTGAAAGGGAGACAGTGTGTCATTTGGGGAGTGAGGGAGAGAAGGAGGAGGTGTTGGGCTCTTTTAAACAACCAGATCTCCTGGGAACTCATAGAGCGAGAACCCACTCATTACCACAAAGCCAACACCAAGCCATTCATGAGGAATCCACCCCCATAACTCAAACACCAGGCCCCATCTCCAGCATTGGAGGTCGCATTTGAACATGAGATTTGGAGAGGGAACCATATCAGCTGGTTTTCCCAGTGCCCATGAATATCTTCACCTCTATCTTAGAAAGGGTCAGGTGAGTCCTGAGATGCCTTTCAACCTTGAGGCCCTTGATAAATCTTGGGAGGAGGTTCCTGCTTCTCAGGCAGTTATGTTTTGACTGGTTTGTAAGTGTCTGCTTCCTCCTTGGCTCTTTTAGCCTGTTAGTCCTCTGAATACTGGCAAACGTTAGTGCATTAGGAGTAGGTAACCAGGCTGAGATGTAGGGTCTAGAAGCAATTACCCATTAGAAGGGGTTGAAGAAACTGAGGTTGTTGATATGTGGAAGGAAAACAGTCTGTCTCCCCTAGGGAGAAATAAGAGGCAAAGACCTCATAGCACAGATGCCCCAACATGAGACAGAAGTGGCCATTACACCTCTTTGTGGTTCCAGAGGACAGAATTGGGTCTAATGGACAATGAAGGGAGGTTAACGAGCAACTTTGACTTTTTGAGAAAGAACATTAATGATTGGTTTTATCGGGAAAGGCAGCTTTGCAGCATTGTGGGCTCCTGGATACTGGGGATGGGCAGGCCGAGGTGCTTTTCTGCTGAAGCCTCAGTTGAGGTGCATATAAAGGCATCTGGATGTGGTGATCTTGTAGCTCTGGGCAGTTGACTTAGTGTCTTAGAGAAATGCAGGAGACAGCAGAGTTTGTGAATGAGGCTGCATGTGGACTGCACCAAACCGGAGAACACTTTCCCTCCATACTGAGCCTCTGCTGGTTGCTGTAATTTGGTAACATGGGTCCAATGTTGCCAGGTATTTGGGATTTTTTAATGTAAACTTTATGTTTCAGAGAAATTTCAGGTTCACTGCAAAACTGAGTGGAAGATACAGAGATTTCTCATATATTCCCCTGCCCCCCCAACCACGCATAGCCTCCTTCATATGGTTTGGCTGTGTCCCTACCCAAATCTCATCTTGAATTGTAATCCTTGCAATCCCCGCATGTTGAGGGAGGGAAGTGATTGGATCATGAGGGTGGTTTCCCCCATGCTGTTCTCATGATAGTGAATGAATTCTTACGAGGTCTGATAGTTTTATAAGTGTCTGGCATTTCCCCTGCTTGCTTTCTCTCTCTCCTGCCACCGTGTGAGAAGGTCCAATCACCTTCCACCATGATTGTAAGTTTCCTGAGGCCTCCCCAGCCATGTGGAACTGAGAGTCAATTAAACCTCTTTCCTTGAAAAATTACCCAGTCTCAGGTATTTCTTTATAGCAGTGTGAAAACGGACTAATACACTCCCCCATGATCAACATCCCCAACCAGAGTGGTACATTGGTTGCAACTGATGCACCTACATTAACTCATCATTATCATCCAGAGTCCATAGTTTGCATTAGGGTTCACTCTTGGTGTTGTCCATTGTATAGGTTCAGACAAATGTATAATGGCTTGTGTCCATCATTATAGCATCACACAGAGCATTTTCAGTGTCCTAAAAATCCTCTGTGCTCTACCTTTTTATTCTCCCCTCCCCCAGCTCCTGGAAATCACTGGTATTTTTACCTTACTCATAGTTTTTCCTTTTCCAGAATGTCATATAGTTGGAAACATACAGTATGTGGGCATTTTCAGATTGGCTTCTCTCACTGAGTCATATGCAGTTAAGGTTCCTCTGTGTCTTTGTGGCTTGATCACTCATTCCTTTTTAGTGCTGAATAATATTCCATTGTCTGGATGTGACACAATTTGTTTATCCATTCACCTGCTAAATGACACCTGGTTGTTTCCAAGTTTTGGCAATTATGAGTAAAGCTGCTATAATGTTTATATGTTTATAGCATATTTGGACTTTTTAAAAAGGTAGACATTGAGACATTTATGTGAAATCTCCCACGTTAAAAAAAAGTCAAGTTAAAAAAATAATTTCTGGGACTGAAAAAAGTATACTGAGATACTAGAATCTTTTTTCTTAATTTTTGAAAACTAATTTTGAAAATAGGGAAGAGGTCTTGCCATGTTTCCCAGGCTTGTCTCCTAAGCTGAACTTCTGGGTTTAAGCCATCCTCTTACCTTGGCCTCCAAAAGTGCTGGGATTACAGGCATGAGCCACCACATCCAGCTGAAATACTAGAATCTCTTGACTTCTGCTGAGCAACTGAGGGATAATCTCCATGATGGTCCTGTTGACAAGAAAGGGATGTATTTAGGTGATAATGATACCATTATGTGGATTTCCAGCAGGAATGGATATTTCTTTCAGCACCTGGAGAGAGACTTCCATTAATGATCCTTGGGGTTCTGTGTTCGATTCTGTCCTACTAAGTGATTTGGTGGGGACCTAGAAGGCTCACTAATCAGATATGCAGATGATACAAGGCTGGGTGTGGTAATTACTGAGACATGATGAAGTCAGGATTTAGAACCATCTGATCAAGTTAAAGCGCTAGAGAGTCACCAGTAAGTTGACATTTAGTAGGAACTCATGCAAAAATCTTGTGTTAGGTCTAAAGTACAAGTTACTTTCTCACAAAATGAGAAGAAAAGCCAACTTGGAATGTGTTCATGTAAAAAGAGAAAAACAAATAAGATCTAAGAAGTGTTGTTTGATCTCAAGATGAATTTAGCGAGTAATTAATAAAGATCATAAAAAAAGGTTAAAGCTGAAAATACATAGATGGTTACCCATTCATCAGCTGCTACACAGCATTTTCTCTGTGTCAGGGAATGTGCCCCTTGCAGGGAATAGAGAGATGAATAAGGCTGGTCCTGGCCCTTAATACACCTTGAGGAACTCACAGCAACAGATTAGGATGCATTGTAGTCCAATGGGATAAATTCTGCAGATGAGGTTTCTGCAGAAAACTGTGGGACTCTAGGAAATATAGGAACTGCTTTTGTAGCATAATATAATTTCATGTAGCAGGCAAGATAGAGTTTTGGAAGGAAGAACGGAAATGGAAAGTACAGTTGCAGGTGTAGTGGTAGTAGATATTTGTGCTTTGTACCACCAAGTATTTGGCATTTGGCATTAGAAGACTGTAGACATCTCTCAGGTTTTGTGCTTTGGATAAGATTGGTTCAGAGCCAAGGAATGCATGACTGGCTCAGATAGTCAGGGCATGGTATCTTTTGGCCACTCAAGTTGGGATCAATTAGGGACAAGGTCATACCTTTCTGGGACTTTTTCTCTTTTTTTTTTGGTCAATAGGAAAACTGAACATCTGTCCAACTGGTTGCCAACAAAAGAGAAAGTAGGTGGAAGAACTAATGTAACTGTGGGGTGAGTTAATGGAGGGTAAGAATGGCACCGATATCAAGGAAATACAGACAGAAATGAAGAAAGGGAAATTCTGTCCTACTATTATCAGTTCAACCCTAGACCAAGTTGAACTTGAAATCTTACCCATAGACTATTTATTTTTACAAACCTGTTGATTCTATTTTTGTTATATCACTTGAGCTGAACATTTTCTCATTTCTAAATAAAGGGACTCCTATGTGATCTTATTTACCTGTAGTGGTTGGTTGTAGCAAAGAAAGGGCATTCCAGGCAGAGGAACAGGAGCGTAGGAAAGCCTGTGCTCAGAAGCGTAGGAAAGCCTGCGAGTTCATGAAACCCCGAGTGGTGGTGTCACTGGTTTTGTAGAGTGTCCTGGCGAGAGGTGCAGCTGGAGAGCTAGGTGGAAGCTGGATTATGATGGGCCTGAGGACTTTCCGGAGTATACTGTTTCATGTTGCCTGGTTGACAATGAGAAGCTCATCACAGCTTTTGATTGGGGCATAGCTCTGATGTGCTGTGCAAGTGTTTTCAGAATGTACATAGTATTTTTGTACTCATTTACCCCTTGTATCTTCCCATTGACACAGGGAAGTTGGTAAGTATATCTGTTTTGCAGCTTCAGAAACAGGAATGAGCAGATTCAGCAATTAGCCCAAAGTTACCTAGTGAAGATTCCCAGCTCTGCAGTGTTGAGGGCTCTGTTGGTGGAAATGGGTGGTGTGCTGACCACAAGGCAGTAGGAGGGAAATGCGCAGGGTTGGAGACATCTAACTGGGCTTTCTGGGGCAACCAGAAATCTTTGGGTTCAGCAGTGGCAAAGTTCTTCAGCTCCACAAGTGCTTCTGAATTCAGATTCTACTAGCAGGTGTTGAAATATACCAAACCTGACCCAAACAACTCTATCCTCTCCCCAAAGTCAAGCATAGCATTAGCAGTAGTCACCAATCAGGACAGCTGGGCCCAGCAAGACAAGAAGATCAGAGCAAACTGAAACAAAGAACATAATTCTGGACACACAGAAGGCCCAGGAAAGCTCTCCGGAACAGCTGGGAGACAGTTGGAGGACCTCAGGCCATAATAATTTGAGTCTGCAAGAAGAGTGTAATTTCATTTTGTAGTTGCAGGCAGATGAGATTGGGGACTTTCAAGTTACATATATTTCATTGTCTTTTTAGGAAAAAAATAAGTGTGCATCTTCTGCCAGGGATCCATGCATCTGTGTAAAACCACAGGCAGGAGCTCGCACATCTATCTCTTGCTCAACAATACTGAGTATATTGGAAAGATTGCTGCTGTGATAGGGAGCTGGTACCTGTTCTTAAGAAATAAACAGAAATGAAATACTCCCAAGGTTTTATCTATGGTATTAAAAAAAAAAAGGAAAAGAAAAGCAAAAGGCCATTTTTTAATTTCCAACATGTGCTAAACTCCTTCCTGCCTCAAGGCCAGTGCACCTGGTATTTCCTTGGCCTTGAACTCTCCTGCCTCCATTTTCCACGTCCCCTGTCTACTTCCCCTTTTACTGCAGGCTCAGCTTAAATATCACATTATCAGGGAAGTCTTCGTTGATCACTTGGACAGGGCAGATTTTTCTATTATTTGTTTTAATGGTGCTCTCTGATTTTCTTTGGAAGCACTTCTCACCTTTGCAGTTCACAAGCAAAGGAGGTAACTGTTGGCTTATACCCCTTTCTCCTGCTAAACCAGACGTTCTGCAAGGGGAATGTCTGTCTCATGCTGTGTACCTGGAATCTAGTGCAATGTCTTGTATTTAGTGAGTGATCAGCGGTGATCAGTGATGGCTGAATGCATAAATTTGGCCCTCTTACTCCAAATTAGAATCGTTTAACCACTATTAATTGTTTGGCTGGTAGTTCCTGCATGCAGAGACCAGAAACACACATACCTCATTGGGCCAGGTGGGGATGGTGGTGGGGAATAGATGCTACACTGCATGGACTATTTGTTGCCCTATAAGCAATGTAGACCCAAAGTAACCAGATCTTACAGGTTTTTAAGGAAAGTTTTGAGACATTGATTTTACGGGTACTCTTTCAACTTTTAAATGCTGACAACATTTATTATTATTATTATTATTACTATTATTATTATTATTATTATTGAGACAGAGTTTCGCTCTTACTGCCCAGGCTGGAGTGCAATGGCATGATCTTGGGTCACTGCAACCTCCGCCTCCCGGGTTCAAGCAATTCTCCTGCCTCAGCCTCCTGAATAGCTGGGATTACAGGCGCCCACTACCATGCCCGGCTAATTTTTGTGTTTTTTAGTAGAGATGGGGTTTTACCATGTTGGTCAGGCTGGTCTTGAACTCCCAACCTCGGATGATCCGCCCACCTCGGTCTCCCAAAGTGTTGGGATTACAGGCGTGAGCCACCACACCCGGCCAACATTATTTTTGAAAGGTAAACATCCTGTTTGTCAGCTTGCTTTCTGTGGAGAGACGCTTGCCATACTTGCCTCTTTGCACTGCTCAGGCTGCGCTGGGAGGGGAGCATTCTGTCCTCAGTGCCATTTTAAAACGTGTTCACTGGAAACCACAGGCAAAAATAGGGCAGCCAGAATGAGGAAGGTTTGGAAATTATGCCATGAAGGGAGCTATGGCCCCAAATGCAAATATTTAACATGACTTTTCAGCTTTGCTGCCTGGCTCTCCCAGTTTGGTGCCTAATTTACTGGATAAGACTCTGGACCCCAAAGTGCCCCAGGAGTTACAACCATAAATACATGGGATGGTAGGTAGGTAATAAGGCTGATTATTCACAAATATGTTGGTTCTTATGCACCCACATGGATGTGATTCCTCTCCCAAGCAGACCTCGGAGGAGGTCAGAGCTTTATTTCAATTACATGGCAATTTCCCAGCTATTCTGGGAAATGCTCTCTGGAAATTGCCATCAGAGCCTAAACATAATTTTTAAATGTCCTCAATTGTGAGAAATCTCCAGATTTGATTTTTTTTTTTTTTTTGAAACAGCTAAGAGTTATTTGGAGCTAAGTCCAGTGAATTAGTCTGATGATTAAGCTTAACAGTACTATTCTGGGGCCACTGTGATGTACGATTAAGCCTTAATAAGAGCATGGTCAGGATAAGCCATGCTAGGGTTAGGCACCAGGCCAAAGAGGAGGAGGAAAGAGAAGGTACCAAGCAGAATCCTGGTTAGTATGGATTTAGGCTATACTTACTTGGTTCCAAAATGCCCAAGATGTCAAGGCAAAGCATAACTGAACATGGTTCAGAAGGGATTTACAACATGAGCAGGGATTTGCAGAATGAACCAGAATGTTGGAGTTCGTTCCAGCTATGCTGAGAGCTGGGAGAGCTCTCATGTTTAGGCAAGTCTGCAAGCCTTGACCAGGGGCATGGACAGCAGAGCCAAACTCCTGGAGAAGAAGATTTGCAAGAACTATGCACAGATCATAATTCGAGGTTAGGGAGAGTACTCCAGTTCTCTTGGGAGGTTGGAGCATGAAGTAGGTTGACCGTATGGATGAAAGTGCCAATCCAGGCAGAAGGTTTGCATTCAGAGTGAACGTAAAACTCCTAACCAAGTCCTTCACTGCCCAAGTGATGTGTTTTCTGGCTTCCTCTCCATCTTCATCTCCCCCCAGCTCTCTCCCTTGCTTTCTGAACTTTAACTGGAAAATCCAACCAATGGTTTTCTTTCTGTTTCTTGAGCACATCTAGTTCATTTCTGTCCCAGGGCTGTTTGTCCTTGCTGTCCTGCCTGGGATACTCTCACATTAGATTGTTAGATTTTCACTTGTCTGGCTCTTTCTCATGTAAGTCTCATCTCAGCTGTTAATTTCTGACAAAGGCCTTCCTGCACCATTGAGATCAAAATAGTTTCTCCCCACCCCAGGTACTCACAACCCAATACCCTGTTTTTTTGTTTTGTTTTGGTTTTTTGTTAGTTTGTTTGTTTTGAGACGGAGTTTCACCCTTGTTTCCCAGGCTGGAATGCAATGGTGTGATCTCAGCTTACCACAACCTTTGCCTCCCAGGTTCAAGCATTTATCCTGCCTCCTGAGTAGCTGGGATTACAGGCATGCATGACCACATCTGGCTAATTTTGTATTTTTAGTAGAGACGAGGTTTCTTCATGTTGGTCAGGCTGGTCTTGAACTCCCACCTCAGGTGATCTGCCCCTCCTTGGCCACCCGAAGTGCTAGGATTACAGGTGTGAGCCACCGTGCCTGGCCAATACCTGGTTTTTTATCCTTGTAGCATACCCAGACTTGCATTGTTATTTGTGAACTTCTTTATTTTCTTTTTGTTTTTTTTGTTTGTTTTGTTTTTGTTTTTGCTTCGTTTTTGTTTTTGTTTTTCTTTCTGTTTTGAGACAGAGTCTTGCTCTGTCACCCAGGCTGGAGTGCAGTGGCGCAATCTCGGCTCACTGCAAGCTCTGCCTCCTGGGTTTATGCCATTCTCCTGCCTCAGCCTCCTGAGTAGCTCAGATTACAGGCACACGCCACCACACCCAGCTAATTTTTTGTATTTTTAGCAGAGATGGCATTTCACTATGTTGGTCAGGTTGGTCTCAATCTCCTGACCTTGTGATCCTCCCACCTCAGCCTCCCAAAGTACTGGAATTACAGGTGTGAGCCACCATGCCTGGCCAACTTCTTTATTTTCTATCTCCCAGAACTAGAATAGAATTCTGTGTGGGCAGGATCTTTGTCTGATTGTCCTCTCTTTTATCCTCAGTTATGACGCATGATAGGGGCTCATTCAATATTTGTTTAATGACTCAACAAAGGAACAACAGCTTGGACCATAGGATAGAATTAGCTCATTTAATGTAGGGGTTGAAAGAATTTGGGGGATGAATAGAATCAGCTCGCATCACTTGGTCCTGGGTCTGTTGGCAGCAAGACATAGATAGTGGGGCCTGTACCAATTGATGGATTTCAGAACTCAAGCATGTTGTAGGTCCTGGTGCCCCTAACCTGGAGACTGGGGGAGGAGAAACAAGAGATGATGTGATATCCATTGCACAGTGAATGATATAAAGAGTGGATTCTGAACAATCTGGCCGATAGAATTCTTGGAAGAAGTGAGTCACCAACCAGTGAAGAGTTCTGAATGTTTGTTGAGCAATGAGTCTCTAAGGGTTATAACCACATATCTTATTATATTTCCTCCTCTTTGACAGCCATAGAGAGAAGGGTCATCTGGAAGTACAGAGAGGTCCTCTGCCATTCAAAATCCTTTCTCAAAGAGTACTGAAAAACAGGACTTTCATCACCCCAGACTGGCTTACTGTTTAAAACAGGCTGTCTCTTCATAGAATTATTTCCTTAGGTCCTTGAGGCCTTTATTTTATATTATTCTACTGTGTCATCACTTCCTTTTTTTTTTCTTTCCTTTTTTTTTAGAGGCAGGGTCTTTCTCTGTTGCCCAGGCTGGAGTGCAGTGGTGTGATTGTGGCTCACTGCAGTCTCGAACTTCTGGGTTCTAGTGATCCTCCTGCCTCAGCCTCCCAATTAGCTAGGATGACAGTCATCCACCATCATCCCTGGCTAATTTTTTAAAAACTTTCCTTAGAGACAGAATCCTGCTATGTTGCCCAGGCTGGTCTTGAACTCTTGGCCTCAAGCAATCCTCCCACTTCAGCCTCTCAAAGTTCTGGGATTGCAGGTGCAAGCCACCATGCCAGGCCTGCCTGTCTTGTTTTTAAAATAAACTCTGTAGTACCTGGAGAGTGTTTTCTTTCTTTATCTTAAAACGTTAATAAACCAAGCAGTTTGAAAAACAATCCTCTTCATTAAAGCAAAATGATAACACTAACCATAACCATAATTCTAATAATAAAAATCTGGAAAATTGAGCCCCTGCCAATTGCCACTTATCAACTATATTTTATTTTATTATTTTATTTTTCTCACCAACCACATTTTAAATGCTGAGATATTCTTAAGCATCTGGGGCATGGAAACTTTTTGTACCAAGATATCCCTTGGAAATATATATGGAGGACATAACAGGTGTTCCAACATGAAGGATGGATTAAATAAATTGTAATACATTGAATCCAGGAAATATTGAATAGTTCTGAATACTCTGGAGCAACATGAGGTGCTGTTTATAATATCAGTGGTAAGTGCAGGTTACAAAGTGTAGAGTCTCACAGTGCTTAACCACTATGTAAAAGACACTAATGAGAAAAGACTGAAAAGGAAGGCAGAAAAAGTCTCATATGGCAAATACTGGATGACATTTTGGGGCTATTGAAAATATGGGTGGCTTTATGTCTGTTCTATTACTGAAACGTTTAAATGTGGGTATAGTACTTATGTTTAAAAAAATACTGAGGATGATTTCTTGTAAAAGCAAAATTATTCTTGTGAAGTGCTCACAGTCAGGGTGGATGGCTGAATAGAATAGCAAACTCCATTACGAATTCCATTTTTATCTCTGTTATCAAATTCTGATGTAAAACCAACTACAACATAATCATGGTAATAAGCAACATTTGTATACCATTTTACAGTTTTCCAAGGGCATTTTCGTGAGCAGTCCTATTTAATCCTCACAACAACGTGGTGAGATTTAAGAATTGTTGGACTGGGTGAGACCTATGATGGTTTCTGCTTCGTGGCTTGTTTATCCTTATCTGCTTGGCATTTTCCTACACTAGAGCTTAAAAGTACTTCGTACATTTAGATATTTAACTATAAATCGCTTTCAGATGATTTATAAACTCTTTAAATGTGCCTAGTGTCAGCAATGACTCTTGGGAAATCTTTCTTTAAGAGATGTGGTAAATTTCCCTGCTTCTTGTTACTTTCCTCCTCCTCCCCTCCCCTCTCTTGTCCCTAGTTGCTGATCCACAATGAAAGAGCCTCTTTTTCCACATTTGTTAATGCTGCAATTTCCTTACTCCCTAGTTCAGCCAGGTCTGAGTTCTTGTCCCACAACCAAGAAGAATAAGGCACGCAGACACTGGAGAGTGAGTAAGGCAGAGTAGGATTTATTAAGTGACAGAAAAGCCCTCAACAGCAAGAGGGGACCTCAAAGTGGGTTGCCAGGAGTGGAGCAAAGTTCTGGGTCTTTTATGTGGCAGAAACAAGGAAGTTTTCTTTGGATTCTCCCTTAATGAAAGGGTTAAAGTTCCCCCCTGGGAATGTTGCCACCTGCACATGGTTGGGGTTGGCCATAGTGACTCCATCTTGGTTATTACCCATGAATGCCTAAGCAAAACCCCCTGGGGGGTGGGCACTAAAACCACAATGCTAATGTTTGTTAATGATATTGTAATGAGCTGGGTTAAGTTAAGGACATTTACATTGATTTATTTTGACTGGGCCTAAGTTGAGACAGTCCCTTCTGAGCAAACATCCTGGCATAAGAGGAGGTTCTTAACTACATTTCACCCCATGAGCTACCTAACAGGTGTGATGCGGGTGTGGTCCCATGGGTGTTTTTCTTCTCCCAAGACTCTCCCTCTCTATCTTCCTACCCAGCCTCTAACTGCCTCCTCTTTCATTATAAGTTCCTTGATACCCAGAGGTAGCACAGGGCTAGGAATGGGTGCCCAATGACCAGTCATCAATAAAAGCCCCCAGAAGCCTCATCCAGGCGTCTGGAAACCTGGGTGTCTTTCTGAGGGAATCTCCCTTTTCAAGTATGATTTCACTCAACTGAGTTCCTTGGCTTCCATGTTACTCATTCATGCTTATTTGAACAACTCAACTTTAAAAAATTCTTTTAATTTCATAAAATGTTACTATATTATCCTCTGTGGAAAACAAAACAAAACAAAACAAAACAGAATATTAGATAGTGCTAAAATTCCCACTGATCTCCTGTACTTAATTCCAGTTCCCACTCCATCCCCAAAGATGACTGCTGTTAACCATTTATAGTATAATGTATCAGACCATCTCCTACATGCTTACAAATATATGGCTGCAGAAAATGCACAACACACAATATTATTATTGTGCATATTGTATATTATTGTGCATATTGAGTGTGTGTACTTAAGAAAGTTATAACATACTGGCCATGTAATTTGATAAATTGCTTTTTCCCCCCTTTCTCAATAATATATCTTGGAAGTATTTACATGTTAATGCATTTTTCATGGTTGTATAATATTCCATAGATGACTACACCAGAGTTTGTTTAGTCAGTCCACTAGTACTAAATTTGGTTCCCAGGCTTTTGCCATGATGAACACACTGTAGTGAACTTCTCATTATACACCTTCTTTTGTACCTGGGTGAGTGTTTCCTTTGGTATATTCTGAGAATAATAATTGCTGCATCACAGTAAATATGTGTCATAATTTTTAAAAGATAATGCCAAGGTGCTTCTCAAAGCAGTCAGTATAATTTCTACTACTGCAATGTCCTCGCCAATTTTGTTATGAACTACTTGATTTTTCTGTTCTGCAGAATTTATTCAGTCTGTGATACCACTGCAGTTGATTTTGGGATTGTAATGAAATGAGATCATATACCCTGGCACTCTACTTGCCTACTGCCCATTTTCCAAAACTCAGTTTCTCCATGTTGCCATAATGCCCATGTGTAACAATCCACCTTTCCATTCCACCTTCATTCAGATACAGGCTTCCATCTTCTGACCAAAATGAACCTAGCATATGGATCATTTATTGAATTCGTTTATTCATTTCACAAATATTACATGATTGATAGATTCCCTTTTTTCCCTAGCACCCATTCAAAATGAAGTTATCATTCTGTCCTACCCATGGTCTCTTTTATTGCCAGATCCCAATTCCTAGTCACTTCCAAAGGAAATCCAGACAGTCTTTGCTTAATACTATGAAGGGGCTTAAACAGTATGTTCTGCCGCCAGCCACTCTTTCTGCTGTTCAAGAAACTCTCATTTTTTGTGCATCGATTTTGAAGGTGATGGTGTAGACAACCTGTCGAGAGAGTTTGCAACATCCAGATGTTTTCATCCTCTTCCAATTGCAGGAGCCTTTTGGATTGTAAAATTACAGTGCAGATGTTGAGGGACATGGGATGAACACCCGTCACATAGATTGGCCATATTGCAGTGTGTTAAGGTCATATTTCCTGGTGGGTAATAACAGATTGATAATGCATTCGCACCACACTGCTGCTTTGTGAGAGATCTGTCTTGGCAAAGTCTCAGAGAAATCAAGGGAGAGTTGAAAGGGCTGATGTAAGGAAGAGGGATTAGTTATGTTCTTGTGTGCTTTGGGCAACCAGAGTAATCCATTGTCTTCTCTGCTATCTAAGCTATCATCCCACAGCATTCTTTCACTCCACAGATTTCACTAAGCATCAGCAATGTGCCAGGGAGTGTGCAAATGCTGTGGATACAAAGACAAGGGGGAAAAGAGACCCTGTAGCTGCTCTCAGGAAGCAGACAAGTTAGTGGCAGACATGGACACAAAGCAAATTTTATGCACAAATGTGAAATTGCAACTGCAATAAGTGAAATGTAACAGAAGTGCATGGTGCTAAGAGCATAGGTAACGGGGGCAATTTACCTAACCAAACAGATCGGGAAAGGCTTCTGGGAGGAAGTTACAATGCAAGTGAGAGGTAAGTAGGCAAAGAGATAGGGAAAAAAAACACTTCTAGCAGCAAGGAAGGCAGGTGCAAAAGTCTTGTGGCAAAAAAGTAGTGCACACTCAAGGAACTGAAGGGCAGTGTGATTGGGAGCAGCATGCAAGGGAAAGCATAACACCCAATGTCCCAATGTGGTTGGGGAGCTGAGCAGGGTCCAGACAGAAGGGCCTTGGATTATGTGAAGGGTTTGGGGTTTTGTCCTAAAAACAATGGAATACATTAGAAAGGTATTAAGCAAGTGTGTGTGTGGTGATGGGGAGTGGAGCTAGTGACTCCATTTATATTTTGAAAAGATAGCTCTGATCGCAATGTAGAAAATCAAAGGCATTTCATTTCATGGTTCTCCATAAAAGCATTTGAAGACTCTCCATTGCTGTCAGGATGAAATTGAAAAACTTTAACATTGTTTTTAGGACATGACCCAATATGGCTAATGTTAACTTTAAATCCTCATCTCAGAAAATACTCCATTATCCATGTCACACCTAGCAAGTCTAACAACTTGTTGTATTAATCAGTGATTGCTGTGATAATGCTGTGTAACAACCCCCCCCCCCCCCCCGCAAAAACTCCAAATCTCAATGGCCCACAACAAGCATTCATTTTTCTCCTTCATGAGTCTGTGAGTTGGCTCAGGCAGTGCTGCCTCAGATTGTGGACTGCGTTCAGGTCTCATTTATTTGTTTATTATTCTGCAATCCATGCGGTCACCCAGGTCATGCTTTATTTTTTTTTAATGCAAAATCACAAGTATAAGCAGCCAAGCCAAACCACAAACGCCCATTTATAGTCTCTGCTCATGTCATCTTTGTCAGCATTTCATTGGCTAAAGCAAGCCCAGTGTCAGTGCAGTGGGAAGTACAGCTTTTTTGGAATGAGAGAGGAAGGATGGAAGAATTTTGAATTAATAATGCAACCAATTGCACTTGCTCTTATCTTACATCGTGGTATATGTGGGTGGTCAAGTGTAATGTTTAGGAGTGCAGGCTTCGAGGCAATGCTTTGTGGCTTTGAGTCCTGGCTTTAAAACTTTCCAGCTGTGCAAGTGTGGGCAAATAATTAATTTCCTGGTACATCAGTTTCATGGTCTATGCAAAAAAAAAGATAACACCAGTGCCTACCTCCATCGGGAGGATCAACTTGGTTAAGTGCTTCGAGAAGTGCCTGGAATATAAGTGCTTAATAAATATTAGGTATTATTAATATATGTTCGTATCTTCTTATTTAAACCCAGACATATTTTGAAATTTAGAACTATTCTTACTTTAGAAAGGCAATGAGGTACATACACCATATAATACAGAACAGCTCCGACAGTCTCAAGGTCTCAAACCTAAGTCTTTATCCTTCTTCAGCTTGAGACGGTGCAACAGCTACCGACCTGATTCTGAGGCGACAGACCATAACCAAACTCTTGTATATTCTGCCATGAAACATGATCATTCAAAATGGGAAAATAAAATTTGTAGACATGTTTAAATCAGAGCAGCTCCAGTTTGGGACAAAAACTAGTTATATGCAATTTTTTTTTTCAGAGCATTTTGGATTTTAGGCTTCTGGATGAAGGTTGTTGGCTGGTGTTAGCTTTGCAATGTGATGGGGCCGTGCATCTTCCCCTGTGTGTGTTCTCCTCTTGAAATGCACTCGACCCCTCTTCATGTATAAATTCCAGTCATACATGGTCCCAGCATCACTGCTTTCTTTGACTATCTCTCATCCCCCAAGCTGGAAATAATTTCTCCTGTTGCTGCATTCTCACAATATTGATCAGTCTGTACCCCTTTGTTCTAATCACTTGTATTGATTCTTGAGTTTAGGTATGGTGTAAAACTCCAGGCATTCCGTAAATGTTCTTTGATTCTGATGCTAAATGCCACTATCACCTAGTTTCTTTTCTTATGCCTAATGCTGATGGCTGCTGCAGTAGTCACCATCGTGGTACCTACTGAGCACTTATAGTGACAAAACCACTCTACGGAGCACTTACACTCACCACCTGACGTGACCTCCATGGCGCTGTGCAGCAATGCCGTTGTTAAGCATATTTTACAGATGAGACTGAAGCAAAGCAAGACTTAATATCTTGCCAATTCATAAATTCTGGGGTCTGAGGATGATAACATTGAACTAACAATCAGCCAGAGACTTTGCAGATGATATTTATGACCCCCTCAGATGCAGAACAGCTGGGTCCCACTGCTTTTTGGAGCAAGTGTCATCTGGTAATTTTTTTTTTAAAGTATTTTTAGTTTTCGTGGGTACATAGTAGGTGTATGTATTTATGGGGTAAAAGAGATGTTTTGATATAGGCATGCAATGTGTTTATTACACATCGTGGAGAATGGGGTATCCAACCCCTCAAGCATTTATCGTTTGAGTTACAAACAATCCAGTTACACTCTTTAAGTTATTTTAAAATGTACAATTCATTTATCATGACTATAGTCATCCTATGGTGCTCTCAAATACTAGGTCTTATTCATTCTTTCTAACTATTTTTGGTACCCATTAACCGTCCCCACCTTACCTCCACAACAGCTCCACCACTGCCCTTCCCAGTCTCTGCTAACCATCCTTCTACTCTCTATGCTCATGATTTCTAGTGATGTTTTTGATTGAACAAATGAATGTTCTTTTCCACTGGGACCTTTCTTTTATGGCATCTGTGTGTCAGAGGAAACCAGAGCTGGACAGAGGTTGAAGTGGTGAAGGTAGATTTGATTTGGGAACTGCTGCAATAGGGGAAGAGAGACTTCAGTGTAGAATTAGGCTCTATTATGGCTACAGCATAGACAAGTGGAGATTTGTGGCCAAGGAGCAAGGTGAGGGGTCAGTGAATGAAAAATTACTAAGGAGAAATATCATGAATAAGGGAGATTCTGGCTAAATGGACTCAGCAGGATTCTTGTCGAAGGTGGGACAGGGTGATTGGATATCAAGGATGGGGAATAAGGAATTTGATCACATATCAAGGGTGGAGGATTTTCACTAAACTGACCAAGCAGGATTCTTGCTAAAACTAGACTAAATGGGTCAAGGACAGAGCCCCAAGGCAAGCCTACTAAAAAATGGGACTCAGAGGATGCTGGCCGAAGTTTGTTCAAGGAGAGAATCTTGTCCCTTGGGGAGGGTCATCAGGGTCTCCTTGAGCAGCCCCAGTGCGCCCAATACCTCCTAGTGCACACCCCTTGCAGAAGGAATGTTCAGATTGAGAATTCCTCACAAATTCACAAATTACGTGTGTTTTACCAGCTTGTGACATCTATTCCCTGACCTAAATTTTGGAGAATGACAGCTTTGGCATCAGTGAGGGCAGTGGGCTGGAGGAAAAAAAATGGAGGCTCTCAAGGGATACAGACTCAATCAATGTCCAGTTAGATGACCCATCTGCTCCCTGGCCTTGAGTGGTCCTTTGGTCTTGGGTCTTCATCTGCCTTCTTTTCCATAGCTTACTCCCATCAACACACTCAGAGACATCACATCACTCCAATGTAAACTGTAAATGAACAGAGACTGGATCTTAGTCATTTTTGTGCTTTCCCTCCCCAGAATTCTTATAGGGTCTGGCTAATAGGGTATACTCAGGCAATGTTGATTATTTGTTTAAATGAATAATTCATTAATTGGGTGGATGGATAGATCTTTGGATGAATGGATGGTCAGATGGATGAATGAATAAATGAATGAATGAATGAATGGTTAAGTGTCAGACTGCTTGTTTAATGCCATATAGATCCAACTATTTTTTGCCTGAAATGTTTATTTTCAACCAGTTCTGTTGAGTCATTTCAAACACCTGAGACAGTAGCTGTTGCACCATCTCAAGCTGAAGAAGGATAAAGATCTAGGTTTGACACCTGGAGACTGCATTCCCGAGCCCAGTAGGTAAAAGAGCATCGACTTTGGAGTCCCACAGACTTGCACAGTGTGTTGCATTGATCAGCTGAGCTTGAGTTCCTTCATCTGCAAAGTAAATGCAATAAGCCCCACCTCCGGGGGTTGTCATGAGGATTAAGTCAAATAACATATGTGATGCCCCTTGACCAAGGCTCAGCATGGGATAGGCACTCCAGGACGCCAGCTTTGATCACTCTTCCTATTATTATTGAAAACATAGTCTGTGGATGAACTCCTCAGTCCACACCCCACTGGGCACTCCTTGTCCTAAACAGCATGTAGACTCCCAGCTGTTTTTGTAGGAAGCAGGGATTATATCCAGGTGCACCCCACTGGGTCTTGAAATTAATCCCTCCTACTGTAAACACTGACCTCCACCTGCTGCTAGGTCATAGGCCTCCTAGCATCATTTGGTGCTGGGTGGAACTGGAAGCTGAGAGGGGATTTAGATCAGAGGCTGAAGTCAGCAGCAGGCATTCCTACATGAGGCCCCAAGCAATGAATATGCAGCAGGCCAGCCTGCAGCCACTGCCAGTTTTTCCAGAGGGAAGCTGACCTTGGTTTGGTGTCTCTGCTCATCTTCTGCAGAATGCACAGTGCATAGAAACTGGAGTTAGGCAACCTTGGGTGTGAGTTCCTTCTACAATCGAGTTGATATTAGGCACATCACTTAACCTCTCTGAGTTTTGGTTTCCTTACCTATGAAATGGAGATAATAATACATTCCTAAATGTGTCTTGATGAGGATACAAGATAATAAAACACTAACATATTATACTAATTGCAGGAACTGTCACCTGGTACTGTACACCCAAATGGCAATTTAAAGAATGTCCAACCTACTTAGCAAAGCTCAGGCATCCTATCTGTATCCCACTTTCTACTCTCTATGTTGCAGACATCAGTACTTCAGCCCTTGGGGTTAAGGTGCGCCAGCCCCAAACTATACTCCAATTCTCTAACTTCTTGCTGCTTTATAACAAAAACAATTCACTGCCATATCCTTTAGCACCTTTTTAAGTGGGAAAGAAAACCAGGGCTCCTAAGCACCGGTTTTCCCAGACACTTTTCTAGACCCTAGACCAAGAGTTGGCAAACTATAGCCTGTGAGTCACATTTAGTCTGCCACCTGACTTTGTACAGCCCGTGAGCTAAGAATGATTTTTACATTTCTAAATGGTTGAAAACCACCATGGCACATATTTACCTATGTAACAAACCTGCACATCCTGCACATGTACCCTGGAACTTAAAAAAAAGAATTAAATAAAAAAGAAAAAGGAAAAAAAAAGAACAATATTTTGTAGTACATGAAAATCATATAGAATTCAGACTTCATTGTCCGTAAGTGAAATATTATTAGAACGCATTCATGCCCAATTGTTTATGTAGTGTCTATGGCTGCATTTGAGCCACAGTGACAGAGCTGAGTAGTTGTAGCAGAGACAGCATGAGTCATAAAGCTGGAAAGATTTATTGTCTGATCCTTTAAAGAAAAAGTTTTCCAGGCTTGGTCCAAGGGCGAGCTTTCTTATGGGTCATTCAGTGTAAGTAATGGTCCTTCCCATGGGGCGCAACAGTCCTGGGCCTCAAAACAGTGACTGTTCAGTTGGCTTCCTCCAGGAAAGAAATGGAGTGATATAGGGGGCTATGCAGTCTCTGACCTTGAACACTTTTAGATCATGGCCCTGTGGCCACAGGTAGGCAACTCCACCAAGGGGATTCAAGCATCTGATTGGACAAGATCTTCTCTTAAATCCTGGTGTTATTCTTTATGAGCTCTTAACTTCTCTCAGTCTCAGTTTCTTCATTTGTAAGAAGGAAATTATAATAGTACTTACCTCAGGGGTTATTGTGAGGCTTGAATGGCTTAAGGATCACAGGCACTCAGCACAGGGCCTGGCACATAAAAAGAATTTCAATATGCATTATTATTAGTATTGTTATTACTATCATTTTCAGTCTGTCTCCTACCTGCTGTGTGAGCAAGGGTGAGTTATCCCATCCACCAAAGCCTTAGTTTCTTCATCTTTAAAATGGTGCCAAACCCGCCTCATACAGGGCTTGGGAATTTTAAATGTCTTCATGGATAGTGCATTTCTGCATGCAGTAAGCATTCGATGGATGTTCCTTAAACCTCCCCACTTCCCTGTGACCCTGAAATTCTATGAGTTTGCAGTGTCCTTGGAGCTTCCCAGTGTGGCTGTCACCTCTGGACCCCTCATTTGTTACAAGCCATGTGCCATCCTACATCTTTCCAATGCATCTGTCACGACTCTGTGTGAGTCATCTAGACCTTTTGAGGGCTAGGTTTCTGTATGGCCCTTCTTGGTTATCTAAAATTAAGGTGAAGTAACAGCCAGCTCCAGTGACTTTAATATACACATTGCATCCTGGCACGGTTTGATGTAGCTGAGCCCTGGCTTGTCTCCCAGGATTGGAGAGAGTGAGTAAGTTATGCTTAGCTTGTGTCGAGGAGCAGGTGGGGAGGCAGGCACCAAGGTGTGATGGCTTCAGGGGCTGCCAGGGAAGATCTTTGTGAAATGCTATTTATGCTTCATCAGGAACCCAAACAACTGCTCGTAAGTCCTCAGCCTACTCCACAAAGCTTTGCTTTGCCTATTTCTTGAACAGTGACAAGCTGGCTTATTATAGCCATTATCCACTTCTTCCTTAGTACTAGAAAGCCTGACCTCACAGGGCATGTGACCATTCAGAATAAGAACTACATCTTCTAGCATCCTTTGCTACCCAGTGAGGCCATGTAAGTTCTGCCCAATAGGGTGTAAGCAAAGGTATCCTGGGAAACTCCCTAGAAATGTTCTTTAAAGGGAGGGGACCCACCCCTTTTCATTGCTTTCTCTGTCCTCCTGGGTGAATGGGGATGAGATGGGTGGAGCATGAGTGGCCATCTTAGACCATGTCACAAATTGGATTCCCTCTGAAGAGCAGACTCTAGAGTTTGAGAGCAAGTGATTTATTTGCCAAGTGGTTCCGGGAAGCACTGGTAAGGTCAGGAGTGAGAAAGTGAGGCAGGAAGGGAAGGATGCCAATTCTGGGTGTGTTCATGAACAAATTATATTGGATCCATCCTGCTGGGGAACTCTGGTGAACTGTGCAGCACATACTTCAGAGTTGTCCACCTTGAAAGGTGAGGGAGCTGGGGTATTTATACACCCAGTTCTGTCTACCATTGATTGAGGGGTGCTCCTGCGGGTGCTACCTCTCTGGCACTTCCAGTTTGCTTTTCGTGGACTGAACACCTAGCTCAGCAGAGAAAGGGGAAGAGTCTCAGGTGCTTGCAAAAAGGAGCTATCTGAATGTTTAGAAATGGTGAATACTTAGGGGATATAGGAGAACTGGCAGCAATTGCTACAGACCAAGAGGTTGAGCATGCAGAGCAAAATGAAAGAAGTGCTTTGCTCCTTGCTGACTGTGAGACCATCACCCCAGGCTTGGATGGCTTATCTTTAGACTTTGTGTCAAAGAAAAAAAATTATCTTTTTAAAGCCATTGTTCGGTTTTCTGTCACTCAAAGCCAAACCTAATCCCAAATGCTGCATCACATAGTAATAATGATAGTAAAGGCAACTAGCTTGAATCTGCTTACCTGTTTATTATCCGTCTTTCTCCTCCCTTTCTACCCCCGCCAAAGATAAGCTTTACAACAGAAGAGACAGAACGGTTTCTAGCTGCTTGATCACACTGACCACTCCTTAATAGGGTGTCTGATACATGGAAATCACTCAGAAAATATTTATTGAATAAATGAATAAATAAACAACAAATGAACAAAACATAAAAGAAAAAGAAGCCAAGATCTGAACACTGATCTGTCTGATTCCAGTTTCCCACCTCTTAATCACTATGTATAGTGAAAATTTAGAAATCTTATTTTATAATTGGTTGAAGGAACCCAGTAAAATTAAGCATCCCAAACCCAAAAATCCAAAATCCAAAATGCTTCAAAATCTGAAACGTTTTGAGCACCAAGGTGACTCTCAAGGGAAGTGCTCTTTGGAGCATTTTGGAGTTCAGAATTTTGGATTTGGGATGCTTGGCTGGTAAGTATAATGGAAGTATTCCAAAATAAAAAAAACAAATCTGAAATACTTCTTGTCCCAATCATTTCATATAAGAGATTCTCAACCTGTCTAATGCCAGAGAGCCTGAGTCTTGGCAAAGACAGAAGCCTGGGGTGAGAGAGACCAATGAATATGCTTATGAAATAATTTTTATAAAAAGTCAACATGAAGAGCTGAGTTAGAGGCTTGAAACAAAGGTCAGTGGCAGCTTTTCACCTAGAAGCTCTGTAAATGTCAGTGCTAACCGAGAGAATGGGTGGTCCCATGCAGGGTGTTGGTGTCTAGCAGGGTGACTCTGGGAACAAGGTATTTCTGTAAACTCTGCTACATCCCTCCCTTGTCATTCAAAGCTCCTCTTGAGTTGCTGAACCTGTGACCAGAAAACCTTATAGGTACCCTGGACCTCTGGTGCAGTGGCACTTACCCTAGAATTGTTCAAAGAGAGGCTAGTTGGCAATGGGTCAGGGATGCTGTAGAGGGTTATGTCACTAGGCTAGGGGACAAGACAAGACAGCCTCTGCATAATGTCCTAAAGGTGCAATAAACCTCGTCAGTTGCTTTATAGCCTTCAGAATGAGTTTCTAATCCACAATTGGCAAGTACCTTTTTTTCTTAGTGCAAGTTTTCATTCTTGACAGTTGGTCTCCTGGAAACCCATAAAAGTTAGAGTTTTAAGCAATTGCCTTTACTGCTAACACTTCCAATGAATTTCCCAGTAGGAACCTTTGTGATAGTTCTGCAAATATATGAGTATGCAAATTATAGGGATCTGTGGGCTCATGCTAACCCCCATGCTCTGAGAACTTGACCACAAGTTTTTCAGTGGCATCTGTGTTCCCAGGGCACTTCAAATAATATAATATCATTCATGTATTCATTCAACAAGCATTTATAGGAGTGGTTGGTGTGTTTTAGGCACTAGATGGTAGAAAATGATACCAATGTGAGTAAGACATGGTTCTGTAGCTTGCAGTGTTTTGGGAGAAATATACTCAAATTATATTACAATGTGATGTGTACTTTTTTTTTTTTTAAGTGGGAGTCTTGCTCTGTCTCCCAGGTTGGAGTGCAGTGGTGCAATCTTGGCTCACTGCAACCTCCGCCTCCTGGGTTCAAGCAATTCTCCTGCCTCAGCCTCCCAAGTAGCTGGGATTACAAGTGCCTGCCACCATGCCTGGCTAAGTGTTTTGTATTTTAGTTGAGATGGGGTTTCACTATATAGGTCAAGCTGGTCTTGAACTCCTGACCTCAAATGATCTGCCAGCCTCAGCCTGCCAAAGTGCTGGGATTACAGATGTGAGCCACTGTGCCCAGCCAATGTGTACTTTTTAAAGGTATGTAGAGAAAAGAGTGACTAAATTCACGTGAAATTTAGAGATGCATCCTCTCGTCTTATTCTTCAACAACATGAAACATTGTTCGCCATTTTTCAAATGCCTCCATGATTTCGTTCATAC
Source organism: Pan troglodytes (assembly GCF_028858775.2). Taxonomy (NCBI): domain Eukaryota; kingdom Metazoa; phylum Chordata; class Mammalia; order Primates; family Hominidae; genus Pan; species Pan troglodytes. The sequence goes on from NC_072416.2 coordinate 28,579,617, forward strand.
TGGTCCCTCGCCCTAGACACATGCTTTTCACTGCTGTCTTAGCAAAGTCTTATTCATACTTCAAGGCTATAGCAGCCCATGTTGGTAACCTACCCAGAAGTTGTTCTTGTTTGCTCTATGTTGATAGAATCTTATTTAGGGGACAAGACAAGGATGCCCCTTTTTACCACTTCTATTCAACCTAATACTCAAAGTCCTAGGCAGATCAGCTAGGCAAGAGAAAGAAATCTAGGGCATCCAAATTGGAAAAGAGGAAGTCAAACTACTCCTATTTCCAATGATATGATCTTATACCTAGAAAACTCAAAGACTCCTCCAAAAGATGCATAGATTTGATAAATGAATTCAGTAAAGTCTAATGTTACAAATCATAACTTATGCTTTTATATGGCTGCACTTGGGCAATAAATTCTCAGCTGGGGAAAAAGAAAGGAAAACCTGGTTTAAAAGCATGGGTTTTGGCCAAGCATGGTGGCTCACGCCTGTAATCTCAGCACTTTGGGAGGCTGAGGCGGGTGGATCACGAGGTCAGGAGATCAAGACCATCCTAGCTAACACGGTGAAACCCCATCTCTACTAAAAATACAAAAAATTAGCCGGGCGTGGTGGCGGGCGCCTGTAGTCTCAGCTACTCAGGAGGCTGAGGCAGGAGACTGGTGTGAACCCGGGAGGCGGAGCTTGCAGTGAGCCAAGATCGAGCCACTGCACTCCAGCCTGGGCAACAGAGCGAGACTCCGTCTCAAAAAAAAAAAAAGCATGGGTTTTGTGTTGAGTCTGGGTGGATCTGGAGACAAGGAGGCTACTACAATATTTCAGTGGAGAGACGATCAGAGCCCAAAGAGAGTGGTGAAGGCGGGAAGAGGCTGGAGAATGATGACTCCAGTGCTTTGCGGTCAGGGCTGGTCACAGTCGCTCACTGATGGCTTTTCCAAAGGCCCTCTGATTCCTCCTTTAGAAAAAACCTCCCCCATGTTTCAGCCACATAGCACAACAGCAGCTTGAACCCCTTCCCCTGCCTCTTCTCTGGCAAAGGCCTGGAAAGGAAAATAGTTGCATGTGATTCAGAGTGGTGAGCACATTACTGCACAGATTTGTTTAATTAAATTTTATCTGCAGCAATGTAGCCTATGAAAGATCAGTGAACCTTCATAGCTCTCTCTCTCTCTCTTTTTTGAGATGGAGTTTTGCTCTTGTTGCCCAGGCTGGAGTGCAATGGCACGATCTCCACTCACTGCAACCTCTGCCTCCTGGGTTCAAGCAATTCTCCTTCCTCAGCCTCCCGAGTAGCTGGGATTATAGGCATAGGCCACCACTCACCCCTAATTTTTGTATTTTTAGTAGAGACAGGGTTTCACCATGTTGGCCAGGCTGGTCTTGAACTACTGACCTCAGGTGATCTGCCCGCCTCGGCTTCCCAAAGTGCTGGCATTACAGGTGTGAGCCACCACACCCAGCCCTTCATAGCTCTCTTAATGCATGCACTTTAAATCACAAAACTTCTACCTTGAATAAAGGAGACTTGTTGTTTGGCTCAGTTTGGTGTTTTCTGGGAGCCTGCTCTGAATTCTTGAGATACAGGTAGATGTGGAGACAGACAGGTGGCTGTTGGCTGGTGTGGGGATCAATAGGTGGCTGTTGGCTGGTGTGGGGATCAACAGGTGCTTGTGTTTCCTTAGACTCTTCTTGTAAGGAGGTCTCACACTACTCTCCAGCCAGGAAGGGTTGTTTCAGGTGTGTGTGCTACGGGTCAGGCAGAGTGAAGCTTGCTCAAGGTCACTGCATACTTCTTTCCACTAGGATTCTTTGCATACCTACTGTGTGCCAACCACTGTTCTAGACTTTGGGTACTCCACAGGGACTAAGCCCTGGGACTCGCATTAGGAAGAGAGAGAAATATTGCAGCAATAATAAATGTTCAGATAAATAACTGTTGTTATGAGGCAGATGCCATGGAAACTTTGGTTATCTTTGCTGTATAAGAAATCACCCTGAAACTTAGTGTCTCAAATAATAACAGTCATATTTTTGTTGATGATTCTGCAATTAGAGCAGAGTGAAGTTAGGAAGACTTTTTTCTTTTTTTCCTTGAGAAGGAGTCTTGCCCTGTCACCCAGGCCGGAGTGCAGTGGTGTGATCTCGGCTCACTGCAACCTCTGCCTCCCGAATTCAAGTGATCTTCCACCTCAGCCTCCCGAGTAGTTGGGACTACAGGTGTGCACCACCACGCCGGCTAATTTTTGTATTTTTAGTAGAGACGGGGTTTCACCATGTTGGCCAGGTTGGTCTCGAACTCCTGACCTCAGGTGATCCACCTTCCTTGGCCTCCCAAAGTGTTGGGATTACAGGCGTGAGCCACTGTGCCCGGCCAGAAAGGCTTTTCTTTGTTCTATGTAGTGTCAATGGAAACAGTCCATCTGGGGCTGGAGGATCTACTTCCAAGGGTCTCACTCACAGGCTGACAAACCAGTACTGGCTTTCAGCTGGGAGCTCAGTTGTTGGAGGGTAGTTCTCTTCCACGGAGCTTCTCCTCATGGCTGGTGTTGGCTCCTCACAGCATGCTGGTTTCAGGGTCATCAGAAGTCTTACAAGGTGGCCGACTTCCCTCAAGGCACAAAAGCAGATGGTGCCAAGCCTTCAAAATGTGTGACCACCGACATCCCAGAATGTCACGTTCACCACATTGTATTGTAACCATAATAAGTTCATTGCACAATGCACGCAGCAAGTCAATACACTGAGACATGGGTTGCAGTAGAGAAAGAGGTTTAATCATAAGGTCACCACATGAGGAGTTGGGAGTGAATCTCAAATTCATCTCCTCAAGGAATTTAGGGTTAGGATTTTTAAGGGTTTTGGAGTGGGCCGAAGTGTGGAGATTGCTATTTATTGAAGAGTGCCAGGTGAAGTCATGGGACAGGGTAAGGAAGAAGCTGTGTTCTCAACCTGATCCCGTTCCTCTCGAGGGGAGGAGGGCTTCAAACTGGTTGCCGAAAGTTGGGTCTGAAAAACATTTTAGACAATCCTTAAACAAAAGCCTTATGAGTCTAATGTCAGAAATCCTATCTATAGGAACAATGAGGACGCAATGTCAGTATCCAGTGCTATGTGACTTTTAGCAACAAGGAAGTGGGGCAGAGTGCAGCCTGATTAATGTTTAATCATAACTACATCTCTGTCCAGGACCCGGCATGCAATTCTTGTCAACCCCATAGGGGTGGTTTTACAAAGAAGTCACTGAGCCAGCACAGAGTCAAGGTGCAGGTAACTAAACTCTATCTCTTCATGGGGAAGTGGCCAGATCACATTGCAGAAGAGCCTGTGAAAAAGGGGCAATTTTTGTTGCCATCCTTGAAAATATAGTTGCCTACAGGAACACAGAAAGCGTACATCTCTAGGGAGGGTATCTAGACTAGGTATGATGTGGTTTGGATATTTGTCCCCTCCTAATCTCATCTTGAAATGTGATCCTCAATGTTGGGGATGGGGCCTGGTGGGAGGTGTTGGATCATGGGAGTGGATCCCTCATTACCTTGATAATGAGTGAGTTCTTGCTCTGTTAGTTCATACAAGATCTGGTTGTTGAGTCTGGGGTCAGGTGCAGTGGCTCACACCTGTAATCCCAGCACTTTGGGAGGCCGAGGTGTGTGGATCACCTGAGGTCAGGAGTTCAAGACCAGCCTGGCCAACATGGTGAAACTCCATCTCTACCAAAAATACAAAAAGTTAGCAGAGCGTGGTGGTGGGCGCCTGTAATCCCAGCTACTCGGGAAACTGAGGCAGGAGAATCACTTGAACCCAGGAGGCAGAGGTTGCAGTAAGCTGAGGTCATGCCATTGCACTTCAGCCTGGGCAACAAGAGTGAAACTCTGTCTCAAAAAAAAAAAGAATCTGGGACCTTCCCCATTTCTCCCTTGCTCACTCTCTGGCCATGTGACATACCTGCTCCCCCTTCTCCTTCCATCCTGAGTAAAAGCTTCCTGAGGCCTTACCGGAAGCTGAGCAGATGTGGGTACCATGCTTGTACAGCCTGCAGAACTGTGAGCCAAGTAAACCTCTTTTCTTTATAAGTTACCCAGCCTCAGGTGTTTCTTTATAGCAACACAAAATGGACTAGTACAAGGTACCTTAAAGGAGAATAGAAAATATAAACACTGGGATTCAACCCAACTCCTAAAGTGGTTCTGCGTGATTCATCATCACAGTTGTTTCTCACATACTACTTTTCTCAATAAAACAAATGAGGAAGGAACCTCATTCTCTGGTGAGTCCAGAAGATGATTAGTTTGAGACCCAGTATCTGTCTCATCCTGGAAGAACTGTGCTACAAATTCTTTGGGGTTTGAAATTGGAAGGTCTAAGTTACATGTCCACTTTGGCTACAGACTTGCTCTATGATCTTGACTCAGTGGTTTTATATATCAGAACCTGGGCTTCCAGATCTTGCAATAGAGACAATTTCAGTAATATTAGCAAAATGTAGAGTTTCTGGGGAGTTCAAAATGAGATAATAAATGTTAAAAATCAGAGTGATATTTTGTAAGTTTGCCTTGCTTAGCCTGAAACCCTCTTTATGTGCTCTTGAAGGAGATATAAATAAAGGAAAATCTGTGCAAGGAAACATGGGTAGAAATTGCTAACTGGAGGTAGGAAGGTGAGAAGGCTCAATCCCCAAACTCACTGCTGAGAACCTCAGAGAATTAAGCTGGAGCATTTGAGCTATTGCCTTCTCCTCATTCCCACTCCTACCTCTTCTGATAGTCCAAAGTATACTTATTTCGTTACATAGACTGGCATGTTCTGAAATAACTGGCCTCAATGCAGTCTCTGGGACAGTTTAATACATCTTCCATCTTCCATGTGTTTGGAAGACAGGAGAGAGCAAGATCTGTTCTCTTCAGCCAATCTATTACAGTAGCCACAACCAACAGCAAAAGTGTCCCAATATGTATCCTGGGATCTGCTGAATGCATACTTACTCCTTCTGTGTGGAAGGCAGGAGAATGTTAAATGGAGGTAAGAAGAGAAGAGAAGTAGGAATGTTTCTCTTCCCCAAGCTAACCATGATATGAAAATGCTGAAAGATATCCATTAGTACCTTATTGCATCTTTGGCATTTGCAACTCATGTCTTTTATGCAATTCCAAGTCGTATTCCTTCTATCTCTACTCATGTAGATTCACACTCATGTGATGTATTCATTCATTCCTTTCTAAAACATGTATTGAGCACTTACTTGGTGCCCTATCTCTTGCCAGACAATGGGCCTATGAACATGAACATAATGTGTTTTCTGCTTTCAAGGAATAATACCATGAGAATTAATAATAACTGTACAGAGTGGGTTCCTTACTTGCAATAAGCAACAGTGTGTCGGAGGGTAACTCCAACTCATCCCAGTTCAAACATTAGGAGTCCCAAGCATTATTTTATTCAAATATCAGAGCAACCTGGTGAGATAAATTCATTACTAAAAAGGAAAAAATTGATGCACAGGTAGATTGTGGAACTTGTTCTGGTCACACTACAAGCCAATGAAAGAGTTGGACAAAAAAAAATTAATGACCTAAAATCATAAAAAACTCACACTTAAAGTTTCTTACTTAGAAAGTTCATGTGATTAACCTCTATTTTGTACTACTGTCTAGCTCCCAATTACGTATGCACATTTTCTCTGAAACTGTGAAGAACAAGTATGCTAGATATGATGATACTGTTGATATTTAGGTAATAAAAATCTTTAAGCTTTGAGATAATTTGCAAGCTTATTGGTTACTAATTCTTTTTAGCCAGGTTGTAGTATGTGGTTATAAAAGGAAGGAAATTGCAGACAAGTAGGCCTTGAACACACCCAGTAGCCTCTTTAGAAGGACTTTTGGTATGGGCAGCTCTTGTATACACCCAGGGAGAAAACAAGGTACGAAGTCATGGATCTCATTCCCAAATATCCAGGGAAAAGGAGGGTTTTTTTCTCGCTGTAGGGGTCACTTTAACTGTTGGAACTGATACATCAGGAAATCCATTTTGAAAAATCTTAAGAGAGCCACAGAAAGTATGAACAAAATGAAAGAAAACAGAAAGAATATAAATTCTGGAGCTAGAGAGACCTGAGTTCAAATCCCATCTATGCCATTCACTGGTATGACCTGGGATACATTGCTTATCCACTTTTGCCTCAGTGTTCTCATCTTTAAAGTTGGCATAATGACTACATTTTAGTCAGGGTAATGAATTTGTGCCAGCTTCTGTAAAAAACAAGCCAACAATATTTGTGCCTAACCACAGTAACAATTTCTCGCTTATACTAACTGATGAGTGTCTCTCATTTTTCCGGGGTGGCTCTCCTCCAAGCAGTAACTCAGGGATCCAGCCCCTTCATCATTTGGCTCCACTATTTTGGAATCTTTAGCCTTGAAGTCCAGCCTTGAAAATAGCATGAAGGTGAGGTGGATACTTAGCCCTCTCAGCCTGGAGTTACACACTTTGTTCTGTTCCATTTGGAATAAGATACCTAACCAACCAAACCAAGGCAGGCTGGGAGATGTGGAGGTGTCATTTGCAAGCACCAAGACTCTCTCCTGTACTTTCTCATAAGTTTATTGTAACTAAATAAATTAATGCATGTACGATCACTTAGAACAGTGTCTAGCACCTAATAAGAATTCAACCAATCCTATTACTATGAGTGCCACTACTCCTCCTACTGCCACTACCTACTACCACCCAAGATGTAGAGGAAGGTGTATTTATATCAAAACGAAGAGAATGCCAGGGTTAAATTCTGAAGCAGGGCTAGCAGAAGAAAAAAATTAAATTAAATTAAATCCAGTCTAGAAAGCAATGGTGGACTTTTGAGCAAATGTAGAATCACTTACTTGATGTCACATTGACATCATCCCCGTATCCCAAATTGTAGGAAGAGAGATTTAACAGCCTGATTCTTGAACATCCAAACTCAGCTCATGAACCCATGCTCTCCCCAATGCAAGGGTTAGCCACATCTGTCTTTTTTTTTCTTGACAAACTCTAGTTCGTCATGTTCCTGATAGCCGAATGTCAAGTCTGCAGTGATTTACTTTCTCCCTCAACTTCTACTTTTTTCATGCCCTCCTTCTTGTGTGTCTTAGACTGACTATCCAAATACTGCTCCCATTGTTAGTCTTGTCTGTGTGGCTCTAGAATATTGGGAATATTCCCACTATAAGAAAGAAACTTCAGCCAGTTATTGGTACAGCTAAACCTCAAACTTGCCCTTCTGACTTCCTGTCCTGTTTTCACTCTCTTCCCGGCCTGAGTTTCCCATTCCTCGACAGAACGAATATCTTCAATGATTTTGACACAACAGCATGTACTCCCAAAGGCATTTCATCAGCATTTTACTCTCATCATCAAATAATTTAGTCTTGTAATGTTGGAGGCAAACGTTCTTCCTCTTAGCTCTACATTCTTGTCCTTTGCAGACCTGCAGGTATTTTAGCTGAATCAGGACAGCTTTGCTGAGGATTGACTAATCTTGTGGTGAGAGGGGACGAGCTGCCCAGGAGATGTGGTGTCCATTGTGGGCAGGATTTAATGAAACTGGACCATTCAATATAACAAAATCAAAGCACACATTTTTTAAAAAGTCCCTAAGGCTGGGCGCGGTGGCTCACGCTGTAATCTCAGTGCTTTGGGAGGCCGAGGTGGGCAGATCACCTGAGGTCAGGAGTTCGAGACCAGCCTGGCCAACATGATGAAACCTCGTCTCTACTTTAAAAAAGTACAAATATTAGCTGGGCATGGTGGCGGATGCCTGTAATCCCAGCCACTTGGGAGGCCGAAACAGGAGAATCACTTGAACCCGGGAAGAGGAGGTGGCAGGGAGCCAAGACTGCACCATTGCACTCCAGCCTGAGTGACAAGAGTGAAACTCCATTTCATAAAAAAAAAAAAGGTCCCTAGAAATGGGAAAAATAGATACTGGGGCCTACAAGGGGAGGAGTGTGGGGGATGCAGTTTGAAAAACTACCGGTTGGGTACTGTGCTGACTGTCAGGGTGACGAGTTCAGTTGTACTCCAGACCTCAGCAACACACACTGTACTCTGCACATGTACACCCAGAATCTAAGAGTTGAAATATAAATATATAGATATAAATAAATAAATAATAAAAATATGTCCCAAACCCTCTCATCATGAAAGTGTATGTACCATTGAGTACTTACCATGTGAGATACTTGATGTGTTTCAACCTATATAATGCGCAGGGCAACCCTATAAGGTAGGTCCTATTGTTATTCTCATTTTGCAGAGGAGAAAACTGAGGCATCTTTAAATAACCTGCTCAAAGACCCCAGCTAGGAAATGATGGAGCTGGGTTTTGATCCCAGATAAGGCTGGCTCCAAAGCCTTTACGCTCAGTCCCTGTGAATCCTGCCGCTCAGTTAAGGACAATTAATCAGTACAATGATTCTTGTATATTTTTCTTCCAGTTTCGGCCCAGAAGTAAACATTTCCTCATCAGTTCAATCATAGTGTACACATCATTTTGTTTCCTGTAATTTTACTTAACATTATTTTATAAACATTATTTCATGTCGTTAATTATCTTGGTGATATAATGATTAAGTGATGTTCTAGTATATTATATACATGTAATTTTACTGAACTGGTTACTTAGCCATTTATTCATTTCATCCCATTTATTCTGCAAATATTTAATAAATACCTCCTATATGCCAGGCAATAGGCTGGGTACTAGGTACATAAAAATAAATTAGGCATATTCTCTTTTCTAAAGGCATTCACATGTTCACGTGAGACATTGTAACAGATAAAATAGGATGATGAGTTCAGTTCTGGAGATGCACACCAAGTATTCTATGAAGAAAAGGAGCTCGGGAGGTGCGGGTGGGAGGATCCCTACCCTACAGTCTCTAAACATCTGGTTCCTTTCAGGGAAGGTATAGGCAGAGTGAGTGGAACATTGGCCTCAGCATTCAGGATCCTTGGTAAGGCAAGTCCACTCATGAAGCCATGAGCAGAGGGGGCTCTGCTGTTCCTAGGGCCAGAACAGGACAGGAGAATCAACTGAACCTGGGAGGCGGAGGTTGCAGTAAGCAAAGATTGTGCCATTGGGTGACAAGAGTGAAATTCCTTGTCAAAAAAAAAAAAAAAAGTTCCTATAAATGGGAAAAATAGATCCTGGGGACTACAACGGGAGGAGTTTCCTCAGTCAGAACAGCTGAGGTTGTGTGAATTCTCAATGTTTGGTATTTTGTTCCCAAGAATTTATTGAGTCTGCAGCCTCATGCATTTCCTTCTGTGGGTAATGGACTCTTCTGCCTCTGATCTCCATCACTGTCTTCTGCAAAACTCGACCTTGCAAGTCCATTCCTTTTTATCATTCGTGTGTCTTCACACATCTTATGAACTGAAAAATTTCCTTCTCATGTCCCATGTCATGTTCACCTATCTGTACTGAGTTAAGACATTTTATTCTTTACCCAGAATCATAATGAACAAAATACTTACAAATATACTTGATTGCAACATTATGTCTTTTTACATATAGAACTCTTCACAAGGACCTCCTCTGTACATAATTAATTAATCAATGTTTTTGGAGACAGGGAATTGCTGTGTTTCCCAGGCTGGTCTCGAACTCCGTTGCTCAAGTGATCCTCCCACCTTGGCCTCCCAAAGTGCTGGGATTACAAGTGTGAACCATTGCACCTGGCCCCATGTTGTTTAATTTAACATTGTATCTCTACTTTGAAAAATGGTAACTAACATTTATTGAGAGCCTTCATGTACCATATCATGACACTATTCTAAATGCGTTATATGGAGTATCTCATTTAATTTTCATAGGAATCCACTAAGATGGCATGATCATTGTTTCTACCTCACAGGTGTAGCAACTGAGGCCCACAGAGATTAAGGGACATGCCCAAGGTCATATGGCTGGAAAACAGTAGAGCTGGCTGTTTTAAACTCATGCAGTTCTGACTTCAGTGCTTGCACACTTGACCATTATGCTATGTCTGCCTCTCACTAGGTAATGATATTACAGTTCTTCCCTATTTGAAGGTTGCTGGGGACCAGTATATACCCCAGGAATAAGCCCTAGAAACCATACTCTGACTCCTGGTACAGCCCATTAGTGTGGCTGTGCCATGCCAAGCATCAAGCCTGCTCTCCTCCCTTGGAAGACTTTGCCTGGTATTCCCACCCACAGGCTGTGACCTGAAGCAACCTGAGGTGCTCTATTGCTTGCCACTGGATTCTTTCTTCTTCAGAGGTACCATGAGCTCTTACAGATATTGGCCAGCAGCTAGGGCAGACTGACTTTTGACTAGGGAGTAAACAGGAAGATGAGCATCTGAAAGTTGCTCATCTCAAAGTTTCACTTTGAGTGGTGGTGAGAATTATATCACTGTTCTCTGTTTCTGCTCTGCATAGCTTGGTGGCAGGGAGATAGTCTTGCAACATACCTTTGCCCGTTCCTACTGAATGTTTGATGGTCGTGGTGGGCAGTGGAGATGGGAGATATACCTGGAACATGTTGCATAGGGCCCTGTAGAAGCAGCAGCTCAGTAAAAGCTCCAGTTCTGAGATGAAGTGGCTGGGCAGACACTGGAGGCAGAAATGCCTCCGCATCACTTGGATGGGTATATTTAAAATGTTCTAGAGCAGGAGGTCTCAGCACAGGGTACCCAGGCCTGCAGCATCAGCATCACCTGGAACCTGTTAGAAACACAATTTCTTGGGCCCCAGCCTGGACCTACAGATTGAGGAATTCTGAGGATGGGATCCAGCCCTCTGAGGTGTAAGAAACCCTCCAGGTGATTCTAGTGCAGACATATGTTTGAGAACCACTGATCCAAAGCAAGACATGTATTCTATAATTCTTTATTTATTTTTTCTTTTTTTGAGATGGAATCTCGCTCGCTCTATCACCAGGCTGGAGTGCAGTGGTGCAATCTTGGCTCACTGCAACGTCCACCTCCCGGGTTCAAGCGATTCTCCTGCCTCAGTCTCCCCAATAGCTAGGACTACAGGTGCGAGCCACCACACCCAGCAAATTTTTGCATTGTTTTAGTAGAGATGGAGTTTCAACATGTTAGCCAGGATGGTCTTGTTCTCTTGACCTCGTGATCCGCCCACCTCAGTCTCCCAAAGTGTTGGAATTACAGGCGTGAGCCACCGCGCCTGGCCTAATTCTTATTTTAAATTCAGAAATCCAAAATATTTTGCTTTTTATTTTATAAATCATGCAATGTTCGTCTAGAAAAATTAGGATCTGCAAAAATAATTTTTTACAAAATTGTCCGCCAGTCTTATTTCTTAGAGGAAGGTATTCACAATTAGGTTTTTGGTATGTTTCTCTCTAGACCATTTCCTATTCAAATCATAATAAGGTTATCACTAGTTTGCCTTAATTTCAATGAGTTGATCTGAGAATCACCTCCTGGACTCAAGTGAGAAGAGAAGGAAGGGGGCAACGGTGAGGTACCTGCCTGGTGGTGGAGCTGGAACCTCTGGGAGAGGAGGGTGGAGTTTGTGACTCTGAGAGTTCCTGTGCCAGCTGTGGGCTTGTGGGTGGGAGAGGAATTGGATAGAGCCCTGGAGTCAGGAGGTGCTTGCAAAGCTGCCTTAAAGGCAGTGACCTCAGAAGCTCTAATCTGCCTGTGACTATTTTACCCTCTCTATCATTCTCATTAGATGGGATAAGACTAATGTCAGCTCAGAAATCATCCCAGTGATCAAAATATGTGAAGGGTTGTCATGGGGGAGAGGGATTATTCTGTCAGTGATCACAGGAGAAGTGGGAGGCTCTTTCAGGGGAGGGAAGGGAGAGGGAAGGATGCTGGCTGGGGCAGATTTTAACTCAGGGCCAGAAAGAGTCCTTGCAATCAGAATGAACTGATGATGGAAGGACTGCGGGCGGAAGCGGATGGAGCCCCTGGCCTGAGACTTGTTCTTCCTGAGGATGAGTTGCAGATGGACATCATGCCAGCAAATGTGGCTGCAGGTGTGCTCTGTATGGCCAACACAGTGCGACATTTAAATCTGGAAATTTCACCTAAAATCCGGATGTCTGGTGTCTCTGGACGATCAGGACCTCTGGAAACCCAACTGTCATCTCTCCATGAGGCAACACACCATGAGGGTTGAGCCGTGGCCGCCCCTTAGATGAGGCACGTGCACTCCAATTTGCTGCCCCCATCATTTGCTCTTATTTCTGTGATGCTGACACTGAGTGACAGGTGCCAATGATCATTTCCTGTGTGTTTCTATTTTCTTGCATTCAGCCTCCTTCATGTATCCATATCAATAAGTAGCACAATGTAGTATTTAAGAGACTGGGTTCTAGATCCAGTTTGCCTGGGTTCACAGGCTGTCTGTCCCTTACAGGCTGTGTGACATTGGACTAATTAGTTAATCTCTCGCACATTGTATTTCTTCAACTTTAAAATTCATAAAATAAGCTTGCCAGGAGGAGGAGTTGATGTCTTAATACAGGTAAGGTGCACAGAACAGTGGTAGTCAGTTACCATCAACAAAATTTTTGTTTGTTTGTTTTGTTTTGTTTTTTCCCCAAGATGGAGTCTTGCTCTGTCACCCAGGCTGGAGTGCAGTGGCATAATCTCAGCTCACTGCAACCTCTGCCTCCCGGGTTCAAGCAATTCTCCTGCGTCAACCTCCCGAGTAGCTGGGATTACAGGTGCATGCCAAGACATCAGGCTAATTTTTGTAATTTTAGCAGAGACGGGGGTTTCACCATGTTGGCCAAGCTGGTCTCAAACTCCTAACCTCTGGATCCACTGTCTCGGCCTCCCAAAGTGCTGGGATTACAGGCGTGAGCCACCATGCCCAACCCAACAAAGGTTTCAATTGTCACTACTAGTGATAGCTATTACTACTACTATCCACTATGTATAATAGATTATATTATATCCCTTCTGTGTGAATGTTTGAGTTACTGACTACTGATTTAGTGTCTTTTAGTGTTTCTCTTTTGCTCTCATACTGTGGGCCCAATGTTTTTGGAGCAAAACATGGGGCAGTTCCCTGGCTGGAATAGACATTTTATTCCTTGAGACAGACAGTTTTCTCAGATCCTGGCCACGTTGAGGATTTCAGCTTAACTGATTCAAGAATAGTGCTATCCAGCGCTGCTGGTGGCGGTCCTAGCAATCTGCTTGTACAGAGCTCATGGGGGTGGAGGCACAGTCTGAAGTGTGCGTATAAAAGTTCATTGCGAAACAGTCAGTGAACATCACGGCATTGTGGTTAACTGGGCTGTAGACCTTTACTCAATTCCAGCTGCTCTTTGTCTGAGATATGGCCTGGGACAACTCTCTTAGCATCTCAGAGAGTCAGTTTTTTCATGAGTAAAATGAAGGCACTGGTACCTTACGGGCTCATGTCAGTGTTGAATAAAGTGCACGCATGTAGGAGGCTGGCATACTGCAGATGTGGCAGTTTTGTGCCCCTTTTCCTGTTTCCTAAGGGAAAATGAAGGGCCGCCCATGGCATGAACTTGGACTTGAGTTTGTCCTCTTCTGATAAGGAGCAGATGGTCCCCATTTCAGATCATCCAGGAGCCTGGGAAGATGAGCTGGTTATTCAGTGTGAGCTCTGTTATGGTCGTGTGCCCTGAGTTCAGACAGCAGTCTGGGGCTTTCCCAGGTACAAAGCTTTGTCTCCAATCCTGGCCCCAAACACGAATGCTGCTCCTAGTGCCTAGAGCAGTGGCTGGCACAGTCAGTAATTGTGGACTAAATGAATGCATGGGGAAATAAATGGATAGTACTGTTAGTGTCAGCAGTAGACAGGACAAAACACCCTAATTCTAAATGTGAGCACAACTCCCTTCTCCAATCATTTATACAGCAGGTGCGAATGCAAGGACAGGCCAAGAAATGGCCTTTGGAGTCTAAAGCGATGAATTCTGCAGTTTGCACTCTGTGTGAATTGCATGGGCCGCATTACCTGTCCAAGCCTGACTTTGTTTTGCAAGATGGAAATGGGACAACCAAACTGTTGTGGGGATTAAACGTGATTTTAGGACAAGACCTTGAACATAATAAGTGCTCAATAAATATTGGTTTCCTTTGCCCCTCCATTGTTTTAAAGTGAAAGGAGAGTTGTGGCCTATGAATAATCATTTTTATACATGAATTAGTAAAGAACTCATGGTTAAATATATCACTGTGATAATCCTCATAAACTTATTTCATTCAATCATTCACTCATTCATCCATTATTTTTTCTCTCTCTCTTTTTTTTACAGAGTCTAGCTCTGTTGCCCAGGCTGGTATGCAGTGATGTAATTATAACTCACTGTAGCCTCAACCCCCTGGACTCAGGCAATCCCCTTGTCTTAACCTCCTAGTTGCTAGGGCTATGGGAACATGCCACCATGCCTGGCTAAGTTTTTAATTTAAAAATATTTTTGGTAGAGACGGAGACTTGCTTGTTGTCTAGGTTGGTCTCGAACTCCTGGCCTCAAGTGATCCTCCTGCCTTCACCCATTTTTTTCTTTCATTTATTCACTCATTCATTCCTTTCACAGGGGCACCCTTTACATGACACCTTTTGTACAAGCATCCTTTCTTTCTTTTTTTGAGATGGAGTCTCACTCTGTCGCTCAGGCTGGAGTGCAATGGCGTGATCTCGGCTCACTGCAACCTCTGCCTCCTGGGTTCCAGTGATTCTCCTGTCTCAGCCTCCTGAGTAGCTTGGATTACAGGTGTGTGCCACCATGCCTGGCTATTTTTTGTATTTTTAGTAGAGACGGGGTTTCACCATGTTGGCCAGGCTGGTCTTGAACTCCTGACCTCAAGTGATTCGCCCACCTCGGTCTCCCAGAGTGCTGGGATTACAGGTGTGAGCCACTGCGTTCAGCCACAAGCATCCTTTCTATGACAAACAATCCCTCTTTGAGGTGCTGGGGATATGAAAATAAATAATACCAACATTTGTTACTTGAGGACTTTACATTCTTTTGAGCCATAAAGAAAACAGTCACCTGTAACATAACTTGATAAGGTGATGTATCTGATGGAAGCCTGCTTCAACCTTGCAGCTGGCACATAATTGCATCGTTTCTCAACTCATGCAATCTGTTTTTCACTCACTGTTTATCCTCCTCCCACCCAAACATCGACTTCAGCAAGACAACAGACATTTTTGCAGAGGCTACTTTTTAGTAAAATGCTCTGTCTGGGGCTGATGGTTCAACTGGTGAGATTAATAGTGAGCTCACCATGTTTCTTGGCTCCCTCAGGGCTCAGCAATAGACCCCTTCAGTGAGGGAAGAGAGAAAACTATTCATTCATCAACCTTTCCATCCATCCTTTGTTATTATTGTAGCATTAATAGTCAAGAGTACAGATTCTGGGCGGGGCGTGGTGGCTCATGCCTGTAATCCCAGAACTTTGGGAGGTCGAGGCGGGCTAATCACGAGGTCAGGAGTTCGAGACCAGCCTGGCCAACATGGTGAAACTCCGTCTCTACTAAAAATACAAAAAAATTAGCTGAGTATAGTGGCGGGCCAGTGGGCCTGTAATACCAGCTACTTGGGAGGCTGAGGTGTGAGAATCGCTTGAACCTGGGAGGCAGAGGTTGCAGCGAGCCAAGATTGTGCCACTGGACTCCAGCCTGGGCTACACAGTGAGACTCCATCTCAAAAAAGAAAGAAAAAAAAAAAGAGTCGAGATTCTGGACCTGGACTGCTGGGGTTCAAATCCTGGCTCTGCCACTTACTAGCTACAGGACTTTTCATGAAATTCCTGAGCTGGGCCTTGGTTTCCTAGTCTACAAAATGAGGTGGTAAGAGTGGTTGTATTAGCTATTGTTGCTCTATAACAGGTGGCTTTATTAGTTAACTATTGTTTTGTAACAGGTGGTTGTAGTAGCTATTATTGCTGTTTAACAGGTGGCTGTATTAGCTAGCTATTGCTCTGTAACAGGTGGTTGTATGGGCTAGCTATTGCCGCATAACAGGTGGTTGTATTACACAGCTACTGCTGTGTAACAAATTACCCCAAAACTTGGTGGGTTGAAAGAACAACATTTATTATCACACAGTTTCTGTGGGTCAGGAAGCCAGGCACTACTTGTAGGCCTCTCTTAAGGCTGCATTCAAGGTGCTAACCAGTGCAGTTATTTTAGAGCTTGAAGCAGAGCAGCTTCCAAGCTCACTCAAGAGGGTGTTGTCAAGATTCCCTTCCTTGTGGGTTGTTGGACTAAGGGTCTCAGTTACTCCCAAGCTGTTGGCTGGAGACTTCACCTGGTGTCTTTCCACATGAATATCTGCATAGGGCAGCTCCCAACATGTCAGCTTGATTCATCAGAGCAAGTGAGAGGATTTGAGAGAGCGCCAGAAAGACAGAAGGCCCAGGCTTTTGTTACCTAATCTTGGGGATGACGTCCCATCATTTTTGCATATTCTATTTATTAGAAGGAAGTCTTTAGGTCCAGCCCACACTCAAGAAGAGGGGATTATGCAGGGTGTGAATGCGAAGAGGGAGGGGGATCCTTAGGAGCCATCAGTGCTGCCAGCCACAGTGGCTGTGAGGATCAAATGAGTTCTGTATGGAATGCATTTAGAAGAGTGTCAGGAACATAGTTTGCACTCAATAACTCTATTAGCTATTATTATTACTACTACTCTGATTATTATTTATGCCATTTTTCCCAGCAAATATTTATTGAGTTTCCTACTGGATCAAATACACCCTTCTCATTGCTGTTGGGGATTATTAGAGGAATGACTAGGAACAGGTGAATTATAAATGGGTTCTTCCTCAAAGAGCTCCCTATGCACTGGGGGATGGATGTTTGTTTAAAAAATAGAGACCACAGAGTTGGAAATGATTGTTGTGCTGTCGGGGGAAGGCAGAGATGCAGAGCTCTAAGGTCCTGGATGTGCACAGGGATTAGCAATTGTTCAACTGGGCTGGAAAGCAGGACACTTGAAGGTTGGAAAATTAGGTTAGTGCCAGATTGTGACAGGAGTTTGGAGTTCATCTCCTATGAAGTGGGAAGCCAGGAAGGATTTTTATGATGAGAAATGCCATAGGCATAGATGTATGACATAGAAGAAAGGGGACAAGATGGGAGGCTCTAAAGCCACATATTAAAGCTCAGAAAAGAAGACATCTTTCCTGCTCATAACAATGTGGCAGAAGAAAATCCAGTGTGAGAAACCCAACCGTTTCTCCTTCAAGACCCTTCTCCAAGATGTGCCCATGAAGAGTTCACTATTCTTTCCTTCCCAGTCTGTTTCTTTGCCACTGGAAAATAATCACAAGAACTCGGAGCTAATGTTAATAAGCCCTGTCCTAGCACTTAGTTCTGTGACCTTGGGCGTGTGGTTTAACCTTTTGCATCTCAATTTCCTCATCTGAAAACGAAATGATTTTTCCGACCTTGAATACTTTGACAATTACACACATGTGCCCACACCCCCACACAAATGCTGCTATTAATTCGGGACTTTTAAAGAACTTAACAGTTTTATGAGCTTTTCTTACCCCTATTGTATAGGTGAGGAAACTGAGACTCAGGTTATTTGACTTGCTAATAATTGGCAGAGTGCAACCCCAAGCTATTTGACTTTATAGTCCGTGTGCCTAAACACTCTGCTATAGTGTCCAATGTCTAAATACTTAATAAATGGCCCCTCTCCCTCTGCAAACAAGCTATCAGAGTAAAATAAATGTCTGTATGTCTGCATGAGAATTATACATACAAGACACATGCTCGTAAGCAGGGGCAGGTCACACTTAGCCCAGCTTCCTGCCCAACTCTTACCAGAGACAAGGCTCTTACATACGCTTCTTACACGATTGAAAGAATTTCAGATTTATACATTATCCCTAGTTCTTCATAATCTGCCAGCCTCTCTTTCTGAGAACTCACCTTTACATTTCTCTTAGCTGTATTTGTCTAATACGCTTTTATCAGCTATCAAGCCATTTGTTACTCTTTTATCCAACACTAGATTTTGCAAATCATCAGAAAGCCCTCCATGGTCTCCAGGATCATTTGTCTCTGAAGCTATTTTAAATGTCCCCTCTGTGACATCTTAGATAGTATTATGGGACATGGAGGTGCTAAGCCGCTTAGCCATTTTTCAACACCACATCCTGGGAAGACCTCTGTTTTGAAAATTGTGTTGAAATTGAGGCTTAAAAACTAAATGATGCAAATTCCCCCAAAGAGGTCCTTTAATCTGGATTTGAGGATGGTAAACATGTCCTGGTTGAGAAGCCAGCAAAGGAAGACACTAGATCCTTAAAGCTCATGACAACAAAGAAACTCTCCCCTTTAGAGGGTGCTTGAGTGCCTTTGAAGACAATATTCCAGAAGCATAGCATGGAATGTATCCTCCAAGGGTAGGAAATAACAGGAGTTATCTGTGAGACCAAGCATGATAAGCAATTTTAATTTTCTTTGTATATTTTTCTTTATTTTCTGAATTTTCTATAATGAAAGTGTCATTTTTACAAGAACGCATATTTAGAAAAACATGTCATTTTAAGAAATGACACACTTCTGGTTCTTAAATAACTCATAATAGGAGAGCATTGACATATTCCAAATTACAGAATGACACGAAAGTGCCATAATATTTGGACTTAGTGTATGCAAACCAGACACTTATTTTCTTTCACTCTTACAAAACTTTCTCTAATGCTAACTTCCCCCTCTCAGTAAATAGCTAATCCAATCATCCAGTTGCTCTGGTTAAATTCCTTAAAATCATCTTCCACTTCTGCTCTTACCATTTACATCCTGTAATACATCAGCAATCCTGATATTTTGAAAAATATCACCCTGGAATACTACAAAGCTGTAAAAAAGAATGAAATCCTATCCTATGCAGCGATATGGATGCAGCTGGAGGCCACGATCCCATGCAAATTAATGCAGAAACAGAAGCTCAAATACAGCATGTTCTTACTTACAAGCAGGAGCTAAACATTGGGTATACATGGACACAAAGAAGGGAACAATGGACACTGGAGCCTATTAGAGGGGGAAGGGAGGGAGGGAGGGGGTTAAGGATGGAAAAATTACTTATTGGGTACCATACTGACTACCTGGGTAGCAGGATCACGCATACCCCAGACCTCAGTGTCACACAATATACCCATATATTCGGTATATTGGTAAGTTTGGGAAGAGCAAAAGAAAATAAGTGTCTGGCATGGATACATTAAGTCCAAACATTATGGCACTTTCATGTCATTCTGTAATTTGAAAAACCTGCACATTTATGCCACGAATCTAAAGGAAAGGTTGAAATTAAAAAAAGAAAAGAAAAATATCCAGATGACGTCTTTCCATCATAACCTCACTGGTCTGAGCCAGCATCATTTCTTGCCTAGAATATTGCTGTTGCCTCTTCATTGGTCATCTTGCCCCTCCTCCAATTCACTCTTCTCATGGGAAGAGAAATCCTCTTAAAATGTTAAGTCCAAGCATGCCACTTCTCTGTCAAATCTCTTCAAGAGCTTCTCATCTCCCTCAGAATAAAATTCACACATTAAGTATTCTTCAAAAGTGTGATTCTTGCAAATGGCTACCGTGGCTAAATTGCATGATATGCCATAATTTATTTAATTATTTACCAATTGTTGGACCCCCCCCCCCCGTTCCCATTTATTAATAGTACGCTGGGATGCACAGAAACATGGGTCCTTCTCTGCATCTCAGATGATTTATCTAAGATGGATCCTTAGAGGTACAATTAATGTTATTTTAGGAAGGAAATAAGTTGAATAATGTTGCCAGCTTAATTTCTTCAAAGTTTGTCCCAGTTCACAGTTCCACCAGATATTTCTGAGAGTATATGTAAAACTGTACCCTCAACAGCAATTAATTTTAAACATTTGTCCAGTACTAATTAGGTTAAAAACATGATCCCGTATATGACTTTTTAACTTGAATTTCTTTTATTACGAGTGTCTCATATTCCTTGCTTTAAAATTCTCATTGGTCATTCATGGATTGTTGGTTGTTATCTTCTCATATTTCTCCAGGGATGTCAGTTTATTTCTTTTCTTTTTTTGAGACAGGGTCTCACTCTGTCACCCAGACTGGAGTGTAATGGTGCCATCATGTCTCACTGCAGCCTCAAATTCCAGGGCTCAGGCAACCTTGTCACCTCTGCTTCCCTAGTAGCTGGGACTACAGATGCGTACCACCATGCCCATCTCAGTTTATTTCTTGACTGTCCCCATCATGGAATCTTCAGAAGATCTTTGATGCTTCCTGCAAACACATGTTTGTGGAAGGCGTGGTTGGTGCATGGCGGTGGGGGTTTTATTTAGGCATGCAATGTCTGGAGTAGAGTGACAGCTTCTATCCACAGCTCTGCTGCATACCAGCTGGGTAAACTAGGTCACAGAGGGCACTGTCTAAAGTTTTGCTTCCATACCAGTAAAATGTGTCTGGGAACAGTACCTACTTATCTTCTGGAGTCAGAATTGGCAAAATCTTTTTGTAAATGACCAGAGATAATACATATTATTGGCTTTGACGGCTACACAGCTACCATTCCAACAACTCAACTCTGCTCCGGCAGTGCAAGAGGAGTGGTAGACGGCATGTAAATGAGGGTGTGTAGCTGTGTTTCAAGAAACTATTCTCTGAAATGTAAATTGCATGTAATTTTCACATGTCGCAAAATATTTGTGTTTTACAAAATGTTTAAACTATTTAATAATGTAAAAACCACCCTGAGTCCACAGGTAGGATTTGGCCCATGGGCTACAGTTTGTGGACCCCTCACCCAATGTCTCTCTTGGGTTGAAATGAGAAGATATTTGTAAGTAAGTTGACTGTTATGTGGCACAGACTAAGTGCTTAGCATATGTCATTATTGTTCTTATTATATTATTATAATTTTTAAATATATTACCAGAGTTGTCATTTTTAAAATGAGGACTAATTCTCGCTTTGCATGCTCGCTGGAGCATGACTTGAATGATGTAATTTGTGTGGACATCCTCGGTCCATCACAGGCATTTAATGCTTTTGCTTCCCTTGTCTTGTGTAAATGGGGATAATAGGCCTCATATCTCATTCTTCCCACCTTCATTCTCTGCTCCAATTGCACTGAAACCCTTTTAGTTCTCTGAGCACATCATGCCCTCTTTTCCCTCTAAATTCTCATCACACCTATGTCTTAATTCTTTAAACATGTCCCGATCTGTTTCCTATCAATGCTGAAACAGTGAATAATACAGACCCCTAGGACCTCAAAGGTCTGTACACATCTATCATTGTAATATCCAATCCAAAGTTTCTTTTTAAATGGTTTCCCCCATAGAATCACATCCAAGTTTTCTGAACTTGCCCTTGAATGATTTTGAAAACCCCGTTCCCAAACATAACACTATTAACACTACAGCAAGTTGGTGGTTTCTTTGGAATTCAAATCCCCAGTCCCAAGATACTTGGCCTATAAAAGGAAAGTGGAAGGACATTGTTTATTCTTTAATTAAAGCCGTAGCAACCACAGCTGTTGACAGCCTGATTTAAGCTCCTGTGTGGGGACGAAGTGGAACACCAAGCACTTCTGAGTGGGTGCCCTGCTGTGTCCAGTACTGTCAGGTACAGATTGCCGCCCCCTGCCTAGAGCCCTCAGCTGGAGATCTTTCTTGGAGATGGGCAAGTTGTAATGGAAAAAAAGAAATCAAGGCTTTTGGAGAGAGGCTGACCCACGTGTGCAATCGGCCCTAACCTCAAGCAAGTACCGTCACATTTTTGAATCTCTATTTCTTCATCTGCAAAATGGAGATAAAAATGTCTACCATGCAGGAACGTGGTAGAGGAGAACAATGCTACCTTCAACGTTTTTGACACAAAATGGGTACTAAGCCTGGTAGCTATTAACTGTACTGTTTCAGCCAAAGATGTTTTTGCATTAAAGATGGGAGTGTGGGTTGCCATATAATATGCAGTGACCTAGGACAGTGACACATGGTTCTCCCAGTCTCAGAAATCCCAGCCATTAGAAGAAAGAATGGTGTCATTTTCTAGAGCAAGGGCCAGCAAACTTACTTTCTGTAAAGGATCCAAGAGTAAACATTTTAGTCTTGGCAGGCCCTACAGTCTCTGTTGTAACTACTCAGCTCTGTCCTTGAAGTGGAAAATAGCCATAGACAACACCAAATGTGCATGTCTGTGTTACAATAAAACTGTATGACAAAGACAGATGGTGACTGGATTTGGCCAGGGGCCATAGCTCACCAACCTCTGGTCTAGACCATGTGGCATGTGGAATAGTAACCAAAGTCCAGAACCCAATGTGAATAGAACACTGTCTACATCTCTTGTGCTTTGTTGGTCAAGTAGGTGATCTGGAGCAAGTCAAACCTCAATTTTCTCATCTGAAAATCAGCATAAAAGTTACTGTCTTCTTTATGAACACTCAGCCAAAATTCAGATTGACACAGCCACCAAGTCACAGCATTCTTTTTATGGCTTGCATGGCTGACTTCCTATCGATCAGAAACAGAAAATGCAGAGAAAGGCAGAAAAACCATAGCAAGGCTCAGGCAAGGTGAGGAAGCCCTGAATGAGAGAAGCTATTACCTGAAGACATAACTAGCCACGGGGACAGTGATGACGTGGGAGCTACAACTTGACCAAATGCCATCTTTGACTTGTTCTTTCTCTTTTTGTTTTTTTTTTTGAGATGAGTTTCTCTCTGCAACCTCCGCCTCCCGGGTTCAAGCGATTCTCCTGCTTCAGCTTCCCAAGTAGCTGGGATTACGGGCATGCACCACCATGCCCGGCTAATTTTGTATTTTCAGTAGAGATGGGGTTTCTCCATTTTGGTCAGGCTGGTCTCGAACTCCGGACCTCAGGTGATCCGCCTGCCTCGGCCTCCCAAGTGCTGTGATTACAGACATGAGCCACTGCGTCCGGCCGACTTATTCTCTCTCTTAAGCTCCTTATCCTTCAGAACTCACTGTGGATGTCATTTCAGCTGGGAAACTTTCTCTCATACTCTTTTTCCCTCTAAGGCAGGGTCAAGTTTTCCTCTTTTTGATCTCTTGACACCCTGTACTCCCTGACCACAACGTTTATCACCATGTATCGAGTTCCACAAAACCAGCTATGGCTGTATTCTCCATATGCTTGGCATGGTGACCATCTCCTGTGGTTCCTGGAAACCGAAATTTAGTAGAATGGACAGAACCAGCCAGGAAGGTTATGACAAAGGCTTCTTGTTCTCTGCCATCCCATGGTATCTCTCTACTTTTGCACTTGCCAATGTAGCAAAACTCCTACTGCCTTAAAATGCACCCAGATTTGTTTTAATCAGGTATGATAAAACACAGACAAGGAAATGACTGTCATGAAGGCAGATGCTTACACTCACAGATCCCTGGACACAGGAAGCACACCACGCCACTCAGGGCCATATGGGGAAGAACTAGGGTCAGGCAGGAGGTGGACAGAGCAAGAGGAAAACATGAGTGAGTGCCTTTATTGTGGTTTTCATGGGAAGGAATGGGCGAGGCAGTGCAGGCAGCTCAGCAAGTTTAGGATTGGCTAACTTAAATACTTTCAGCAGGCTCTGGGTCATAAGGGTTATTCCTAGTTATCTGGTATCTGGCTCTAGGATGATTAGGATAGAGGAATAGTGGCTTGGCATGTGAGGGTTCCATAAAGAAGGTAGTTTAGAGGCTGGGCACGGTGCCTCAGGCCTGTAATCCTAGCATTTTGGGAGGCTGAGACAGGCAGATCACTTGAGGTCAGGAGTTTGAGACCAGCCTGGCCAACATGGTGAAACCCCATCTCTACAAAAATACAAAAATTAGCCAGGCGTGGTGACGCTTGCCTGTAATCTCACAGGAAATCGCTTGAACCCAGGAGGCGGAGGTTGCAGTGAGCTGAGATCGCGCCATTGCACTCCAGCCTGGGGGACAAGAGCAAAACTCCGTCTAAAAAAAAAAAGAAGGTAGGTAGTTCAGGGATTTGGGTTTGGAATTGGTTGGTTTCCATATGAAAGGTGCGAGTTATTTGCTATCTTTAGGAATTAGATTACTCTTGGAGAGTCAAGGCCCCAAGATGACAAAGCATCAAAATAGAAAGACACGCTTAATACACCTGCCCTCATTTCACACCTGAGCTCAGATCTCTTCCTCGGGCTAGATTATTAATCACACCTGGAACAGTATACCTTTTCATCATACTGCTGATGTAATGGTGGAGTTCTTTTTTTTTTTTTTTTTTAGACGGAATCTAGCTCTGTCGCCCAGGCAATGGTGGAGTACTTAGAATAAACATTTGTATCCCACAAACCTTTGGACTATATAAGCCCAAGTGGACAGAGACATGAGTATTTCTCTTCATTGTATTCCCAGCCTAGCACATGATAGGCACTCAGTAAAGACTTGTTAAATGAACTGCTTGATCTTGGAGACTCAATCTCTTATTGGTAGAATGGGAATAACAAGAATACCTACATTTCAGATCACAAATGGAACACACTCTGCATGGCTGTAACATGGAGTTGGTGCTCAACAAATGGCCCCGGCCTCATGAAACCTCCTTAACAGCTGCAGTCACTTTCCATGGGGAATCTAGGAGATTGTGCATGCGTGTGCAGCAGCATGTGTGTGTATATTCACATACTGAGGCACACACACACACACACACATATGCACAGGGTTTCTGTCCACGTGCCCAGTGGCCCTCATTTACACCAACAGGTTCCACCTTTGGGAAAGCTTCTCCAGGAGAATAGAGAGCATCCAGCTTGGCCTGGGATGCACCCCCAGCTGCTGAAGGAACGGCGAGAGAGACGAATTGCTGGTTCCATCTTCATTGTGTTCTCTGCCCTTCACTCACCCAGCTGGGTTTTGAATTCTTTGACGTTCTAATAGTTACTCTTTGACAAATAGCCACGCCCATGCCTTCCAAAAGACCCAGGAAGAAAGTTGGACCATGTTTGTTAAAACGCCTTGAGTCAGTGCACCATCTGGCAACCTGTGTAGGATCATCCCGACTCTTTTGCCTCAGTCTCTCTTCCTTTGTCACAAGCAGGTGTCTGGATTTACTTTCTGGGGCCAAATGCCTCCCCAGCCACAGCTCTCTTAATAAAATAGAACAGACCATGGTGCTTCCCTGTTTAAAAGCTTCAATGTTGTCAGGCACGGTGGCTTAGGCTGTAATGCCAACACTTTGGAAGGTCGAGACAAGGAGATCACTTGAGGCCTGGAGTTTGAGACCAGCCTCGTCAACATAGTGAGACCACATCTCTACGAAATTTTTTTTTAAACCGGTAGGGTATGGTGGTGTGTGCCTGTAGTCCTAGCTACTTGGGAAGCCGAGGCAGGAGGATCACTTGAGGCCAGGATTTCAAGGCTGCCGTGAGCCAAGATCACACCACTGCACTCCAGCCAGGGCCACAGAGCAAGATCCTGTTTCAAACAACAGAAAGAAAAAAATCTCTTCAACTCTTCTTTAAAAACCTGTGTCTCCAGGCTAAAGTCCTAGTCCGCAGTCTGAAACAACCTCTTACTTATTTAGCAAATATTTATTGAACATTAGCTGGGTGGCAGGCACTGTTCTGGGCACTGAAGGTATAAGAGTGAAGAAAACAGGTAGCATCCCTACCCTCATGGAGCTTACATTCCTGTGGAGGGAGATACGTGATGTCCAATAAATAAGTAAATATTTACTGTGTGTATGGTGGTAAGTGCTAGGAGGAGAATGAGTGGAATGAAGGGAGAGTGATGGGGTAGGGAATGAGGTCGCTTTCAGATCCCTCCACTATAGAAGCCCAGCCTTTTTCTTCTGGCTCACTTTCCACCGCAACCCACTTCTATTCCAGATCTAGTAACTTTTTCACTCTTGCCTAAGCGTGTCCAGGTTCCAGATTGAGGTAGAAGAGCCCCCCTTGCTGAATATGTCCTTAGGCTTAATCTCAGCTATAAAATGAAAATAATAACACCTACATCTCAGGATTTTTGTGTGGACATCAAATGGGATGACGTGCATATGATCCTTAGGGCAAGGCTTGCCCTGTGGTTTGCACACAGTATTCATGTTCCCTGTGCCTGGGATCCTCTTCTCTCCTGTTCTGCTTCCTTTTGCAGCAACCCCATCTTCCTTGGGTAGTCATTCTCTCCTGTGAAGCTTCTAAACATCCTTTTACTATTTTTCTGGCCACACTTACCTCTGTGTGTTATCATTCGTGGTGGATGCTTGAGTCCCTGGAGGCCAGATTCAACTGTGTCTTACTCAGCTGTGATTCTCCAGCCCATGGTAGATTCTAATCCATACATAGTCTTGGCTCTAAGTGAGTTGAATGAATGAATGAAAGTGTGAAGTGTGTGTTGTGAAATGTACATCATTCACCAGCCTGTGAGTCAGGTTTCTGAAAACCCAGAACCATGGACTCACACAGATAGTAATTTCAGGGTTGGTGGTTTATTAAAGGACAGCGTGGGGCTGTGGGGGTTGCATGGCAGCTTCTTTTACCTTCTCTTGTGTGTGTGTGTGTGTGTGTGTGTGTGTGTGTGTGTGTGTCTATTTCAGTTTATTTTATTTTTATTTTTATTTCTTTAAATTGACTAATGATAATTGTACAGATTCATGGGGCAGTGATGTTTTGATACATACAATGTACCAGATCAGGGTAATTTGCATATCCATCATCTCCAGCATGTGTCATTTCTTCCTGTTGGGAATGTTCAGGGTCCTCCTTGTAGCTATGTGAAATGATGTACTTACTATTGTTAACTGTAGTCATCCTGCAGTGCTATAGAACACCAGAACTTATTCCTCCTATCTCACTCTAATTTTGTATCTTTTAACACAGTGGTCCCCAACCTTTTTGGAACCTGGGACTGGTGGAAGACAATTTTTCCATGGCCAGGGACGGGGGACGGTTTGGGGATGAAACTGTTCCACCTCAGATTATCAGGCATTAGATTCTCATAAGGAGCAGGCAACCTAGATCCCTCTCATGCACAGTTCACAACAGGGTCCATGCTTCTATGAGAATCTAATGCCATTGCTGATCTAACAGGAGGTGGAGCTCAGGGGGTAATGCCCACTTGTCTGCGGCTGACCTCGTGCTGTGTGACCAGGTTTCTAATAAGCCACTGGCAGGTACCAGCCTATGGCCTTGGGGTTTGGCACCCCTGCTTTAAGAAATCTCTCCCTAACTCTCCTTCCTCCTTGCCCTTCCATCCTCTAATATCCTCTGTCCTACTTTTTACTTCTAGGAGATCACCTATTTTTAGCTTTCTTGTATAAGTGAAAACATGCAGGAACTTTCTGTTCCTGGTTTATTTCACTAAACATAATGCCCTCCAGTTCCATCCACATTACCATGAATGACAGGACTTCATAATTTTTTACAGCTGCATAGTATTCCATTGTGTATATACACCACATTTTCTTGACCCATTCATCTATTCTCTTATCTTTAGTCCTGCAGTGATTCTTGATCCAAGGGAGACATGCAACATGTTTCATAAAGAACTGTCGCAGCAGCTCAGATCCTTCCAAGATGGCAAGGTGTGGCAGGCAAATTCCTCTAACCTCTTGGCCTGGTCCCTGGAGAGAGAAACTCTGAGCCTCAGGCTTGGTGGTCTTAGCACCATGTAGGCCATCTTATGGTAGAAGTAGAACATAGTTATCGAGAGTGCTGGCTCTGAAATTAGCCTACTGAGTTTACATTTCCAGTTCACAAATTACTAATTTTACAACATTGGACAAGTTACTTGAATGTTCTCTGCATCTGTTTCCTTATTTAAATAGGATGGCATCTCTGGCTTACCTTACAGGGTTGCATTGGGAACTGTATGACACCTGACACATGAAAATACCCAGTTCAGTGCCTGGCATTGGAGAGTTGTTCAATGCAGGTGAATTGAGACAATGTGAAGGATGAGTTTCAGAGAAGCTAGGAGATGGTCAGTAGTTGTGGAAGGCTGGGAGAATGAGAGGCAATTTGGGCATTTAGGTGGTTGCTTGCAGTTCTGTAGAGAGTGAGTCCAGTGAAGTGGTAGGGTACAAAAAATATCCCAGAGATGCAAAGCAGCTTGCTTGAGATCACAAACTTGGTAATGGTGGAAGACGGAGCTTGGGTGGAAAGAGGGTTCTCTTAACATTAAGTGCATTTTCACCCTTAAGCTTCCATAATACAATACAGCTCTTGACTATTTCCCTTCCTACTCTCTGGCTATTCTGTGTGTCCACTTATTTCTCCTCCCCCCCTTTAAAAATTTATTACTTATTTTACTTATTTTATTACTTATTTTTTATTTTTATCGTTATTTTTCAAATTTTATTTCTGTTTATTTATTTATTTTTAGCGACAGGGTCTTGCTCTGTTGCCCAAGGTGGAGTGCAGTGGTGATAATGGTTCACTACAGCCTCGACCGCTGGGCTCAAGTGATCCTCCCACCTCTGCCTGTCAATTACCTGGGACTACAGGTGCACGTCAGCATGCCAGGCAATTTTTAAATATTTTGTAGAAATGGGGTCTCACTGTGTTGCCCATGCTGGTCTCAAACTCCTGTCCTCATGGTATCTTCCTGCCTTGGCCTCCCAAAGTTCCGGGATTACAGGCACGGCCCACCATACCTGGCCCTTCCTTTCCCCTTAAAGCCTACATTAATTAAAGCCCAGTTCTTGGCTTTCATTCTTTTCTTTCTTTTTCATAAATTCTACCCATCCTCTTGGTTTTACTCTCTGCTCTGACCACACTGTTTAAAATTGCCAGCATCCTCTATCACCCAATCTCCTTCTAATTTATTTTTCTCATTAATAATTATCTCTACCTAACAAAATGTGTGGTATACTTATTCATTCTCTACCTTCTCCTACTAGAATGTGAGTTCCAGGAG
The DNA here is from genome assembly GCF_028858775.2 of Pan troglodytes. Lineage (NCBI taxonomy): Eukaryota > Metazoa > Chordata > Mammalia > Primates > Hominidae > Pan > Pan troglodytes. Next base: position 28,608,497 of record NC_072416.2, read on the forward strand.
AGTAGGCTGCTTGTTTTTATTACTGCCATATCCCCAGAACCGAGCGTTGAAACTGGCCTTATGGATGGATTAATCAATGAGCTTAATATTTGCAACACTTCTATTAGGTTGGCTTTCTTGTTACCCCCACTTTATAGGTGATAAGACTGAGAATCAGGGGAGTGTTTTATTTTCATTAGAGGTTTTAGCTAATTTGCCCTCAATATCACAAAACAGGGAAGGCCTGAAGCGTGACCTAAGCCCAAATTCTCTTGTGTCCAGTCCTCTGCTAGCTAAGCAGCTACATCCAGGGGAAACAAGTCAATTCAGTGGCAGCCCTGGTTGACTCTGCACTGCTGTTTATGCTCGCAGTGTCCATAAAAATGTTATTTTAGTCCTGACACTGATGCTTATGAATAAAATTTAGTCCTCATTCAAAAGCACATTAGCCGAGGCCATTTGGCATTCTGTTACGGCGTTAATTTTTATGGAGAAGAATTCACTGGCAAGGAGCTCCTTCTCCACCTTCAAACAGACCAAGATTCTCAAAGGGAGGCATGGTGGCGCTTGACTCTGCTCATAAGGTGTTCCAGCCTGTGGCTGTAGCTTTTCTTATGGGACCTGGGATGTAATTTTCAGATGGCAGTTTGTTTTGCCACTGCGCTACATCTCAGGCTTGGCAATTACATTTCATTAACAGGGAAACATAAGCCATAAATCATTGATCAGAAACAGGTTGTTAATCGGTCTGGTTAAAATGTCTGCCGGCTGGCAGGGCATGGACTTCACATTGATGGATGTCTGGGCCCACAACTTGCCCAGGTAGCCCATTAAAGCAATACTGCTGAATGGGCTCTGTGGCTCACGCCTGTAATCCCAGCACTTTGGGAGGCCGAGGTGGGTGGATCATCTGAGGTCGGGAGTTCGAGACCAGCCTGACCAACATAGAGAAACCCGTCTCTACTAAAAATACAAAATTAGCCGGGTGTGGTGGCGCATGCCTGTAATCCCAGCTACTTGGGAAGCTGAGGCAGGAGAATCGCTTGAACCGGGAGGCAGAGGTTGCAGTGAGCTGAGATCACGCCATTGCAGTCCAGCCTGGGCAACAAGAGCAAAACTCCAACTCAAAAAAAAAAAAAAGCAATACTTCTAATAATTTTTACTATTTATGGAGTTAGTTTTCTTTGTGCCTGTAAGTACTTTATCCTCACAGCAACCCTAAAAGGGACTGTTCCCATATTACAGATGAGAAAATTGAATTCCAAAACAGATAAATGGCTGGCTGAAGTTTGCATAATTTGAACATGGCAGAGATGGGATCCAAACTCAAGGATATGGACTCTGAAGCTGGTGCTCTTTGCTGGCCACAAGCATTCCTGTCTTTTGAACTTCACCCTTGGGAGTCTAAGGGGACAGTGCTCAGAGCCAGTGGCCAAGTGTCTGATGTGGCCGCCAGTGTTCCCATGGCAGTGTCATTCTGTGGAGTCCTACCTGGACCTTGAGGAGGTTTTGGGAGAAACTTAGATCTGCAAAATTGATTGATTGATTAATTGATTTTTTTTTGAGGCGGAGTCTTGCTCTGCCCCCATGGGCTGGAGTGCAGTGACACAATCCCGGCTCACTGCAACTTCTGCCTCCTGGGTTCAAGAGATTCTTCTGCATCAGCCTCTCAAGTAGCTGGGACTACAGGTGTGTGCCACCATGCCTGGCTAATTTTTGCATTTTTAGTAGAGACGGGGTTTCACCATATTGGCCAGGCTGGTCTCAAACTCCTGACCTTGTGATCCGCCTGCCTCAGCCTCCCAAAGCGCTGGGATTACAGGCGTGAGCCACCGCTCCTGGCCAAGATTGAATTTTAACCTGTGTCTCCAGACATCTGAAGTTGACCAGCATGACCAGGCTGCCGGCTAATTCATCTGACTTCGTCTGCACGCCTGTCTTCCATGAGCAGAGAGGTGGCAGCTGGGCCCGCTCACATCCTATTAACCTTGTCTGTTGGAATGACACCTGGCTGTGCTGAAGCCTTGCTTCCTGTAATTAGGAATGTAAACATCTCCGGCTTCCTCCCATCGGTGCTGGCTCAGTGCCTGCCTCCAGATCCCACCTCCTCCTAGGCTATACCTCCTGAAACAGATGCCCTCCCCCAAGCTGAGGCCAGGTGGGACTGTGGATGTTTTTTGGTCCTGGGCGGATCCCTTATTCTGAGCCAGAGGCTTTCTACTGCATAGACTCATTTAAATTCATGGTGACCTCACCTGGGCTGTGTATTCCTATCTTCTGGGTGAAAACACAGGCCTTTGGAGAGATTGAACACATGATCTAAGGTGATACAGCTAAGTTATCTCTAGGATAGTTTTTTATTTTGTTTTTGTTGTTAAAGGCAGGAACAGAACACCAAATACCACATGTTCTCACTTATGAGTAGGAGCTAAATGATGAGAACACATGGACATAGAGGGGAACAACACACACTGGGGTCCATCGGAGAGTGGAGGGTGGAGGGAGGGAGAGAATCAGGAAAAATAACAAATGGGTACTAGGCTTAATACCTGAGTGATGAAATAATCTGTACATCAAACCCTCATGACACAAGTTTACCTAGGTAACAAACCTGCACATGTACCCCTGAACTTAATAAAAGTAAAAAAAAAAAACCTCAAAAAAATTTAAAAATTAAAAGTTAAAAATTTTAAAAAGTGTTAGAAGAAAAACCTCAGACAAGTTAAATTTCACAGAGTTTAACTGAGCAAAGAACAATTTGCAAATCAGGCAGCTCCCAGAATGAAAGCTCCACTGCTATGGTGTGGTTGAAGATTTGCGGGCAGAGAAAGGAAAGTCACAGACAGAAAACGGAAGCAAGGTACAGAAACAGCCGGAATGGTTACAGCTCAGCATTTGGCTTATTTGAATCTGGCTTGAACAGTGGGCCGCTTTTGATTTGCCAAAACTCCGTGATTGGCGTAAGGGTAGGTTACAGTCTGTTTACACCTCCAGTTAAGTTGCAGTTCACTGTGTATGGAGAAACCTTTAAAATACATAAAGAGGCAGCTTTAGGCTAAACTTAATGTAACAAAAGTAAAGTGAGGCACAATACAAGGTTAAGGAGTTTCTTTGAGCAAACAGCGATTTATGAAGTGAATCTATTAATATGAGTGATCTGGGGACACCACTGCGGTGACATACATGGGAAGACCTTTATGGGCAAACAGAGGTAAAGCAAAGGAAAGGTCTGATGGATTTCCATGGCATGGTTGCCTCGTTTGGTCCATCCTGCGGGAAAGTCTTCAGCTATATAAATTAGTTGGTGGCTTCTGATTAGTTAGCCTTAAATTTTATTTTTCTTTAACATAGGCATTTACAAGCAATAGCTCAACATAAGTTTCATATGTTTGCAAATCAAGCAAAGTTAAGGTCCCGTATGAGGCCTAACTGACTTCGTCTGCTCAGGGGTTCTTCAGGTCCAGTCTCCATTTTAATTTACTTTTGTTTGTTTGTTTTCACACCCAAAGACCATATATTAATAGATGGTCAATTAAAAAACAAAACCAAACTGTTCTACCCCAGGCACATAAGAGAGCAGTTTGCATTCAGTTCAGCAAAGACACATTATGATGCCAGGGTCGCTATAAAGTAGTCAGTTTGTTAAAACTGTTTAATCACCGGAAGTCCATAGTTTACCTTAGGGCTAATTCTTGGTGTTTGTACGTGCTATGGGTTTTGACAAATATGTAATGATATATACCTGCCATTGTTTCCATAGTTTTACCTTTTTCAGAATGACATATAGTTGGAATCATAGAGTATATAGCACTTTCAGATTGGCATCTTTTACTTGGTTATATACACGTAAGGTTTCTCCATGTCTTCTCATGGCTTGACAGCTCATTTCTTTTTAGTGCTGAATAATATTCCATCTTCTGAATGTATCACATTCACCTACTGAAGGACATCCTGGTTGCTTCCAAATTTTGGCAATTAATGCTTTAGCTGCTATAAACATCTGTTTGCAGGTTTTTGTGTGGACATACGTTTTCAGCTCCTTTGGGTATATATCAAACAGTGTGATTGCTGGGTTATATGGTAAGGGTATGATGAGCTTTGTGAGAAACTGCCAAACTGTCTTCCAAAGTGACTGCACCATTTTGCATTCCCACCAGCAGCGAATGAGAGTGGTTGTTGCTCCACATCCTTGCCAACTTTGAGTGTTGTCAATGTTTTGGATTTTGACCATTTTAAAGAGCTTTAGAACCCAGATGTTTTGGCTCAGGGAGCCTTCTAGTAGGATTATAATGCATATCCAAAAAGACGAGTGTGAAGATTAAATGACATCATGCACATATTCCAACAGTGCTAATATCTAACTTGGCATGTGCCAGGCACAGTGCTAAGTGACTTGGGAGGAATTAATCTTCACTGTAACCCATGATTCAGGGGCTATTATTATTCCCATTTTGCAGATAAAGAAATAGAGATCAGAGTGAATAAGAGCTATGTCCAAGGATATGCAGGGTGTGTCAGAACTCAATTCAAACCCAAATCTGCCTGACTCTGAGGCCACTGTCTCATGTATAATCAATGGTCAATTTAAAAAAAATGTTCTTCTGCCCTAGACACACAAGAGGGCAGTTTCCATTCATTTCAGCAAAGGCATTCATTGTGATGACAGCGTCTCTATAAAGTAGTGTGACTTTTTGTCTGTCACCACAAGGCTTGTTGTCTTCCTTCTTATAGCTTTTGTTACAAAACCTGCAGTCAGCTCACCCCCAGTCCTCAACAGAGCCCTGATTCGATGCTTGTTGGAGAATACAGAAACCCAGAGCATCACCGGCCTCACCAGGACCTCAGCATGCTCTCCAAGTCCTCTTATCATCAATAACATTGATACCAACTAATTTAAACCCACTGAACCAGGGAACTCGGGCAGCAGATGTGTTTATGTGCAGGATACTAAATAGATATTTTAACTAAGTGGAACATTTCTTGCTTCAATTAATGCAAAAGGTAGCAACTCAAAGGAAATATTAGGAGCATTAAGTTTTATATTGGTGCCATTTATTATATATGATATTTAACACGTTTAATCACTTTATTTCTGTGTTGACACCTACTGAAAGAAAAAAAGAGAGTTCCTCATCGTGATTGTGAGCCAAATATTTCTGTCAAACTGAGACAGAGTACCATTAACCCCTGAGTTGTCATAGTCTCTTGAGGAAATAGTGAGGATTTTATTAGCTTTATTAATGGTAATCAGGAAGATTAAGTTAGTGATTAGCAAAGAATATACTTCAAATTTCTTGGAAAAGGTGAATGAAGTAGAAGGGAATTAATATTTATGGAGCACCAAGTGGGTACTAGGAATGTGCTGGGCTACCTACATGCAGAATTAAATCTCCAGGCAATCTCATGAGACTGGCTAAAATTATGTCCATTATGCAGATTAGAAAATGGCAAGGTTTGGGGGCCGGGTGCGGTGGCTCACGCCTGTAATCCCAGCACTTTGGGAGGCTGGGGCGGGTGGATCACAAGGTCAGGAGATCGAGACCATCCTGGCTAACATGGTGAAACCCCGTCTCTACTAAAAATACAAAAAATTAGCCGGGCGTGGTGGCGGGTGCCTGTAGTCCCAGCTACTCGGGAGGCTGAGGCAGGAGAATGGCGTGAACCCGGGAGGCAGAGCTTATAGTGAGCCGAGATGGCACCACTGCACTCCCGCCTGGGCGACAGAGCGAGACTCCATCTCAAAAACAAACAAACAAACAAACAAACAAACAAAACAAAAAGAAGAAAATGGCAAGGTTTGTAAAGTATCTACCAAGTGCATGGTGCTAAGTCCTAGGGCTTTGTAGTTGAATACTCTGACACATTCCCTGTCCTCATGGAGTTTGTATTCTGGTGGACAAACGAGATATTTATGACTACCCTTTGATTATGATTCGTATGATTATGACAGTGAGATCAATGTTAGGACAAGGGAGGAATGGAAGTTATTCGGAAACTTGGAAAAGATGAAACCGATTTAGACCTTAGGGTGAGAAAGAGGACTTCCTAGAGAAATTGATGTTCTAAGCTGAGACATGGATGATGTCCAGCAATTAGCCAGGTAAATGGGAGAGATGGAAGAGTATTCCAGGTAGAGGAAACAGTATATATCACGGTACGGAGGTAGAGGAAAGCCACTAACTTCCCAAGGATGTTGTGTCTAAGATATGACAAAGCTAATATTTGCATCCAGGCTTATCAGACTCTTTGTACTGAAACCCAGCACAGAAGAGTACCTTTGACCTTCTTCTGCACATATTCAAAATATACAGTCTTCAAAGGAAATGCCCAAATGGTTTGAGGTATGCTGGGGCTCCCAGCAAGGGCTGTCCAGGTCTTCTGACAGTGCCACCTGTGGGTGCCACGTTGAAGGCAAAGCTCCTTGGCAAAACTTTGAGGCTGGGGTGAAAAGCATTGTTGGCTTTCTCCAGGGCTCACTTGAATAGGGATATAAGGCTTCAAGTTTGTGTCTCAGTTTATAAATTCGAGGCTGTGAGGACAAAATAACCCCAAGCCACACTTGCTCCAGCACTTGTATGGTGCAGGGAGTAATTTTGCTCCAGCTTTGGCTTGATTGAGGGTGAAGCGATGCCAGGATGCCACCGGGACATGATTGTTCTTTCCTCTGTGCACAGCTCTGCCTTGCTTGTGTTAGGGGGCCCATTCTTAGGCAGAGTCTCTGCTTCGTAGTGGACTGCCACCATTGTGAAGCTGCCTCCTTTCAGTTTGGGTCCAGCTGGATGGATGTGGGATGGAGAGGGATGGGGTGAGAATCTAATTGGGAGTTCAGACCAAAGCCCCACAATCTAGAATTGCTGACTCTGACTGGCAGGCTTGGGTCACCTGCTCACCCAGGATTCTATCACAATCATTGCTGTCATGGAATGCCATAAGCTGAGGGGTTGAGTCTGGGTTCTGTGCTCCACCCCAGAGCTGGGGATGAGGTGTTATTCAGAGTTTCTGGGCTGAGAGTATAGTAGGGGTTGATTTCCAAGGAGAAATGGAAGTACTACTGAAATAATGTGGAGTGGACCCTGTGCTCCATCTAGCTTTTACTTCACACCCAAAGATACCAGTCCTGTCTTGAAATTCCTATGACCCTCAGAGAAAGCACTGGACTTTGGAGGTGCGGAAGTGTGACAGCTGTGGGGCATCCCTAGTTCTTTTTAGAAGAGGTGTAGGGGAAAGCAGGTAAACTTTGGGAACCAAAAGACTGGAATTCCTATCTAAGCTCCACTTTTACTTACTGTGAGACCTGGGACTCGTCATTTAACCACTCTGGGACTCAGCTTCCTTGTTTACAAAATGGGAATGTTAATACCAAGCTCATACTATGATTATTAGGATCCAGTGAGATACTAGATATAAAACACCTAGCACTTGGCACATACCATGCACTCGATAAATGTCAGGAGTGGGTTGCTGACTGACAACCTGGAATCTCTCTTGTCTTAGTCAACTCAGGCTGCTATAACCAAATACTGTAAACTAAGTGGCTTAAATAGGAGCCATTTATTTCTCACAGTTGTAGAGACTGGGAAGTCCAAGATCAAGGTGCTGGCAGATTCAGTTCTTGGTGAGGGTCCATCTTTCTGGTTTGCAGACTGCTTCCATCTTGCCTATCCTCACATAAACTCGTGTGTGTCTGTGTGTGTGTGTGTGTAGAGAGAGAGAGAGAGAGAGAGAATCTGTCTTCCTCTTCTTAGAGGAACACTTATCCCATCATGGGTAACCATCCCTCATGACCTTATCTAAATCTAATTACCTCCCAAAGGCTCCATCTCCAAATACCATCACATTTGGGGGTTAGGGCTTCAAATTTGAATCATGGGGAGACAGACACAAATATTCAGTCCATAGCATCCCCATTGCTCTTAGTACCTTGTTTTATTTAACTCTCTCAGCTTTATAATACGTTTTGCTCTTGCTTATTACTTGCTTCTCACACTTTTATTTTTATTTTGTTCTGTATAGTCTTGTTTGGTATTTTTAATCCTTTAGATTTATTTTTTCTATCTGATAATAACTTATTTATTCTCTTTATTTTCCCATTTCATCTTATTTATATTAGCTACATTTCCTACCATTTCATACAGTACTGTAAAGAGCACATAATATATACTGTTTATTTATGAGTCACCATTTTTCTCTTTCCCATACTGCCTTTTGGCTAATTTCTGATATTGGTAAATGCAATTAACTTGATCCCACTTATTTATTTTTTAAGAAGTATTTATGTCTTTAAATATGTTATTTGTTTTTAATGCTGAGTCTAAAGGCTCACCTTTTATATGTTGTTAATAAAGGCACAGAAAATCTAAACTATACCAAAATAACTTGGCAACATTTAATAATACTATGTTATGCCCTTTGTAACAAAAAAATATATATAAGTACTTTAGCAGCCACAGTCTCATTTGTATCTCACGAAAGCTCTTCTATCTCTCAAGAGTAAGAGAAAGAAAGCTCAGAGAATTATGGTGTCTTGCCTGAAAACATGCAGCTGAATGGTGGAACCAGAACTGTCTTTCTGCTCTTTTAACTCAAATGGATTTTTCTTTTCACTTCAATATGTCAATTTCCCTGAATACCGTGTACCTACTGAATAAAACCAAATCCCTGGGAACTGGATTTCTTTTTTTTCCCAATACAATTTAAAACTTATTTCCATCAATGTCCCCAGCATGTTCTTCCCTAATCCCATTCATGAAAGACATAAAGTTCATAGCAGGCTGAGAATGTGTCAGGAATCACAGCAGGTTCTTTTGTGAATTGTACTATTCCTCTGGCTGATAAATGGTCCTTTTCCAGAAAGTATGGCCTTCATCTTGGCTTTATCACTTCTTATCTCTGTGAAACATTAATCAAGATGTTTCCTGTGCAGAAGGTAGCAGCCCAACATGAAGTGATTTAAGTAAATAAGAGAATGTAGTGGTCCATATATCTGCAAATTCCAAAGGTAGCATTTGCTGCAGGTATGGCTGTATCTAGGGACTCAACCTATGCAGTTAAGATTCTGTCTCTTGTCCCAGCTCTTAGTTATGCTTTTTATCTATTCTGCATAATTCTCAGGTTGGCTCTGTGCACAAGATGGCCTCTGGCAGCCCTAAGCTTCCAGGTTAGCTAACAAGTAGAAAAACATTGGTTTCCCAACAATTCCACTGAAAACTTAAAATGGACTGTACTAGGAGCAACCAGAGTTTCATGCCTATCCCTGAACCAACCAGGAGATGAAACAGAGTGATTGGTTGTGTCTCAATCGTGTGCCCATCCTGAATGCACAAGAACTGTGAATGGGGGTGGAGTGGTTTCCCAAGATGAAATCTGAGTGTGGAAGGTAAAGAACAGGCAGGAAAATGCATCAGGATACCTACTACAGTGATCTTGAGGAAGTTATTTAGCCTTGCTGAACCTTAGTCTCCTCATTTTTAAGGGAGAAATAAAAACACATACTTACTCTGGTTGTCTTTTAGAAGAGATGTTGAAAATACTTTGCACATAGTAGGTGGACAATAAATGTGAGTTATTATCCCTGTCTTTGATGCTTTCACTTCCATTTCCTCCAAACTCTACCAGGGCTGTGTATTGGAACAGCGATTGTGTGTCACCTTGTTAAGAAGTACATTTGCTTCAGTTATTTTGTTCTTCCTCCTTGAAAAAAAAAAAAAAAAAGATAGCATTTGTAGATAAGATGGACCAGGAGATAATCAGTACAAATAATAATACAGGAAATTCTTTCCTTGGCTTAGAACTAGCAAAGAAACGAGGAGAGACCAGATAAGATTTGGGACCAAAGCACCTTCTAATTGTTGGTTGTAGCAATTCTCTGCAGGCATTGGTGGTGACAGCCCTATACCTGATATCTTCTTAGACTCAAAGAAGAATCCGCCATTTGTTAAACGTGATTTCTATGTACCCTTCCTCCTCTACCAGAGGGCCAGGGTAAAACTGAGGACAAGTTAGATTGCTAGGAGAAAAGTTTATAGCTTTTGGGCATTTTGCATACTTTACATATCTAGACAAAGTGCATATAATTTTAAATTATAACCTAGGATTTTAACTGTCTCATTTTTCCTTTACATTTAGATTTTAATCTGCCTGAAATTTAATATATAGTATAAGTTAATGGACTCCATTTTATTATTTTTTTTACCAAATGATAGGCAATTGTGCCAGCACCATTTATTAAATAAAACTATGCTCTAGTTACTGTCATTTTATTATATACACAATTGTCTTATATTATGCAACTTATCTCAAGGTTAATTTTCCCCCGATCTATTTATTCACTTGTATCGATGTCTACTGTTTTATGGTAATTTCATAGTATGTTTTAGTATCTGCCAAGGCAAGTCATTTTTCACTACTATTCTCTATTTGGCTATTTGGGGAAACTTATTATTTTACATTAACATTGGCATTATTTTATAAAATTAACAAAAATTTGGGATCCTATTTAAAATTACATTGCATTAATATAATTTTGATGCAATTGATATTTTAAGCCATTAAATTATCCCATACATAAACATAATAGATCTTCCATTTATTGATATCTTGATTGGTACTGTTAACACAGTTTTATAGGTTTCTTTATATAAGTCCCATGTCTTTGTGGTTTAATGCATTTTAAGTATTTTTAGCTTTTATCATGTTTATGAATAAAATATTTCTTTTCCTTTTCTAGCTAGTGAGTGCTTGATTCAAAAAATATATTGATTTTTGTACATTTATCTCACATCCAGACATTTTGTCAAAATAAAATGGGTTTTAACTGGAGGCTCTTGTACTTTCTAGATTTACAATAATATCAGCAAAGAGAAAAAAGTTTTCTCCTTTTCTTGTCTTATTGTATTTTATAAAACTTCCAGAAAAATGCAGAATAATACCATTGATGCAGGTCATCCTTTGCTTTGTTTCTGATTTCAATGAAATGATGTTTAAGAGTTTAAAGAGAGCTGTCAGGATCCCCATGTGTCATTTTAATTTCAAAATCAACAGTTCTTTTAATCATTTTTCATACAGCATGTTTTTGATACTGAATTAGGTAGAAATCTTTTGGTGGGCAAATGGCAGAAACTGAACTCAAATGAGTTAAAGAGCATTTATAGATTCACGTAACTGAAAAGTTCAGACTGACTTCGGGAAAGACTGAACCAAGGCTCTCATTCAATGGCATCAACAACCTATATCTCTTCATCTCTTAATTGTGATAATTTTTCACTGGCTTCATGATCATGATGTCCCTAGTAACCCTAGATTTACCATCTATCAACTCAGCAACCTCAGCAGAAAGTGTTTCTATTCCCAGTAGTTCCAACTGAAGTCCTAACTTGATTTGGTGATCATGAACCTAAAATCAAATTAGTCACTTTTCCCAGGAGGATTAACGACTGTGATTGGACCTTCCTGGATCAAGTGCCCCATGCTCTGGCTGATTTTGAGACCCAAGATGGGCTTAGAATGGGGAGTAATTGCTCCCTTAAGGATAAATAAATTATTCCCTAAAGAATAGGGATAGGCAAAAGAGCAGAATCCACCAAGTGGCTCTTCATTATCCTAGTCTTCCTCCAGATATCTTTTCTGTCTTTTCAAATAATGAATATTCAGCCAGGCGTGGTGATTCATGCCAGTAATCCCAGCACGTTGTGATGCCGATGAGGGTGGATCCATTGAGGCCAGGAGTTCCAGACTAGCCTGGGCAACATAGTGAAACCACATTCCTAGAAAAAGCAAAACAAACAAACAAACAAACAAAAAAACCTTAAAACATTAGCCAGGTATGGTAGCGTGCACCTGTAGTCCTTGTAGTCCCTGTAGTCCCAGTTACTCGGGAGGCTGAAGTGGGAGGATCACTTGAGCCTGGGAAGTGAAGGATACAGTGAGCTGAGGTTGCACCACTGCACTCCAGCCTGGGCAACAAAGCAAGACCCTGTCTCGAAAAAAAAAGATAATATTCTTATAAAACTGAGCACTGTATCAAAGTACATTTGGATACGGTAGTGCAGAGAGAGATTATCATCTTAATTCTAGATAGTATACTTCTGTTACTAAGGATTGCTTCACATTTTTGCTAACCACATCACACTTTGGAGTCATATTGAGTTAGTCGTTGAGTAGCTGTTATCACAGGTGTGACTACCTTCCTGGCCTTAACTATGAAACTTTAGTGCTATATTTAGGTATTTTTAGAATTAGCTCCATCATTCCAGATTATCAGAGTATTTTCCATTCTTGATCTTGTCATTTATTTCTTTTTTCACTTTTCCCAGGCTTATGACATTTGATGAAGATTTTATCTGTGTATTCATACTTCTAAGACTTGCCAAAAAATTCTCACTTCCTGGGATGAATTTTCCTCTTTTCTGCATTTGATGAATTCATAGTCAAAATTTGAGAACTAGCAAAAAATCCTTACTTCCTGGGATGAATTTTCCTCTTTTCTGCATTTGATGAATTCATAGTCAAAATTTGAGAACTAGCAAAATGTCCCTGTTAAAATGTCCGTATAAGTTTTTAATATTTCTCTCTGAGCAATTGTTATGCTGTGCTTTGAAAGAATGCCATATAACAGGTTAAATGACATAAGCATTTTCTGTTCCTTAGAGGTTTGATAGAATTCACTTCTGAAGCTTTCTGGGAATGTATGTTTTTTAAGTTTTAAAATCCTTTCTCATTTTTTGTAATAAATAATGTATTTAGACTTTAAAATATCTCTTCTTCTGCCAATTCTGATTATTTATATTTTTCCTAGCTAATTCATTTCATCTAGAGTTTTATATTAATTTACATAAAATTGAGCAGTATTCTTAGAACCTATGCAAAAGGTGTAGGTTCACCTTAGGCAGGTGAGGCAGGTTGTACACTAATTCTAAAGGACACCATTTATATTTGTGGTGATTTTGTACATAGTAGTACTAATTTCATCATTGTATTTTTTAGCATTTGGCAGTAAAATGACTTGAGAATGGGGTGGGTTTTTCTTCACTGCACATGGTGCTGCTGGGGTTAGCTGTGGGATTGCTTCTGCATCTGAGATTATTTCTCCATTTTCATTTCGATGTTACACATTTGAATTTTGCTCTTCTTTTCTTGATTAGATGTGCAGATGTTTTTTCAGAAAATATAACCATCTATGTTTGGGATTGTACTGATCATTTCAGCCACTTTTTTTTCTATTCTGTAATCTAGTAATTTTTGTTTTTATCTTTGTAAATTGCCATGTATCTTGTTCTTTTTTGTAGGTCCTCAAGTTAAACATAATTTATTTATTTTCCTTTATGTAATTTAAAATCCATAATATTTAGAACTATGAGTTTTCCTCTGAGGACTACTTTAGACACATACTGTGGGTTCTCAAAAATTCACATTGTACTTTCTATTTAAAGTACAATTTAAATAATTATATATTATATATGTATTTTATATTTTTTATATATATTTTTATATATATTTATATCTGTTTTTCTGTTAGACCACTCATGAGCAAGGTTTAATGATCTGTACTGCAATGTATGAGTTTAGAATCCAAGAAATGTTTATCTATTCTGTAGATAAATGTGTACATGTTGAAAAGTAATTATCTGTATTATTGCCCAATCTGTTATCATGCTGAGCCTTCAGCAACACAGATCAGTATAAAAGAGATGAAAGTTAAGCTCTTGCAATTTGTGATACATAGACACTCCATTTTAGCTTAAGTAACAGAAGAATTTACCAGCTTATGCGACTAAGAAGCCCTGAACAATGAAGGCTTCAGGCATGGCTGGAATCAGGTGCTTAAATGACATCATCACCTATCTCTTCCTCTCTTTCTCTCTGTCACATACACTTCAAATTATAGCTAGATTTTTCCACATTCTCAAAATGATCTCTCTACTTTGTGACAAAATGCCCTTCCTCCACAGATTCAAATATATATGCTCTTCATAATTAACAGAGCTCAAAGAAAAGTGATATATCTTGAGAGGACCAAAGAAAGTCCAGGATGGCCAAACTTGGAATGCGTATCTATCCTTGATTGCATTTCTGTGACTAAGGAGACAAAGGACTTATATTGGCCAGCCCTGGTCCTTAATGATATCCGTGGAACCAGAGAAGTGGGATCTGCTCCATGCAAGCCACTAGGATTGAGTAGCATTAGTAAGGAAGGGAGAAAGGTATGTCCTTCATAGGAATGGTTATTGGACAGGTAAACAGCTTTTACAGAGGCTGGTCCCTGGGAGGTCAGACAGTCAAGGTGCAATGAGGAATATCAAAAGGCGAGTGTGTACTCTAGGAAGAGTCAAAATTTAAGGGCATTGAATGCCACGTTGTAAATATGTGAACTTCATAAATGTCTTACTCTGAGAAGGACAGGGTATTGCTTATGTGGTATTCCACTGGGTAACCATTAATTTGAATCTAATCGTGAGAAAACATCAGATGAACCCCAGCTGGGGAAAGTTTTGTTTTTAAAAAAAATTACTGTATTTTTTAAAAATGTCAAAGTCATAAAAGATAAAGAAAGATTGTGGAAATGTTCCAGATTAAAGGAGACTGAAGAGGCATAGCAATGAAGTGCAATCTCTGATTCTCAATGGATCCTGTACTAGAGGGGAAAAAAAGCAATAAAAGACATTATTTTATGTCAATTTTTATGACATAATTTTTATGACAAATTTATGTCATATTTTAGGTCAATTTACAATATTGGAATTTGGACAGTAAATTAGACAAAAATTTGAATCAATATTAAATTCAACAAAGAGGATAACTACTGTGGTTATATAAAAGCATCTCATTCTTAGCAATACCTACAAGTATTTAGGGGTAAAAGGTCATGATATATGCAGTGTACTCTACAATGACTCTGAAAAATAAATGCATGCATGTCTATGTGAATATACATAAAGGGCAAATGATAAAGTATTTTGCTTTAATGAAATGCTAATAATAGGTAAATCTAGATAAAACATATACAGGGTTTTTTTTTGTATTATGTTTATTCTTGCAACCTTTCTGTAAGTTTGAAATTATTTATGAATACAAAGCTTAAAAAATGTTTGGGTTTATCTTGTAGGCCATAACAAGGTAATTGATGTTTTGATGTTTTTCAACAAGCTTGTGATAAATAATATGTTTTTAAGTCTGTTTTGAAAGACACTGCAATTAATATAAGTCATCCCTGATTCAGAAAGAATTGAATTTATCCTGTTAGCAGAGATTTCACGTCATTCTTTCATTGGTTGTTTGAGAGCATTTTAAAGGAAAGTCGAGAAAGGGTTTCCTCAGTGCTTGCACCTACTGTAACATTTTCTCCAAGGCTCTGAAGTTTCAGTGTCTTTTGAAGAAAGATCTCACTGGTTACAATGGAGAGGGCAGTTTGGGAGGGAGACAACCTGGAAGGGGGAAGAATATTTAGGGGGGTATTGCAATAGCTCAACCAAGAAATAATGAGGAGAAGAGAAGAAAGGATGTATCTGAGAGGTGTTTAAAGAGGGAGTTTTCAGGACTTGGTAACTAATTGAACATGGGGGCCAGGGCAAGGAAGATGAACAAGCCACGTTGTCTGCTTTAGAACCCTGAGTGGATGATAATGCCTTCTGTGAAAATAAAACATAGATACTATGAGGAGTAGGTGAATAGGGTACTCTGGAGAAACATGGAAGAGAATGAATTGTTTGGCCATTGATGGTTCTGTAGGATTTTCAGCTTCACATATCTGGCAGGAAATTGGAATTACAGAGATGGTATTCAGAAGAACAGTCAAATCTCCCGATGAAATCTGAGGATCATTTTTTGTGGAGGTGGTCATTAATGTTTTGGGAATGGCTGGTATTACTCAGGAAATGTAAGGGCGTACAAAAGGAGGGATACTGACTTAAGATTGTGGGAACACTTTTTTTAATGGATTACCCCAGAGAACCTGAGACAATAGATATTCACAGTGGAAATATATGTCATGAGGCCAAGTGGGGCGTAGTTGGACCAAGTTCTAGTTTGTTTCTTATAGAGGAAATAAACCAGAAATAGTGGAAGAGGTTGACACTCAAATTCCTTGCTGACCGGAAATCTGACTAGCTGACAAATCCAGATAAATGGTGGAAAGATGTGCCTATGATTGTGCCACTCATTCCAGCCTGGGTGGTGGAGCGAGACACTGCCAAATAGTAAAAAGAAAGAGAGAAAGAGAGAGAAAGGGAGGAAAGGGAAGAAAGAGAAAGAGAGGGAAAGAGAAAGAGATAGAGAAAAAAGAAGGAAGGAAGGAGGGAAGGAAGGGAGGGAGGGAGGGGGAAAGAGAGAGAAAGAAAGAAAGAGAGAGAAAGAAAGAAGGAAAGAAAGAAAGAAAAAGAAAGAAGAAAAGAAAGAAAGAAAAAAAAGAAAGAAAGAAAATGTAGATTTTAGAAAGAGCACAAAGTTTGAGTTATTCAATATTTGATATTTGTCATCCTCTCCAGAAGTTTCAAGAGAAAAAACTTTAGCTTCCTAGATGCATTCTTACATTTTTTTTTTTTTTTTTACCTGAAAACAAGTCACAGGAGAAGGGCTTGTAAAGGCACCAATTTCTGCCTTATCCTCAAATAGTTTTGACATGCTTGGCAGGTTCCCATCAGTAATGTTGGGTAGACAAGAAATAGATTGGTTAAATCTCTGTCAGATAGAAGGGATGGAAATCTAGCTCCAACTGACTTGAATGAATATAGTGGCTCACAGAACTAACAACCAGGGATTATATAACATAATGTTTCAACTTGCAGGTTGTAGAGCTAGACCTGAGTTAGAATCCTGGTTTCACCACTTACTTAGCTTTTTCAGTTTTCTCATCAGTAAACAGAGATAATTATAATACCTACATCATAGGGCTGCAATGAGGGTTAATTGATTTAATTTAAGTAAATCTCTTAGAGCAGGGTCTGACACAAAGTCACAGCTCAAGAAGTGTTAGCTAATTTTCTCCAGGGATAATGAGTTCCAGGGATGGTTGGATCCTGGTACTCGAGGAATGTCTATCACAAATCTGCCTCTCTCGTATTTTGGACTGTCTTTCCTGTTGACTTTATTCTCAGGCAGTCTCTCCCCTGGGGAAAGATGACCACCAGAAACTGAAGACTTGGATGCCCCCAGTTTAGCAATCTTAGCAGGACTATGTCTTTTGCCTAATATTTGCAGCAAAAGTTCCAAGTGTGACTTTTGGCAGAACAACTAAGTTAAAGAGCTACCCCTGAACTGGCCACTATGGTCAGTGGATAAACTGGAGTGATCATTTTCCTGTTCTGAAGCCAAGAGTTGTGTTTGTTTCCATCTCTTTCGTGTTGGGGTGTTTCAGCATGGCACTTGAGAAGGTGGGCTGGAGTCGGGGAAGTAGGAATTTCTTGGCAGTGCAGGGTGGGAAAAGTAGACTTCAACCAACACCATGCCATGTGCCTACCCCTGTGTGCTGGTGCCTGGTGCCTCCAAGTCCTAGGTCTTTCATGTTTCTTTGGAACAAATTTGCATTCCTCATTTTGGTGTCCATCACTGTGAGCTCCTAATCCCAATTTCTCCCATCCTGCCAAGTCCATTTCCTCACCTACTCTTGTCCCCTCTCTACTTCTGTTTGTTCATGTGTATTTCTACTGTTTGACATATATTTACAGTCGTTTCAGTGATCTTTTTTGGAGGGAAAGGAGATAAATGCATGTGTTCATGCCACCTTGTAGTCCTAAGTCCCTGAAAAAGGTTTTCTTAAGGCAGTTGTTCTTGCCATCCTGACAAATAATATTCTCGAGTATAACAGATATCCAGCAGTAAGGGGTGTTGGATAAATAGAAAGTATTATGGATTGTATGCACTTCTCTCTCTGAGCAACAGGTACACTTTTTTTCTCTAACATTGATCTATAACACGCCAGAACCGTGTTTTAATAGCTGCTGATAAATGAACCTATTTTTAAGTACTCTACCAAGATGCTGTGGTAAGGATAGCATTTGGTGGAGAGATTTACAAGGTTAAGATCATGTGTCCATCAAAGTGCAATCCTATCAATCAGAAATAAAGGTAAAAGGGCCCTCAAATGAAATCTATGGGAAAAAAAACATAACACAAGAAGCAGGCACTTAAATGCTATGGACACTTCTAGAAGCAAACATTTCATAAGACAGCTAGAGGCCCATGTCTCTGTGATACACATATACAATAGTGTCATCTCCATGCCAATATCCTGGACTGGCTTATGGAAGTATGAAGTTGAATAAGATAAAGTCTTCACTGGGGCTCAGTTTCCAACTGGGGAAACTTAAATCATTTTGGTTAAATATGATGGCTGCCATCATGGTAGAATGGGCAATGTATGATGTGACACATCATGATACCTCATGAAGAATAAAATTAAACACCCATTTGAAGTGGTTTTTATGATTTCATTTTTTCAGACTCCTTGGTCACTTGTTTATGCCTGAACTGGGAAGATATTTCTGGATTTTGTCTCCATATGCATTGAATCAGTGTCTATGCTTAATGTTCAGAGTTAACCCATTTTTATTACATTGCCTGTGGTTTTTGTACTTGTTGTTTTTTTAATATCCCAGTTCACCTTTCCATTTAATAACCTTTCTTCCAAGCATAAAATTTCCTCTTCTAAGCTAAAATAGCATCTTAAAGAAAAAGGATTCTCATATATGTGTGCACTTTTAGCACTAAAAGCAGAGATCATGTTAAAGTGAATGCAAAATGCTTACTTTCTGAATTTGTCCTAGAGCTAGCAAAAATCCACAGTAGGAGGAGATACTCAGGCCAGTTTGGGAAATCAATGGAAAAGTGTAAAAGTGAAATTTTTAAATAATATAGCCCATCCTGAAAACGAAGGTGACTTTGTTTTTGCCCAATAATATAATGAGTTTTATTTTGAGTGATGCTGGATTTAATGGCTAAATCAATATGTGTATTTAGCGCTGGGCTTTATTTCCACACTAAGTGACAGGAGATAAGCAGCCTTAGAGTGTGTTAATTGGTTTGTGTTTAGCATTTACGCTAATCAGCAGTAGCAGAGGTGCCCTGGGCCACTTCAGCCTGGTAATAGGGTTTATCTAAACCAGGATTTGTTTACATTATTGACTGGAGTTGAATTGTTTCTGTTTCTTATACACTTGAACATTAAGCTGGATTTGCAAGTGTAACTCAAGACCTTCAGCATTAGTAAGAATTAGCCAGGTCTGGAACAAGGCAAACCAAATGAGAAGCAAATAAACACCATCATGGTGTCCCTGGCAGAGGATAGCCACGAGGGGATAATAAGATCTAGAGAAGATTTTACTGTGTGAAAAAAAAAAAAAAACCTTTGAAGCAGAGATCAGAGCTTGAGAGACCACTGGTTAGACCAGGATTTCTCAACTCTGGCACTATTACCATTTGGGGCTGGATAATTCTTCATTGTGGGGTCTGTCCTGTCCATTGTCCTGGACAATCCCTGGCCAGATTATAGTAGCATCCCCTGCTCCCAATTGTGACAAACAAGCAAGTTTCCAAACATCCCCAAATGTCTCTTTAGAGGAAAATCACAACTGGTTGAGAATCACTGGGTTAAATGAGGCTCAAGTGGCCGGGCATGGTGGCTCACACCTGTAATCCCAGTACTTTGGGAGGCTGAGGTATGTGAATCACCTGAGGTTAGGAGTTCAAGACCAGCCTGGACAACATGGTAAAACCCCATCTCTACTAAAAATATGAAAATTAGCCAGGTGTGGTGGTGCACACCTGTAGTCCCAGCTACTTGGGAGGCTGAGGCAGGAGAATCGCTTGAACCCAGGAGGCAGAGGTTGCAGTGAAGCAAGATTGCACCATTGCACTCCAGCCTAGGTGACAAAGTGAGACTCTGTTTCAGGAAAAAAAAAAAAAAAAAAGCTCAAGTACAGTTTTGTTTGGTGTTTGCAGATATTGTTTTTCAGTTTGTTTGTTTGTTTGTTTGTTGGCTTTTTTTAAGGTGAGAGTGTAAACTGCCCAAAGGGTTCATTTTTCCTGCTGCGCAGATAGAGCCAATTTATCAAGACAGGGGGACTGCAATAGAGAATGAGTTTAACTCATGCAGAGCCAGCTGAATGAGAGGCCAGAGTTTTGCTATTATTCAAATAAGCCTTCCTGAAAATTTCAAGGATAGTTTGGCAGGCAAGGGAATGGGTGCTGCTGGTTGGATGGGCATGCAATCATAGCGGTGCAGAAAATGGTCCTTGGTGCACCATTGGTGGTCAGAAGTGCAAAAACCTGAAAAGACATCTCAAAAAGCCAATTTTAGGTTTTACAATAGTGATTTCATCTACAGGAGTAATTGGAGAAGTTGCAAATCTTGTGAGCTCCAGAATAATGGCTGGAAATTATTTATGTCTACACCTTGGCAGAATTCAGGCTTCTCTCATCCTCCTAACCTGGAAATCTTTCGTTAACTTTACAAACGTGGTTCAGTTTTGGGGAAGGGCTATTATCATTTAAACTACAAATTAAATTTCTTCCAAAGTTAGCTTGGCCCAAGCCCAGAAATGCCCAAGGGCAGCTTGGAGGTTAAAGGCACGATGAGGGTTGGTTAGATCAGATCTCTTTCACTGTCATCATTTTCTCACTGTTATAATTTTTGCAAAGGCGGTTTCAAGAGCATTTTAATAGCTTGGAGATTTCATATGCTATGTGGATTTGGGGATTCTCTTGAACTATCGGAAGATCTGACAAATATGTCCTCACTGACATGTGACAATTACCAGTAGGAGCTAATTAGTAGTTGCCCCTTTACAGAAAGGCACATGCTCTTCAGGTCCCCTTGGTCTTCACCCCTCATTACTGTGTTTTTCTCAGTTGGCTTTCTCCATCTACCCTGCACGGGCTTCTGGAGGTATCTGCTTTTATAAATCCTGCTTTAAATTTTGCAAAACAGGAAGCTTACCCCTTAGCACCAGGAAGGCAAAAGAGGATTCAGGATCATACGGAAGTGGATTCAGGTCTTGGCTGCACCAGTTATCAACTTTGTAACAGCCCTGTGCCTCAGTTTCCTTATCCATTTGTGAAATGGGAATGTTAACGTCTGCATTTCAGGGAAGTTAGGGGATTAAAAGGAACACTATCTGAAAGTGTCCTGGAATTCAGTACTTATTGCTGCTCCCTCCTGTTTGTTTCACATCCACCTTCATCCTCAGCTTCCGTTCAGTTACCTGCTTACAAAGTGCACAGGCTCACAAGATGAGGCCATTTCCTCCCTTCCTGATTTGTGCTTTCAGGCAATGAAGACAGAAGCCTTCACTCATCAGATGCCATTGTCCTTCAGGGGACATTATGCTCTGTTTTCATGAACTATTTTAGTAGAACTTTCATTTCTACTAAATGGGGGGTTATGAGGCAGTATCAAGGGAAGCTGCTTCACCATACAGCCTTTCTTCCCCCGCCCACCACCTGTCCCCCTACAATCCAAGGACATAAACTTCTGGGGCCCAAGGCAGTTAGACATATGGCCACTTTTTTTTTTTTTTTTTTTTTTAAAGCAGGAATTCGGTACATGCAGCCATAGATTCAGGCTCATCTGGCATTTATTAAGCACCCACTAGGTTCTAGTATAAGGGCGCCAGAGATCACCTCCAATTCCCTTTTAGCTCTTAGTGAGCTCTTTGGCTGGATCCAGAAACCAAACAGACATCAGGCAGATTAACAAGAGAAAGGCATATCTATTTTATTAGCTATACATGTACACAGGACTCTTCAAAAGAGAGTGAAGTCTGAAGTGGCCAAAGCAAGACGCTTTTGTACTTTTTAGACAAAGAATGAAAACTTTGAGAAGAAATGACAGGACAAAGGAGATCTGGCTAGGAATAATACATTTCTAGGGGAGTTACTTGGAGATATATTGGGGGGTGTAAAACAGGTAGAAGATAAGGCTTACTTCATTATGTCTGTTTATTCACGTCCACTGAGGCCCCCAATTCCTAGTCTCTGGTGATAAAGGCTGTTTTTTCACCCTGACACAGGAAGGGTACCCCTCCCAGAGGGATATTTATGGCTTGCCATATGCAGGAAGATATAGGTCAGCCAGCACTTTTTGAAACTACAACTTCTCCAATGTTTTCAACTTGAAATAAGATACCAATCCAGGGCCAGGCACGTTGGCTTATGCCTGTAATCCCAGCACTTTGGGAGGCCAAGGTAGGTGGATCACTTGAGGTCAGGAGTTCAAGACCAGCCTGACCAACATGGTGAAAGCCTGTCTCTACTAAAAATATAAAAAATAGCCAGGTGTGGTGGTGCCTGCCTGTAATCCCAGCTACTTGGGAGGCTGAGGCACGAGAATCACTTGAACCCAGGAGGCGGAGGCTGCAGTGATCCAAGATCACATCACTACACTCCAGCCTGGGCGATAGAGTGAGACCATGTCTCTAGAAAAAAAACCCAAGATACCAAGAGAGCATATTTTTGGATGGCATGTCTTCACTCCTTCACTAGTCAGCTTCAGGGTCTAAGTCATTTCACATTTGCCATCTTAGCAGCACCCACGCCTAGCATGCTGGTGCTTCCATCCTGCTGGAGGTCAGAGAAACTAGGGAAGTTCCAAGCTGGTCTCATCAGAGCGACACAGGCCTTCATTCACTTCCCTAAACCCACTGCGTTATTGTCATGTGGTCTTAGTACCTGTTGTTTCCTTGACCTTACATGTTCTTCTTTCCTTCCCCAAACCCTTTGCTTAATTAATATTTCTCTTTCTTTGCTTTCTGCTCTATAGGAATTCCTCAGGGAAGTCTTCTCTGATCCCTGATCACATGATTCCATCAGTTAATTTCATTACACCAGATTCCTCATCTCAAAGCATTTGTCACTGTTAGAAATTTAAATGTATGTCTTTCTTAATAAATATTTGTCTTTCCCAATAGATTCTGCCTTCTACAAAGTCAAGGACCATATCTGATTTTACTCATTGTTCTATCCCTAGCCCCTAGCATTGCTCCTGAAACATATTGATGGCTCAGTAAATATTTGTGAAGTGAGTGAGTTAATGGGTGCATATTGGTTTTTGTATCAGTCAGGATAGGCTAGCCTTTGCTGCAGTAAGATCCTCAAATACCAGTGACTTAACACAGTAAAGAGGCACTGCCTATCCATGCTTCCTGTCCACAGCAATAAGCTCGAGCTTCTGCCCCACCTTACTCGGGTGTGCAGGTGGATGCAAGCACTGCCATGTGGAATGTTGCATGGAGACTGTGGTCAAGCGAAGGGAAACGGCCAGTTGTACACAAGCTCTTATAGTCTTACACCCAGAAATAACCTATTTCACTCCCACTCACATTTTATGAGCTAAAGCAGTTCACGTGCTCTCACCTAACCTCAATGGAGCTGGAAAGTACAATTATCCTATGTTGCAGGAGAACTGCAAGTATGACTTGAAGCTCATTCCACTGTCTCAACTCTAAGACCTGAATGAACCGCAGTCACCGACCTTGGGGAATCAGCTCTGCAAAGCCAGCTTTTCACTGGAGCCTAAGTTTTCCTAGCAACACGGGCCGTATCTCCTTTATTCTTAGGGACCAGATTATCATTCATTCATTCAACTAACATTTTAAGAATCTGTCATCTTAGCCAGGCCTAAGTCTAAGCAATAAGGATCCAAGACGAGTTACAGGTCTTTAAGAGGTCTATAGACTAGGATGGGTGTGGGCTTTCAATGTTTCTGTAGTCTAAGTGGCATTAAAATGTGAAAATGTGGCCCGGCGCGGTGACTCATGCCTGTAATCCCAGCACTATGGGAGGCCAAGGAGGGTGGATCATCTGAGGTCAGGAGTTTGAGACCAGTCTGGCCAACATGGCAAAAGCCCGTCTCTACTGAAAATACAAAAATTAGCTGGGTACAGTGGCGTGCTCCTGTAATCCCAGCTCCTGGGGAGGCTGAGGTAGGAGAATGGCTTGAACCCTGGAGGCAGAGGTTACGGTGAGCCGAGATCACGCCGCTGCACTCTAGCCTGGGAGACAAGAGTGAGACTCCATCTCAAAAAAAGAAAAAAGGAAAAAGAAAAAAAAAGTGAAAATGTAATTTTTAAATACATTTTTGTTTGTTAAGATAGAGATTTTAAATTGAGGCTTAAGGAAACCTGGGAACCTATGCATATATTTTTGGGTGTCTATAATTTTCAAGTCAGAGAAATACTGGTCTAGAAGGATTTTACCTGGAATCAAATAAATGCAAAGTTATCAAATTGATAACTTTGCAAAGAGATGTTCTGCGTAGCACTTAGAGAATCATCAAGAGAAAAATAACTAATACTGCTTGTGGCGACTCAAAGAAGGCTTCACAGAGGAGGCCATGTCTCAATTGAGCATGGAAGAATAAGGGAAAATTATTGCGATAACTTATTAGAAAAGAAAGTATGTTTTAAAGCTAATGGGTTGATTTCAAATCTGAGATTTACTATATTATATGAAACAATCATCTTAATTTCTCTAAGCCTCAGTTTTCTCTTCTCTAAAATGGGAATGACAATAGCTACTCTCTCCTAAGGGTAGTTTTGAGGAATAAATGAGCTAACGTATGAGAGTGCTCCACACAGTGTTCTGCCTATACCTTAAGCTCAGCTATTGTTAATAGCTCAGGAAGGAAAACAAGTACAGGCCTGGATAGCAGCACGTGCACTTACATAAACCCAGGACACAGCTTGGCATGGTTAGGAAATTGGACTAGAGAGAGGAATTGCAAATTCAAGTTCCTCCAGGGGCCAAGCCAGTAAGATAAATACATGAAATTAGAGAATAAAGACTGATGGGGATTATGGCAAAATTGGAACTCTCAGATATTACTTAAAAGCATTCAATTTTGGCCAGGCGTGGTGGCTCACGCCTGTAATCCCAGCACTTCGGGTGGCCAAGGCAGGCAGATCACCTGAGGTCAGGCGTTTGAGACCAGCCTGACCAACATGGTGAAACCCCATCTCTACTAAAAATACACAAATTAGCCAGGCGTGGTGGCGCACATCTGCAATCCTGGCAATTCGGGAGGCTGAGACACTAGAAGTGCTTGAATGCGGGAGGCAGAAGTTGCAGTGAGCTGAGATCGTGCCACTGCATGCCAGCCTGGGTGACAGAGCAAGACTCTGTCTCAAAAAAAAGCATTCAATTTTAACTGTTTAAAATACATGACCACGTACAATAAAACACAACCTCAGGCTGCGTTTGGTTGGTGAGCTGCCAGTGACAATGTCATAACAGGTATATGTGTGTGTGTGTGTGTGTGTGTGTGTGTGACAGAGACAGAGGTGTGTGTGTGTGTGTGCATGTGTGTAGGAAATGGGGTTAGAATGAAGACACTGTTGTGGTTATAACAGAAAGAGAAAAGACATCCCTGCTTCATTAATCTATTAGGAATACTAGGAAGGATATATGAGGTTGCGATCTATGTCATAGAAATGAGGATATGAAGTCTACAGATTGTAGGCTTGCCTTCCTAAGTATTACCCAAGCCAAGATTAATGAAAGCCAGGTTAGGGCCAAATGGCCTTTGCAGTTTCTGGAAAAGATTGAGAGGACTATAAAGTTGGGGAACAGAATAGATTCTACACCTGAAAAATCGATTAATGCTCCTTTAATGATTGTGAAGGCAATATGTACAAATTCCAAATCTATCTCAAGAATTCATCAACCAGGCAACAGGGCCCTGTGCCTCAGTAGATAAGTCAGCAGGGTGTGGTTTGCAGGCGATCCTGTTTTACCATAAAACAAGGAGACAGTGATCCATGTTTTATCTCCACACATGTGGCATACGGGAAAAGGGCTCAATAGAGCTTCCTGTCAAAGTGTATGAGCTTGAGGATCAGAGAAAGGGGAAATTATATGCAACAGTATCAAAAAGAAAGGGAAGGTTTGTTCCTCAATCAATCAGCCAAATATTCTGATAAAGAGGAAAGGTCAAGAGAGTAAAATCAAGATTTAGGCAGCTGAGAAGACCCGATCAGTAGAGTCTCTTCTATGTGGAACTGAAGATTTCCTGAAATTTGTAATTCTGCTTCTATAGCTTTTGTTTCTCAGAAGCCACTAATATTTTTCCATTGTTTATGAAAATGTCCAGATATATCAGCAATAATTTTTACACATCACAACCTCTGCTGACATATCCCTCTTGGGAAGATGAGCTGAAGACACATGAGACAGTTAAATGGTGTTTCAAGGCTTAAAATAGTGCATTATAATTTTGTAGCTGTCTCTACCCCCACATTCCAGAATGTATAGAAGCTGGGCCACATTCTTTATATTCTCAGTGCCTGTTCAGGGACCAGGAACTTGGCAGGTGTTTGATAAATGCTCATTGAATAAATAGATTTATTAAATAAGAAATTCACAGTAAAAGTTCAATTGTATTTTGAGAGGTCAGAAAAAGGGGACTGAACAATGAGCTGGAGCCATTATTGTTAAAACATGAGGCCAGGTGCAGTGGCTCACGCCTGTAATCCCAGCACTTTGGGAGGCTGAGGCGGGCAGATCACAAGGTCAAGAGATTGAGACCATCCTGGCCAACATGGTGAAACCCCATCTCTACTAAAAATACAAAAATTAGCCGGGTGTGGTGGCGCGTGCCTGTAATCCCAGCTACTCGGGAGGCTGAGGCAAGAGAATCGCTTGAACTCAAGAGGCAAGAGGTTGCACTGAGCTGAGATCGTGCCACTGTACTCTAGCCTGGTGACAGAGCAAGACTCTGTCAAAAATAAATAAATACATACATAAAATAAAAACAAAAAAAACACCAAAAAACCAAAACAAACAGAAGAACACATGGTGTGGCAGAGTAGTTAGGGACAAGGTGCTCAAAAAACAACTGCCCAGGTACCATTCCTGGTTTTACCGCTTAAGAGCTGTGTGAATTTGAGCAATTTACTTAATGCCTTTGCCTTAATTTCCTCATCTATAAAAATGGTGAAGACAATATTATCTAGCTCAAGAGGTTGTTATGAGGAGCAAATAAAGCAATTAATATAAAATATATGGTCAGCACACATAGAATTCCACCGTAATTACTCCTAGGGATGTTTTCCAAAAACACTCAGCATGCATTTATACAGATTCACCCAATAGATGCTTAAATTTTTATTTAAGTGCCAGGGACTAAGCTCATCAATTTCATAGGCTTCATTTCATTTAATCCTGGATGACTATTTTTTAAATATTTCAAATATGTCGAAAGTGTTCTCACCTCAGGGCCTTCGCATAAATGCTTCCTTCTCAGAGAGATGTTCTCAAACTACACTGTTAAAAAGCACCCACTCTGGCCGGGAGCGGTGGCTCATGCCTGTAATCCCAGCACTGTGGGAGGCTAAGGTGGGCAGATCATGAGGTCAGGAGATCGAGACCATCCTGGCCAACATGGTGAAACCCCATCTCTACTAAAAATACAAAAAAATTAGCTGGGTGTGGTGGCATGCCTGTAGTCCCAGCTACTCTGGTGGCCGAGGCAGGAGAATCTTTTGAACCTGGGAGGCAGAGGTTGCAGTAAGCTGAGATCGCGCCACCGCATTCCAGGCTGGCGACAGAGAGCAACTCTGTCTCAAAATAAATAAATAAATAAATAAATAAAACAAAAATTAAAAAATTTTAAAAACACCCAGTCCTACTCCTACTCTCCCTTTCTCTTCCGCTATTTTGCTTTATTTTCCTTTATGGCAATTCTCATCTGAAATAATATGAAATAGTGGCATGATTGTTGTCTGTCTATCCTACTAGTATGTAAACTCTATGAGGACAGGGACCTCATCTTGTTCACTGTTGTGTCCCTGGGGCTAGATCAGTGCCTGACATATTGTGGACATTCCATGAATACTTAACAAATGAATGAATGAAAGTTCTATCGCCACCATTTTACTTTATTTATTTTTAAATTTTTAACTTTTATTTTAGGTTCAAGGTACATGTGCAGATTTGTTATATAGGTAAATTGAGTGTTAGGGGGTTTGGTGTTCGAATTATTTCGTCACCCAGGTTATAAGCATAGTACCCTATAGGTGGTTTCTCATTTCACACCCTCCTCCGACTCCCCATCCTCACATAGGTCCTGGTGTCTATTGTTCCCTTCTTTGTGTCCATGTGTATTCAGTGTTTCACTCCCACTTATTAGCGAGAGCACACTGTATTTCATTTTCTGCTCCTGCATTAGTTCACCTAGGATAATGGCCTTCAGCTCCATCCATGTGGCTGTAAAGAACACGATCTTGATCTTTTTTATGGCTGCATAGTATTCCATGGTGTATATGTATCATATTTTCTTTATCCAGTCCATCACTGATGAGTTTTTAAGTAGATTCTATGTCTTTGCTATTGTATCATCACCATTTTACACTTCTCAAAAGACTGAAGTGACTTGACCATCATAATATACAAGCAAAAGGGGCTGAATTAGGATTTGAACTCATGATTGAGAGGTCCAGAGCTCTTTCCACCACACCTTTGTGGTTAAATATTTAAAGACTTCTTCTGGCTAATATGGTGAACTAGAGCTAATTGAATACAGACCTTTTGCATAAGGAGCTGTGGCAAATTGTTGAAGAAAAGATTTTAAAGGCAGAATTAATGAAATTGATAGTAAAAATGGATGATCTTGTTAGGGTGGTATTTGGAGTTAGCCAAGCTAGAGGTTAAGAATATAATCTTTTAGGCTGCCAAGTCGACCTAAGACTTCTGACACCAACAACAAGTTTGGGGGCCCTCAACCCCATCCTCATTTCAGATCAGCTGGCTACAAATTCGGGAGCTCACAAGGTCACCGTCAGGTGCAATACCAGAGGGACTTGCAAAACTCAGGAAAGAGTAATACTTACAATTATGTTTGATTATAGTGAAACAATACGTATTACAACCAACCAAGGAAGAAATGCAGAGGCAGAATCTGGTGGGGAATGGGGGTCCCAAGTGCAGAAATTCTGTCATTTTTAGAGATGTCTTATCCTCCCAACATCAATATATGCCAATATGTGTGTAGTGTTGCCAATCCAGGAAGCTCACCCAAGTCTCTATGTCCAGAGTTTGTATTGGGACTTTTATTGGAGTCAATAACTTAAGCATGACTGATTGAATTAATGCCCACATGACTGAACTCAAATTCTGGTTTTCCTTTCCTCCCTAGAGGTTAGACTAACATGGGAGTCAAAGCTCCAGCCCTCTGATTGCGTGGTTGGTCTTTGTGGCATAGCCAATTCCCACCTTGAACCATCTTGTTAAGATGAACTATTAAGTGTCATCTGAGGGTCCAAGCACAAATTCCTATCATTCAGGAAATTCTAAGGATCTAGGTGTTACTTCCCAGGAGCCAGAAGAAAAGTTAGGCCTCCTTTCTTTAGAGGCCAAATTCCTTACTTCACAAGATGTCTTTCCAATTTGGGGGGGATTTAAGTTAAACTCGTACTTTTTAACTAGGAGTGATTATAACTCCCACCCAGAGGCATTTATAAAAGTATAGAGACATTTTTAGTTGTCAGAGCTGGGGGTGGGGTGTGCTACTGAAATCTAATGGATGACGTCAGAGATGCTGCTAGATATTATACAATGCACAAGGCAGCCTCCTTCCTCCAACAGCAAAGAGATAGCTGCCCCAAAGTATCTGTACTGGTGCGGCCGAAAAACCCTCTGTTAGAGTAAATCCAGAAATCAGCATAGACATGTATGGCTTGCATAGATCAGAATATATGCAGGTGGATTTTATCGTCTCGCATGCTGTTTTGTTCCTGTAAACTAAGTGTGCTCTGATGAGGCTGTTCTTATGGATAAAGTATCCAATAATCTGCTTATAAATGTGGTTGTCACTCCAGGCTCCAAATATCTAATGTTGTCTACCCTGACACAGTCTAGGTCAGAGTAACTCATAGGTATAAAAGTACTACTGGTGTATACTCAGTTATTTTAGAAGCTACATGAACAGGGCATTAAGTAACACTGAATCACATAATAAAGAAGCTTTTCACATGTTACTTCTCTTTCTGTCTGATTATACCAAGGAGAATGTTTCCATTTGGCTAATATAGCTTGAATACCTCTCTATCATTAGCATATCATCCTCTTTTTTATAAAGGGAAAGTGAGTCTCAGACTTAGGCCCTTCATCCACAATAATATCTGCATTAAATTTTTTAAAATGTGTTTTGTTTCTGTTTCTGACACAATTTGTACTTACCATCTGTTTATGGCAGGGGTACCAGTGATCTCTTTATGGAAGATATAGCAAGTCTCCTTATGCAAATAATTTTTCTCAGGGAGTATATACTCTACTTTAAATGAGAACTTTTTATATAAAAATCATTCAATATAAAGAAGATATTAAGTGAGTGTGATAGAAATGTCTAGTGCTCACCCATATTTGGTTCTTTCCTTCCTTCTGGGCACTCAAGAGGACTGTATTTCTCATATTCCTTAGAGTTAGACAGAGCCTTGACATTATCCCTGGCTAAGAGGCTGCAGGCAAGAAAAAGCCCATATTACCTCCCAACTATTTATTATTCAGCCACAGTCAATCAAGAAGTTGTGTGTTGAGATAATTGCTTCCCATTCTGGTAGAGTTTCCTCAAGGGACTATACACAGCAGAGCCTCCTGCCAACCAAGAGTGGACATGTGGCACGAACAATAAACAAACACTTGCATTCAGCAGCTGACACTTATGCACTAATTTGTTATCCCAGAGTAATCTAGCCTTCTTTGTAACACAGAAATTAGTACCATGAGTGGGGTGATTTTATAACAAAATCCTAAAACATTTAG
This sequence comes from Pan troglodytes, assembly GCF_028858775.2. NCBI lineage: Eukaryota > Metazoa > Chordata > Mammalia > Primates > Hominidae > Pan > Pan troglodytes. The sequence goes on from NC_072416.2 coordinate 28,639,217, forward strand.
CATTCACTTAGCAGGGTAGGTGAGGAGAAAGGAAACTTCTGCCAAAGGCTACTAACATGGTGATCTCTGTTTAGCAAATGCTTGGTAAAACTGTCCCTTGTGATAACTTTGGAGGCAGGCCACATGTCTGATTAACTTGGAGCTCTAGGGGAAAAGTTGGAAAATGCGACATTAGGAGCGTGTGTTGGTTGATATTGGCTGCATGTGGCAATACATTACATGAAAGCAATGAGCTAGGAAAAAAATTGGCCAGTTTGCAGTCAGAAATGAAAGAAAAGAGAGAGCTTCCAGAAATTGTTTGCATAGTGATGGAACAGGAGATATCTAGATCTGGCAAAAAATGAAACACTTTCATGGTAGCACTGTACCAAAGCAGCACTTTCTAATGAGGATTTACTGTTAAATGAGAATCCTCCCGTATCAGAAAGATATTTCTTCAGTATCAGTCATTAATGTCTTCCTGGAGTTCATCTTGAATCAGAATTATGGGATCTTCAAGAGAGAAAAAGTCCTCAAGGGACTGATTTTGCAGTCCCCTGATGAATAGGGATAGAACATAGGGTTAGGGTGTTTAGCCATGAAGAGCTAAGAGAAGAGCCTGGGAACAAATTTGGAAGGAAAGGCAGACCCCACAAATGATACCAATGGGAGATTTGGGACAGCCAGCGTTATGACAAGGACTGTCTGTACAGGGCAGAGAGGAACTTCCGACATGAATTTTCATAATTCAGGTAACAGCAACAGGATTCTAGAATCTGTTTCATTAGGAAGGATTATAGGTGAGTTGGATGCATGGGTCAAAGAAATAAGCCAAGATGGCCCGTCGCACATGTCTCCAGTAGAGAGCTGATTATCACACTGCATCCCATGTTTGTGCTCACTTGTTGTTCAACCTCACTAGTTTGGATGTCACTTGAAAGCAGGGCTACTGCCTTTTTATCTCTGTGTGGCCAGTTCCCAGCACAGGACCTCATCCAGCATAGTGGGGCTGCATTATAGTTCCAAAGATGAATAACTAAATGAATGGAAGTGAAGGAAAGAAGTATAAATTGAGCAAGTGGCTGAGTCAGGGACCAGGGTTTATATCTTGTCAACAGGAAGGGGAGTTGTGGGGAGGGATAGGATTGGTCGGAACTAACAGTAAGAAACCAGGAGACTGGTTGTGGGAATTCAGAGGACTTTCATTTATTCTTCCGTTGTTTTCAGTCATGCAACGAACATTTTTTCTCGGCATTTCCTGTGTACCAGGCATTGTCCTACATTCTGGGGATATCGTGATGAACCAAAGAGACATCATGGTTGCCCTTATAGCACTTGCAGCCTAGAAGACTTTATTTTACACTTAAGAAAACTGAATCCCAGAGAGGCTATGAGATTTTTTCAGGTCAACAGAGTCAAATATTGACAAAGTCAGGAAAGGAGACAATATCCTGACTCCCTACTTTTGAGCATTTAACATTACACCAAGGATCACAAGCAGTGATCCTGGAGGCAAATTGGGTCCTCACAACATCGTGTTTGGCTTACAGTATTTCAAAAATTGGGAAACCTCAAACATCAACTTTAGTTTCTGAAAATCACCAGAAGATCTGGCAACGAAGCCTCCTCATGGAAAAAAAAAAAATCACTACCAAACAAAACAAAACAAACTGGCTGAAGCTAAGTAGCGGGCAGTGGTTTAGTTTCAATACAGTCACCCTGTTCTTGATCATCTTTCAGTTGGCCCAGCTCATTTGTTTTTGTTACCTGCCTGGCTCCTGCCACTATGTGACTTTGCAATCCCTGCTCTATACTCTGTTACCTCTAATTTCCTCATCTTGATGCTGAGGATTCTTCAAGCCTTCTAACAAACGATGAAAAACATCATATTCCCGTCCTGCAAGTGGATGCTGCCAGTTACTCATCTTTTCTCTCTCATCTGCTACTCCCCGATCCACCCCCTCAATCAATCCCTGCTTCCAAACAGTGATATGAATGTCCAGGGGGGCAGTGGGGTTCATGCATCCCTGCACCCCTAGACCTCAAGTAGCAGCATTGACTTATAAGGAAGGGCACCATCATTTAGTATTTTCACGTCCCAATCATTCTGGTCTCTAAGTTCATTCATTATGTATGCAAAAATGGTAATATGCTGGTATTTTAATGCTCTTAAGCATACAATATTCTTATTAATCCAAGTGCCTTTTTTACATCTGTAATTGAATGGTTTACTTTATTATTGCTTTATGGTAACGACTCTGCATTTTCATTTTTCTATAGGGTGCCTAATTTTAACAGGAGGGCAATCAGAATAAGAAGGGCTGGCTGTACTAATTGCCTTCATTATAAGAACAGCTAGCATTCTGGCAACAGAGTGACGGGGACTGGCAATGGATTGGAAACACACAGGGAGGGCGGCGGGTCCCTCTGGCTCCTGGGATCTAGAACACCACTGCTTATCAAAACAGATCCCAGATCTGCACAATGTTGCCTCTTCCCTCAGTGGTGATGGTTTGAACATTAACATGGATCGAGGGCTATTTATATCAGTTTGTATATTTAATCAGTTTTTTTGCAGTTTTCAGTGAGATGTGAACTCTATCCCTGTCCAAGCCGTTTGGTTCAAATCAGCTGAGACAGAGAATAATCAAGATTTATGATTCTCATTCTGACTCGCATCACACAGCCACCACAATTGGTACTTGCCAGCTGCCTACCCCATCCCCAGCCTGACTGACACCCACTTCACTTTCTCTCCAGCGAGTGATTTAATGTCCATCTTGAAAACTGTCACAACACTTCTCGTGCTCCAGATAACAGCTGTGTGGTTTCTGTGCTTCCCCTAAACACCGCCCCCCAACCAAATACACTCGGCTCCCACCTGTCTTGCCTTCCAAAGGATTTGCATGTCTAAAGCCCAGGGCATGCAGAGCTTCTGGAAAAAGGTGTCAAGCCCAGAGAACACAGTGGCAGTCACCTTTGACAGTTGACAGTGGGAACAAAGAGATGACTTGAGTCAAACTGGGATAATTTTATATTGCTTGATCTTGGCCTCAGTGGAAGGTAAATGTGCAAAAAGGAGAATGTCTAGGGCCACAGCTCTTGCATCTATTTAAAGAAGTGCTGTTGTCTGTGGGGCACGAGAATTATAGATATACAAAGAGGCAGTAGTACATTGTGTCTCCCCTCCCTAAGCAAAAATCAATGTCCTAAGAGAAAAAGCTCTGACCATTCCCACAGCCAAACGAGAGATGATCAGAAAGTGCAGGGCTGTGACAGCCGGAGGACTGAGGCTTTGCATTTCTAAGAACTTGAACCTGCATCAGAATCATCTGCAGGGCTTCACAAGCACAGTTTGTTGTAACTGCATGTTGAAAGCACCCCTAGGTGATGCTGGTGCTGCTGCTCTGGGAAACACACTTTGAGAACCTCTCATGTCATGATTAAGAGCTTTGCTACTCTCAAGGTGTGGTTCTTGGACCAGCAACATCAGCATCACCTGGGAGCTTGTTGGAAATGAATCTCAAGCCTCATCCCAGATCTTCTAAACCAGAATCTGCCTTCAAGTAGATCTTTAGGTGATCCGTGTACAGGTTCAAGTGTGAGAAGCCCGGGCTGAGAACACAAACTCCAGGACCCACATTGTTTAGGTTCAAGCCCAATCTCTACATGTATTAGTTTTGCAAATTTTGGTGAATTAATGATCTATGCCTCAGTTTCCATATATGTAAAATGAGGATGGTTGGTAAGAATGGTTCTTGCCTCATAAAGGAATAGATGCATCCATGCATATAAGGCCCTTTCCACAGTTCCTGTCATGCTGTAAGCACTTCTTAAATGTGATTGTTAATATTTGAACATTTGGAGTTTGAAACATCAAAACAGCCCCGAGTGAGGTAATGATCACTGCAAACACATACATGGTGAATTTAATTTTAGTAGAGTTGCACCATAGTCAGCTATGGGCCAAATTTGTCTGGCAGATTTATTTTATGTGGTGATTTTTAAAAAGGAGTTTGTTGTCAATTTTTATATATGGGCGATTTTACATACATGTCTGATTTTCATCTTCCTTCGAAAAGTTAAAAGATCTGTCCACACTGGACCTGCATTCCTGCCCAGCAGTGATCAGCCTGCATCATTAGATGGATGAGATGGGACAGACATTCTTTCCTGTTGACTTCTGTCCTCCCCATTCCCTATTATCTTACACTCAACCCACTTTACTCATTTGTGTTACCTGTCCCCCATTGTAGATATTTGAGATAGCAATTACTGCATCCTATTATTTAGTTTCACTGAAAAAGATAGGATGTGGTCATTCATGAATACAACAGAGACCCACAGAGATGTGAGGCTGTGAGGATGCCCAGCAGCATACGAGGCTCACACATCAGACATGTGGCCCCTTCCCATACAAACACAACCTCTAAGCACTTCCAATCTAAGTTCTATTATTATTATTATTGTTATTATTATTATTATTATTATTATTATTATTTTTGAGACAGAGTCTAGTTCCGTCACCAGGCTGGAGTGCAGTGGTGCGATCTCAGCTCACTGCAACCTCCGCCTCCTGGGTTCAAGTGATTCTCCTGCCTCAGCCTCCTGAGTAGCTGGGATTGCAGGCACGTGCTGCCACAACCAGCTAATTTTTGTATTTTTAGTAGCGACGGGGTTTCACCATGTTGGCCAGGCTGGTGTTGATCTCCTGACCTCGTGATCTGCCCACCTTGGCTTCCCAAAGTGCTGGAATTACAGATGTGAGCCACCACACCCAGCCTACTATTATTATTTTTTTAGGGACAGGGTCTTGCTACATCACCCAGGTTGGAGTGCAGTGGCACTTCCTTAGTCCACTGCAGCCTTGAACTTCTGGGCTCCAGTGATCTTCCTGCCTCAGCCTCCCAAGTAGCTGGGACTACAGGCACATGTCACCATGCCTGGCTAGTTTTTTAAAATTATTTTTTTGTAGCTATGGGGTCTCACTGTGTTGCCCAGGCTGATCTCAAACTCCTGGCCTCAAGCTACCCTCCTGCCTTGGCCTCCCAAAGTGTTAGGATTCTATGCATTAGCCATGGCAACCAGCTAAGTTCTCTTCTCAGCAAAATTGTAAATACCTTTTGGGTGAATCTCAGTGGAAATTAAGGAAATCTAAATCTAAAATGTTAGTGGTGGGTGATTTGTATTGGCTCACTCTTCATCTCCAATTACATAGTGGACACTTACTGAAAATTGGGGGAGGGGACATATTCATAATCCCATGCTCTAAATCAAGGGCCCACAGACTTTTTCTATAAGAGCAGATAGCAAACATTTTAAGCTTTGTGGTCCAGGAGGCCACCTGCTCGACCTTTGTAGCATGAAAGTAGTCCCAGACTATATGGAAATGGAGGAGTGTGTCTGTATTTACAGGCTGTACAGACAGGCAGCAGGTCAAAATCTGGCTTGTGGATGTTAGTCAATTCAAAGGTCCATTTTTTGCACACAGAATTTTCTTCCCTTTTTTTTTTTTTTTTTAAGTGAGTCTTGCTATGTTGCCCAGGCTGGTCTCAAACTCCTGGGCTGCTCAAGTAATCCTCCTGCCTTGGCCTCCCGATGTGCTGAGATTACACCACACCTGGCCTACAGTGCTTTTTATTCTATGCAAACACTGTTTTAACAACTTTAATAACTGTATTTTTAGTAGAGACGGGGTTTCATCATGTTGGTCAGGCTTAGCTGGGTGTGGTGGCGCATGCCTGTAATCCCAGTTACTGGGGAGGCTGAGGCAGGAGAATCTCTTGAATCCAGGAGGCAGAGGTTGCAATGAGCCGAGGTCGCTCCATTGCACTCCAGGTGGGGAAACAAGAGTGAAACTCTATCTCAAAAAAAGAAAAAAAAAAAAAACCCAACTGTATTCACTTCAGTGTACATACCATTTGCTATTTCTTTTTTTTTCCTTACCTCACTGGATTTCTTAAGCATTTTTTCATGTTTTTAAAGCATCGTAATGATTTTCATTGTTAATGGCTGCAGATTATGTCATCTTGATGCACCATTTGTGCCACTTACTTTCCCATAAAACTATTTTTATCTGTAGGTATAAGTATGGTGACTATATATACATAAATATATGTTTTATATATTATATATATATATTTCTGCCTCAAACATTGGCACAACTGCTCTGATAAGAAGAAGGTTATTCAAATAGATAGAAGAATAGAATTAAAACAATTTTTTACTGTCTTAAATTTTTTTTTTTAAGACGGGGTCTCACTCTGTCACCCAGGCTAGAGTGCAATGGCATGATCATAGCCCACTGCAACCTCAAACTCCTGAGCTCAAATGATCCTCCCACCTCTACCTCCCAAGTAGCTAGTACTACAGGCACACACCACCAGGCCTGGCTAATTTTTTTATTTTATTTTTTTGTAGAGATGGAGCCTTGTTATGTTGGCCAGGCTGGTCTCAAACTCCCGGCCTCAAGTGTTCCTCTTGCCTCAGCCTCCTAATGTGCTGGGATTATAGACATGAGCCATCACACCTGGCCAATAATCTAATGTGCGTAAAGGAGCTCTCCTACCTAGTCTTTATCTCTGATTTTCTGGTTGATATAGCAGAGTGGGGTAGAATGCACATGATGTTTGCTGCAAGACAGAGATGAGTTTGCACCCTGGCTTGTCACTTATAAGTTGTGTGACCTCAAGAATTATTGAGAATGAGTCTCAGCGTCCTCATCAGAAAATGCTTTCTCTGTGAGGTCATTCTGGGTATTAAAGACAATGTCAATGGGTGCGGTGGCTCACGCCTGTAATCCCAGCACTTTGGGAGGCTGAGGCAGGTGTATCACTTGAGATCGGGAGTTTGAGACCAGCCTGGCCAACATCTTGAAACCCTATCTCTACTAAAAATATAAAAATTACCTGATGTGGTGGCACGTGTCTGTAATCCCAGCTACTTCGGAGGCTGAGGCAGGAGAGTCGCTTGAACCCAGAGGTGGAGGTTGCAGTGAGCAGAGATCACACCACTGCACTCCAGCCCAGGCAACAGAGAGAGACTCCGTCTCAAAAGGAAAAAAAAAAAAAAAAAAAAGGCAATGTCTGTAAAGTGCTTAGCTTGATGCATGGTATCCAGGACATGTCAGTAAGTGAGATCTCTGCTTATCATAATAGTTCATTAGTTATGCTGCCTCATGGCCCAATTTGATAATCCATCTTCCCTTTAGAACTATGGCATAAGAGTCCATGTAGGAAGAGCACCCTCCGGCCACTTCATTTGCTTTTAAAACAAGTCTCAGGGCTGGGCGCAGTAGCTTACACCTGTAATCCCATCACTTTAGGAGGCTGAGGCAGGCAGATCATCTGAGGTCAGGAGTTCAAGACCAGCCTGGCCAATATGGTGAAACCCTGCCTCTACTAAAAATACAAAAATTAGCAGGGCATGGTGGTAGGTGCCTGTAATCCCAGCTACTCGGGAGGCTGAGGCAGGAGAATCGCATGAACCCAGGAGGCAGAGGCTGCAGTGAGCCAAAATTGTGCCACTGCCCTCCAGCCTGGGCGACAAAAGCAAGACTCCATCTCAAAAAAAAGTCTCATTTACGTAGTGCTTTATGGTTTATAGAACACTTTTAATGATCGTTAGTTAACCTTTGTGTAATTCCAGCCTTAGCCAAATTGACAGAGTGTAATCTAGCACAGGCTGTGTGTGGGTCAAGTCCAGCACCCCCATGCTAGGTGGGTAAACCAAAAGCTGGATTATCTAAGTGACCTGCTAACAGTTGCATGGCCAGCAAAGCACTTGTTTGTGGAATATGACTTATCTTTATTCTGTGGACCTCCCCTCTCCCATTTCATTCTTAGTAAAGTTACTAATGGGTAAAGTTGCAACTTTTTTTTTACTAAATTTCATCCTATCCCCTTAAGACCATGTGGGTACATGTTGCTTTTATATAGATTTGCAGAGAATAAAAAATTACATTCCTAAGATACCTCTGATGTATGAGAAGCCATGCCACTTTTTAATAAAAGGACAAATTTTTCCAAGAGGAAAGGACTGTAACATCACCTGATGTTAAGATAGGGCCTAGTTAGGTTGGTGCAAAAGTAACTGCGGTTTTTGCCTTTAAACATAATGGCAAAACCCACAATTACTTTTGCACCAATCTAATAGGTTGATTGCCAAGTCTCCTTGGGCTTTCCATCATCTGTTACCATTTCATTCTTACGCTGGGTCTCACATCTGATATCCAACATGCTCCTCAGAACACTCGTGCTCTTCTTTTGAAGGGATATTTTATGGGATTATTCAGATCTACAGGCCACAAAAGCCAGCAATCCCAGAAACTCCAGCCACTTTGTTTGAAACAGAGTTTAGGTCTCAGAAGAACTGGAACGCTGCCACGCACGGGAGTTTTTGATTGGCTTGTGATGTGCCACCCGTTCTTTATTAGAGGGTACAGAGGGCTGATGAAGTTAACTATTTGGCAAATGCTAAAGGCTAGGGCGGGCTCCTATGCCTCTGCAACATTGATTGATGTCACATCATGGGATCATAGGCAATAACAGGGAATTCAGTTTACCAAGGAACTTCTGGAAGGCTTAGAAACAACACCACCCTTTTTTTTCCCTTTGTTTTTGCTTTTGTTTTGAGATGGAGTCTCATTCTGTTGCCAGGCTGGAGTGCAGTGGCGTGATCTTGGCTCACTGTAACCTCTGCCTCCCGGATTTAAACAATTCTCCTGCCTCAGCCTCCTGAGTAGCTGGGACTACAGGCACGTGCCACCATGCCCAGCTAATTTTTGTATTTTTAGTAGAGACAGGGTTTTACCATGTTGGCCAGGCTGGTCTCGATCTCTTGACCTCGTGATCTGCCTGCCTCAGCCTCCCAAAGTGCTGGGATTACAGGCGTGAGCCACTGCACCCGGCCGGAAACAGCATCCTTTTTGAGAAACCTCCCTAGTTTCTCCTTAGGGTGATAACCAGGACCAATGCTTGGATTTCAAAAGCCAATATACTAGGGCTTAGTCAGAAAGGATGCATTTGGTCACAACAGAAAGCTCTGGTGCATCAGTTTACACCATAAGAATAGTTCATTATTGCACCTAGGAGGAAGTTTGGAAGATAGAGTGGCTCCAAGGTTGGGTAATTCAGTAGCTCAATGATGTCACCAATGATCTGGTTATTCCTATCTTTCTCCTTTGCTATTATCTTATGTCAGTTTTCCATGCAGGCTAGCTTTGCCCCATAGTCATGAAACAGATACAGCAATATTAGGCATCACCTCCAGAATCAACTCTCTCCAGAAGAACAAGAATATGGAAAAACAAGATATGACATCACTTTTTGGTACCCCTTTGTCTGAGAAAGGAAACCTTTCCCAGAAGCTCCCCAGCTGATTTCTGCTCATGTCATTTCTCCAGAATTTGGTTACATGTCCAGCCCCGCATGAAACACTGGCAAGAGAAATGGGGTCGTCATAATTGTTTTGGACCAATCAGATGTACGCTGTGAGTCTGATATGAGAAATGGCACTGGTGCTCAAGCTGTCAAAGAAGAAAGAGCCACCAGGAACTTCCGCTGTGTAGGGCAAAGTGGAAGGGAGATGTCCTCATGGGACATTTAAATGATAAATGCTAAACCTTTTGCGTGCACATGAATCCGTAGGCTAAGCATTTGGAAAATCCCATGGGACTCATGATAGACCTCTGAAGCAATGAATCTTTATTCATAAGGCAGTACTTTCTGTTTCTTCAGAGTACCCCTGCTTATAAATATCTACTGCCTAAGTCCCAACTGCAGACCTTTGGACTATGAAGAAATATTTATTTTACTTCTTAAAATAAAACTTAAAGTAAAATCTGTTTCACTTGTCAAAAACAAAAGTAAAACTCTGAACTGGGGATTACTTTGGACTGTAGCCATGCTGTCAGGAAACTACAGATAGTTCCATTCATAAGAAATTTCTGTGGTTCTCATTGGCCAGTAGCCATCAGGAAACTACAGACAGTTCCATTCATAAGAAATTTCTGTGGTTCTCATTGGCCAGTAGTTGAAACATGACCCAGGAAACTACTTACATTCCATCTTAAAAGCCCAGGGATGCTTCCTCTTCTAAGAAGCCTTCCTTGACTCCCCCAGCCCGAGTTCCTATCTCCATATTCTCTGTGAACGTTGTCTACTTTGTCATGTAATTACTTAGGTCCACATTTACTTCTCCCTCTTGAACTCCTCTAGATTTATGCCCCTATCTCATTTTGCTTCTCCAAATTATGGTATGGATCTGGCGCAGTATTTATTTATGTTGAATAAATGAATGAATGAGTGAATGAGACAGCAGAAGAATTTGGTGAGAACAGCTTCCTAGGACCACTGCCAATTATACATCTACTAACTGTTAACATTCATGAAGCACATTATAAATATGCTAGGACCATAATAATCACAGCAACTATACACAGTAGGCATTCTCTTATTAATCCTGATGTAACAGAAGAAGAAACTGAGGCTTAGGAGAAGTTTAATACTTGTTCGAGTTCACACATCTAGTGATACAAGGGGGTGGGCCTAAACTCAGTAATGGCTGACTCCATGGACTTAACCCTTTGCAAAACTAAGGATGTGGCTGGATTGCAGTCCATCTCCCAGGAAAGAAACAATCTGGAAAACAAAGAGTCTTCTTAATTCAGAATAAAGATTAAAAAGAATAAGAGAGGGCTGGGAGCGGGGCTTATGCCTGTAATCCCAGCACTTTGGGAGGCCGAGGTGGGTGGATCACCTGAGGTCAGGAGTTCGAGACCAGCCTGACCAACATGGTGAAACCCTGTCTCTACTGAAAATACAAAAATTAGCTGGGTGTAGTAGCAGGCGCCTGTAATCTCAGCTACCTGGGAGGCTGAGGCAAGAGAATTTCTTGAACCTGGGAAGCAGAGGTTGCAGTGAGCCAAGATGGCTCAGGTGCACCCTAGCCTGGGTGACAGAGTGAGACACTGTCTCAAAAAAAAAAAAAAAAAAAAAAAAGAATAAGAAAGTAAGCAAAGATGAGGTAGGGACTGTATTTTTAAGCCACTTTAAAAATTGTGAAAATTAAAGATGATCATAAAGATAAAGATAATTTATTCTCTTGTGTGGGTATGACTAGTTATCAAGAAGAGAGACTTTTTAAAACAAAACTATTTATTTTGTAGAGATGGTTTATCACTGTGTTGCCCAGGTTGGTCTCCAACTCCTGGTCTGAGGCGATCCTCCTGCGTCCCAAAGTGTTGGAATTACAAGCATGAGCCACTGTGCCCAGCCTGAGAGAGGCTTCTTGATCAGCTTGCTGAGTGCAATGTGATGGGCTAGTTTCTGTGCCAGCCAGAGATGAGGGTGACGTGGCAGCAACAACGCAGTTTATAAAAAGCCCAAACTATCCCACATCTCCGTGTGCACTTCTTCTCTAGGTGTTGGGGAAGATATTCATGATATTGAACAGTTGTTGACATATATATTGATTGTATCTCTGGGCGGAGCCTAGCTACTCCAGGCCACTTTTTATATTCCAGTTATGAAACCATCTACGTTTTGGATTAAACACAGAGCCCTGACCTACAGGCAGGAGGCAGAGTGGCAAAGTGTGTAAGAACGTGGGTCTTTTGTCTATGGCCATACCACCCTGAACATGCCCGATCTCGTCTGATCTTGGAAGCTAAGCAGGGTCAGGCCTGGTTAGTACTTGGATGGGAGAATATGGGTTTTGGCGTCAGAAAATTTTAGGTTTCGGTCCTGGGACTCCACACACATCAACTATTACTTGTTGTTTTATTTTTATTCCTATCCTGACACAGTCATTCATGAATTCTGAGAATTTGTTCAAGTCATTCTTTACCACAGAGTTTTTGTAACTGGAACTTGGATTTGATAACACTCGGTTTCCAGAATGGTCACTAGAAAAAAATGAGCTAAGAGTTATGATGCTGTGGTAGCTCAGGGAGACCTGGGGGCAGGACTGGTTTCATGGTCACATGGCCTGAACAGCCACAGGGGCCCTGCACTTGGACGGTCCCATCCCATACTTGGTTTAATGGTCCGCTATTGCCATCTTAAAATTCTTAATAATTTTTGAACAAGGGTCCCCACACTTCATTTTGCAAGGGTAGTTCTTTTTTTTTTTTTTGAGACAAAGTCTCACTCTGTCGCCCAGGCTGGAGTGCAATGGCACAATCTAGGCTCACTGCAACCTCCGATTCCTGGGTTCAAGTGATTCTCCTGCCTCAGCCTCCTGAGTAGCTGGGGTTACAGGCATGCACCACCATGCCCAGCTAATTTTTGAATTTTTAGTAGAGATGGGGTTTCACCATGTTGGCCAGGCTGGTCTCGAACTCTTGACCTTTTGATCCACACGCCTCGGCCTCCCAAAGTGCTGGGATTATAGGTGTGAGCCACTGCGCCTGGCAATTATGTAGTTCTTTCTACCTGGGAGAGCCGCTGGGTTTATTGAAGCATCAGTTCCAGGAGAAGGGTGCTGGCCTGAAGGAGCTGACCCATGAGGGACTGTTTCCTGGTCATTCACCACCATTTCCACGTGCAGTGTCAAAAGAAGTGAGTTATCCACTGGTTCGATTTTTGAGAAACCAGGATATGTCCTTTCTTAACCCCACACCTCTGCACACACTGACCTCTTTGCTGAAAAACACCCGTCCCCTGAGCACCTGTCAATACCAAATTCCTAGTCCCCCCATCATTCGCTCTTTGTGAGAGCAAGACCTGTCCAACTTGTGAGTGCACCGCATGGCAGCATGGGTCTAGGGACATTTGGAGGTCCAGGCTTCCTCCTTTCATGTGAGATAGATTTTTGTCTCATCTTCATGCGATCACTGGGTATGGTGGTGAAGAATAGACCAGCCTGCCTAGGTTCACATCCTAGCTCTGCTCATCTCTAGCTCCATGATTTTGTGAGTTACATAAATACACAATCCCTTGTCTTTTCACCTGTAAAAAGGAAATAGCTGGGTGTGGTGGTGCACACCTGTAGTCTCGGCTACTCTGGAGGCTAAGTTAGGAAGATCACTCATCTTCCCGCCCCGGGAAGAACCAGAGAAAGAGATGGATACAGATCATTCAGCAGCTCCCAGAAATGTGGCACCAGGAATGGTCCCAGCTCACCCTCCTGTGGGCCGGGACGAGGCTCCCGAATCTGACTCATTTCTATTGGAATAAGCTTAAAATCCTTGTATAACTTAGCTTGTTCTAGGAGGACATTTGTATTCCAGCCAGGGAGGGAGCTGGGAAAAGCTGGCACACACTGAAACACACTCCACTCCACTCCAAAGGCAAGCTTGATTATCATTGCACTTATTTTGACTAGGCAAGTGTTAGATCCTAATCAAGCAGAGAGGCGCAAATTGGCCCCAAATTAAAAACCATAAGGGAAGAAGGATCATTTAGAAAGCATGTCAATAGGAGCCTCTGGCCCGATGCACCAGTCACAAGGCCCAGCAGAAAGATGGAGGTGTGGTTTTAAGACTGATTTAGATTCAGGCCCAAAGTATTCTTACAGTAAATTAGGAAAAAGTGGCCCTAGCTCAGGCATTCTCTTTACATCCACGGGAGGGTATATACAAGGTGGGACCCATTCATTAAGACCTGAACGACAGACTGCGAAAGTAAGTGGAAAGAACACAGGTGGCCGGGTACAGTGGCTTACACCTGTAATCCCAGAATTTTGGGAGGCCATGGTAGGAAGACTGCTTGAGCTCAGGAGTTCGAGACCAGCCTGGGCAACATAGCATGGTTCCCGTTTCTAACAAAATATATATTAGTAGGCTGGGCATGGTGGGTCACGCCTGTAATCCCAGCATTTTGGGAAGCCAAGGCAGGCAGATCACCTGAAGTCAGGAGTTCAAGACCAGCCTGGCCAACATGGTGAAACCCTGTCTCTACTAAAATACAAAAATCAGCTGGGCCTGGTGGTGGGAGCCTGTAATCCCAGCTACTTGGGAGGCTGAGGCAGGAGAATTGCTTGAACCTGGGAGGCGGAGATTGCACTGAGCTGAGATCACGCCACTGCACTCCAGCATGGGTGACTGTGTAAGACTCTGTCTCAAAAAAAAAAAAAAAAAAAGGAAAACAAAACAAAACAAAACAAAAACAAAATATATATTAGCTGGGTGTGATGGTGCACTTTGTAATTCCAGCTATTCCTGAGGCTGAGGTGGGAAGCTCGCTTGAGCACAGAAGTTTGGGGCTGCAGTGAGCCATGATCACACCACTGTGCTCCAGCCTGGGCAACAGAGCGAGACCTTGAGAAAGAAAGACGGACAGAAAGACAGAAAGAAGGGAAGGAAAAAAGGAAGGAAGGAAGGAAACAGACTGTAGAATTGAGCAGGCTTGGATTTCACTTCATGCTGCGTTGCTTGCAAGCTGGGTGATCCTAGCCTCTCTGAGCCTCAAGTCCCTCATCTCCAATCGAAGATAGTATGAAGGCTGGGGCGTAGTCAGGATTATGTGAACAAAGAAAGGAAATGTGGTTGGTAAGAGAACACTTTGCATATAGTATTGCTTAACAAATATTCTCCCAGTCCACGCCTCCACAATCTGCAATCCCAAATTCCATGATCAGATTTCAGGCCCTAGGTGACCCCAGAAAAATCAATGTGTACTGCAATAAATGAGAGAGTCTCACCTCTGATTGCTTTTTCTCCAGGATCTTCCTGGAGTCTCTGCTCTCAGGCTCTGACATCCATAGGTTCCTGGGAGGAGGACAGAGCAAGAGGGCGACTGGATGAAGGCAGGCTAATGGGCATCACAATATCAGGGCAAGAGTATGGTGGGTTCTCAGTGCAGATGCCCAGTGACCCAGGCAGCATTTAAGGGAGCTGTAAGTGTGGATGCCTGAATGGCCTCTTCAGCATCTACCACCGAAGCCTGACCACAGCACCTTACATTCACCATCATCTATAGTCAGTCATTCAGTACACAGCGACTGAAGCCCACTTTGTGCTAGGCCTGTGCTGGCCTGACAGGGTGCAAGTCATGGATCCTGCTCTTATGCTATGTGCCATACAGAGGAAGTCGGCTTTCCCTTCTCTTTCCAGACCTCTTGAGAATACCCCAAATTACCATTTTCCCCATTCTACACGGCTTCCAGGTTGCTCTCTGTCCTGGACCCTTGTCCAAAAGACATATTCTAGTTCATCCATTTCTGTGCTAATGTGTAATCCCTAAAACTGGAGGGGCTCCATTAAGTGGCAGGGGCGGGGGGGTCTCACCAGCATGGAGTGAGGATTTTGGATTACAGATGTTTGGTGTCTTCATAAGGAGAGCCTATTAAAAAAAAAAAAAACTGACATGAGTTCAAGACCAGCCTGGGCAACATAGCAAGACTCCATAACTACAAACATAAATAAATAAATAAATAAATAAATAAATAAATAGCTGGGTGTGGTGGTGTGCACCTATAGTCCCAGCTACTTGGGAAGGTGAGGTGGGAGGATCATTTGAGCCCAGGAGGCAGATCTTGCAGTGAGCCATGATCGCCCCACTGCACTCCAGCTGAGCAACAGAGTGAGATCCCATCTGAAAAAAGAAGAAAGAAACAAAAAACTGATTTTGACCTCATCATCTGCCCATATCTCTTTGGCCATCTCTGTGCAAGACATTGATATAACTGTGCTGTGAACAATTTTAATGAACTCAGATCACAATCTCCAGAAATTAGCAGTGGTAAAATTCAGTTTAGGTAAGAACATGCCATGAGTGGGTACATTCTCAGAAGGAAGAATACCAGTGTTGTAATTGTGAAGTGGAAAAAGACAGTTGTCAAAGGAAACACAGAGGTGGTCATTATTTGCTTGGTCTCCACCTCTTTCTTCTCCTCTCACTTATATTTTGTACGTTTTTGACTTCAGAGTTATCATCTACTCATGGACTGGCAAATTAACTTCTCCAGCCCAGACACATCCTCAGTGTTCCATATTTTTACATCCAACTGCCTCTAAATACTTCCTCCTAGATGTTTCAAAATATCCCAAACTGAAGCTGTGCTCTTCACAAATCCCTTTGCCAAAGCTGGTTCTCTTTCAGAGCTACCTCTATTGGTGAAGTCAACAATATCCATTCTTTTGCACAAAGCACAAACTTAGGAATCATTTCTTTCTCCCTCAGTCTCCCATATATAATTAACCACTCACCTATTGATTGTAATTTTAAAAGTCACTTGAGTCTGTCTACTTCTCTTCTATCTCCTGCCAATACCCTAGTCTAAAATCCCATTTCTTTCATCAGAACTCTCAAGAGTATCCCAGTTGGTCTTCTCGCGTGCAATCTCTCCCTCACTGCAGCCAGAGGAATGTTTTCCAAATGCGCAGCTGATCACATTATCCTGCCATTGACTCTGTGTTCCTGGGTACATACTTAAAACTCTTAGTGGTATCTCCTTGTTCCTATGATAAAGATGACACCTTGGAGCTGAAAGTCAAGTCAACTCCCCATGACTAATTATGTGAACTATGAGTGCAGGAAGAGTCCTTTCTCAAAGCCAAATACAGGGCTGTTATCTGCATAAGAGGTGTGGATACTGGGTAGGTAAAGACAGCAGGTGTTCACTGAAAGTCTCTCTCTCCAAGAGAAGCAGCCTCTCAATGGAAAACCTTACAAGGAATAAACAGTTGTTCAAGGACCTATACAGGTGGGCTGAGATATTGAGTTTAGCAAGAGACTGGGAGGCCAGGTAAAGTTATAGTTATAGAAAAGCTACAACTAAGTGGAATCAGGACATGTGTACCAACTTTATTTCAGCCCCATCAAGATAACACTGGCTGGTGAGGCCAAGGCACTCAATATACACACTGCAGCTGAAGCATGTCTATTCATGGATTGGGGGAAGCTGGGGCTGACAGGAGTTTGGCATGACTTGGTCATAATGAATTTCTGTTGGTTTCTCCCTGCTCAAAAACCATCTGTGAATAATGCCTTCTAGAACTGAACTAGGGTTAGACGTGACCCTGCCCAATCTGTATTTCCTGGGATCCAGCCTTGATTGTTTGTCTTGCCTGAAATTGAGCTCATTTGTCTGTATCAGATCTCCTGGTGTTTTTCTCACCCACCTGCCCTGGATTTTTGTTCTTTCTTTCTTGAAGTTCAACTTTACCTTATAATGGATGCCTCCATTTAAGCCACTGATTGAAGTTCTGGGAGAGAAAGGAAGATTAGACATACTTTTTTTCCTATGCATTCCATCTCCCATGTCTCTCCAGAGATATTAAACAATCAAGCCAGGTCACCCCCCTGTTTAAAAGCTTCCAGTTTTCTGCAGACTGAAGTTCAGGTGCTCAAATGTGGCATATAAAATTCTTTGTAACATAATCTGTATCTTGGAGGGTTTCTTTGCTGCAGACACAGAAACTATCTAGAACAAAAGAATGCATTGGAAAGAGCTCGTAGGATGTAAGGAAAAACTGAACAAAGAGTTCCTGAGAAAGAACTGGAACCAAGAACTGGACAGGAATCCAGGAAATAGGAATGAAGAAACAATGTCTTTAAGACCTGGTGACCAACATGAACCAGCTCCAAGACTTTTCCTTCAACCCCTCCATGACTTAAATTAATAAGAACCCTCCCAGTGTGTGACTTTTGGTGTGGGTACCAATCAAGGTATCTCACTTCCCTTGGGTAAAAGGCAATGATCTAAGCTCAGCCTACTTGGGTAGAAAGAACAGCGCCATTCTTAAGCCCATGCATGGAGCATCCTTGCCTCATGCCATATACCTTAAGAGGTCTCCACTCTAGTCCTTCATCTGCTACGTGCCTTTCCATGAGATAAGGAGGCCACAGGCCAAGGGCACATACCTTCCAGGACCTGAACCCTCCCTCTGACCTTCCTGTTGCTTGCAGAGACTCCAGACTTCTCTGCCCAAGTTGCCTCTTTCTTGGATCTCTTCTCCTAAGGAGAGATTGTGTGCCAATGTTTAAGGAATATAGAGCCTGTGGTCCACTGATCTTCAGTGTGAGTGTTGTGTCGTACTCACACACTTGGAAAAAGCCACTCAGAGTAAGAGATAGAACTGGGAGTAGGAAGAGAAGTGGAGGGCAGACAGAGGGTTGGGATTTAAGAACCATAAGCTAGGAGCCAGCTCTTCCCATGCTGCCAATATTGGCAAATAAATCTGGGAAATAGAGGATTCTAAATCTAAACTTGACCTTCCAGGCCATTATGAACATAGGAGGAGAGTATATGTTTCACTGAGCAGTTTGTTGGATTGCTTTATAATTTTCAGGTACCTAGGTATGTGGTATATTGCCTTTCATTGGTGCCATTACCCTGGCCCCTGCAAATGTGCTAGATGGGTCTGTCAAAGGAAATTAGGGTGCCGCTACTTAAAGAAAGGGCACAAGAGTGGCCCACATGATGCTGACATGCTGTTTTCTCAGATCTGGTGAGCTGGCCCCCATGTGTTCAATTGCCCCAGTGCTTCCAGTCTTGCCTCTAGGGTCTTTTCTCAGCAGAGTAGCCAGAGGGATCTTTCAAAGCATATAACAGATCAGGCCACTTGCCGGGTCAAAAGCCTCCAATGACTCCCCCTGTCTCTTAGAAGAGTAAAAGTCCTTCGTGTGTTTCCCAAAACCTTACATGATATGGATGTATCCCAGCCCCACTCACTCTATAACCCCTCTCTTGCCACTCTCCTGTGGCTTCCTCTGCTCCATCCACATGGTCCTCCTCATTGTCCCTCAGCGACGTCAAGCTCAGCCCTCTGGATCTGCCATCCCAGTGCCTGGAATGCTCTTCCCCGATTGTCCCTGTGGTGAGTTCTCAGGTCCTTCAACTCTCCACTGATGATGCCTTCTCTGACTCAACTAAAAAGGGAGAACCCTATTCCCAAGCGGCATTTTCCTTCCACCTTCCCTACATTCTTGTCCCCAATAACACTTGTCATCACACGGTGCCTTTTACTTGTTGATTTGTATACTGCCTATCTAGACAGACTAGAATAAAATCACAAGGAAACCTGTGTCTGTTTCCCCACTATAGCCCCAGCACCTGAGCCTATAGCCCCCACACCTGTACTGCAAGCACCTAGAAGGGTCCTGAACTCAGAGTCTCAGACTAGGCATTGCCCTAATGTTGAGTAAATGAATGCCTACATGCCCACACCCCTGAGCCTCTGCTCATGGGCCATCTCTACCTAGGATGACAGCATCGCATCCACTTCTCCAATGGTTCTATTTTTTTTTAAATTATGTATGTATGTATGTATGTATTTATGTATGTATGTATTTATTTTTGAGATGGAGTCTGGCTCTGTTGTCCAGGCTGGAGTGCAGTGGTGCGATCTCGGCTCACTGCAAGCTCCGCCTCCCGGGTTCATGCCATTCTCCTGCCTCAGCCTCCCGAGTAGCTGGGACTACAGTCATCTGCCACCACGCCCGGCTAATTCTTTGTATTTTTAGTAGAGACGGGGTTTCACTGTGTTAGCCAGGATGGTCTCGATCTCCTGACCTCGTGATCCACCCACCTCAGCCTCCCAAAGTGCTGGGATTACAGGCATGAGCCACCGCACCCAGCCTGGTTCTTCCTTCAAGGTCTAGCTCAGTGTTGCCTGATCTCGGTGACATCAGAGATAAGGCAACACTTTTTACTTTATCTCCATCTGACATCGCTTTTTGTCCATCTCACCCCAGCAGAATTCTACACCTTCTTTTGGGTACTGCCATCATATTTTACATACACTTCTATAATAATGCTCACCCTATTAAATTACTGTCCTGTTTTTTAAAAAATGTATATAAGAAGTACATGAATACATTCACATTATTAAATATAGGTAAAGTGAAGACGTCTATTACACTCTAAATCTATCTTTCCTTCCCAGAAGGAATCTTGCCTAGGAATTTACATACATATATAGAAATAAAAATGTGAAGTTTTGTTTTGAGTGTGTGTATGTGTGCTTTTTTATATATACATTTTCTATTAGTATTTGCAGCTTCTCCATGAAATACTTTGGACAACTGTCCATTTTATTTTATTTTATTTTTATTTTATGTGGGTACATAGTGGGTGTATATATTTGTGGTATGCATGAGATGTTTTGAAACAGGCATGCAATGTGAAATAACCACATCAGGGAGAATGGGGTATCCTTTCCCTCAATCATTTATCCTTTGTGTTACAAACAATCCAATTACACTATTTTAATTATGAAATATACAATTAAGTTATTATTGACTAGAATCACCCTGTCATTCTATAAAATAGTAGGTCTTATTCATTCTATTTTTTTGTACTCATTAAGCATCTCCACCTCCCCCCACCCTTTCACTACCCTTCCTATCCTCTGGTAGCCATCCTTCTACTCTCTTATGTCCATGGGTTCAATTCAACTCATGGACATTTTATACCTGTATATATTCTCCATTTCGAAAAACTTCCGCATTGAATTACATAGAATTGCATGGCGATTTTGTCAGCCATTCTCCATCTTATAGATATTTAGATGGTTTTCATTATTGCAACAATGCCTCAGTGAATGTTCTTATACCAGTCTCTCAGTGCAGACATATTTTTGTAGACTAGACACCTAAATGGGAAATGGAGGATCTGAAAAGAGTACAGATTTTAATCTACCAATTTGCCCTCTAAAAAGCCTGCAGAAACAACACTTCGCATGAACGCACAGTATTTCCAGTGTTTTTACTGTCTGCATATTTACTGGGATAAAATATCTCATTTAAGTTTTATTTTTTATTTCTCTGATTATTACTGAAGTTGAACATGTTTGTGTCTATTTACTGGAAATTAGATTATCTCCCCCTTTGACTTGTCTGTCCATATTTGGAGGCTCATTTTTCTTTCCTATTGCTGTCAGTATCTTTCTTTCTTTTTTTTTTTTTTTTTTTTTGAGACGGAGTTTCACTCTTGTCTCTTGTTGCCCAGGCTGGAGTGCAGTGGCATGATCGCTTCTCACTGCAACATCTGCTTACTGTGTTCAAGCGATTCTCCTGCCTCAGCCTCCTGAGTAGCTGGGATTACAGGCACATGCCAACACGCCCAGCTAATTTTTTGTATTTTTAGTAGAGATGGGGTTTCATCATGTTGGCCAGGGTGGTCTCCAGCTCCTGACCTCAGGTGATCCACCCGCCTCAGCCTCCCAAAATGCAGGAATTACAGGGGTGAGCCACCGCATTCGGCCTGCTGTCAGTATGTTTCTATGTCTCTGCTTGTCTTACTTGATTGTGAACACTTGTGGGGTGTTCATCACATTAACCTCAGGTTCTCCCTTCCAGGACACACAGCTGGTTCTTAATGAATGTTTATTCAGTTGCGTTATGGAAGTCATAAGTATTACCCTTAACATAGTTGTCACTGTCATCTTCATCATCGTCACTATTCATTTATACTTCCTATATGCTAAGCACTGCCTTAAGAGGTATGCATCCATCTCCCTAATTTTCATATTACCTGACCCAACATGGTCACTATTGGTATCTCTGTTTTGTAGATAAGCAGCCGAGATGGAAACTACCTAGGCTGTCCAAGTACACTGAGCACACTCAGCTCTGGGGAGGTGAGCTTATGAAGCTAGTGCTTCTCCTTCACAGCTATGGTCTTCATCCTGGCTACACGTTGGAATCACCTAAACAGGCTAGGCATGGTGATTCATGCTTATAATCCCACTATTTGGCGAGGCTGAGGTGGGAGGATCACTTGAGACCAGGAGTTTGAGACCAGTCTGGGCAACATAGTGAGACCTCGTCTCTATAAAAGCATTTTTAAAAAATCACCCAGGTGTGGTGGTGCATGCCTGTGGTCCCAGCTGCTCCGGAGGCTGAGGTGGGAGGATCGATTGAGCCGAAGAGTCAAGGCTGCAGTGAGCTATGATCATGCACTACACTCCAGCTTGGGCAACAGAGTGAGGCTATGTCTTTAAAAATAATAATAATGATGATAATAATAATAAAATTTTCAAAATAGAATTACATAAACATTATTTTAAAAGATTCCTTTATTCCAGCCCTACTCTAGGCCAATCGATTCAGAATCTCAGGGAATGGGTCTGGAGAAGTAACATTAAAAAACGAACAAACGAAAAAAAACCCTGAAAGCCTGTAGGTGATTCTGATGCACTGAAATAATGGGAGCCATTGGTCTACATCAGAAGTACGGAAACTTTTTCTGTGAAAGGCCTGATAGTAAATATTTTAGATTTTGCAGGCCGTGAAGTCTCTGTGGTAACTACTCAACTTGGCTGTCGAGACATAGAAAAAAAAATGAGTGTGGTTGTGTTTCAATAAAACCTTATTCCCAAAAACAAATGGCAGCCACATTGGGCCCATGGACTGCAATATTGGCCTCTGAGCCAATAGCACCCAAGAGTTTCTATCATAATACTTTAACAAGCCTGCAATTTAGGACTGTCCCAGTCAAACCATGATCTCTGATCACATTAAGCATCATGGTCATTCTCCATGGATAATGGCTTAAGAATCCTTGCCCGATCTCGGGAGAGTCTGCTTCAGTGGGTCTGGGCCTGGGAGTCTGCATTATAATGCAGGTCATTAAGATGTAGGTAGTAGACCTTATGGACCACACTGGAAGAATCACTGATCTACTGAAGCATAATTGTTCCTGGCAAGCAGCAAAAGCTTGGCTGAAGAAGCAGAACTGGCTCTTATTCAAAAATCCTTCAAGATCACAGATAGGCATTCTGTGCCCCCCGCCTGCCTTATGTTCCAGCATCCTGCCTCCAGCGTTCTGAAACCTTTCACGCCCCAGCATCAAACCCTCCCAGACTGAATGTTGACAGAGAAGAAAGAAAGCTATCCCTCCTCTTTAACTCTGAAATTAGTCAAAGACCAAAGTCCTTGTCTATTTCAAAATATTGAAAAAGAAAGTGACTGTTTAACCACCTACATAATAAAACTGATGCTGGCATTTATCTCTCTCTCTGTGTGTTTGTGTGTGTGTGTGTGTGTGTGTTTCAGCAGTTGTAAAATGGAGCGTCCATTCTCCTGTCATCAGCTTTAAAGCTATGTGGCGGTTGAATGCAATCATTTCTGTTTCCCGACCTCTTTAACATCCATTATTTCTCTGTTGTCCGCATCTAATAGTCACAGTCCTTTTAGTTGTTGATGGCTTGGCGATTACCCGGGCGACCGCTTTAGGATTACATCCAAATGCATCTGAACAGTTGAATTTACTTACTGTTTTCCTCCTAAAAGCTTTTTAACATGATCCAACTGGGATGGTTGCATCAGGAGAATCATTATTTGCAGCTCTCTTTTTTGGGAGATGGAAATAAATTTCCCAAAAGATGAAAGCAAACTGTTCAGTGTAGATCTGCAGTGTGACTTTTTGTTCTCTCTCCTTTTTACATTCCATTTTCACAATTTTCCTCAGGAATGACTCTTCTCTTGGGAAAGAGGAATGTTTTAAATTGCACAATTGAGTCAAATCAATATTTAGAGTGGTTTGAACTTTCAGCCTTTTGCTGGATTTTGGCAGTATCATTTTACACTATAAATCCCTTTTCCCCGGTAACCTATAATATTAATATTAAACATTATTCACAGCTTTCTAACACCCCCCAATTTCACTCAGCTATCAGCAAAACAAATAGTACCCAAGAGTTAAAAAGTTGCTATTCTTCTTCTAAAGCGCAAGCACTTTTATGTTAAAATGGTATTGCTGTGTGTTCTCAATATCTATATACCTACCTACCTGTGCGTGTAGTAGCTTTCAACATTGTAATTAGACATTGAAACTGCACAGTGCAAGCATAATGCACACACAGAGATTTGAAAAGCAGCTGTGACAAGTGCATGGTATGGTAAAGCAACTTTACAATAGCTAGGACAAATTCTACAATCTATTCATGGAGGGTTTCAAATAAAAAATTAGGTAGAAGAATCTGAACCCTTTCATGCAGGAGGATTGCATGGATGATGAAATCTCTCATACCTCTCCTCTCTGGTAGAGTTATTTGAAGATGGTGTTTAATACTGGAAGGCTAATAGCATGGGGAAGCCAATCTTCTTGGGTTGAAATCCCAGCCTAGCTGCTATGTGATCTGGGGCAAGTTGCTTTACCTCTCTGAGGCTCAGTGACTGTTACATTATAGGAATAATAGGAAGACATTCACATCATGACGTTCTAGTGAGGATTAAGTGAGGTCCCAGATGTCAGGCGTCAGACACAGCTTCCTCATGTGAGAATTGTAACCACAGTGTAATGATGAGAAGGAAAAGAGATAATTATTACCAGGGAGACCGTCTGAAACACGCGCAGCAATTACAATCTTCCCTTATGAACTGGCTTGGTTAACAGCATCTACATCCACTCCGCTATGCTAGTAAAAAATTGAGAAGCTGTACTTTAAACCCCTGCCCTTCTTGTACCCCCACCTTCCATGATTAATTGGTCCCCAAATTGTGCGATTCGTCCTCCCAAGTAACTTTCAAATTCTGCCTCCCCCTCTTCATTCTACCTGCCACTACCTCAGCCCAGGCCCTTACTAGCATTTATCTGGATGAATGCAAGAACCTCTTAACCAGTTTCACTGTCTTCAGCTAGGATCCTCCATGAATCATTACTAGCCATAATTTGCAGAATAGGAAATTGAGGCACAGAGAAGTTTGACAAATAGCCACAAATCACACAGCTGGTAAGTGGTGTTGCTGGAATCCCAACCCAGGCTGTCTGGTCTCAGAATTTTCTGCTCTGTTTTGGAATACTGGGTTCACTGCGTCATGTGGATAAAGAAACCCAGCGGTGGCTTTAAGCCTCATGTTTGTACTTCTGGTGAGTCCAATTTCTCCATTGACAAATCTTTCATCAGAGCTGTTACTTGATTCTGTAAGAGCTTCAAGGAGTAGCCAAGGGACCATTGCGCAGGAAGAGAGAGGGAGGAGGAAAAGACGGAAGCCGTGGAGCTTTCAGCCCCACACCCCCATTCTCTGGAGAGGGGAGAAGGGCTGGTAGTGGAATTAATCATTGATCTTTCCTATGTGATGGAGCCTTTACAAAAATCCCTGAACTATGAAGGTTGGTGGAGCTTCTGGGTTGGTGAACACATCTGAGTGCCAGGGATATGCACCCCAACTCCATGGGGATGGAAGCTGCTGCACTTGGGTCTTTTCCAGACTTTGCCCCATGCATCTTTTCATCTGGCTATTCCTCCCTTTCCTTTATTATATCTCTTGTTAATTACATGGTAAATGTAAGTTAAAAAAAAAATAGGAGGGATCTAGATTAGGGATGGGCAAGCTAGGGATACAATATCCATTTCAACATTCCACGAGTCTAGTCCACTGGATGGGGCCAGGCAGGGGGCATTTGCAGGTTGGGATGATGCTTGGATTCTGGTAGGAAGTAGGCTGCTTGCTCAGGCAGATGTAATGTTGCAGGACCATAGTGTCAATCATCCATGTCCCATTGAAGGATACAACCTGATGGAAGCTGGGACCGAGAGCTTTATTATGTCCTGTGGTCACCGGCACCAGAGTGGCAGGGAAGGTAAACTGAGACACTTAAGACCCTGGACAGGATTGATTGCTGACCAGTCTACAAATCTCAACGCTGTCCTGGGAGACTGACTGTCGTCTGTGCAACCATGATTCTGCAAAAGACACTGAGAGCCCATGCGGCTGTGTAATTTGTATATCAACCTGCTCTAAAGGCTGTGGGTGTAGCATTAAGAACACATCTAGAGAGCTTGACATATTACGATCTTGGCATTTGCTTGCTCAGGGTCTACCGTGGCATTTCTCAGCTGTGTCTGAGAGATGTCAGTAGCTGTTACAAGAGATGAAAAAGAAAGGCAGGGGGTAGCATCATGGTGAAAAGTATCAGAAAAAAAATGACCTCTACCCTTTCTGAATTTAAAAAGGCAGCATGATATCACTGACTTTGGAATTCATAAGGCATCTTAGCATTAATGTTCTGGGGTAAAGAATTCTTCTTTAGTTTAGTTTAATATATTCTTGCCTGTACTTATTTGACCGAAGAACTGCTTTTACCCAGAAGAGCCAGAACATATTGAAAACATTATCCCTTGGGATTCGGTTTGGGAAATACTAATTTAGTTGAATGTAGCACTAGAACTCGCAGTACATAAGAAGGCAGAAAATGAGCAGGCTCACCAGTGTAGACTGTCCACACTGGTGGATTTTACCTGGTTCCCAGGATTCTCCACACTAGATCTGAGCTCTGCTAATGTGGGCACCATGTCTATCTTGTTCACTACTCACTCTTCCTAAGCCCTTGATGGCTGAATTTTTTGGTACGTCCGACACCTTCTTTAGAACAACTATTGTTCACGAATTTTCCATCTCTCTTGACATTGTCATCTTCTTTACTGTTTTCCTGCACTTTTATAACATCCCAAGTTCTCTCTCACATGGATTATATTTTTATGCATTGAAGCTGACCTTTTCCTTGACCACATTTAATGCATATTTTAACTCTTTATTTTATTTTGTTCTCTACACAATCTGGCTTACCACAACCAACCATTTATTCATTTCAGTTCATTTTTTATCATTTCAGCTTTATTTTACATTACATCAAAATTACATTTTTGAAACTTTATGGAGACCATAAAACATTTGCTTTCAAAAAATTACTCTTGTTGCCTATAGTATCTTCTCCATAGGCATATTCTACCTGTGTTTTATGATTTCTATAGCCTTCTTTCTTGCTGCACAAGTTTTGGCTGTGCTTATATTTCCTCATGTAAGGACAGGAAATTTTTTTTTTTTTTTTTTTGAGATAGAGTATCGCTCTATCACCCAGGCTGGAGTGCAATGGCGTGATCTCGGCTCACTGCAACCTCTGCCTCCCAGGTTCAAGCAATTCTCCTGTCTCAGCCTCCTGAGTAGCTGGGATGACAGGCACTTGCCACCACGCCCAGCTAATTTTTGTGTTTTTAGTAGAGACAGGGTTTTACCATGTTGGCCAGGCTGGTCCTGAACTCTTGACTTCAGGCCATCCACCTGTCTCGGCTTCCCAAAGTGCTGGGATTACAGGCATGAGCCACGGTACCCGGCCCAGGAAAAAGTTTTATTCAGTCCTGCTGTTTGTCCGTGTTAGTGTCTGTAGATCCATCTTTATTTCCCTTCTTTATTTACTTGTGGACCCTTCACTTCACTTCTGATTGCTGTTAGAACCTGTCTCTTCTATCAGTGATATTCGCCACCCTGAATCAGATTTTTGGCATCTTGGAAGATGTTTAGCCAGTGTGGCTCTTTAAGACTCAAGAGGATTTTCCTATCTCAGCTTCATGTAGAGAAATTTATATATGTATATATATGTGTGTGTGTGTGTGTGTGTGTGTGTGTGTAAACATTACACAATACTTACTGGGGTGCTAGGCACTGTTCCAAAGCCTTTTACATTCGTTTAATCTGCACAGTAACCCTCTGAGATTGGTACTGTTAGTATTCCCATTTGACAGATGCAGAAATGAGTCACTTTAATTCATCCAACATCGCACAACTAGTAAGTGTCTAAGTCAAAATTCAAATGTAAGCAAACTGGTGCTGAAGTCTGTGCTGTTAACTACTACAATATGTTTCCTCTTCATTCCTTTCTTGCAAAATAAAAAAAAGAGTAAAAAGCTATAGCTGCCTTGATTTACCTGTTTCTATGCTTTCCTGCTTAAAAGAATACATGATTGCTGTGTTCCACAACTGGGCATCATAGTCCTGCATAAGTGTAGGAAGTACTCATTGGCTAATTAGAGGAATGGAGGGCTAAGTTGCCATGAGCACCTCCTAACAGAGTTCTTGCATGATGGGGAAGGCTTCCTGCCTCTGGCTGGCACAGGGTACTCATCTCTAAGCCCCTGTAGGTCAGAAGTTGTAGCAGAAGTGCCTGGCTTTATTTTTCTGCATCAAGGACTCTTCTCTTCTTTGGTTAGTGAAAATTCCTTGAGGGCCCAGAAGATTTCGATCAATATTTTTTTGTTCCCAAGACTGCAGCAACCTTTCATTTATTGGCGTGTGTATATGTTCATGAATATTCCAGTGGGAAGTTGGTGGAAAGGGAAGCTAGTCATTTGGCAGTTGGTGTCTTGCCCAGGAAGTCTCCCTTATCTAGTTTAATCCTTAAAACAACCTTGAAGGATGCTGTTATCAACCCTGCTTTCCAGGTGAGAAGATGAGAGCTCAGAGTGCTTAAGAAGTCATCCAGGTCACACAGCTAGTAAATGAAAAAGGCAGAATGCAAGCCGTGATCTCGTCTCCAAAGCCCTGTTTTCTCAGCTATTACTCACTTCCTTCAGTTTCCAGTCAGTTCATTTTAATTCCGTGTACTTAATTCAATCTTAACGAAGATGCATTTGCTGAACTCCTTTTATATGAGTAAGAACTGGACCTTGGACTCAAAAAGTTCATGATGAGAAGCCAAAGGTAGAAGGTGGTGATGATGGACCATGAGCGGTGTAACAGAGACTGCAGGATTTGGGCAAAAGTGGAATTTCTACTTTTGTGCCTGGTTTGAAAATGTCTGATGATGAGGGCACTCAGAGCAATGCTTGAGGAGAGGCATGACTCCTGCTCCAACCAGATGTGAGGCAATCACCTGAGCAGTGGCAGCACTGCAGAGCCTGGAAGTCCAAGATCAAGGTGTCAGCAGGGCTGGTATCTCCTGAGACCTTTCTCCAGGCTGTTAGATGGCTGCTTTATCCTTGTGTCTTTCCATCCTCTTCCCTTTAGGTGTCTGTGTCTTCATCTCCTCTTCTGTAAGGACACTGTTCAGATTGAATTAGGGCATAGCCTAATGACCTCATTTGAACTTAATTACCACTTTAAAGGCCCTATCTCCAAATACAATCATAACAAATGAATGTAGGAACAAACTTCAACAAATGAATGTTAGGGAGGAAGCAATTCAGTCTGTAATAGTCTAGAGCCAATGGCAGGTCCAAGTGGCAACATGAAAAAGGATAGATTGTCGACCATATAGCACAACTCTTGGAATGTTACTTAAAGGAATTGGGACATAATTCTTCCTCTAGGCCACCATTTCCGTGCATGGAACATGCGTCACTGAATATGTGTGTGGTTGTATGTGTGACACAGTTTTAAGTGGTACTAGGACACAGCATTCAACAACATTGAATCCTGGCTTGGTGCAGTGGCTCATGCCTAGAATCCCAGCACTTTGGGAGGCCCAGGTGAGAGGATCCTGGGCCTTGAGAGGATCCCGGGAGTTTGAGACCAGCCTGGGCAACATAGTGAGACCCCCATCTCTATTAAAAATAATAATAAAAAAATAGCCAGGTGTGGTGGTGCATAACTATAATTTCAGCTACTTGGGAAGCTGAGGTGGGAGGATCACTTGAGCCCAGGAGTTCAAGGCTGTAGTGAGCTATGTTCACACCACTACACTCTAGCCTGGGTGACAGAGCGAGACCCTGTCTAAAAAGTAAAAAAATAACATTGAATCTCGCAGCAAGAAAGTCATTCTCTTTCCATTTTTCTTGCAGTTCTTTAAGGAGAATGTGTTAGTTGATCATTACTACGTCTCTCATACCTCTCTGCCCTTTGTTAATGTCCCGTATTGAGAAAAAACGGAGATAAGAAGCCTTGAGAAATAATGATATCTAGCTAAAATTGGAGACTACTCTTTTGTTTTCAGCTTATTTAATTTTTATGATCGCCTTTTATTTGTGGCAAATGATTCTGGGCTTCTGCTTGTGATATTGACATAATAATTATTATCTTATTATTTCCTTATTTTCTAAAGGTAGTCATGTGTTTAAAAAGCGAGTTAAAGAAAATATTGAAAAAAGCACAATAAGTCCTGTAAGTAATGACACATATTAGGAAGGCGGAATGAAAAGCTAGAAGGCTGGGAAGTGCTGCTGAAGGTGACGGGGGAGGAAAAAGGTGGACCTGCTGGGAATTCTGGAGGTCTACATCCGGAGAATGATGTAGCTGTGAGTAGATGTGCCCGTGCATTTGTACTAGTTGCAGTGGGGAATGCGTGCCTCTGTGTGTGTGTGTGTGTGTGTGTGTGTGTGTATGTGTGTGTCCTTGAGCGGAAAAACACAGTTTTTCCTCTGCTTTTACCTCACAACAGTCAACCCAGAAGAGGGCTGTGACCCCACGTGTGGATTTTCCCCCACACACCAAGCAAGCAAGCAAGCAGTTCTGCAGTGGACACCAACTGCACGACCACCAATTCCATTCTGACACCATCTACCTGGAGATAGCGTCAGATTCCACAGCTTGAGGCTGGGCTCAAGCCCCAGGTCATTTTACCTGTGCCTCTAACTGGTTGGCTACAAATCGGGCTTCTCACAACCCCCTCCTTTAAGTTTGATTAATTTGCAGAAGCAGCTCATAGAGCTCAGGAGAATACTTAGGTTTACTGGTTTATTATAAAGGATGTTACAAAGGATACAGATGAAGAGGCGCACAGGACAAAGCATGTGGGAAGGAGTGAGGAGCTTCCGTGCCCTCCCTGGGTGCACCATCCTCCAGGAGCCTCGCCCTGTCCAGCTGTCCATGAGCCCCCTGAACCCTGCCCTTTGGGTTTTAAAAGAGGCTGTATTATGTAGGCATAATTGATTAAACCATTGTCCATTGGTGATCAACTTAATCTTCTGCCCTCTCCCCCCTGGAGACTGGGAAGCGGGGCTGAAAGTTCAACCCTCTAATCTGCTTTGGTCTTTCCGGTAATCAGCCCCATCCTGAAGCTACCTAGGGGCTGCCAGCCACCAGTCCTCTCATTAATATACAAAAAGACATCACTTTGGAGATCCTAAGAATTTTAGGAGTCATATGCCAGGGAAGAGGTAGAAGACTCTCTCTCTCTCTGTATCTCTCTCTCTCTCTCTCTTTTTATATATATATGTATGTATTTTTTTACAATGTCACAGTCCTCATACCCTGAAATCATCCCATAAGCTGAGATGAATTAGTAGGATTAGATATGCCTTGGTTTTCACTCTATAAACAGGATTGAACATGTCCACACACTCTTAGGTATGAATTACATAATGGCATGAATTCATGTTTCTCTAGAAGCAAATAGCGAATGATAAATAGTCATTGAGCACATTTCACATGCTAGGCACTGTGGAAAGTACTGCAGCTACCACATGGATTAAGACAGACAGGGTCCCAGCTAAGGGGTCAAAGACTCGCATGTGATTCCTTCCGCACCACTCACTAACCAGGCACCCTCCGCCGAGCAATTTGAGCTCCTTGAGCCTCAGCATTCTTGTGCGTCCAGCGGACAGAGGCATACCCCATGCATATTGCTCTGGTGATAAATGAGCGGAGGTGTATGAAGGCACTGCCAATTGTGTGAAGGCATGCATCCAGTGTTATTACCGTGAGCCTTACATTCTGAGTTTCAAAAGTGCCATTCAGAGAATCCTTGCCTTTATGGCCCCCAGAAGCATATGAAAGATAGAGCTTCTACTCACAAGGCCTAATTGCATAACTTGAGCAATTTAGCTGGAAATGTTAAACACTGTCTGCATCCTGGAGCTGGAATGGAGGGAACCACGTGGATAGGAGGTCGGGGATCTCCTTTAGGGAGCATTGAGTTTAAGGAGACTGGCACCCTCTGTGTTCATCCAGAGGGGTGTGGTGGATTAATACAGTGCAGATCCTGAGTTTTAATAATGAGCCCAACAAGCGTGCAAGGCTCCAGGGAAAATAATTGAAAGGAAACTCTGTAAGTCAGACTTGGTTCCTCCAAACGCATTTGCAATCTCCCTTCCTGTGGGGGTGGGGAGTGGGGAGAAAACTTTAGGTTAACAAGTTAATGACACCTGCCTACTGTGCCTTTAATTACCCTGCAAACCTCAAGCAGAGACTGACAACTGCAAGAGCCATATGCAGATTTCAGGGCTGTCTACACACAGATAACACAGCCTCCTCCCACAAGCTTTCCTGACAAAGACGAGCATGATTCCAGGAAGCCCACCTTCACAGGGCAAGTGAAACTAATGATTTTTTTTTTTCACAAATTGTCTCTTTTAATCTTCAGAACAGACCCTGAGTGGTCAATATTATTGTGTTTATTTACCCAGGGGGAAACTGAGGCTTAGAGATATTAAATATGTCAAAGATCACACAGACCAGAAGTAAGACAGTTGGGACGAGAGCTCCGGTCTCTCTGGCCAAGAACCTGTGTTCACGCAAGGATTTCATGCAGCTGCGGAGGGCCCCACTCACTCTCCCTCTCCCTCCCTCCTCTCATCTTCCCTCCCTCTCTTTTGGTCTTTCTCTAATCTCTTCTATTGCCTCCCTCTCTGTTTTCTGTTTTCCCTCCTTCCTCCCCACCCCACACACTTTCTTTCTTTCTCTCTTTCTTTTTCCTCTCTCCCTTTCTTTCCATTCTCCCTCCCTCCCGTCTCTTTCTCTCTTTCTTTTCTCCTTCCCTGCCTGCCTTCCTGCCTGCCTGCCTGCCTGCCTGCCTGCCTGCCTTCCTTCCTTCCTTCCTTCCTTCCTTCCTTCCTTCCTTCCTTCCTTCCTTCCTTCCTTCCTCTTCCCCAAGACAGGTCATAGAAACCAGAACTCCTCTTTCCTAAAGCCAGCCATGAAATCTAAAAATATTAGTTTGACCTGCTGGGTAAACTAATGGCCATAAAGAAATGATCTGACCTACATTGACTATAGATCATAAGACCCCCATTCCAGAGAGGGTTGTGTCCCACACCCAGAAGGAAGGAATACTGCTCAGAGAGGCCAAGAAAAACCTAGACAGAGAGGCCTTGCTGCATGTCCCCACTCAGGCTATTGGCATTCCATCGGACCCTTTTTGTCCAATCCTATTTCTACTCGGCTGTCTACCCTTTGTTGAATCTAGCATGAAAATGGACAACTTCTTCTGTATCTTTGAGTCTTCGTTCTGAATACTCCAATGTAAAAAAGTTATTCTTATTACTTCTTAATTATTATTATTTTCTTTTGCAACAGAGTCTCATTCTGTCACCCAGGCTGGAGTGCAGTGGCACAATTTCGGCTCAATGCAACCTCTGCCTCCTGGGTTCAAGTGATTCTCCTGCCTCAGCCTCCTGAGTAGCTGGCATTACAAGTGCCCACCACCACGCCTGGCTAATTTTTGTGTTTTTGGTAAAGATGAGTTTCACCATGTTGGCCAGGCTGGTCTTGAACTCTTGACCTCAAGTGATCCGCCTGCCTCAGCCTCCCAAAGTGCTGGGATTACAGGCGTGAGCTACCACACCTGGTTCCCATGTATACATGTTAAATGAAGATGTTGCCTTTTCTCCTAGGAATCTGCCTCATATCAGAGAACCTTTAGGGAGCCAAGGGCTTTGCCCTCAACAGTCCTCACCAACTCTCATGCTTCTTGGACTCTGAACTGGGATATATTTCTGTGCTCTTTTTTGCTCTCTGTGCTTCTTTGCTCTCATGTGGGGACCTTTATCTCTGGAGATCATTCCCGGTTTAAGGTGGGGATTTCCAATTTACTAAATGTCTGCTTTGTCTAGCTTCTTTAACACTGTTCATCTTGCATAACATATGTTGCTAGCTGTCTTCAGACAATTCCATGAAGTTTATTGGAAAAAGTGAAGTAACCCACAGGACAGGGCACCTAGCGTAAGTCCTGGGTCTCTAGTTTGCTGTGTTACCTTGGGCAAGCCCTTTCCTCTCTCTAAACTTCAGAGTTCCCAGCTGTAAAAGATATTCTCCCGAGATGCTTTCAGCTCTTCCATCTGCATGTAAATCCTGATACATAAGACGCTCCCCTCAACAATCCATGATGACCATGTGGTCTTTCTATAATGATCTGTGAGAGCAGGTGGAAGTCTAGGGTCTCCAAATTTACAAGAATTAAGTGAGATAAGTCATTCTGAATGCTTATCACAGCACTTGGAAAAGCTAATTAATGTTAATACTTGCTGCAATTATTATTTAGCATGCACCTCCAATGTCCTAAAAACATCACACAGAGAAAAATATACAGCAACTTCCAGAAGATTTAAGCAATAAGATCTGAGGAAAAAAGCAGTTCCTATGATGATGTGTATAACATCCTGATGGAGAATTTCAGAATTAAGTTCAGAATGAAGGGGATTGTTCTTTCTCAGGAAGACCAAATTTAAGACTTCAGGAAGTGTGGTTCTGATCATCTGGGGACAAGGAGATCTTGATTTTTGGTTTGGGACTTTCATGTATGTTCCTGTGCATGACACTGGTCAAATATTCACCACTCTGGACCCAATTAACTTGCCTGGAAACCTCAAAACAGACTCTAACATGTATATGCGATTTACCAATATATATATAAAAAATACAACAGAGTCTAGTATTTATTTTCTTATTCATTACTTGTATTACCATTTACTGTGGATATTTTATGCAAGTGTAACAATACCACCATTTTGTGGTGGTTGCGGTAACATCCACCACAAAATCTCCATAATTTTAAATAATTTCTCACTCATAAAACATGCCTATCATGTGACGGCAGAAGTGCACTGCTCCACAGAGGCATTCAGGGATCTACACCAGGGGAGGCTCCCTTGTGACACAGATTTCTACCACCACAAAGACAAGGAAAAGGAAAGCTTAGCAGAAAATGCACGTGCTCTTAGGGTGATACACGTCACTTCCTCCTACATGTCATTGGTCAAAGCAGGTCATATGGCCGTGCCTGAGATTTAGCAGGTGGAGACAATCCTACCAGGTGCCCTGGGCAAGAGGAACAAATATTTGTGAAGGGTATCTCCTCAGGGTATAAACACAACACCATACCTGACTGGTTGGATTTACATCATAATGTATCCTCACTTCCATGAGAAGGAGGGGGGGGGGGGGGGGAGAGAGAGAGAGAGAGAGAGAGAAGGAGGAAGAAGAAGAAGAGAAGAAGAAGAATGCATTAAGATTCCTTGTTTTTCACAAGGAAGCAAACTCTCCTCCATTCGAATTAACTTCCCCTCCCAATTGACTCAGTTTACCTAACAAGGCAAGAGCTAAACATCTGTTTCCCATGAATCCTTGTCAATTTTCATCAAGGGGCCAGGGAAGTAGGTGGTTCAGTGTCAGAACCAGTGGCCAGCAGACCAAGTTGGGTTTTTGAGAACAATTGGTCCGAAAACCATTGGTGCAAGAGGAATGGCTATCTTCAGCAAAATGGAAAGATAAGAACTGGGTACTGGAGTGGGTCAGCACCAGGTCATTATTTTGGTGGTAATTACCCCCATCAGGGTCCAGAGTTTCAAGAGAGTCTCTGAACTGAGGACTGGGATTCTGGCTATGGGTTCCACCAACTCATAGTCAGGAGCAGGGGGCACAGAGGTGCTCTGGGAGCCATCGCAAGGTAACAAAGCTGTGTGTTTAGACAGTGCTCTTTCATCTAGTGTGAGATGGATGTTTCTGACTGCTCTTTACCTACCTTTGACCACAGAAAGGTGTTTTCGCTTCTCTTCAGCAGAGAATCTTGACTCCTTGCTACCTCTTTACTGGCCTCTGAAGTCATGGGCATTTCCAAGGGCTGGACTAGATGTTCTATGGGGAACTGACAAAAATTAGATCTGATTGTTCTGTGTTGTTCCTATGACATTAAATTCAGAGCTACCCAGCACCGCCAGATCACCATTATCTTTTCTTAAATTTGATGAGTTGTTTTTTTTTTTCTATCCTCCAAAATTGCTCTTTAATGTGAATCATTCATGAGAGAGGGTCAGGGCTCTCAGCAGGGAGGCAGCCTGCTGAGGTCAGAGAGGAAGGCACAGGATTTGAAGTTAGACTGGCTCAGCCCCAAACCTCAGCTCTGGCATTGAGAAGATGTGTGGCTGTGGCTAAGTGATTTAGCCTTTGTGAGGTTCAGTTTTCAGCTAGGAGGATAAAGGAGATGATATTTGTAAAGTACTTTACTTTGCCTAGCTCACAGCAGGAACTCAAGCAATGATGATAATTAGGAAGATCTGGGCACTAGTAGGGGAAACTCCGACACTCTTTTTGGGTCATGGTGGCTGGGAACTGAGGGGCACAATGACTTGGTGGGCACAGAGGCTATCAGGGAAGATGTCACATGCACCTGCTGCTGGAATTATGGTGGTAGCCTAGTTCTGGGTGTTACTCACTAATCTAGCTAAGGCTAGCAATACCCACCAATGCTTAGTCTTGAAAAGTTTCCCGCATAATAATCCTCAGACTTCTTATTTTAAAATCTTCAAATCCTGTAAACCTAGTCACTATCCCCTGGCTAAATGTCTTCCACTCTGTAGAACCATTGCATGTGGGTGCATATGGAAGCTCTATTTTCTTTCCTCTCCTCTTAAGTGTTTTTGGGATGAATAATATGCTGATACATTGTAGCTCACCTTGGCTGAATATACAGAAAGAAGCGGCATGCTAACCGTCTGATGGATTTGATTCATTTGGGCAGTGAAGCTTTGCAGGTTGGGCCAAGGGTTCTCAATGACCTGGCTTGTCTGTTTACAGGGTTCAGGCTCACTGGACATTTGATAACAATCTCTTCAGAGTATAAACACAACACCATACCTGACCGGCTGGATTTACATCATAATGTATCCTAATTTGCATGAGAAAGAGAGAGACAGAGAGAGAGAGAGAGAGAAGAATGCATTAAGATTCCTTGTTTTTCACAAGGAAGAAAACTCTCCTCCATTTGAATTAACTTCCCCTCCCAATTAACTCAGTTTACCTAACAAGGCAAGGGCTAAACATCTGTTTCTCATGAATCCTTGTCAATTTCTATCAAGGGGCCAGGGAAGTAGGTGGTTCAGTGTCAGACCCAGTGGCCAGCAGACCAGGTTGGAAGTTTTTGAGAACTATTGGTCAAAAAACCATTGGTGCAAGAATGGCTGTCTTAAGCAGAATGAAATGGGAAGATAAGAACTGGATGCTGGAGTGGGTCAGCACCAGGTCATTATTTTGGTGGTAATTACCCCATCAGAGTCCAAAGTTTCAAGACAGTCTCTGAGCTGAGGACTGGGATTGTGGCTGTGTGCTCCACCAACCCACAGTCAGGAGCAGGGGGCACAGAAGTGCTCTGAGAGCCATTGCAAGGCAGCAAAGATGTGTGTTTAGACAGTGCTCTTCCCTCTAGTGTGAGGTGGATGTTTCTGACTGACCTTTACCTAATGTGTGCACACTGGTGGGTGCTATTAGCAGCCTCTTATTCAGTAGACAGAGCTTCTCCCTGCCACTGCCCTGCTCCCAACCTCCTAAAAAATCACAAAGGACATCATTGTGTTTCCCACAGTAATGAACCATGACACATAGACATTTATTTGTCTGTTGCTTCTTAAAAATTTTTCATGATAATGCAGATCAGCATACACTCAGCTCAGCATTCTCTGTTATGTAAATATCCTAGCAATGACAAGTTCAACATCTGTATCAATATTAGTATTATAAAATGTATACCTATTTATAATTGTACAGGTATACTTTGTGGAGTAGTTCACATTATATTGTCATATTTAATCTTCACTGTGACCTTGTAGAATTGGTCCAGATTGAGCATTCCAAATCCCCAAATTCAAAATCCCAAATGCCCCGAGATCTGAAACTCTGAGTGTCAACATGATGTTCAAAGGAAGTGCTCATTAGAGCACTTTTGGATTTTGGATTTTCAGATTTCGGATGCTCAGCCAGTAAGTACATGATGGAAATATTCCAAAATTTGAAAATATCCAAAATCAGAAACACCTCTGGTCACAAGCATTTTGGATAAGGGGTACTCAACCTGCACTTGATAGGTGGGAAAACTAAGGCTCAGGGAGGTTGGGTAACTTATCCAAGCTTATCCAAGATTCTCTGCTAAAGAGGAGAGCAAACACCTTTCTGTGGCCAAAGGTAGGGCCCTTCACAGGTACTTGCTTCTCTTGCCCAGGGTACATGGTAGGATCATCCCCACCTACTGAAACTCAGGTGTGGCCATATGACTTGTTTTGACCAAAGGCATGTAGGAAGAAGTGACGTGTATCACTCTAAAAGCTGGTGCAGGCTGGGCGCGGTGGCTCATGCCTGTAATCTCAGCACTGTGGGAGGCTGAGGTGGGCAGATCATGAGGTCAAGAGATCAAGACCATCCTGGCCAACATGGTGAAACTCCGTCTCTACTAAAAATACAAAAATTAGCTGAATGTGGTGGTGCGCACCTGTAGTCCCAGCTACTCAGGAGGCTGAGGCAGGAGAATTGCTTGAACCTGGGAGGCGGAGGTTGCAGTGAGCCGAGATCACTCCACTGCATTCTAGCCTGGTGACAGAATGAGGCTCTGTCTCTAAAGATAAAGAAAGAAAGAAATAAGCTAGTGCATTTCTTGCCAAGCATTCCTTTTCCTTGCCTTTGTGGGGGTCATGCAGGTAGAGCTGAACCTTCATCTGTCTGTATGAAGAAGAGAGATGCAGGTCTGGGCCAGGTAAAGCCTCCATCTTACTGTGGAGTGTATTACAGGAGTTTCAGGAAACATCTCACTGGGGCCAGGGTAGAAGGCCACAGTCCTACTCAGAAAACGTGAGAGAGAATTAAAATCGAGTTTGATGGCAATCTGAGAAGTCCTCTCTGAGATTTAATCAGGTCCTGATGGAGTAGTCAGATTGAATGCTGCCAATTGGGAGGCAACACAAGTTGTTGCAAGGAAAACAGCCCCATTAAAGCTTTGCATTATACATGTTCTCCAAGCTATGTAATTGTGGCTGTGTGATTCCTAGCAAGTGACCAAACCTTTCTGAAATTTAATTTCCTCATCTGTTGGAGAAAGGGGCTGAGCCAGGGGCTGCACCACTGCCTGTTATTTGTGCAGTATCTGGGCATCAGCTCAGAACAACCCCTGGGGATTTTCCGTTTGTCAAAAGAAGAAAAAGAAATCAGGTCCCAAAGTGATGGTAATATTTTTAGATTGCATTTCTTCCTGCAGGCTTTTTGGTTGACTTAGATGTGGGCTTTGGGGCAGGGCAGCAACACGAGTGAGCTAAAGAGGCCAGCAGGAGAGAGCTCCTTGGCTGAGAACACTGGGGGTGACATGGCTCACAGGCACAGCAGGAGGTGAACGGCTCTGTGGAGGCTGTGGCTAAAAGGTCTTAATGGATTGTGCTCTCTCCTGCCTCATGATTACAGGATTCTTTCCTGTCCATCATGTCTTGGCCAGTGCTAAAGAATTGCTGAATTTCCGCTGCACCCTCTCACTCTCCAGGGCAGAGGCAAATCTACTCGGCTAGAAATTGGTTCTGTTGTATCCTTTGCCTCTACTTTGTTCTACAGGGAAGCAGATATTCTGGAATCTTGGCTTTGGAAGCGTCGTCAGAACACCTGACTCAGTCCCTTTCTGGTGCAGATGGGGAAACAGGCCCAGAGAGGGAAAGGGAATAGGTGAGGTCCTAGAAGTAGAACTGCTGAATTGGCTCCTGGTGTCCTGACGATCAGTTCAAATAAGTGAATGTCAAGGAAGGATGATTTTTCTGGCCCCATTCATTGTCCCAGTTCCAACCTGGGGGCTGGGAGGAAGGTGGGTTCTGGCTTTGAAGCCTTGGACTGAGGTGGGAGGCCTGAGGGTCACACCTTGCCAAGGGAAGTGGAAAGAATGTGATTCAAAAGATGAGTTCAAGTTGTGATCAAGCAGAGAAACCCAAAGAAGCGATCCTAAGCCTCAGGTTCAAAGAATGAGACAGAGACAGAACCTGGGACCTAGAAAAAGGCGATGGCAGAGTGGAGGCGAGGGAGAGGCCTTGTCAGAGTGGCAGGTTCAAGGGTTCAGGGTGGCAAATGAGGTGGGGCTGTATTTGGGCTGCTTTTTCCCTTCCTCCTTCCTTTCCCTCCCCTTGTCCCCCACTCTCTCTTCTTCCCTCCCCTCCTCTCTCCTTGCCTCTCTCTCTTTTTCTTGAATATTGATCACAGAGTGTGATATGTGATTTGCTTACAGAAATTCACCAAGCCAGAAAAGGCAAAACCATTTCCACAAAACATTATCTTTTATGCCTAAGAATGAAATAAAGTAGGGCGGAGAGGGTCCTTTAGCTACTTATACTGGAAAAATAGGCATGGTACAAAAACTTGGGTGAGAAAACCCAAATTAATTAACCAAGTCATTCATTAATGCATTGATTGAACGGCATGACTAATAGTTGCCAGGTTTCCATCTCCATCCTCCTCTGACCGTGTGAAGCAGGCAGAACACATAAACCCTCTTAGCCTGATCTGTGAAGATCATGATAACACCTCACTGGAATTTGATAGGATTAAATTGGTTACTCCAGGAAGGTGAACACATTTTAATATCTTTCAAACGCGCTAGTATTATTATTACTATTATTATTTTATTTTATTTTTATTTTTTTTGAGATGGAGTCTTGCTCCGTCGCCCAGACTGGCGTGCAGTGGCACAATCTTGGCTCGCTGCAACCTCCGCCTCCCTGGTTCAAGCAATTCTCTTGCCTCACCCTCCTGAGTAGCTGGGATTACAGGTGCCTGCCACCACGCCCAGCTAATTTTTTTGTATATTTAGTAGAGATGGGGTTTCACTGTGTTGGCCAGGCTGGTCTCAAACTCCTGACCTTGTGATCTGCCCGCCCTGGCCTCTCAACATGCTGGGATTACAGGCGTGAGCCACTGCGCCCAGCCTATTACTATTATTTTTACTTGTGATTGTTTTGATTGTTGTCAGAACCCTGAGTCTGTGCATTAGAGGTTTCCTTATGGCCAAATCAGAGAAACCCAGCCCTGCCCCGAAGAAAGACTGGATGACTGCTCAAGCTTCCTAAGACATGAGAGGACTCAGGAGACCCATGAAGCAGGTGCAGTCATTCGAGCTTGACCTATGTTGTCCTTTTATTGGAGTCTTTGGGGTGTCCACGGCTGGTAAGGTGGGAAGAACAGTAAGGATACATTAATTGAAAGCTTTCCCACCAGATTAACTTCAATTCTACACCAGCTCGTCTTACTCCCTTGCTCCAGGGACTTCCTGGTGGCCATTGAGTTGCTGAAGTACACTGCTGTCTGACTTCTTGCTTCCTGCTCTCCAACAGCTCAACATTTTACAGTCTTCAGATACTCATCATCTTTTCACTGCCCTCTGCTTGGTTTTCCATAGCAGACATTGGTCATCAATCTTTGCACTGACACATAGCTGTGACAGGGACTGGGACTGTTTCTCAGCATAGTTCTGCAATCTCCCATTCAGGTGGGAGATAGCCAAGGTCATCTGAAATCTGGTATAAAAACTTTTATAATGACTGAGCACCTCATATGTGTTTGGTGTTCTCCCAGACACCATACTGAGGCATAAAGCAGCAGTTTCTAGTTCTCTTTGGTCTAGAAATGCCCACAACAGCAGGAGAATTTCAAGTACCACCCTGCGATCGATTGGCTGGGATTTTGTAATTAACTCATCAGTCATTAATTACTGATTGGCTGGGTATTCCAGTTCCTCTGGCTTCTCACTAACCGGAAGAATTCACTGTTATCCATATACTGAGGTTTTTCACTCTGCAGTGAGTCCTCAGTATTTTATAAAGATGTTTAGTAAGACAAATGCTGTCTTTGATCTTTGAAGAATCTCACTTATTACATGTTCCCATCTTCTAAAGGGCTTGTTTATTTCTTCTCTATTACTGCTTTCTGAGCAAATTCATGGCAAAATGCACACACATCCCAACCCCATGGTGATGCAGTGTTTTGAACAGCGTTTGATGTAGAAACTTGTCAAAGTTCTTCTTATCTTTCTTCTTATTTTTTTCTCAGTCTAATTAAATCATTTCCACAGACTAGTTTAGCCAGATGCCTCTTTGCCATCTCAAAAAGCACTAATAAATTAGTTGAGCATGACTGTGGAAAACACGTTGTCTTCCTTTAACAGGAGATTGCTCATTATACAGCATGTACTTGTTGCTGAACGGCGTGGTCCTGGCTTACAGTGCAGTGTTAGTCATGGCAGAGAATAGCCAGGATTACCAACTTCCAAGTCTCCACATCTCTTCTTTCTTCAAACTCTCTTTGACCTCCACCACCATCTTGGCTACACATGAGCACCAGGAACAATTATGATCAGGAGGCGGGTAGATTTAAGAATCCTGGCCAGCAGCTGTGGAACTTGGCCTACTTTTGACTTCACTGTTTGTCCAGAATTAATGTAGGACTTTTGTTGGAAGTGACACAAAACCTGACCAAACTAGTCTAAGTGGCTGGGAGTTTCTTAGCTCAGGAATACGAAAAGGATAAGTTATTCCATCTCTAAGTGTAGCTTGACTCAGGGGCCCAAATAATGTCATCAGGCTTTGTTTCTCAGTTTCTCTTTCTTTATTCATCTCAGGGCTCAGATATCTGTGTCAACTTCATTCTCCGACCAAATATAATCTCGTGGTGGCAAGATGGAACCAGCAACTTTATCTTCAAATTCTCCCATTCAAGTTCCACAGGGAAAAGGGAAAAGAAGCTTGCTTTTTTCATTTTTGTTTTTATTTTCTCCTTCTGGCTCCTATAAAGGTCAAAATTCACCCTAGTTGGACTGATTTAGGTCACATGCTCATCCTGAAATGAATCATTCTGTGGCCAGGGTGATGAAATATTCTGGATAGGCTACATCATGTGTTCTACCATCTGGAGTTGCTGATGGAGTTCTACCTGAAGTATGTGGGCTAAAAATGGACAAAAAGATTAATGAGCTTTGAGTGGGTAAAACAGCACATGCCCATTATTCAGCCATTAAATTTCTATCTCAGGGCTGCATTCCCCAAGTCCAAATTCAACCCAATTTCTTCCAACTCAGAACATTTAGAGAAAGACACACTGGAGTCAGACAGAGCTGGTTCAACTGGTGGATCCAGTTCTAATGTGCTGTTTAATGTCCTCTGGGCCTTAGTCTTCTCATCTGTAAAATGGGGTAGTCATAACTTTGTCAACAGTGCTTGGCACTGTGATTGGGGCACATTAAACTTTAATCAATGGGATTCTTGCCTGTTCTTCTCATCTAGATTTCTGCCATGATAACATGTTGGGTGCTGTCAATCAAATGAGGACCTACTTTGCCTTATTCATCCATTTTTGATCCCAGGGATGAGACAGTTGTACCTGAACCTTGGCCCGATGCCTGCATCCTTGCCCACCTTCCTCTATTTCGGAATCATCTTCATTGCCATGCATCATGGACTATTGGTATAGTTTTTTTTTTTTTTTTAGTTTAGATATAATTCATTTATTATAAAAGGGAGGCACGAAAATTATTTACATGATGAAAGATTTCAGAACTTCAGTGGAATGCACGAGCTCATGTTGATGCTATTTCAATAGTGATCTATTTTAGTCTACGTACTTCCCAAGAATGTCACCATCTCTAAATAAGAAATAATTCCTGTCACCTAGCACCACTTTGGTGCCTGCATATTCTGGGAGAAGAACTTTATCTCCAACTTTCACTACTTATTCTGGCACCAAAGTTGGAGAAGAACTTTATCACCAACTTTCATGCTAACTGGTTGAATCTCTCCAACCTTCACTTTAGAGCCCAATCCAACAGCTACTACTGTTACTTGCAATATTTTTTCTTGAGATATTTCTGGAAGCATATGCCTTCTTTGGTTACAGTTTCAACTGCTTTCCTTTTAACCAATACTTGGCCAAAGAGCAGAATAAACTTTCTAAATGCTTGTCTGCCATGATTCCTGCCATCAAGGCTCATACTTTGCTCTCATGCTGCTGATGCCAAGACACTCTGGTATCCTGTGCTGAGCTCATCCCATGAATCTCTCCATACTTCCCAGAATTCCTGGGAAAGTCTGACTTTCTCTTGTAACCCAGAGCTGGATCTAAGCATTTCTATCATCCCCAACATCTTCTTCCCCAACCCCTTCCATTGGTTGAATTATAGCCTCTGTCTGTTCCCTGCTGTCCTATCCATTTTCAGCAAATGAGACCATGCTCAGCCTTGTCATGGATGTGTGATAAGGAGAAAATGAGTCTGGGCATGGTAGTTTACACCTGTAATCCCAGCACTTTGGGAGGCTGAGGTGTTTGAAGCCAGGAGTTTGAGACCAGCCTGGGCACATAGTGAGACCTTGTCTCTACTGAAAAAAAAAAAAAAAAAAAAACCATTAAAAATTAGCTAGATGTGGTGGTGCACACCTATAGTCCTAGCTACTTGGGAGGTTCAGTGGGAGGAGTGCTTGAGCCTAGGAGTTTGAGGCTGCAGTGAGCTACGACTGCACCACTGCACTCCAGCCTGGATGACAGAGGAAGACCCTGTCTCTTAAAAAAAGAAAGAAAGAAAATGGGTAGGTGAGATGCTCACAGAACCATATTAAGCTGAGTTGGCAAGCATGTTAAAGGGCATCTGATACAACTTTTCTCTTGTGGGGAACGTCCTGGCTGATTGCATGGGCTGGGGACACAGAATGTTGTTTGGATGCCAGTAATGAACCTCCAGATGCCACAAAGCCGTGGGTAACTAGTAAACTCCAGTAAATTAGGACATTCTTGTTGGTAATTAACATCCCCTACTCCCTCAGGGAAACAACTAAAACACTGTCAGGATCCACTTTCTGGAGGAAATGGCCTTAAATTAGATCTTAGGGAGTCGATTAGGTTTATGACTAAAATATATAAG
Source organism: Pan troglodytes (assembly GCF_028858775.2). NCBI lineage: Eukaryota > Metazoa > Chordata > Mammalia > Primates > Hominidae > Pan > Pan troglodytes. The sequence goes on from NC_072416.2 coordinate 28,683,707, forward strand.
AAGCTAGGTAGGTAACATAAACAAGAGAATGGGGCTAGTGTCCATGTATGTGCTGTCTGCGTGTTGGGGACTATGGTGAGCCAGACAGCACAGACCCTCTTTAAGAAACCAGCCATTGTTCATCTCTCTCCAATAGATGTCATACAGGAGGGAATGCCCAGTGTAGCCAAATCTTCCACCTTTGCAAGAGATGATGGAAATCTTTTAAACTAAACTCAGTTTTTAAATGTTAGTTACTTTTAATCCCTATCCAAAAAAAAAAAGTTTCCAATGCTGTCTTAATGTTTAGCAAGGTGCTTAGGGTATAGAGGGTAGAAGGGAGGCTTGCTGGGTGTGGGGTAGACCACGAGCAAAGGCCCAGAGGGAAGACTGAGCATCGTGCAGAAGCCACAGTGAAGCACATAGATGTCATGGAGGATTTAGGCACTGGTGGGAAAAACACAGGGTACATAGGACCAGATTAAGGAGAGACTTGAAGTCAGCCAGAGTAGTTCAGATAGATTTATGGCATAGGCCAGGACTGGGAAGGCCTAGGAGCAGCTAGGATTGTAGTCTTTTTTTTTTTTTTTTTTTTGAGACAGAGTTTCACTCTTGTTGCCTGGGCTGAAGTGCAATGGCATGATCTTGGCTCACCGCAACCTCTGCTTCACAGGTTCAAGTGATTCTCCTGCCTCAGCCTCCCCAGTAGCTGGGATCACAGGCATGTGCCATCACACCGGGCTGATTTTGTATTTTTCTTGGAGACGAGGTTTCCCCATGTTGGTCAGGTTGGTCTCGAACTCCCAACCTCAGGTGATCCACCTGCCGCGGCCTCCCAAAGTGTTGGGATTACAGGCATGAGCCACCGTGCCCAGCAGGATTGTAGTCTTAATTATGTGGCTGTTCATACCATCACCACCAGTAAAGTTAATCTGAGGTTGAATTAAAATACATTCCAGATAGTATCTCATTGTGGCTTTGATTTACATTTCTTAATGATCAATGATGTTGAGCTTTTATTCATATGATTCCTCAAAGACCTAAAGACAGAAAAACCATTTGACCCAACAATCCCATTACTGGGTATATACCCAAAGGAATATAAAACATACTATTATAAAGACACATGCATGCATATATTCATTGCAGCACTATTCACAATAGCAAAGCCATGGAATCAACCTGAATGCCCATCAATGATAGACTGCATAAAGAAAATGTGGTACATATACACCATGGAATACTATGCAGCCATAGAAAAGAATGAGGTCATGTCCTTTGCAGGGACATGGATGGAGCTGTAGGCCATTATCACTAGCAAACTAACACAGGACAGAAAACCAAATACCATATGTTCTCACTCATAAGTGGGAGCTAAATGATGAAAACACATGGACACACAGAGGGGAATGACACACACTGGGGCCTTTCAGAGGCTAGAGGGTGGGAGGAGGGAGAAGATAAGGAAAAATAGCTAATGGGTACTGGGCTTAATACATGGGTGATGAAATAATCTGTACAACAGACCTGCATAACACGTTTACCTTTGTAACAAATCTGCGCTTGTACCCCTGAACTCAAAATAAAAGCGAAAAAAAAAAGATAAAAATAAAATATGGTCCAGTAAGTTTGGACAGTCAGCATAGACTACACCACAAAGTAAGAGATAAAGAGGGAGAGGAGGCAGAATGACGCGCATGAATTTCAACATTTATTGAGAGTTCTTAGTTTCTAAGCTCTGTACACCAGCCTAGTCACAGGAGATTGAATATAAGTAAGAAGTGAATCACACCTTAGACTACTGACCATCTAGATGGAGAAATTCAGATAGAGGAAAATTAGAGATCAAGCTCCAAAACCTTGCACTGGCTTCTTAGTTGTGATAGAAAAGAGCAAAACAGGACAACAAAATAATTGTCTACATCACATATACGTTAATAAGACACATGTCTGCCCATTTTTATGGCATTATGTTACTCAAAAGAGGTGGATGTGAGATCCATACAGCTGCCCATTGTATGATATGCCATATCTTTACAATCTTGTAGAGAAGAGTGGTCTTCACTATGAATCCTAAAATGCAAGGCACGAGTAAGACCACTCAATAGGAGACTTGCTTTGTAAGTGATTTGCTTACGACATGAACACCTGTATGTGGGGTAAACCCAGAGATGGTTAAGAGTTTTACAAACAATACAAGGGGTATGAGCTAATTATTAGATAAAGGAAGTCCTACATGTCTATCATATAAAACTTATTTTTCTTGGCCGAAAGTTTTTAAAAAGGAATTTGTAAAGAGGTGGGAGGAACAGTATTCTCTCGCAAGAGAGATGGAACATTTTAATGATGTTATTGAGAGCAAGAATATTATCACTGCATCATTTTGTACTATCAGACATTTGAGGAAATGAAATATTCTACATAAGAAATGAACAAAGGCGAAAAGTTTTAATCTGTTCCCCGTTCAGTCCCTTCCTTCTTTCCTTCTCTCCCTCTCTTCTTTTCTTCCTCTTTCCATCTACTCATTCTCTGAGCATCTGCAAGAAACCTGGGTGATTTCCAACACACACCTGTCACTTAGGTAAATGAGACTCACCACCAGCAGCTGCAGTGTTGAGACACTTGAAAGGTTAATTACAGAAAGACAGTGTGCAGAAGAGCAGGTAGAATAAAGTGCTGAATTCCTCCTGCCTAATTGTCACCACAGAATTCCACACGATTTCTTGCATCTCACTTTAGAATGAGAGCCTCACTCTACATTCTTTCTATGACCAAAGGAAGGAGATCCCTTTGCAGTATGCAATGCTCAGGGACATCTGTTCTGTGGACATTAGTTCTATATATGGAATGAATTCCTGTGGGGTTGTGTAGGCATCAGCAAATTTTATGTAGTAAATAATCATTGGCAGGGTCTGTGCTGTGGAACAGGACTGCAGATACAGATAAAGTCATATGAGGACTCCCAGGAGCTAGATCAGGTAGGAAAGTCCTTGTAAGTTCATGGGAATTTGAGAGGTAGAGGGGATTAAGCACCATTTTTTAGGCTGCACTGGTTGCCCAGAGGGGTGGTTTGTCCCTCATCATCTCTACTTAACAACACTTCCACACCTCCTCCAAACAAACTGCAATTGAAATAAAAATAAAATATCTAAACGTGCTTCCTGTGCAAATATTATTTTCAGACAAAGTCTCCCGCTCTTAGTCCAACAAAATAGCTGCTTCCAACCACTTCCTAGAGAGAAGTTCTGAATCGGCATTGATTCTCTGTCCCTCCTCATTTTGAATGCATAATCTGAGCGCTAAAATAATAGCGTCATCCATTGCTCCCCTTCTCTGCTAGGTCATGTCCCAAGGGAGACATGACCAAATTAGTGAAAACAATTTGGAGTCAAAGATATTTGGGTGTAACTTTTCTCTGCCGCTAATTGAGTTTGTGACCCTAAGTATAGCATTCCCACCACCCCCCACCCCAGCCACCCCCGTGCCACCTCACTGATTCTGTTTTCTCTTTTGTAACTTGGGAAAATGAAATTGTCCTCCCAGGGTTGATGTTAAATAAAGTCAAGAAAAATTGCTGCTGGCACTAACCAATAATTAGGGAAGTTCAGCTTTCTTCACATCTCCAGAAAAGACAACATCCCTGATATGGTTTGGCTGTGTCCCTACCCAAATCTGGAATTGTAGCTCCCATAATTCCCAGGTGTCATGGGGAGGAGCTGGTGGGAGGTAATTGAATCATGAGAGCGGGTTGTTCCCATGCTGTTCTCATGGTAGTGAATAAGTTTCACAAAATCTGTTGGTTTTATAAAGGGCAGTTCCCCTACACATGGTCTCTCTTGCTTGCCTGCCACCATGCAAGACGTGACTTTGCTCCTCCTTTGCCTTCCACCATGATTGTGAGGCCTTCCCAGCCGTGTGGAACTGTGAGTCACAATTGAAGCTCTGTCCTTTATGAATTACCCAGTCTTGGCTATGTCTTTATTAGCAGCATTAGAACAGACTAGTGCAATCCTGGAATAGACATAGACTGTGCTTCACTTTCAAATATTCAAACTCTGTACAACTTGAATATACATACTTTGCATATCTACCTCTATAACCCTTCAACATGTATGCCAAAGGTGTATTTTCCTCCTCCTCTTAATTCACATTTACTGAGCACTTACTGGGGATAGACATTATTCTAATCAGTCCACAAAGATTAACCCAATCCCCTGAGGAAGACATTGCCACATTCTGTGACCCTAATATGCCATCAGTTGTAGGACACAAAATTATTTTATATTTGACTGTGACATGGCATCAATGATGTGGTACACCAAATGTCAGCTATATTAAAAAGCTTAACGTAGATCTTAGGATCAATAAAATAGAGTAATATTCTAGCCTCATTTTACAGGTGAGAGTTCTGAGCACCATAGACATCAAGGGTCTTCCCCAAATTTACATAACCAGTCAGAGTGTAAAAGAAAATTTGAACCTAAGCCATCTGACTTTGAAGTCCACACTTTTAATCACCTCCCTAAACTTCCCCTCTCCATTCAGGAGGTGAATGAACATTTCAGGTAATTTCATCTCCGACCTCAATTATATGCCCTTTGGGGCTCAAGTGGTCGTTTGACTTTTCAGTTTTAAAGGAAGGGGATGAAATTAAAGAACAAGTACAAAATCCTGAAAATACATCCTTGGAAACTGTATCTAACATACGAGATGTATTTTGGCCTTTTTTGGTATTGTTTTGCTCTCTGGAAGCCAAATGCCTTTTAATATGTAGGTGAATTGTTTGATTTCTGCATGTCCAACTTATGTGTATGATTTCAAGGATGTTTTATATGTGAATGTTGGCATCTTGATACACTGTTTGCAAAAATGACCCCAATTCTCCACTTCTGCCAATATCTATATTATTTATTTATGTATTGTGTTTGAGACGGGATTTTGCTCTGTCGCCCAGGCTGGAGTGCAGTGACTCAGTCACAACTCACTGCAGCCTCAACCTCCTGGGTTCAAGTGATCCTTCTGCTTCAGCCTCCAGGATAGCTGGGACTACAGGCACATGCCACCATGCCCAGCTAATTTTTGCATTTTTTTGTAGAGACATAGTTTCGCCATGTTGCCCAGACTGGTCTCAAACTCCTGGGCTCAAGTGATCCAACTGCCTCAGCCTCCCAAAGTGCTGGAATTATAGGCATGAGCCACTGCACCCAGCCCACATTCCTTAAAATGGGATGTTGCAGCCTCTTCCAACAAGAAATGGTATCTATTTCTATACCTTGTAAATCTGGGCTGGCTATGTGCCTTGCTTTAGTGAACAGAAGGTGGTGGAAGTGATCACTTACCAGTTCTGAACCCAGGCACCAAGGAGTCTTCTGAGCCTAGGCACCAAGGGGTCTTCTGAGATTAGGCTTTCTTTTGGAACCTTGCTCCTCCATAAAAGCAAATCCAGGGTAACCTGATGGAGGATGAAAGACTACATGGAACAAAGTCAAGTAATCGTGGTTGATGCCTTCTTTTTTTTATAGTAAATTCTTTTATATATATATATATTTTAATTATACTTTAAGTTCTAGGGTACATGTGCACAACGTGCAGGTTTGTTACATATGTATACATGTGCCATGTTGGTATGCTGCACCCATTAACTTGTCATCTACATTAGGTATATCTCCTAATGCTATCCCTCCCCCCTCCCCCCACCCCACAACAGGCCCTGGTGTGTGATGTTCCCCTTCCTGTGTCTAAGTTTTCCCATTATTCAATTCCCACCTATGAGTGAGAACATGCAGTGTTTGGTTTTTTGTCCTTGCCATAGTTTGCTGACAATGATGGTTTCCAGCTTCATCCATGTCCCTACAAAGGACATGAACTCATCATTTTTTATGGCTGCATAGTACTCCATGGTGCATATGTGCCACATTTTCTTAATCCAGTCTATCATTGTTGGACATTTGGGTTTGTTCCAAGTCTTTGCTATTGCGAATAGTGCCATAATAAACATACGTGTGCATATGTCTTTATAGCAGCATGATTTATATTCCTTTGTGTATATACCCAGTAATGGGATGGCTGGGTCAAATGGTATTTCTAGTTCTAGATCCCTGAGGAATTGCCACACTGTCTTCCACAATGGTTGAACTAGTTTACAGTCCCACCAACAGTGTAAAAGTGTTCCTATTTCTCCACATCCTCTCCAGCACCTGTTGTTTCCTGACTTTTTAATGATCGCCATTCTAACTGGTGTGAGATGATATCTCATTGTGGTTTTGATTTGCATTTCTCTGATGGCCAGTGATGATGAGCATTTCTTCATGTGTCTGTTGGGGGCATAAATGTCTTCTTTTGAGAAGTGTCTGTTCATATCCTTCATAGTGGCCAGCTCCCAGCTGCAGACGTCAGAACAAGCCTAGCTGAAATCCTATGAGTATAGCCCAGATAATATAACCTGCACTTGGCACAGTTCAGCAAAACTTCCCAGCCAACCCACAGACTCATAAGAAAAATAAATGGCTATTGTTTACAGTCACTAAGTTTTCAGACTGCATGTTATACAGCGTCTTAGAGATTTGGCAACCAAGCAAAATGATGGAACAGCTCTTGGGTAATGTAAAAATTTCTTGGATGATCGTTCACCCTAGAAGGATGCTTTACATGTACTTTTGCATTGAAAACTTCCCTATTGAAACAACTCCATTTTCTGTATATCCAGTTGCTATAGCAACCTGATACTTTTGTTCTCTGCTCTGGTCTTCCTGATCATATCACTTTGCAGTTAGTCAACACGATGTTGGAACCTTGGTTGTTATGGTAACCTGGGACCATTTTTTAAAAAAAGCATTCCATTGACATTGTTTTTGAGGAGACCTGCGATTTAGTCTCCTACTCATCTGGAGAAACTTGTGGTACAGAGCAGAAAGCATTTCAGGAAATGCTCCTCTGGGGAGACATTCCTCATTAAAGCCTCCTTCCAGAAACCTCAGACATTCTGTGCTTTTATGAATTTTTCCTATTTAAATGCCTCTCAGAATTTTGGCGAATTGCAAAGTGTGTTTTAAAAAGTCCTAAAAGAGGCTGAATTGCTAATAGAAAACATGTGTAGCTGAATTGTCATTAATTATGCATGAAGCCCTCTAGGCGTCCCTACACGAGCTCCACAAACCCTGGAGATGCAATTCTTTGTGATGCGAGGAGGGAGCACATAAAACAGAACCCACTATGAAAACATCCTTGAGAGGAGGTGACGGGTGAGGGAGAAAGGGGTCAGGTTTGGAGGATGATGGGGAAGCGGCTGTAGAAATTAGGAGTCCGTGGGTGCGGGGTTGTGGTGAAAAGTGCTGTTTTAGGACTGAAGAAGGAGGACAGGAAGCAAGGGGTTGAGGAATCTAAGTCCAAGGCAGACTCTAGAGGGAAAAGGAAGTATTTCAGTGCTTCAAGACATCTCAATTTTTGAGAAGCTCAGGGCACTTGCATTTTCTGAGGCTTTGGTTATATTAAAAAATCATGACATGCCAAAACAAGGTTATAAATGGTGGCATCTGTCCACTGCTTACATTTAGTGCTTTTACTAATAAAAATGTGATGCAATAGAGTCGCACTGTTTACATGATGATTAGAAGATTTATTTTAAAATACATGCATTAGTCACACACCAAAGGTCGGTTGCAGGACTCAAGTGTGAGGCTGTAGGAATACACCAGGGCTGGAACCATAATGAGGAAAGTGAAGTACCTTAGGGTATAACATTGAAGGGAGCTCTCACTCTCAGGATCAGACTTGTTTCAATTTTGTAACCTAGGTGCTTCACTTGCCTCACCCTAGGCCCTCCCCTGGAATGCACCTTTTCTTCTACCTGTCGTGTTAGCATATAACTAAGTGCATCATCGCATTTGGAACACTCACGAGGGGTCTCAAATTGGAGCCAACTGGAAGCGTATGACTTGGGCCAAATGACTCTCCCATCTTCTCCTCCGATGGGCCCTTCACATCTATGAAGTAGCCTTTCCCTATCTTTGGATTTTCATGCAGCTGAAGGAAGGATCATTACACATGAAGGGGAGAATAGTTTGAGAAAGTCAGCAGAGAGTCATGTAAAACTTCGGCACCAGGAGGCTTGGGTTCTGGGTCCATAAGGGGCCACTTACTTGTTGTGTGGCCTTCAGCAAATGCCTTTCCTTTCTGGGCCTCTGTGTTCTCTGCTCTCAGAAAACATTTGAATGAACTATTTATTAGGCTTATTCTGATTCAGACTCCCTAGGATTCTAGATGAGGGGGTCTTAACTTTTAGGAGAGCAAGCCAATCTAGAAGAGGGATGTTCCATCTTCTACCTGCTGTCTGGAATTGTGTACTCTGGCTGATGAGCTGGTGATAGCTTTGGTGTGGGACACGGAGCATCAGAATTGGTACCCAGCATCAGACCAGGAATCTCTAGAGCCCTGTAATTGGCAGGGATATATGCATGGTGGTGGTCTCAGTCTTAGAAATTTAAGATGGTGCCTAAAACAGGATAACATCCCATTTTTATACATGATAGTCAGTATAGTGCAGTGGCTAAAGGTGTGTTTTTGCACCCAAGACAACTATTTAGAAATATTTTTTCTTCAGTATTTTAGGTTGTCTTTAGATGGACAATCAGTTTTTATATTTCTTATTTTGTGGTTATCACACTTTAAAATCTTTGAGTTATTTTTTGTGTACAATGTGTATTTTATGATAAGATCCTAGAATAGTAATGTAACACTAGTGCTTTGTCCTGTAACTTTTCCATGAAAACAAGACATTTAGTTTGAAGAAAATCAGAAAAATTTAGAAAACTCTTATTGTCTAGTTACTAAGAGACACTTTCAAGATCATTGAGTTTGGTGATTCTGATGACTTGTTCGTGTTGAGCCAAAAGTTGTTCATAGTAGTAGAAAAGTAAATCTCTACAAAAAATAAATCTGCTTAGATAAAGCACCCTTTAAAAAGAGAAAAGAGCCTGTTTATGAAATGGAGCAAAACATGATGAATTATCTAATGAGCTTAAATGAGTTAATACATGCCAAGACTTAGAACAGTGTCTAGCACATAGTAAACAGCATTACCATTCTTACTATTTTTCAGTTTCTTTAATCAACAAACATTTACTGAGCACTTCCTCTGTGCCTGACAATGTGCTGAGCATGTTAGATGCACCATTTTATGCCAATTTCACAGCAGCCTTTAGAAAGAATGCAGCCCCCTCTTACAGGGACATTGGATACTAGTGTCAATGATGAGGTTGAAATTTGTGTAGTCAGAATTACTCTTGAAAACTTTTTCAGATTAGGCAAATTTGGAGATCTATCATGCTTCAAGAGTTCAGATCTTTTCTTTTCTTTTCTTTTTTTTTTTTTTCTGTGACAGGGTCTCACTCTGTTACCCAGGCTGGAGTGCAATGACGTGATCTTGGCTCACTGTAGCCTTGACCTCCCAGGCTCAGGTGACCCTCCCACCATAGCCTCCCAAGTAGCTGGGACTACAGGTGTGCCATCATGCGTGGCTAAGTTTTTGTATTTTTGTAGAGACAGGGTCTCACTATGTTGCCCAGGCTGGTCTCAAACTCCTGGGCTCAAGTGATCCTCCCTCCTCGGCCTCCCAAAGTGTTGGGATTATAGGCGTGAGCCACTGGTCCTGGTCAGAACTTTTACTCTTAATATCTAAATACCTTTAAAGCATCACATGCACTGTAGGTATCATTACATTTGTTTGCTATTCTGTCAAAGAGATAGTGCAGTATTGGGGATATGGTACCAAATATCCTGGGTTTGAATTTGGTTTCTGACAGTTGCTACCTGTGTCACTTTTGGGTGGATGCCTTATTGCTTCTAGCTTCTGAGTATCTAGTTTTCTCTACCTCTCGGGTTACCACAGGACTGAATAAGACAAAGTGTAATTATTTATGTTGTAAACTCCAATGTACTACTTGAATATTACTATAAATTATAGCAATTGGTAGAGAAGCCCGTGTTTGTACCATCAAGACCTTGCATTATTTTTCCAGGTTTGATTATTCTTACCGAATGTGTTGGTAATCCCCCTCAGCCTTCCGGTTTCCGAACAAAAAGCCTTCCACTTACATGAAGGAGCATTTCCAAGCGGCTCCCTCCGTGCCCCACATCACTATACTCAGGACCCTCTGAGGGCAGGAAACCTGTAGCTTCCCTGCAGCTTTCAGTAGTGTTTCCCTTTTATCTTCCAAAATGAAAATTCTGCTCTAAATCTCACATCAGGTACAGTTGTCTGGCTAAACCATTCACAAACAATTTTCTTTTTCTGTTTCTTGCGGCTGGAAAAGCTTAATATGTTTCCAGCCATCTTTGCAAACTAGGCAGGGACCTTGTGGCATGTTCCGGATGTTGAGAGGTAAGCATGCATTTGTTGGGGGCTGGGAATGCTTTTGACTTCTTGATAAAGAGATGTGAAGGGCCAATGCCACTTCCATCTGTCCATCCTTCTTCCTGTTTGAATGTCGCTGTGATGTCTGGAGCTGGAGCATCCATCTGGCAGTGAGTGATAGTACCAAAGACAAAAGCCAACATACTACAAATGATGGAGCGGGAAAGAGAAAGGGCTGGTTCCCTATAATACATTGTTTATTTGCTGAATATTTTCCTATCATTATGAATATACACACTTTTTTTTTATGTTTGGCATCCATTCAAACAAAGCCTTATCTCTCAGGCTCGACACACAATGCAATGTATTACCTGGCCACTCTGACTTTCTAATTTTATCTCCTGCCTGCTTTCCTGTAACTACCATGTTCTCTATATATGTGAATGCACATGTCCCGACTCTGAGCTTCAAGCAAGCTTTTCACTTTGGGGGGTGCCTGTCCCTGTTTTCTTTGTCTGACTAACTTTAACTTAAAACTCACACCGGCAAGGCATGATGGCTCTCATGCCTGTAATCCCAGCACTTTGGGAGGCCGAGGCAGGTAGATCACGAGGTCAAGAGATCGAGACCAGCCTGGCTGACATGGTGAAACCCTGTCTCTACTAAAAATACAAAAATTAGCTGGGCGTGGTGGTACACGCCTGTAGTCCCAGCTACGCAGGAGGCTGAGGCAGGAGAATCGCTTGAACCCGGGAGGCAGAGGTTGCAGTGAGCCGAGGTGGTGCCAGTGCACTCCAGCCCGGCAACAGAGTGAGACTCTGTCTCAAAAAAAAAGACTCACACCACGTGTCATTAAGTTGAGAAAACTCTTCCGGACCAACCCTTTTCCTGAGTCTCTCCTGCAATATGGGCTAGCCAACCTCCTGGGTGGTTGCAAAGCACCTGTTCATATCTCCCATAGTACTCAGAGCACTCTCTGACCATCATTAACAAGTCTCTCCCTCTTATTAGGTAGTAATTACCCGAGAACAGGGGCAATGCTGTATTTCTAGCACTCAACTTGGAGCCGATCCAATAATCAATGCTCAAGAAAGGTTTGTTGAAATGATGAATGAATAACAGAGTATTTTCCATTGGAATTTGTTATTTCTACTTATGGATCTAACAGGAGCCATGCATACCTCATTGCAGGATGTGGTCTTTTGCAGTTTTCTACAAATAGTCTGTAGACTTTGGGGAACATGGCAGTAAACTGGATAGAAGTGCACAGGGAATAATTATACCATGAGCCTTACATCCTTTTCTCAGCTGGCTGGGGTATAAATATGCTTGGAATCTGTTTTTCTTAAATACATTGCCTGCTACATTCCCAAAGAACATTCCCATGATTCTCAAACGCCTCAATTATTCATCCATGCCAGCCTGGTTTTTCAATACTAGAAAGAATACATTATCTTCTGCAATATTGGACATCCCCTTTTTTGAAATAATTTTCAATATCTTAAACTTAGTTAGTCTCAGCATTCCTCCTTGGGATGTCTATGAAGCTTATATATTGTCAACTACAAATTTAATAGTTTGTCCCTAGCCTTTGTTTTCTGAGTATAATCCATTTCTCCATCAGTGACACACAGAAAAAAGAAAAAAGAACTCTCTTCAACCTTCACCACTAGTCAGTCCCAGACCAGCCAATTTTATGGATCTACTTTAAATTATTGCACCTTCTTAGAATTCTTGGTTTTATCGGTGGCTATGTCTTCAGCATACAAGCTCTGTTAAAGTACAAAGCACTTGAAGGTACAGATGATATACTAACGGCAGGAATAACGTGAGAGAGAGGCATAATGTGCTTGTAGCTGTGTGGGTTCAATGCAGAGGGAGACAAGCATCCTGGCAATTCAGTAGGAGCACGGTGTTTAGGTTAACTTGGCTAAAGCAGTGACTTTGAGTGTACTCAAACCATCTAGCTGGTTGAGCTAGACTTGCTGTGCCTGAAAGATCACATTCAGGTAGGCTGAGGTATTGGCATTAATTGAAGTGTTAATCTAGCAAGGAGTGTCTTAGGCTCATTATTACTACAAGAATGCCTGCAGTGAAAAAAGTGGGATTGGAAGAAACTACCCCAGCCAATGAGCATAAGGTGGGGGATAAGGGTTGGGAGCTAAGGAAGCATAGTGATTAAAACATGGGCTTTAGAATTAGAACAATTTTTGGTTCTCCCACTCACTACCTGGGTAGATTTGGTTAGCTGGGAAAGAAACTAGCAGTTTCTTCATCTCTGAACTGGGAAAATCCTGCCATGAGGATTAATTGAGGTAACAAGAATTATACCTCAATTGATAGCAGCTTCTGGGGTATGAGGATGATAGGAAACAGAAGTAGCCACTGCTTGTAAGAGTTCATAGAGTAGGCACTCTGAATTCCTTAGAAATTGTTCAGAGTGGTTAAGGATTCATGCATTCATGCACATTTTCTTTCAGCCACACTGGCCACTTTGTGATTTGCTGAATCTCCCTTTCCCAAATACAGGTGCCTCAGAATCTTGACATTACTATTCTGTTTTCTGGGAACACTCTTTATCTTGGTGTTGCAGCTAGCTAGTGCTGCGTAACAAAATGTCCCAAAACTTTATGATTCAGAACAATACTGGTATATTATTCCTCATGTTTCTGTGGAGTGGCTCTTCTGCTCTATTCACCTGGGTTCATTCATGCAGCTGCAGTCCTCCCACAGACCATGGTGCCTCACTCACTTGACTGGCCACTGGTCTGGCTGTTCACTGGGCCACCTCAGTCTCTTTGCATCATGGTGGTCCTGGGGTTCCAAGATGGTGAACAAAAGCAGGAACTGCAAGGCCATTTAGGGCCCAGGGTCAGAGACAGGCATAAAACCATTCTCCTACATTCTATTGGTCATATTTACTTTATGTGACATTGCTTTGATCAGTAGCAAACCCAGATTCAAGGAGACAGGGAAATAGGCCCCACCTCTTGGGAGGAACAGCCACATCATGTTGATAACAGTCTATGGTATCTGGATATCAACATGGCTCTCTGCCCCTGTCTTTCAGCTCCTGATCACCTTTTACAATAGGCTGTATTGCCGTCATGCTTTCTTGTAGGAGCAAAAGTTAACCCCTTGTTCCACTGTGCTTATTGAGCACTTATTGCCACCTGACATGTTACACGTTTATTTGTGATATTCCAAAAAGTCCCCTTTTGGAATATCAGCTCCATGAAAGCAGGAACTTCATTGGTTTGTTCACTGCTGGATGTCCAGTTCCCAGGCTAATGGTATCCTGGGGACCCAGTGAGTATTGGTAGCATGCATGAATGCGGTCAATTCAAAGGACATTTATGTAGATATGATTAAAGGGATGTTTATCTTAAGCATTTTCAATAAGCCTCAAAAATGAACCGTGTGGCTGGGCACAGTGGCTTATGCCTATAATTCCAACACTTTAGGAATATGAGGCAGGAGGATTGCTTGAGGCTAGGAGTTTGAGACCAGCCTGGGCAACATAGCAAGACCCCACCTCTAGAAATAATTAAAAAAGAGATTAGGCAGGCGTGGTGGTACACACCTGTAGTCCTAGCTCCTGAGATGGGAGGATCACTTAAGCCCAGAAAGTTGAGGATGCAGTGAGCTATGATTGTGCCACTGCACTGCAGTGTGGGTAACAGAACAAAACTTGGTTTCAAAAAATATGTAAAAAAATGAACAGTGTCTGTGTCACTGTGGGCTGGGATATGAAAGCTGTTTCTGCTTTATTTTATTTATTTATTTATTTTTGAGATGGAGTCTCGCTGTGTCCCCCAGGCTGGAGTGCAGTCGCGTGACCTCGGCACACTGCAAGCTCTGCCTCCCAGGTTCATGCCTATTCTTCTGCCTCAGCCTCTGAGTAGCTGGGACTACAGGCACCCACGACCACACCCAGATAGTTTTTTTTTTTTTGTATTTTTTAGTAGAGACAGGGTTTTACCATGTTAGCCAGGATGGTCTCGATCTCCTGACTTCGTGATTCACCCTCTTCGGCCTCCCAAAGTGTTGGGATTACAGGCGTGAGCCACTGCACCCAGCCTGTTTGTGCTTTATTTTTTTAAAGAAATAGACCCATGCACATGGCCCAAATCCTAAATGTGTATTTATTAGCTGGCAGCAGCAGGTTTTGTGTGGTCTTATTAGAAAGGATTGGCTGCTTTGATTTAGTAATGTGCAAAAGGATTGGGCTTCAGAGGGCTTAAAATTATTTTCAGCATTAAACACGGTATATCTGAGCTCATGCATCTAGTCTTGAATATAGATTCCCAGACCAGAAAGATTATAAGACATTAAATCTATGTAAATTCAACGATTAATTTATGTTTGAACAAATTCAACAAGAGATTTGACTTGGGGGCTTACAGGCAAATAGATTTGGTTGGGAAAAACGCATATTGCAGTCTTTAACCACGATGCTGTATTCCCCTTGAAAATTCCACGGCTGAATGAATCTCTAACAGGTCACAGTTGAGAGCCCAAGCGATTATGCCAGAATGTGTTAATAATAAAACAGGAAAACGACAGTGTTTGTCTTGTAGAAGGATGAAAGCAGCTGTTGGTACCAGTTCAGAAAAATGAGAACGGAACAGTCGGCTCTCATTGTTTGTGGTGCTTGGCAGGAAGAAAAGAAAGGGCTCTTCCCAGGAACTTCTCAGCCTAACACTTTCTCAGGCCCCTTTGCTGGTGACCAGTACTGTGGGTGCCACTGTCAACATTTCACTCGGTGACAGAGGCAGGCAGATATAGTTTACAAGGCTACCCTGAGCAGGCGCCTGGGATGCCCGAGACATAATAAACGAGCTGCCTCCGCACGATAAACGACAGCTGTGACTGAAGGAATAAACAGAATAATCTGGACTTATAGAAGCCACAGGGGGCTTTTGGCAGCATGCAAATGCACAAACTTATCAAATGTATCCTTTGAAAATGAAGAGCTCATTTAAAGCTGGCAGTCAAGGAAAAGTAGTCAAGCTTGTATTCTTGAATACATTTAGGAGCAAACGCTGGCAGGACTGCCTGAAAGCCCTGTAGCTTCCCTGGGTCTAGTAATAGTAACAGTAACGATAATAATAACAACAGCAAACATTTATTGCATCCTTACTATTTATCAGGCACTTTGTATGCATTATGCCATTTAAACATCACAACCACATTAGTATTATAAGGCACCATTATTATCCCTGTTATACAAATTCAGTAAACTGAGGCTCAGAGAAGTTAAGTAATTGTCCAAAATTATCAGTCCAAAAAGTTATCGGTAGCAGAGCAAGGATTTGAACTGAGGCAGAACCTCTGCTGCTATAGGCAAAGCCATTCACATTAAAGAGGAAGGAAGGGAAGCTTCCTTTTGAGGACTGTGCATCTAGATCTGCCACCTGTCTCTGTTCTCGACTCTATTTCAGACAGTCTTAAAGGCTTTAGCACGGGAGCTGACTTAATGGAGGAAGTCAATGGAAACATGGATAGTAATGGGATCCGCTACTTTCTGAGCACAATGGTCAGGCATGTTTTGGGGAGCCAATATTCATGATCTCATTTGATCTCTACAATAACTCTACCAAGAAAAGAGGTCCCATTGATAGCCTGGTTTTAAAGATGAGGACGCTGAGGCACAGATAATTCAAGTATCCTGGGGAGAAATTGGAAGAAAGGAAATTTGAAAGTATCTGTCTGACAGCTCAAATACTATTACTCTTGAGAAATGCTCTTCACCTCTGCTTGGAGAGCTCCACCCACCTTGCTCAACGTGAGTTTCGAGGAGTCAGGACAGATTAGCTAGCTCCTTCCTTCCTTCCTTCCTTCCTTCCTTCCTTCCTTCCTTCCTTCCTTCCGTCCCTCACCGACCAACACTTTTAGGAGACATACTTTTGCCTCCTTTGCTGCTAGAAAATGGCAGCACAGAAAAGAATAAAATTAGTCCCTACCTTCAAGTTTTGATTGATCTTTCATTACCTGCCCATTTGTGGAATGAATAAATGAATGAATGGATACCTGGTGAAAGCCTGAGGACAGACAGATCAGATAGCTAAAGTTTTAGGGACCTGACTTAAATTTGTTTCCCCTGAAAGCAGCCCCTGAAAGAATGGTGTGATAACAAGTGGTTCACTTAAGTACTGATCCCAGGAAACACAAATAGAGGCATGGAAGTTAGATAGAGAAGGCAGGAAAGCAAATGGCAAATGCGCTATCAAGCAGGTCACCAATGTGGGCAGTGGAAACATAATTCCATTGAGAAACTCAGGGAGATACAGTGGAGAATGTCTCAGGGTTACTCCAGCCAAGGGACAAGGGAGCTGAGGGATTTATTCACAATACACTTCAGTCACTGGTTGATGACTGCTCCCGGGGAGCATTAACTCTAAGGTACCTCCATTTTGCATAAACCCAATATGCTCCAGCAGCCAGAGAAAGACCTCAAGCAGAGAGTTACAGATGCCGGTCGTTGCTACTGATCAGGTTTGCTTTAGTGGGAATGGTGAGATTAGAGGACCTGGGTAGTGGATTGGATCAACGGCGTCTGCAACATCTTGCTCATCAAAGTGTGTCCATGGACCAGCAGCTAAGAGCTTGTTGGAAATATACAGTCAGACTCCACCCCAGCCTTACTGAGTCAAAATCTGAATTTAGGCTGGGCACAGTGGCTTACACCTAAAATCTCATCAACTTTGGAAGGTCAGGGCAGACAGATCACTTGAGCTCAGGCGTTTGAGACCAGCCTGGACAACATGGTGAGACCCCATCGCTACTAAAAATACAGAAATTAGCTGGACGCTGTGGCATTTTCCTGTAGTCCCAGCTATTTGGGAGGCTGAGGCAGGAGAATCACTTGAGCCCAGGAGGCAGACGTTGCAGTGAGCTGAGATTTCACCACTGCACTCCAGCCTGGGCAATGGGAGTGAAATCCTGTCTCAAAAAAAAAAAAAAAAAAAAATCGAATTTAACACTATCCCTAGATAATACCTAAACACATCAAAGTTAGAGAAGCACTGAGCCACAGGATTTTGTTTTTCTAAATATAGTAATTCATTCAACAGATATTTACTGAGAATTTCCAAGGTGCCAGGTACTCTGTGAGGTGCCGAAGAGTCAGGGATGGAAAAGTCCCAGGCTGGGCCCCTGAGGAGTTTATGCAAGTGGAGGCATTTCAAATCCTGTGCAGTCTGTCCATTGATAAAGTAAGTATATAATGTCTTAAAAGATTCACTGTGGGGCATAAAACTCTGCTCAGGCTCACAGGATTGACAATGTCTAAACTGAGCCCTTAAGGACCAGGAGAAATTATCCAGGTGAAGAAATAAGAAGGATGTTTTAGTTAGAGGAAATAGGGTGTATCAAGACCTGGAGGCCAGGAAGAGAACAAGCCACTTAGGAACTGCCAGTAGAGGTAGACCCCATGTACTTCAGGGAGTACATTCTTTTTTTTTTTTTTTGAGATGAAGTTTCACTCTTGTTGCCCAGGTTGGAGTACAATGGCATGGTCTTGGCTCACTGCAACCTCCGCCTCGTGGGTTCAAGTGATTTTCCTGCCTCAGCCTCCCGAGTAGCTGGAATTATAGGGATGCACCACCATGCTTGGCTAATTTTGTATTTTCAGTAGAGACAGGGTTTCACCATGTTGGCTAGGCTGGTTTCGAACTTCTGTCCTCAGGTGATTGACCCGCCTCGGCCTCCCAAAGTGCTGGGATTACAGGCATGAGCCACTGGACACGGCCGGGAGTGCATTCTTTGAAATGGGAGGAGAGGTGGAAAGTAACTGAATTTCGTAGGAGTTTTACAATAGAGCCTCTATGGAGATGTGTTCTGGGCATCCTCTTCTGTCAATCACCTTTACGTTCCCTTACAATTATTCAAACCACAACACGACTACAACCATTCTTCAAAGAGCCACACTTCCCAGGCTGCAGTTGCAACTACCTGGTCTTCTGTTATTTCTCAGTGGCTTGCTGCCTTTACTCTCTGTTTCTTTAACCATTTACTTAAAGGTGTCTTAACTCTTCCCTTCTCTTCCTGAGACACTCTTGTCTACCTTTTAGATCATCACATATTTAAGGGAGCAAGTGATAGGATCAGAGAGACTGGGTTTTGAGTCTAGACTCCACTGTTACTCACTTGGGCACATTACCTAACATTTCTGCACCGCTATGTCCTCATTTGTAAATAATATTATGGTAGACATTACTCATGAATACCATATTTTCCTGTTTTCTCCTGGTACCCTTCAAGCTTCCTTGAAATTAGGCGTGGTCATGTGACTTGTTTAAATCAATTAAAAATGGTACGTGCTGCAGATGTTAAGAGCTGATACCTGATTTTCCATGCTCCCCTAACCTGAAGCAGCAAACCTAGAGCTTTGTTTCAATGGTGGCTTCATTAGATGACAGAGCATCCGTCATCCTGGAATTCCAGGTGCCAACTTCATGGAGCAACCTTACCTCCATCCCCTTGCATCTTACCAAGTGCATTGTCCGTGTTATAGAAACAAGAAATAAACCTTTGTTGTTTTAAGACACTGAAGTATGAGGATTGGTGGTTGCTACAGAATAACTTGACCTGTTCTAACACAAGCATCCATCACAGGGGTTTGTCGTAAGAATGGGATGCGATAAGCATTTATGCAGTGCGAAGCACATAGAAAATGCTCAATGAGTGGAAGCCACTGTTAATGATATTCAAGGCCAAGGTGCCATGTCGTAGATTCAGTGATGCTCTCCCTTGTCTGCTTCTGTCTCCTTACCTGACATAATTAGCTGTGCCCTCCTCTGCCCTCTGACAGCACATAGAATCACAGCAGGTTTTGTGTTAGTCTCTTTCCCATACCAGCTCTTAGAATCTCTACAATTGGAGTGATGCCTGTTATTTCTATCACTTATTCCCCAGATCTAGGCACAGTGCATTGCAATCAAGTGGATATTTGAAAAAACTTTTTGTACTAAATCGAGTGAGCTGCATTGATTTGAATATTTCTGTAGCTACTGTGGCTAGCTTAAGCATTATATAGTTTCCCCTACTCAAACCTTTATTTTATTCTATTCATTAATTTTATCAAAGGCATCTGAAGCACTGACTGTTCAGTGCTGATCTAGACCAAGAGTCAACAATTTTTTTTCCCATAAAGGGCCAGGTGGTGTATATTTTAGATTTTGCAGACCATGAGGTCTTTGTCACAGCTACTCAATTCTTCTGGTGTAAAGTGAAACTGGCCACAGGCAGTACAGAAATCAATTGGCATTGAATAAAACTTTATTTATAAAAGCAGATGCTGGGCCATATTTAACCCATGGACAATGCTTGTCTGGTCCTTGGTCTAGACAGACACAGGCTGACATTCTTATATTCTAGTCCAGGGAAGAAAAAAAAATAAACCAGGAAAGAGTTAAATAAAGGCAGTTATCTCCCATGTGCCCTAAGTAAGAAAAAAAACAGTCATGCGATGATTGGTAGAGGGAGATTATAGGGCTACTTTATTTGGACTGTGAAGTTGACATGGCCTCTCTAGGGGAGATAACATGTGAAAGAAGCCCAAAGCAGCCTTGTGGGATCCAGGGGGAAGAAAATTGCAGAGAAAATTATAGAATTACAGTAGAGTGTCAAATACAAGGGTCCTGAGACAGGAGTGAGCACAGCATGCTGAGGAACAGAAAGAGGGCAAGAATCTCGTGGTGAGATGGAAGGTTTCCTGCAAAGTTTGGAGTTTGCCCTGATGGTCTGACTGACTTCCCTTGACTTAGTTTTATTGCTTTGTTCCTGGCCAGGTCCCCATGGGCTCTCTCCTGTAGTGCCAGTCTCTCCTGAGCATTTCCGTCCTTCAGATGTCTATGAGTGGTTATTACACCTCCCTTTGGGCATTGCTTATCCAAGGTAAACAGACTTAATTTGTTTAATCCCTCCCTGATGTTTCAGAGCCTCCAGCTTATGAGGCTCCAGCTTATCCTCCATCTATGGAGACTTTAGGGGATTTCTTTTCTCAACACCATCAGGGTCTGAAAAGAAATTTCTGAAAAGAAATAGCCTCTTTGCTGGAACTGGCTTTCTCCAGCCCTTCTTTCACTTGTTTTCTTTCTGAATGCAAGTCTCAAAGCTCACATGCCAGCTAATCTCTCATTTTCTTTTCCTGTAAGATTGTAGGAACTGAAGTATTAAATGTTGCCTGATCTGAACGGTGATCATGCGTCTATCACCATCTTTATCTCCTGAGATCCTTATTGTGCCAATCAAATGGTTGAAATTTTTTTTTTTTTTTTTTTTGAAACAGAGTCTTGCTCTGTCACCCAGGCTCTGGAGTACAGTAGCGTGATCATAGCTCACTGCAGCCTCAAACTCCTGGGCGCAAACCAAGCTAGGACTACAGGCTCACACCTCCATGACTGGCTAATTATTTTAGTTGTTGTTGTTTTTTTTTAAATTTTATTTTGTAGAAACAGGGCCTTATTTTGTTGCCCAGGCTGATCTCAAAATTCTGACCTCAAGTGTTCCCCCTGCCTCAGCCTCCCAAAGTGCAGGGATTTCAGGCATGAGCCATCACACCAGGCCCCTAAGGGTTGGAATTTGTTGTAGTTTCCTTTGTTTATCCCTTGAGTTCCTGGTTGCTAATAGCATAATGCTCCCTGAAGAGCCTGTGGCTGAACATTGCCTCCTCCATCCAGTGGCTCCACGGTGATGAGCACATGGCCTCTCAGTTATGACTCTTTGATGGAAAGTCATGTCTCTACTGGCCTCTTGCTCAGCCGGCTTTCTGGAGACTTTCTGGAGAGAGCTCAGCCTGGTGAAATGAAGCCAGGATTTAGATCCAGAAAAATTGGACTCAAATTCTGATGCTTCCTAGCAACTCTGTAATTTTGGTCAAGCATGGAAACACAACAGTAACACCCACTTCTCGGGATTGTGTAGACACTAATAAAGATGGCACATGTGAAAGTGAGTTCATTTGTGTATTCATTCAAGAAATATTTATCAAGTTTCTATTACATACCAGGCCCTATATAGGGATCCAGAGATCCAGCAGTATCATAGATTATTAGTGAACAACATAGACCAAGCCACTGGCAGAAAGAATGATAAAATCCTTCATTAAGAAATGAATACACATTCTGCTAGTACAGGAATTAGCTAATCAGTCCTATGAAAAACATATATATATATATATTATAAAAACAACTGACAGGTAGTTGGTTATAGATGAAAAAATAGCTGATTAAAAGTCAGGCCAGGCCAGGCACAGTGGCTCACGCCTATAATCCCAGTGTTTTGGGAGGCCCAGGAGGGAGGATTTCTTGAGATCATGACTTCAAGACCAGCCTGGGCAACATAGCGAGACCCTGTCTCTACAAAAAAATTTTTAAAAATTAGCCGTGCATGGTGATGTGCACCTATAGTCTCAGCTACTTGAAAGGTTAAGGCAGGAAGACTGCTTGAGCCCAGGAGATTGAAGCTGCAGTGAGCTATGATTGTGCCACTAAACTCCAGTCTGGGTGACAGAGCGAGACCCTGTCTCTTAAAATAATAATAATAATAACAATAATAAAATAAACTTAGCCCAGCCAAGGTTCAAACCTTAGCTTTGCCAATTCCCAGCTTTACCAACGTGGACATATCAACTCATCTCTCTGACCCTCCGTATTGTCATCTGTAAAATGCAGTAATGGGATGTACTGTCATGAGCATTGAATGCAATTTATCTAGGGCAGTCCTGGAATGCCATCTCCCCAGTTCATCCTAATTCTGAATTTTCTCAATTCACTCATGTCCCTTGCTCAAATGACACTTCTCCATTGCTCTATTTATGATCACTCACCCTCTAGCCCTCTTGTTCTTTTTTATTTTATAGTCCTTATAAATATAAATACGAGAGTATGTCACATATTTATTTGTTATCTATTGTCTGACTCACTCAGTAGAGTGTCAGCACCATGAAGGTGAAGATTTTTGTTTATTTTTCTATTTTTCTTTTTCTTTTCTTTTTTTTCTCTCTTTTTTTTTTGAGACAGAGTCTTGCTCTGTCGCCCAGGCTGCAGTGCAGTGGCACGATCTCGGCTCACTGCAAGCTCCGCCTCCCAAGTTCACGCCATTCTCCTGCCTCAGCCCCCCGAGTAGCTGGGACTACAGTCACCTGCCACCATGCCCAGCTAATTTTTTGTATTTTTAGTAGAGGCGGGGTTTCGCCGTGTTAGCCAGGATGGTCTTGATCTCCCGACCTCGTGATCTGCCTGCCTCGGCCTCCCAAAGTGCTGGGATTACAGGCGTGAGCCACCATGCCCAGCCTAGATTTTGTTTGTTTTTCAAGCACCTAGAACAATGCCTATCACTTAATAGGTGCACAAGAAATATTTGATGAATGAATGAAATGCACAAAGCCTTTTGACCCTTAATAAATATCAATCTCTTCCTTCATTCACTTCTGTCCTCATTGATTAGTCTCTGAATGTGTCTCCCATAACTGCACCCCTCAGTCTTTTCTCTGTATTTTCTGACAACCTGATCTTGATTTTGTTGCATCTGCTCTGAAATGCATCTGCATTTATGAGCCCAGATGCAGAGGAGGCACTACCTGGGCTGTTGCCTTCTTTCTCTTCTCCTCCACTTCTCTGCTATCACTAAGTGAAAAATTTCTTCCTCCAGACCACCTCGTTGTTCAGGGATATTTTTTTCCAAGGCTTTCATGCAGAACATGCTGATTAATTGTTCTTTAAACACGTTTGGGGTTCTAGGTTCCACCTCTGTTTGTTATTGTGACATCTGGAAGAGCAATGGTAATTAAGAGCTTGCTAGCATTTCATTTCCCTGATGGGACTTAGATTTATGTAATTTGACCATTAAAGTAGGTGGCAGACACATCACTGGCCATGCAGAGTGGACACTTCCAAGGGGCTCAGATGTATTTACTTAACAGTGAATAGGATTTCAATCATCTGGACTTGGTTAGAGCAAGCCCCAAGCTGTGCTGGAAAGTAAATAATGAACCACCTGCTCATGAGAGGCCTTTTTCTTCCCATTAAGGGACAAGCTGGCATTGGGATTGGGATTCACCCAAGCCAAGGCCTCCTAATGGAACCTAATGGAACCAAGGAACACCTGGCATTCCGTTGACCTATCTCAACATCCCTGGCTCCCTCACTCCCTCAGCGTCCAAGCCATCAGTGGGTCCTGTGATTGAAACCCTTAAAGAGCTCTGAAATCTTTCCATTTCTTACTATCTCCACCACTATAGGCTAAGCTGATGACATCTCTTGCTTGGATTATTGCAATAAGGCTGAGTATCCCTTATCTGATATGCTTGTGACCAGAAGTGTTTTGGATTTGGGATTTTTAAAAAATATTTGCATTATACTTACTGGCTAAAACTTCCTAATCAAAAAATTCAAAATCCAAATGTTCCAATCAACTTTCCCTTTGAGCACCATGTTGGTGCCCAAAAAGTTTTGGATTTTGGAGCATTTTATATTTTAGAATTTTGGATTAAGGATGCTCAATCTTTAGCTTTGTTTCCTGACATTTCCACTCCAAATTATTTCTCTTTGCCCTGCCTCCACTCAATGCATTCTTCCCACAGTAGCTAGAGTGATGATTTAAAAACAAAATAGTTTTGATTATACCCATCACATCCTCAATTGCTTAAAAGCTTGCAATGATTTTCTAGTTCTTTCCAGAAAAAGATAACGTTCCCTAATGAGTGTGGCTTCTTTTGAGGTCCTGAGAGCCCCAATTCCTGCCTCCACATTCTTGTCTTTCTTCCTGCCACACTAGCCATTCACCCCTGCCCCGCATGCTATGGCTGCATAATCTGTTTATGTATTGTATTCTCCTCCAGAACACATGTTCCTCTTCCTCTAGGTAATGCATTCATCATTCAGATCTCAGTTCAACTTAAACTGTTCTTGTGGAAGGCTTCCCAGTCCTCCTGGGGATTGTGGTGATAGTTTTATGTGATGATGTTTGGTTGGTTGTTGCTGTTGATGAGCTGTAATAATGTATGTTTAATTGTGGTGGTTAATTATTGTGTTGATTGCTTGAATTGGTTGTTTGGCTGCTGTGGTTTTTTGTGTTTGGTTGGTTGTAACAGTGGCTTGGTTGGTTGGTTGTGGTAATGGCTAGTTGGTTGAGGCGAATGGTTGGTTATTTGATTGTGATAGTGGCTGGTAGTTTGTGATGATTGATTGCAGACTGAATGAGAGGCTGATAAGTTCACACAGCTCTAATTTCAGTCACAAATCCCCCAAACATCCATTTCAGTTATGCTCAATGACTGGGTAAGGTAGGAGATTGCAGCTTGTCCTGTTGTACATGTGAGAAGCTGTTCATTGCAAACCAACATCTGTGACTTTGAGCTTCAACTCGTATGTTAAGACACAGCTTGTCTTATCTGCCCTTGGATCTTACCAAGTATGCCGCATCTCCTCCAGTTAGCGATCATGAGGTCCTCCTGTGTTCTCTCAGTGTCAGATGCTTTGGATAAAGACTGCCTTTCTATTTGGAATCTTTACAGGATTCTCAACATTAATTTTTTCATGGGTCATGTAGACTATATTTTAAGTCAGATCATCCAAAATATACCTCTCAAATTCTGCAAAATCCATCCAGCCATTTTAATTGTCTCTGTATGAAAGTCTTCCCAGAGGACATATGTCTAGCTTGTTGCCTGCCTGTAGAGTTGCTCCAGGGTTCCCACAAGGGTTAGTGGGGTGTGTGTGCACACGCACACATGCAAGTGTATGCCTAACAGCAATTTCTCTGATCAAGTGTCACGTGGTAGTCCTGGTCCCACTTTGCTCCTAGAAGACTTGTTGCCAGAACCCCTCAGCACCTCACAAAGAAGGTGCATATAAGGAGACAATCTAGGAACCCTAGAAGGCAAAACGGGACCATCTGCATCTTCTCCAGATTGTGAAGGTTGGCTTCTTCATGCTGGGAGGTGGAAGGGCAGTTCTCAGTCTGTGGCAGCTGAGAGCAGAGCAGGTCATGACCCTGACAGTACTGATAAAGCATGTATCCAGCTTGATTTTTGCAGTCCATTGTCAGAACTGGTGGAGAAGGAGGGTTGGACACAGGAGCCGTAGAGGTTAGGGTGGGGCGTAAAATCAGACAACAGGAAAAGTGTCACTGCAGAGCAGGTCTGAAGAGCAGATAGAAGGACAAGGACACTTGAAGGAAAGAAGAAGGGAGCTTCATGTGTGCTGAGAGCTTTCTTCATGCCAGGATTTGCTCTGTTAGCATTCGCACACTTGGTCTGATTTAATCCCACAGGCAGAGTGCTTCAGGAAAAGCCAGAGTTTTGTTTAGACCCTGGACCTACCATTAGGAAGCTTTGTCACTTAAGGCCTGTTGTTTTGCTTCTGTTCGCTTTCATTTTACATCCAAAAATTGGAACAATGATGCCAAGAGATAATATAGCACACATGGGCTCGTGGCCAGTGAATTGTGAGTTTGAGTCCTGGCTTGCCAACCTTTGGTCTCTCCAACTTTGGGTAAATCACTTAACCTCTCTGTGCTAGAATCTTCTGTAGACAAAAGGCATGACCCACCTGGTATGGCCTTGTGAACTGCAGGAGAAAGTGCATAGAAAACAGTTGACCTGACATCAGGCTCATAGTAAACAATATATTTTCACTCTTTTAATTATTTATATAAATTTTTACTTTATAATTTTGTTAATAGGGCTTACATGAAATAATCTATGTAAAGTATCAGACACATTACAGGTACTTAATAAATGTCACTTCCTCCATTTCTGTCCCCTAATTTTCACAACTATATTGTAGATAATTTTACAAAAAAATGAAAGTGGATTCAGATTAGTTGAGAAACTTTCCCAAGATCACACAACTGAAACCAGCAGGACTGGAATGAAACCCACTCCATCTGCCTGCAGTCCCAGCGTTCTCCTTGAGATTAAGAGTTGGCAGATCACGTGAAATCTCTCGGCATTGGGATGTTTATGATCCTTTCGTCTGTCTGCCAGAAGTCACTAATCATTGAGCTGTTGTCCACGTTGGCCCAGATTATCCAAGGTACATGGCTGACAGACGTTGAGGATGATTCTGTAGAAAGCATCCAGGGTCCTTCCTAGAGGATCATCCATTCTTTTTATTCCTGCAGAGGGGCATGAAAAGGGTGCACAAAATTTCCCATGGGAGTGGGCTCTTCCTTAAGAACTGATGAGACCCAAAGAGCAGAGCCCATAAAGGCAACTAGATTCAAAAAGGTGACCTGCAAATCCTCCACTGCCACACAGCAGCCCTCCCCTTGGAGACCCTCGGGGCCCATGTAGAAGATTTGTGCCACCATCCAAAGGGCATGCGATCATAGATAGTCATAAGAGATTTTAATTTAGAGTTGCGGAGCCTCCAAGCCACAACAAAGAAAATTGGTAAAACTGAGTTATGGAAAGAGATGGCACGATGCCAGAGAGAGCTGGATAATTCTCCACCACCCTGGCCCCACCCCTCACCAGGCCCTGAAAGCACATGGAGAGACTTGCAAGAAGCCCACAGTGGGAAAATGAGGTGCATGCCTGACTCCTTGGTCACAGGATGGAGTCTCAGTTAACAAGGCTAGGTTATGAAGTGAGCACATGAGGCTAACCTGGTGTATAGAGTCAATATTACCCTGGAGAATTCCTTTAATAGCCCATAAAATAAAATCTGTGCTGTTTTATTTATATAACCCTGTAAAGTTTTTCTCAGGCACACTCAAGTTTGAGAACCACTAAGGTAGACCAAAGAAAGAAGTTAGCAGCAATGTCAATATGCAGATATCTGCACATTTAAACCAGTCTTCCTTCAAGATAATGAACCGATCCCTAATAAAGAAGAGGAATGGATGGGGAATTATGAGATGTTTTTCCTTGCCTGTAATGTTTACCGTGATGTATGATAATATTAAGGCTCTATAACTTTAATGCATGTGATCAGGTGTGTTGTTGGATAGATTAATCAATAGATATAGTGAAAACATCTAGCATAAGATGTGGCACATAATAGATACTCAATGAATGCCTATTGAGTATAAATCGTGCCCAGTCAGATCCACATACACACTGATTTTTTAATGTAGCAGAGAAGAGCTTGGCCATCTGCTTCTTGCCGTTCCAAGGTGTTATTTGCTCCTGTGGCCCAATTTTCACGTCCTTGGGCATTGATTTCATGATACTCTAGATATACCATGGGGTCTAGCTTTCCTTCTACCTCACCAGCTGGGGACTTCTGGGCAAAGGGTAAGCTGAAGTAAAGTGCAACCGAGCCATATATATAGATATCATATCCTGGAGAGATGCCAAAGTGAAGTTAGCAATGGAACATTCAAGTCACCATTCATCCTGCAATGTCATGCATGCTTAGGGAGGAAGAGAAGAAGTTGGCATTTGTTAAGTTCCCATGATGTGCCAAGAATTTTACTCATAGGGAATTCAAAACACAGACTCCACATATACATGGGATGCAGAATCCAACATTTCAAGAATTCACTTTTTCAAGAAATATTTCTTGAGCACCTGCTCTGTACTGAGGTCTGCTATTAGTGTGGGGGCACAGCTGTGAACAATGATATGAAAACCCCTTCCCTCCTGGGGCTTGACTTCTGCAGGAGGATCACAATATGGAGTGACAGCAAGGCAGGTGGTGGGAAATTTGGGGTGAAATTTGGAAATGCTGAGCTGAGCCCTTGGTGACAATTTACATTCTCCTCGCCCCATGGCGGGAGGCAACCTGGATCCTCTCAAAGGGGACAGAATGGGGCACTCACAAGACATAACATCTTGGGACCTCTAGAACTCTCCTCCTGAGGCACTGTTCAAGGTTCTGTCTTTGGCTCATCCCTAACCCGGCGCATGTCTACACTTCTCTGGGCAGAAAAAAACATGGCAGAGAATTGGCCACAATAGCCTTCTCCACAGGGCAATCCTAGCTCTGTTTGGCTTACAGAGGAGGATTATATGAACTTGACCAAAGAGAAACATGAGGATGTCACTAAGATACCTGCCCCAGGCAAGCAACATGGTTCCCACTGCTCCATGTCCAGTCCCCACTGCCCAGAGGTGTATATCTGATGATTCATCAGATCTGGCAGGTGAGAGGCTCTGGCTCTGGCTCCAGATCCTACAAGGTGGGAACATTGTCTTATGTACCTCTGGATCTTTAAGATATGACATGAGACTTGGTACACCATAGGTGCTTAGTATATGTTTATTGAATGAATGAGCAAGTGGTTGAATGATCAAGATAGACATAAGGAGATCCGTTCCAAGATGGCTGAATAGGAACAGCTCTGGTCTGCAGCTCCCAGTGTGACTGATGCAGAAGATGGGTGATTTCTGCATTTCCAACTGAGGCACCTAGTTCATCTCATTGGGATGGTTGGACAGTAGGTACAGCCCACGGAGGGTGAGCTGAAGCAGGGCGGGGCATTGCCTCACCCGGGAAGTGCAAGGGGTCGGGGAATTTCCCTTTCCTAGCCAGGGAAGCCATGACAGACTGTACCTGGAAAAACGGGACACTCCCACTCAAATACTGCACTTTTCCCAAGGTCTTAGCAACTGGCAGACAAGGAGATTCTCTCCCGTGCCTGACTCGGTGGGTCCTTCACCCACAGAGCCTTGCTCACTGCTAGCACAGCAGTCTGAGATCGAACTGTGAGGCGGCAGCCTGGCTGGGAGAGGGGTGTCCGTCATTGCTGAGGCTTGAGTAGGTAAACAAAGTGGCCAGGAAGCTCGAACAGGAAGGAGCCCACCACAGCTCAGCAAGGCCTACTGCCTCTGGACTCCACCTCTGTGGGTAGGGCTTAGCTGAACAAAAGGCAGCAGACAACTTGTGAAGATTTAAATGTCCCTGTCTGACAGCTCTGAAGAGAGCAGTGGTTCTCCCAACATGGCGTTTGAGTGCTGAGAACGGACAGACTGCCTCCTCAAGTGGGTCCCTGACCCCTGTGTAGCCTAACTGGGAGACATCTCCCAGTAGGGGCCGACAGACACCTCATACAGGCGGGTGCCCCTCTGGGACGAAGCTTCCAGAGGAAGGATGAGGCAGCAATATTTGCTGTTCTACAATATTTGCTGTTCTGCAGCCTCTGCTGATGATACCCAGGCAAACAGGGTCTGGAGTGGACCTCCAGCAAACCCCAAAAGACCTGCAGCTGAGGAACCTGACTGTTAGGAGGAAAACTAACAAACAGAAAGGAATAGCATCAACATCAACAAAAAGGACATCCACACCACCACCCCATCTGTAGGTCACCGTCATCAGAGACCAAAGGTAGATAAAACCACAAAGATTGGGAGAAACCAGAGCAGAAAAGCTGAAAATTCTAAAAATTGAGCACCTCTTCTCCTCCAAAGGATCACAGCTCCTTGCAAGCAATGGAAGAAAGCTGGACGGGGAATGACTTTGACGAGTTGACAGAAGTAGGCTTCAGAAGGTTGGTAATAACAAACTTGTCCAAGCTAAAGGAGCTTGTTCAAACCCATCGCAAGGAAGCTAAAACCTTGAAAAAAGGTTAGATGAATGGCTAACTAGAAAAAACAGTGCAGAGAAGATCTTAAATGACCTGATGGAGCTGAAAACCATGGCGCAAGAACTTCGTGACGCATGCACAAGCTTCAATAGCTGACTTGATCAAGTGGAAGAAAGGGTATCAGTGATTGAAGATCAAATTAATGAAATAAAGTGAGAGGACAAGGTTAGAGAGAAAAGAGTAAAAAGAAATGAACAAAGCCTCCAAGAAATATGGGACTGTGTGAAAAGACCAAATCTACGTTTGATTGGTGTACCTGAAAGTGATGGGGAGAATGGAAACAAGTTGGAAAACACTCTTCAGGATATTATCCAGGAGAACTTCCCTAACCTAGCAAGGCAGGCCAACATTCAAATTCAAGAAATGCAGAGAACACCACAAAGATACTCCTCGAGAAGAGCAACCCCAAGACACGTAATTGTCAGATTCACCAAAGTTGAAATGAAGGAAAAAATGTTAAGGGCAGCAAGAGAGAAAGGTCGAGTTACCCACAAAGGGAAGCCCATCAGACTAACAGTGGATCTCTTGGCAGAAACCGTACAAGCCAGAAGAGAGTGGGGGCCAATATTCAACATTCATAAAGGAAAGAATTTTCAACCCAGAATTTCATATCCAACCAAACTAAGCTTCATAAGTGAAGGAGAAATAGAATCCTTTACAGACAAGCAAATACTGAGAGATTTTGTCACCACCAGGCCTGCTTTACAAGAGCTCCTGAAGGAAGCACTGAACATGGAAAGAAACAACCAGTACCAGCCACTGCAAAAACATGCTAAATTGTAAAGACCATTGATGCTCTGAAGAAACTGCCTAAATTAATGGGCAAAATAACTAGCTAACATCATAATGACAGGATCAAATTCACACATAACAATATTAACCTTAAATGTAAATGGGCTAAATGCCCCAATTAAAAGACACAAACTAGCAAATTGGATAAAGAGTCAAGACCCATCAGTGTGCTATATTCAGGAGACACATCTCTTGTGCAAAGATGCACATAGGCTCAAAATAAAGGGATGGAGGAAGATCTACCAAGCAAATGGAAAGCAAAAAAAGCCGGGGTTGCAATCCTAGTCTCTGATAAAACAGACTTTAAACCAAAAAAGATCAAAAGAGACAAGGCCATTACATAATGGTAAAGTGATCAATTCAACAAGAAGAGCTAAGTATCCTAAATATATTATGCTCCCAATACAGGAGTGCCCAGATTCATAAAACAAGTTCTTAGAGACCTACAAAGATACTTAGACTCCGACACAATAATAATGGGAGACTTTAACACCCCACTGTCAATATTAGACAGATCAATGAGACAGAAGGTTAACAGGAATATCCAGGACTTGAACTTAGCTCTGGACCAAGTGGACCTAATAGACATCTACAGAACTCTCCACCCCAAATCAACAGAATATACAGTCTTCTCAGCACCAGATCACACTTATTCTAAAATTGAGCACATAATTGGAAGTAAAGCACTCCTCAGCAAATGTAAAAGAACAGAAATCACAACAAACTGTCTCTCAGACCACAGTGCAATCAAGTTAGAACTCAGGATTAAGAAACTCACTCAAAATCGCACAACTACATGGAAACTGAACAACCTGCTCCTGAATGACTACTGGGTACATAACGAAATGAAGGCAGAAATAAAGATGTTCTTTGAAACCAGTGAGAACAAAGACACAAAGTACCAGAATCTCTAGGACACATTTAAAGCAGTATGTAGAGGGAAATTTATAGCACTAAATGCCCACAAGAGGAAGCAGGAAAGATCTAAAATTGACACCCTAACATCACAATTAAAAGAACTAGAGAAGCAAGAGCAAACAAATTCAAAAGCTAGCAGAAGGCAAGAAATAACTAAGATCAGAGCAGAACTGAAAGAGATAGACACACAAAAAATCCTTCAAAAAATCAGTGAATCCAGGAGCTGGTTTTTTGAAAAGATCAACAAAATTGATAGACCACTAGCAAGATTAATGAAGAAGAAAAGAGAGAAGAATCAAATAGATGCAATAAAAAATGATAAAGGGGATATCACCACCAATCCCACAGAAATACAAACTGCCATCAGAGAATACTATAAATGCCTCTACGCAAATAAATTAGAAAATCTAGAAGAAATGGATAAATTCCTATACACATACACCCTCCCAAGACTAAACCAGGAAGAAGTTGAATCTCTGAAATTGAGGCAATAATTAATAGCTTACCAACCAAAAAAAGTCCAGGACCAGACAGATTCACAGCCGAATACTACCAGAGGTAAAAAGAGGAGCTGGTACCATTCCTTCTGAAACTATTCCAATCAATAGAAAAAGAGGGAATCCTTCCTAACACATTTTATGAGGCCAACATCATCCTGATACCAAATCCTGGCAGAGACACAACAAAAAAGGAGAATTGTAGACCAATATCCCTGATAAACATCAATGCAAAAATCCTCAATAAAATACTGGCAAACCGAATCCAGCAGCACATCAAAAAGCTTACCCACCACGATCAGGTTGGGTTTATCCCTGGGATGCATGGCTGGTTCAACATATGCAAATCAATAAACATAATCCATCACATAAAGAGAACCAATGACAAAAACCACATGATTATCTCAATAGATGCAGAAAAGGCCTTGAACACAATTGCGCAGCACCTTTATGCTAAAAACTCTCAATAAACTAGGTATTGATGGAACGTATCTCAAAATAATAAGAACTATTTATGACAAACCCACAGCCATTATCATACAGAATGGGCAAAAACCAGAAGCATTCCCTTTGAAAACCGGCACAAGACAAGGATGCCCTCTCTCACCACTCCTATTCGACATAGTGTTGGAAGTTCTTGCCAAGGCAATCAGGCAAGAGAAATAAATAAAGGAAAAGAGGAAGTCAGATTGTCCCTGTTTGCAGATGACATGATTGTATATTTAGAAAACCCCATCGTCTCAGCCCAAAATCTCCTTAAGCTGATAAGCAACTTCAGCAAAGTCTCAGGATACAAAATCAATGTGCAAAAATCACAAGCATTTCTATACACGAATTACAGACAAACAGAGAGCCAAATCATGAGTGAACTCCCATTCACAATTGCTACAAAGAGAATAAAATACCTAGGAATCCAACTTACAAGGGATGTGAAGGACCTCTTCAAGGAGAACTACATACCACTGCTCAACAAAATAAAAGAGGACACAAACAAATGGAAGAACATTCCATGCTCATGGATAGGAAGAATCAATACCATGAAAATGACCATACCGCCCAAGGTAATTTATAGATTCAATGCCATCCCCATCAAGCTACCAATGACTTTCTTCACAGAATTGGAAAAAACTACTTTAAAGTTCATATGGAACCAAAAAAGAGCCTGCATTGTGAAGGCAATCCTAAGCAAAAAGAGCAAAGCTGGAGGCATCACACTACCTGACTTCAAACTATACTACAAGGCTACAGTAACCAAAACAGCATGGTACTGGCACCAAAACAGAGATATAGACCAATGGAACAGAACAGAAGTCTCAGAAATAACACCACACATCTACAACTATCTGATCTTTGACAAACCTGACAAAAACAAGAAATAGGAAAAGGATTCCCTATTTAATAAATGGTGCTGGGAAAACTGGCTAGCCATATGTAGAAAGCTGAAACTGGGTCCCTTCCTTACACCTTATACAAAAATTAATTCAAGATGGATTAAAGACTTAAATGTTAGACCCAAAACCGTAGAAACCCTAGAAGCAAGCCTAGGCAATACCATTCAGGACATAGACATGGGCAAGGACTTCATGACTAAAACACCAAAAGCAATGGCAACAAAAGCCAAAATAGACAAATGGGATCTAATTAAACTAAAGAGCTTCTGCATGGCAAAATAAACTACCATCAGAGTGAACAGGCAACCTACAGAATGGGAGAAAATTTTTGCCATCTACCCGTCTGACAAAGGCGCAATATCCAGAATCTACAAAGAACTCAAACAAATTTACAAGAAAAAAACAAGCAACCCCATCAAAAAGTAGGCAAAGGTTATGAACAGACACTTCTCAAAAGAAGACATCTATGCAGCCAACAGACACATGAAAAAATGCTCATCACCACTGGTCATCAGAGAAATGCAAATCAAAACCACAATGAGATACCATCTCACGCCAGTTAGAATGGCGATCATTAAAAAGTCAGGAAACAACAGACGCCAGAGAGGATGTGGAGAAATAGGAATGCTTTTACACTGTTGGTGGGAGTGTAAATTAGTTCAACCATTGTGAAAGACACCATGGTGCTCCCTCAAGGATCTAGAACTAGAAATACCATTTGACCCAGCAATCCCATTACTCGGTATATACCCAAAGGATTATAAATCATGCTACTATAACGACATATGCACCCATATGTTTATTGTGCCACTATTCACAATAGCAAAGACTTGGAACCAAGCCAAATGTCCATCAATGATAGACTGGATAAAGAAAATGTGGCACATATGCACCATGGAATACTATGCAGCCATAAAAAAGGGTGAGTTCATGTCCTTTGCAGGGACAGGGATGAAGCTGGAAACCATCATTCTCAGCAAACTATCACAAGGACAGAAAACTGAACACTGCATGTTCTCACTCATAGGTGGGAACTGAACAATGAGATCACTTGGACACAGGGCAGGGAACATCACACACCAGGGCCTGTCAGGGGGTGGCAGGCTGGGGGAGGGATGGCATTATGAAAAATACCTAATGTAAATGACGAGTTGATGGGTGCAACAAACCAACATGGCACATGTTTACCTATGTATCAAACCTGCATGTTGTGCACATGTACCCCAGAACTTAAAGTATAATAAAAAAAAAAAGACAGACTTAAGGAAGCTTGGATGTGTGGATGATGGATGGATGGATGGATATGCTGTGCAGGGGGGTAGATGTATGGTATGATTGATGGATAGAGGAAAGAAGGGAGGGTGTTGGTATACCTAACTATTGAGAATGAGCCACATGAGCTAATCCTGTCCAAGGCAACCTGCAGATATGGTTCAGGCAAAAGGGTGATATAGAGGTCCAAGAACAAAGGGTGCAGGGCACTAAACGACAGGTGCGGTGGGAGGAATATGCCAAAATCAGCCTCTGGGAAACCCTGCTGATGACTACAGAACCCCAGACTCAAATCCACCCTATTAGGTAGGCAATATCATTATGCTTATTTCATAGATCAGAAAACAGAGGCTCACAGTAGTTAAATAATTTTCCCCAAGTCAAACATCTGGTATATGTCAGAGCTAATTTTTTTTAGAGACAGGGTCTTGCTCTGCTGCCCAGGTTGCAGTGCAATGGTGCAATCACAGCTTACTGCATCCTCAACCTCCTGGGCTCAAGTCATCCTCCTGCTTCAGCCCCATGAGTGGCTGAGACTACAGGTGGATGTCACCATATTGGACTAATTTTCAAAAATTTTTGTGGAGTTGGAGCCTCGCTATATGGCTCACACTGGTCTCAAACTCCTGTCCTTAAGCAATCTTCGTGCCTCCACCTCAAAAAGTGCTGGGTTTACAGGTGTGAGCCACCATACCTGGCCAGAGTTGAAATTTGAACCCAGAGTCAGATTTCACTCTTATACTTAAATCTTTAGATTAAGAACCAATCTTGGATAAACTAAACATTGCTCTCACAGTCAATACAGAAATTTTAAAACGAAAGGAACTCCATCAGGCACTGAATACCTGTCATCGTCAGACTCCATGAGAAATTTGTTCACATTCATTTATTTGTCCATTTAACAAATATGTACTGAGGGCCAAATATGTCCCAGGTACTAGGAATAGAGCAGTGAGCAGGGCAGATAAAAATCTCTATCCTTATGGAGCTTACATTCTAGTAGGGGTGGCAGACAATAAATAAGTAAACACACAGACATACACATGCACACACACACGCACACATGCATGCCCACACCTGCACATATCAGTGGTGATAAGCATTAGGGAGAAAGGCTAGAGAAAATCAAGGATTTTAGATTAAGGATTTTAGAGGTTATCCTGTTTGAGTAAAGAGGAGAAGGGGCTTCCTGAGAGGGAGAAAGGGCAGAAACTTCAAGGGGCTGTGTGGCTATCTGGAGGAACGGTCTTCTCATCTCTTACTTATCTAATTCTCACAACAGTGGAGCCTGGAAAGCATTATTAATTCCAGTGTTAGGTATGAAAAGGTGTGAATGTGACGGACATACAGACGGGAAGAACTGACAGTAGGGACTCGAAAAGGAGGGAGGGAAGGAGCAGGACCAAGGCTGAAAAACAACCTATCGAGGGTACTATGCTCACTATCTGGGTGATGAGATCAATAGAAACCCAAACTTTTGCATCACACAATATTCTCCTGTAACAAACCTGCACATCTACCTCCTGGATCTAAAATAAAAATGGAAATTACACAAAATAAAGGAAAGCTTGCTATTACAAAGAAAAAGAAAGAAAATTTGTGAATACGAAATGTTGGGTGCTTCCTTCAGGGTCACAGAGCAGCAGCAAATTTGGGTCAAGTCTGCACATCCTCAACTGCAAATGCTATTTGGGGCCCTCTCAGACCCTCAAAATTTGTACTCATGAGCAGGTGTCCTCTCAGTACCCTGAAGCTTCTAATGATGACTGACTTAGTTGCCCTAGTTTTTGAGGACTGCAGACCTCATTGTGGTGTGTTTGAGTCACTCATTTATACCTGGACACCTGCTCTGAATCCATGGGGCAACTCTCTGATAATGAGGAAACTTTTCCCCTCTGATTTATGAAAATTAGCACCATTGCATTATTTTTCATGCCTCACAAATCTCCCCCAACCAAACCCGGGTCATTAATATGAATCTAAAAGAAATTTACTTGAACTACCACCTGGCATCATAAAGAGCTTTTGCTCCTTCCATAACTCCATTACTGTTTTCATCATGATTATATTATCTTCTGTGATCCTCTTGATAGTCCTATGAGATAGTCAAGGAAGCTATTATTATCTCCATTTTGCAGATGGGGTGATGGCAGCTCTCTAACTAAGCCAGGGCTCAAAGGCAGGAGATGAAAGGAGCTAGGAGATGAGGCCCAGCAGTCTTCCCCAGCTCAGAAAAGGACATTGCCATCTGCCCCGTTACTAAAGCCCAGAGCCTGGGAATCTCCTCACTGCTAATATTCAGTCTGTCAACAGAAACCGTTTACTCCAATTGGTGTCTCCAACCTTCTTGCTCCTCTTCACTTTTCTGCAGACCCTCTCGTCCAAGTTACCATCATTTCTCCCTTCAGCAGGCTTCTGGCTTCTGCTCTCAACCCTACTCCTTTGCCCTCCATCTCCAATCCATTTCACCCAGAGGAGCTGCTCCTTATACCTGGAATGCTATTGCCTCTGGCTTTTCTTGGGGTTAGCTTGCTCTTCCTGCAGAATGCAGCAGGGAAGTTCCTGACCATCCTCGTCTCTGTCATCTCCATGTCTACTCCCTTGCTAAAGGCTAGAGCTTCCCAGTCCTCTTTCTGTAACATGTTTCCATGTGTTCCTGGTCTATACCACCACATTCCTGCCACCACTGGAGTGTAGCTCCATGAAGGCAGAGAACTTGTCCATCATCCCAGTGTCCGGGACATGGAATGTGCTCAGTAAACACTTGGGGAATAAATGAACTTAAACAAATGGGTGAAAAGAAACATTAAGTTGGTTATGTGTATTAACAATCAGAATTTCCCTCTTCTTCTTTTCCATAGGATTCCTGATACATTTTGCACTTATATGCATAGTATCTGGGTATAAAAGTTCCTTAATCAGTGGTTAATGAAAGAATGGATAAATGAATAGATGGATGGATGAACTTTTTCCATCCATCTGGAATAGATGATGGTTGAATGAATAGATGGATGGATGAATCACTTTTTGATTCTACATATTTTTCGTTTTAAATTTCCTTTAATTTTTATAACGAAATAACCAAGTTTATATTCCTTTGTAATCTCCCTTCCCCCATCTTCTCTTTTCCAATATCTTCTCTATCTCTTTTGCGACTGTTTTGGGGTTATGTTCTCCTTAGACAAAAGGTACTTAGGTGGCCCAAACAATGAGGTCTTACTACAATAGCATGGGCTGTTTTCCAAATGCACTACATTGTTTGTTTGTTTGTTTTGGCATTAGTTCCCTTCCTTCATAGATATAACAGAAAGAAAACATTATATTATACAAGAACATATCCCGCCTACAAGCATTTTTGATTTACAGATAGGGCAGAAAGTGGTTCATTTGAGGGTCAATATAAAAAAAACACAACATTAATCCTAAAACTGGCACCTGAAAGACTAAATCATCCAAAAATCCAGTCTCTGTAAGTTCCCATGATCCAATCACAGCAATAATTTTTTTTTTTTCTTATCAAGAGAGCCTCCAAGGTATTTGGCAACATTTTCCCCCATGATCCCTACTTCTGAGATTTCTTCCCTACTGGGACACTGGTCATTAGTCCTCCAAGCACTCAAAATGTGGTCCTTTCAATCTTCCCCACTGCTGTAAGGAAATGTCTCTTGGTTTCTTGTCAGCACAACCACCACTGTTTCTATTTCTTTCTTTCTCCCTTCGTGGTGCCATTTTCTTCCTATCTACTCTCTCACGTGTCACACAATGTAAAATGCCATTCCTTGAAACAGCTGTCCCTTGGGCAACATGAGGCTCATTATCCCGTTCAAGATCGTATGTACAAAACAAATACATTCCCCCTCCATCCCACAATTGCCATGCATTATGTCTGCCTGCCACCTCTCTTGTATAATGTTACGTGATTTACTTTCTCTGGGTTTTAGCTTATTTGCTCATGTTCTTTCTTGAGGATAAGAAAAGAAGCCTTTATTTAGCACTTACTGGGTGTTGGATTCTGTCCATTTCAGTTGCAGCAAGCTAATGCAATAGGAGTTTACTTTTTTACTTCCAGTTTTTCAAAGGCGTTGCAGGTTTTTGGACAAGGGGAGGAAAGATTTGCTCCTTACAGTGATTCAAGAGCCCAAGCTGGTAACTGCTCTGACATTTTAGACATAAAGCTAGCAAGACTGCTTTGGGTGTAAACAACCACCGTGCAGAAGTGGAAAGAACATGGATGATTATGAGTAAGAAACTTCTATGGGGGCTAGCCTGGGAATGAACATATCACTTTAGCTCATATTCCATTGGCTAGAACTCAGTCACATGACCATATCTGATTGCAAGGGAGCCTGGGAAATATAGTCTATATATCCAGGAGAAGGAGAAAGTGGGCTTGAAGAGCAGCTAGCCTAATTTTCCAACCGGAGTTGGATGTTTTACACAGTTACCTTATTTAACCCTAACAACAATAAGGTAAAGAAGGTGTTGTTATCACCACTATTAATGAGGAAATTGAGGCCCAAAACACAAAGTAAATTGCAAGGGAGCACATCACTATTATAGCTAAGAAGTTGTAGGGTCTGATGCAAACACAGGGCCATGTGACTCCAACTCAAGTTTCTTCTCAGGGAATTACAATTCTTCTCTTGGGAAGGAAACAATCTGGATCTGGAGCTCACAAAGTAGCCAAGAAAGCCGTTAACAGATACTAAATGTGTGTGTGGTAAACTCCCCACTGGCCTCACACGAGCGTTACCCTGGCTATTTGGTTAGGAAGTACTTGTCCACCCACCCTACTCCCTACAGCCCAAGGTAACTTCTCTATCAGAACATTTGTTTTATTCCTTCAAAGGAACCTATCTGGCTACTTTATTTGATCCTAATAAATGAGATGTTTTGTGTACATTTAATCAAAATCTCCTCAGCTTAATTAATCTAACACTATTTTGCCCAGTGATAAATTTAGTTAACGACCATATCATTTAAAATTCAATACCCTTGAGTGTTTCACATTCGTTTGTGGATCTCATTTGTTTTGGTCCCTGAAAACCAAATTTAAAGAATAGGTTTTTATCAATGTCACTAAAAACCACTCAGAATCTTCAGAAGTAGATAAAATATAAGACAACACCCACACCAATATAGAGAAAGCCCATCTTTCATATATTGTGAAAATTCAATAAATACACACTCACACACGAAATACAAAGTTAAATTGAAATGCTCTTAAACGTATTGCCTAGGTTCCTATGATGCCATAAAAATGTTTTTTTAAAACACTGGGAATGCATTTGACTGTATTTAGAACTCTCTAAAGGAAGAATGAGTTTCAATGATGTAACCACTAGGTGAGTTGCTGGTTAAGAGAAGTGGGTTTAGATAAACTGGTTCAGTTAGTCTTTCATAGACCTCAGTGTTACCTTGTTTGAAGGTGTATTTCCTCTGGTACTACTAACCAGTCAACCTAGCTAAGTCTGTCAAAGACCAGACTGTGCTAATGGAAGCTTGGGAATCCAGCCCCGACTCCGTCAATTTATTCCAGTTTCTACTGCAGTTCTAGGCTTGTTGTTGACTGCTTGTGGTAGCTTTGATACAGGGATGTGATTGGGTTGGTTGACAAAGGATAATAGGCCAGGGAGTTGGAGTTACTACTGCAAAGAGACCTACTCTTCTTCCTCTAGTAAGTGATCAAAAAAAGAATTATGTGCTGGTTCCACTTGTTAAAAGTTAAACAGATGCCTCTTTTGGAAGCTCTATCAGTTAAGGTGCTCACTGAGAGCCCCAGGACTCAGTCCTCAGTGGCTTTCTCTATTTTTACCTATTCCCTTTTTAAGATCAGCTAGTTTCATGGCTTCAAAGACCTTTATATTCAATGTATATCTCCCAATCCAGATCTATTAACTCTAGATTTGTAAATCCAATTCTCTCCTCAACATTCCAACTTGGATGTCTCAAAAAGCACCTCAAAATTAAAATGCCCAAAGCAAATTATTCATGTCTCAACGAAGATCCTATTTCTCTGTGAGTCTTCTTCTTCTCTAAAAATGGCAGCTCTAGTCTTCCTTTTTGCTTAAGGCAGGAACCTTAAGCAGTCCTTGGACTGGAGCAGTCCTTGGTTCTTCTCTTTCTCCCACACCTCAAACTCAATCTACTGGCAAATTCTGTTGATGCTGCCACATCTCATCACATCTCCAACACATTTATCTTCATCCAAGCCATCATCACCTGTTACTTTCATTATTTCACCCACCTTCTTATCCTTCTTCAAGCCTTATCCCCCAAAAGCCTCTTCTCCCCACAGCAATCAAAGTGATGTCTCCCACCCAGGTGCCCATCAGTGGCGGATTGTATGAAGAAAATGTGGTACATAAACACCATGGAATACTATG
Source organism: Pan troglodytes (assembly GCF_028858775.2). Taxonomy (NCBI): domain Eukaryota; kingdom Metazoa; phylum Chordata; class Mammalia; order Primates; family Hominidae; genus Pan; species Pan troglodytes. Next base: position 28,724,832 of record NC_072416.2, read on the forward strand.
CAACCATAGAAAAGAACAAAATCATGTCATTTGCAGCAATATGAATGCAACTGGAAACCATTATCCTAAGCAAACTAAGGCAGAAACAGAAAACCAAATACTGCATGTTCTCATTTATAAGTGGGAGCTAAGCATTGAGTAAACGTAGTCATAAAAATAGGAATGATAGACACTGGTGAATACAAGAGTGGGGAGGGAGGGGAGTAAGGATTGAAAAAAACTAAAATTGAATACTATGCTCATTTCCTGGGTGATTGGTTTATTCATACTCCAAACTTTAGCATCATGCAATTAACTTTTGTGACATACTTGCACATATACCCCCGTGATTCCGAAGTAAAAGTCGAAAACAAGTGATCTTTCCAATGTGTAAGTCTGGCCATGCCCCTCATCCCTACCGTGGAATCCAGGCAGTGGCTCCCATTTCACTGAAGGTAAAATCTCAAGTTCTTAAAATGACCTGCAGGACTCTTCTGCCCTCATCTCTGCCCACTGTCCCAATCTTCTTTCCAGTCACGCTAACCTCTCCCTGGTCCTTGGAAAAGCCAGACAGGCTTTTGCCCCAGAATGCTGCACCTGCTATTTCCCCAGGCTTCCCCCATGCGGCTTGCTTTCTTACTTCTGCATCCCTGTTCAGATGTTACCCCTAACCTGGTCTTCTGATTAAAATCACTGCAGTGTGCACATATCGAATTGCCTCTGTTTCACTGTATATAGTCTGGGACTGTCACTCACTTAGATTCTAAACTAGGAAAATTAGATGTTTTCTACTAGGACTTTGAATATTTAGCAGGGTGGTATAGAAAGAGAAGATGAAGAAGAAGAGTAGGAAGGGGAAGAACAGATAAATAAGGAATGGAAGAAAGATAAAATGAAGAACAAAAGATACAGTGAAACCTGACTTGTTCCTGTGGTGGTTTCCTAAGACCGTAGACCCAGTTCTGCAGCCTGTGTCCACAGAGCTTCCCAATTTCCTACCTCTTCCAAGCCTATTCATAACAGACTCCTTATCAGTCTTTCATATATCATTCAAGTAAATTTCCCTTTTACAATAGTTGGCCAGAGGCATTTCTTGGTGTTTGTTGAAAATGTGTGTGGGGTAAACTCCCCATTGGCCTCACAAGACCATCATCCTGGCTATTTGGTTAGGAAGTGCTTGTCCACCCACCCTACTCCGTATGGCCCAAGGTGACTTCTCTATAAGAACATTTACTTTATGCCTTCAAAGGAACCTATCTGGCTACTTTATTTGATCCTAATAAATGAGATATTTTGTATACATGTTCTAAGTGGTGAACCAAAACACATGTGCGTAAGTTGAAGGAAAAGCCAAGAGGAGCATGTTCAAGGACACTGTAGAGTATGAGGTTGGAATAACTCAAAGGGTCCTGATTTATAGTCATGCAGCTCAAACCAACCCTCTGGTGAGACTAGCATATGGAATAACATGTCCAGCCACCCACCTTTGGGCAGTTTTGAGAATACTTGACAATGGTGGTGAATAAAGGCTCAGTGACCTGCTCCAAAACTCACAGCAAAAATGTGAGCAAGAGGAAAGTGAAACCAGATACCATGTCTTCCTGTGCTGTTCCCCTAGCACAGATAAAGAGGGCAGAAAAGATCTCATGGGAACTATTCCCAAGCCCTCTGCCCATATCCTTCATGGAGTCACCTTCTCGTTAATCTCCTTCTGCTGAGTGCAGCATGAATTGTCATGCCCTGTGGGCAAGGGCTTAGGCAAAGCCAAAACAGCAACAAGTGATATTTCACATCAGCATGTGCTGTTCACCTGCTGTCCTGTGGCCTCTTTGGCCATTCTAGCCCTCGACTATCTAGAATGTTCTTCCCTGTCTTCACAACTTGGGCTAGCTGCCTCCTCTTTTCCAACTCTCTGAGGGGTTAGTTATTCTCTGTTCTGATCTGACAGTGCCTTGAATGGTTCTTTATTTCCATCAACTCTCATTACCTTCTAGCATGAAAAGGGCTTGGTGTTGGAGTTGGATAATCCTGGATCAAATCTCAGCCTAAGGGCGCCATACGTATATATGGAATTAAAGGATTTGTTGCCCATAGAAATCGTTTAACACAAAACTACACACACATACACATATATATGTAGTTTTATGTATGTTTATATATATGTGTGTGTGTGTATATATATATAAAATGCCATTAGGCTGAGATTGGCATACAAACACACACACACATACACACACACATATGCACACACACACATACATGCACATATGTATTTCAATAGCTTTTGGGGTACAAGTGGTTTTTGGTTACATGGATGAAATGTATAGTAGCAAAGTCTGATATTTTAGTGCACCTGTCACTGGAGTAGTGTATATTGTAGCCAAAATATAGTTTTTTATCCCTCACTCCCACTCACTCACCCTCTTTCTGAGTCTTCAATGTCCATTATACCACTCTGTTTGTCTTTGCATACCCATAGCGTAGCTCCCACTTACAAATGAGAACATATGATATTTGGTTTTCCATTCTTCAGTTACTTCACATAGAATAATGGCCTCCAGCTCCATCGAAGCTGCTGCAAAAGACATGATTTCATTCTCCTTATGGCTGAGTAGTATTACATGGTGTATAGGTACCACATTTTCTTTATTCACTCATCGGTTGATAGGCTCTTAGGTTGGTGCCCTATCTTTGCAATTGTGAATTTGTGCTGTGATAAACATACGTGTGCAGGTATCTTTTTGAAATAATGACTTCTTTTCCTTTGGGTAGGTAGAGAGTAGTGGGATTGCTGGAGCGAATGGTAGATCTGCTTTTAACTCTTTGAGAAATCTCCACACTGTGGAAAACACTGTTCTATTTTCTATGGAAAATAGAGGTTTTCTATTTTCTATTTTCTATGGAAAATAGAGGTTGTGCTAATTTACATTCACATCAGCAGTGTATAAGCATTTCCTTTTCACCACATCCATGCCAACATCTATTGTGTCTTGACTTTAATAATGGCCATTCTGACTGGGGTAAGATGGTATCACACTGTGGTTTTAATTTGCATTTCCCTAATGGTTAGTGACGTTGAGCCTTTTTTCATATATTTCTTGGCCATCTGTACATCTTCTTTTGAGAAGTGTCTATTCATGTCATTTGCACTAGTGGCATATTATTAGGTATTTTTGGTTGGGTTACTCTCTGAGCCTAACTCTTCTTGCTGAGATGGGAATCAGGGAGCTCACTTTTCAGAATTAGGAATTAAAGGATTTGTTTCCCACGGAAATCACCTAACACAAAACTACGTCATAAATCATGTGTAATTGATGATTAACCATAACCAACTCTCTTTTCCTTTTTGGTTGCTTATAAATCAAAAGGCAGAAGTGAATAGTGGTGAAGAGCAAGAGTGGACTTATTGGAATCCTGCCAGCTAGGTGACCTTGGACAAGTCACTGAACTTGCCTGTACCTCAGTTTCTTTATTTGTAAAATAGAAATAAAAATAATTTTCACCCCAGAGGATCATTTTAAGGATTAATTGAGTTTATTCTTGTAAAGCTTTTGGAATAGTAAGATCTTAATAAATGTGAATGTCTAACAATCGTTGGTATGAGTAAGTTTTAGATTTTGTCATGGATTTCTCAAATAGGCTAGGAACTCCTTGATGACAGGGACCGTGTAATATAAATCTTTATCTTACCGGACTTAGCAGAGTGTCTGGCATATAGTGATTAATCGGAAATTCCTTAGCAAATGAATGAATAAACGTATGTTAGGTGTTGAGCATTGGTGCCTAATGGGTCCTGGCCTGGAAGCACTAAGAGGAATTCTGCCTCCCTGACCCATCCTGCCCCACCCTGCCCCACCACCTCAGCCCATCCTAGAGACACAGAGTAACCTAGATTATACAGGAACAAACATGTTGAGGCCTAAATTAAGTGTGGGATGAAACCAGAAAGATGGCATCACAGATAACTCATAGAAGAAAAAGAAATGCTCGTTCAATGCACTCTCTGGCAAAATGAACTGATTTACTAGAGCAAATTACAAACTGTAAAATATTTACAGCTAATTCCCTGTACCTTCCAGGGTGGCTGTGGCAAAGGGAGGCAAGTTGTTGAGGCAGTAAAAGCTGGATGCAATTTCTATTTCAGTGGCCCCGTTTCCTGCAGCAACCTCGGGCGACAGCATCATTTATATCTTCCACGCACACAATCTTTTCTGCATGTGCGTGAGTCTCAATTACAGGCAGTTGAGGTTTGTGTGGTAGGCATTATGCATTTATGAGCCAGAGCAAACATTTACTAGTGGTAGTAATTCGTCTGAGGGTGGGGAGAGAGAAGAGCGGGAGCAACCAGGCACAGCACTGGTTCCCTGACAGTGTATCAAGGACCTGGGCATGGCTGGGGAAGAAATGTTCTGTCCATCTGGAGGCTCCTGCTCCCCCAGGCATGTCCATCACCCCACACCTCTAATCTATGAGATCAACACAGCCTTGGATCGTTTCTCATCCCTGTATACACTCCAGTGTACACGGTCTTATATTGTCAATGCCCAGTTCTCCAGCTGAGATCTCTTTTCAACTCATATACTCACTGTTTTTTTTTTTTCTGTTTTTAGACATTTATTTTTTTTCCCAGCTCTATTTAGGTGTCATTGACAAATAAAAATTATATATGCAGTATTTATCACATACAATGTAATTCGATATATGTATGCATAGTGACATGGTTAAAACAAGCAAATTAACATATCAATCACGTCACACACTTTTTGGGGTGAGAATATTTAAGATCTACTTTCAGCAATTTTCAAGCATACAATATATTAATATTAGCTATAGTTACTGTGCTGTATAATAGATCTATGGAACTATCCTAAGTGAAACTTTGTACCCATTGACCGATATTTTCCTGTTTCCCACTATCCTTCACCCCCTGAACCTGGCAACCATCATTCTATTCTCTGCTTCTAGGAGTTCAGTTTTTTTTAGATTCTACATATAAGTAAGATCATGAGGTATTTGTCTTTCTGTGTCTTGCTTATTTCACTTAGCATAGTGTCCTCCAGGTTCATCCATGCTGTTACAATGACAAGATTTCCTTCTTTTTAAAGAATGAATAATATTCCTATATCTGTATATATTATATATATGGTATATATACATCACATTTTCTTTATATGTTCACCTGTTGATGGACACTTAGGTTGATTTCATGTCTTGGCTCAGAATATTTCCATTTGGATGTAGACGAGGCATCTCAAACATACCATGTGTGAAGCAGATCTCCTGACCTCCCTACACCATGCCCAAGTCTTCTCCTCCCAATGTCTTCCTTCAAGCTAGTAAATATTTTATTCTTCCAGTTTCTCAGGCCTGATACCTTGGAGTTACCCTGACATCCCTCTTCTTATTATATCCACACCAAATTCTATTGGCTCTTTCTTCCAAATAATGTCAAGAATCTTCCCACTTCACCGCTCTCATCGTTCTCTCTTTGTACTTCTGCAATTGCTTCCTTGTGGGTTTTCCTATGCAGTCAGTTCCCAATGCATCAGTTACAGTGGGCCTTGGAAATTGTAATTCAGATCATGACAGTTCTGTGCTCAGAAACTACTGAGGACTCCTCACGGCACTCAGAATAAAGTTTCATCATCTAGTCTTGCACTACCTCTCTGATCTCTCCTTCCACTGTCTCCCTCTCTCACGCTCTCCAGCTACACCAGCCTCCTTCTTGTCTGCGTGCACAACACTAAAAACACTCCTATCTCAGAATCTTTTCACTATTTCTTTTTATAACAGATTTTCCCTAGAGAGCCATGTAGTTTGTCCCTTTACTTCTTTCAGTCTGCATAAATGCTTGTAAGGGTGTGTGTGTGTGCACGCGTTTGGGGTACAATTTATTTTTTTTGTTAATTAGGGAAGGATTTCTTTTTTTTTTTTGAGACAGGGTCTTGCTCTATCCCCCAGGCTAGAGTGCTGTTGTGTGATCATGGCTTACTGAAGCCTGGACCCTCTGGGCTTAAGTGATCCTCCCACTTGATCTTCCTCCCGCCTCAGCCTCCCGAGTAGCTGAGACTACGGGTGTATACCAGCACATCTGGCTAATTAAAAAAAAAGTTGGTAGAGATGGGCTCTGTTGTCCAGGCTGTTCTTAAACTCCTGGCCTCAAGTGATCCTCCAGCACTAGCACTGGCTTCTCAAAGTGCTGGAATTAAAGGCATAAGCCACTGTTCCTGGCCAGAAAGAGTTCTTTTTATTTTTTTTTTCATTTTCATTTTTTATTTTTTTCTATATCAGGCCACTGCTGGAGACATCTTTTTCTTAATTTAAAAACACAGGCAAAAATGTGTATAGTTTAGAACATAAGCATATTGAAGCTATAATGAAAACAAGGGGATGGTTAATATATAATTCAGTATAGTAGTGGCTAACTGGATGTGATGATGGAGGAGGCCACAGGGAACTTTTCCATTCCTTCAGCTGGGCAGCAAGTATGGGAATTCCTTTTATTATTTTTCTTTTAAACTGAACACATAGATTTTTATATCCTTTTTAATACATATTTTATAATGAAAATGTTTTTAAAAATTATCTTTTGGGTCAGGTGCAGTGGATCACTCCTGTAAGCCCAACACTTTGGGAGGCCAAGGCAGGTGGATCACTAGGTCAAGAGATTGAGACCAACTTGACCAACATGGTGAAACCCCATCTCTATTAAAAATACAGAAATTAGCCAGGCATGATGATGGGCGCCTGTAGTCCCAGCCACTCATGAGGCTGAGGCAGGAGAATCTCCTGAACCCGGGAGGCAGAGGTTGCAGCGAGCCAAGATCGTGCCACTGCACTCCAGCCCAGTGACAGAGTGAGACTCTACTAAAAAAAAAATTCTCTTTTGAGCCCTGCCACAATTTATATTCATAAACTCTTGCCCCAGTAAATGGTGCTGTGTCTTGGGAGGCTCTAAATGAAGGAGTGCACTAGCTTATTGGGTTGCAGCTTGGAGTCCATGGAAGCTCATATGTGAATCTTGAGAAAATCAATTTCAACTTTTACCCTCTGAATGGAATTTTGTGTGAAACCATGCTCGAGTGTGTGTGTGTGTGTGTATGTGTGTGTGTGTGTGTGTGTGTGTGGTGTCTTAAGACTGTAATATCTAAGATTAACTTGGGTGATCACTAAAACTCCAGAAGTGCTTTTCCACATTATAACCAGGCTTGAAGCCTTAAAGCCTCTACATCTTTTTTTTTTTTTTTTTTTTTTTGAGACGGAGTCTAGTTCTGTCACCCGGGCTGGAGTGCAGTGACACGACCTCGGCCCACCACAAGCTCCACCCAGAAGGAGGTCTTAAACAAGAAACAAAAGTGAACTACTAGCTATGAGATAAAAAATAATAAATTAGACTACATTAACATTAAAACTTCTGACCATCTGAAGATGATAAAGAAAATGATAAATTAAGCCACAAACTGGAAGAAGATATTTGCAGTCTATATGAAAGAGAATGGAGTACTACTCAGAATATGCAAAGAACTCCTACAAATAAAAAAGAAAAAAAACAATTTGAAAGAAAAACGAGCAAATGATATAGATATTTCACCCATGAGGACACACAAATTACCAAGAAACATAGGGAAAAATCTCTTAAATTCAGGGAAATTCAAATTAAAGCAATAGCACACATTAAGTAACAAAGAGTCAGATGAATGTGAACTCATAGGCACAGGTGGAAGGAGTATAACTTGCTACAAGCATTTTGTAAAACAAAGTGGCATTAGCTTACAAGGTGAGCGTTTCCATTGCTCGGAACATACCCTGAATAGACTCTTGCTCTTTTATGCCAGGAAGCATATACAAAAATATACATAGCAGCTTTGTTCCTGAAGCAAAAATATAGAAGCAATGGCAGTGTCTATCATCAGAAAAATGAGTAAGTAGTGCCATAGTCACACAATGGATTATAATGCAGCAGTGAAAATGAATGAGCACACAAGAATTGATTTTGTTTAAATTTTTTAAATTTACAGAAGACTAAGCAGAACATTATGCCATTTTTCAAATAAAAAAGATTAAACAATATGTTGAGAAATACAACATATAGGAGTTCAAGACCAGCCTGGCCAACATGGTGAAACTCCGTCTCTACTAAAAATACCAAAATTTAGCTGGGTGTAGCGGCGGGCACCTGTAATCCCAGCTACTTGGGAGGCTGAGGTAAGAGAATCACTTGAAACCAGGAGATAGAGGTTGCAGTGAGCTGAGATCACGCCACTGCACTCCAGTCCAGGCGACAGAGTGAGACTCTGTCTCAAAAAAAAAAAAAAAATATATATATGATGTGTGTGTGTGTGTGTGTGTGTGTGTGTGTGTGTGTATGCAAGAGGAAGATAAACACAAAATTCAGGAAAGCAATATTTTAGTCTCCAGGCTGATTCTCCAGCTGTTTCCAGCTCTCAGCCTTCTTGGTTTCATGTGGGTGAGTGGGTGATATGACTGGTTTTGGTCAACCATTTATCAGAGATGATGAGAATAATGTCTGGGCAAAGAATTTAATTGTCAATGTGCTATTCTTCAGAATACTCACACACTTGCTCTCCATTTCCCTCTCCTCCTCTTCCTCCTTCTCTTCCTCCTGACCCACACCCCATCCATATCTCTGGAATGACATCTGATGATATTTGGGATGAAGGGGGGCATCATGAAGATAGATGCAATGGTAGTAGTAATTTTTAGTTTGGGTTTGGGTCAGAGTTTCATGTTCATGTATGTATATATGTGTGCATATGTGGGCATACATATCTGCATGTGTGTGTATATGTAGGTATATATGTATGTATTTCAGGGAAGCTGTGCAGAGGAGACCTTTGGGTTGGGCATGCTGTGAACAAGGTTTGGTTCAGTCAGTGGTGGGGAAGGGAAGGCCATTTCAAGAATTTGGAACATCACATGCAAAATGCAAGATATGACAAATTCTGGTGTATCCAAAAGATGGCAAGAAGTTCCAAGAGGCTCAGATGCAGATGGTGTGGGGCAAGTGGCAGGACTGTGGCTAGAACACACCGGGCTCCTTGCTGAGGAACTGAAACCCAGGGATCCACAGGGCATAGCTAATATTTATCCAGCCAGCAGACCCTTCCTTATGGTTTTTTTTTCCCTCTCATATTTCTGCTCAGTTGCACCAAACCACATTAATTTCAACATGTAATTATTTCCACATTAATATTTTTCAATGCCCAAAGCTGGCATGAAACTCTACTTGTTCCCAGTGCTGCCAGGGACACAATAGTTCCCTGCAAAGACACGTTATAGCATCTGGAATAGTCAGGGGGTTAATGGGGTCCAACCATGCAGACTTTCCCCGGGAGTCTATTTTGGCCTTTTCCCAAGGAGCTCATGGTCTAGCAGGGAAGGAAGAAAAATACATATGTGCCATATGGTGTGATGGGTCAATAGTGGAAGCAGAGTGTAATGCCCCTGCAACAGGGAGCAGAGCAGGGAGGTGTCCTGTCAGTTGGAGAAAACAGGTCATTTGAGCTGAGTCCCGCAGGATGAGTGTCAGTCACTATACTGGTAGAAATAAAGAGAAATAAGTACCATTAAGGGCTGGTGAAGGGATGTGGTACTCTCATGCATGGTGAGTGGGAACAAAATTTTGGTATAACAGCATAGAGGGCAATTTACCAGTATCTTATGAAAATCTTTAATACACACACCCCATGACCCAGCAATTCAACCTCTTTATGGCTATATTAGGGAAATACTCAAGAAAATGCATAAAGAGACATGTACAAAGTCGCTCACTTTGGTCTTATTTGTCATAATGGAAAATCGGAAACTAAAGGACTCTCTCTAGGAGAATAGCTAAATATAAATGGCAATGGTTTGCAATATACCATAAAACATTCATTTTAAAAATGATATGTACCCTGATATGCAAAGATCTCAAGAAGTATCGTTGAGTAGAATTCCAAATTTTAGAATACTACATAAAGTATGATAATATTTGTGTCAACATACTCCCACACATACACAGACACTCACCCAAAACACTATTATGTATTCTATATAATTTCTATGAATATATATATTCATGTATATGTGTGTATGTGTGTGTATATATATGTATGTGTGTGTGTGTATATATATACACACACACACACACATGTGTAAACGTATATAAATATGTTTCAGAAAGATGCCAACATGAGAGAGTAGGTTTTTCCTTTGGGTAGCATAGAGAGATAGGGGATTAATTTCCAATGAAGACTTTAACTCCAACGCAGGCTTCTGTGGAGGAGTGTTCAGCTATGAAACTAATGACAGCAGACAGTCAGGGACAGAGCTTTTCTGATGGCTGATGGAGATGGCTGAAAGGGCGGGAAACACCTGTTTAGAGAAAAGCCAATGGTACGTATTATTCATGAAGCCATCCATTTGGACCTGGAAAAAGAAATATTTTATTCACCTGGAATCCGGGTAGCATATCTATCCTAACTCAAGGTACACAGGCTTGAGGCTTACTGAGAAGATACCCAGAGAGGCTGATGAGGGAGAAGGAGCCTGTGCCTCAAGGCAGCATATCAAATATATGCTGAGCTCTGGAATGGGACAAAACATTCTGTAGACTTGGCAGAGTAAGTCCAGGCAGACGATGAGCACCAAGATCATCTGGGGCCACTGCCCTGCTTCCTGTGATCTTTCAGCCAAAGCAGAATCTTACCTTGCCAGGGCAAGATCACATGCTACTCCGATTCCAGCATCTAAGGCAGGCAACAGTATTATCATTCCCTTCTTTTATGGTTACCTTCTATTTGTGGCAATTGTAGTGATTCTCTATAGCTGCGTAACAAACGTAAGGGCTTAAAACACATTTATGTTCTCACAGTTTCTATGGTTCCTCTGCTTCAGGGTCTCTTACAAAGATCCAATCAAGGTGTTGGCCAGGGCCAACATCTCATCTGAAGCTCAAATCAGAAAAGATCCTCTTGCAAATGTGTGTGGTTGTGGGCAGGATTCAGTTTCATTTGGGTTATTGACTAAGGACCTCTGCTTCTTTCTGGCTGTTGGCCAGAGACATCTGCCCTCAGTTCCTTGACAAGTGAACCTCTCTATAGGGTGACTTTCTTCATCAAAGCCAGCAGAAAAAAGAGGGCCAATAGATAAAGTCTGCTAGCAAATGGAAGTTACAATTTTGTGTTACAAGTGGTGCAATTACATTGTATTACCATTGCCAAGTTCTGTTGATTCAAAGCAAGTCCCTGATCACACCTGCATTCAAGGGGAGAAGGTTATGCAAGGACATAGTACCAGGAGGTGGGGAGTCATATTAGAGTCTGTCTCCAATGACAATTATAATTATTTTTCCCATTCAATTTATTGATATACAGTTTCTATTTTAATAGATTTTTAAATCAAGTAAGAAAAATAAATTTAAAGAAAAATATTGAGTCCATGATAGCAATAATATATGTAGTATCTGATAATGATAGAGTGTCATCAGAGATTGAGATATATATTCAATGATATCAGGATATGCTAATCATTTGTTCATTGACATTTGTTTATTTATTATTTGTTGTTTCTTAACACATTTATTTACTTATCTGCTCATCCATTCATCCATCTATTTATTCATGAAGTACAGTGTAAGTATCCCAAATCCAAAAATTCAAAATCTGTAATGCTCCAAAATCTGAAACTTTTTAAGCATCAATGTGATGTTCAAAGGAAATGCTCATTAAAACGTTTCAGATTTGGGATTTTGGGGGTTTGGGATGCTCAACCAGTATAATGCAAATGTCCCAGAATCTGAAAAAATCCCAAATCTGAAACACTTCTGGTCCCAAGCATTTTGGATAAAGTATATTCAACTTTAACAGGCTATCCTCTTGTCTTTTGAGAAATTTGGCTTAGTGATATCTTTCTAAATTCTGGCTGCACACTAAAATCCCCTGGAGAGCTTTTTAAAAAATACCAATGACCAGGGACCATCACAGACGTATTGAGTTAGAATCCTCCCTGTGGGGACTAAGGAATTCGAATGTGCCTACAGAGTTGTGGTGACTTCAGGCCATCGATCCATTTGCAGTAGAATTGCAGATACAAGGATTGTTAGAGATACAGGCAGCAAGCCCCACAACCATAAATGAACCAGCACACTCAACTTATTTTTTCCCTGGAGAATAGAATTTCCAATGAGGTGGTTGACTTTGAGGAAGAGACAGGCTGAACCCTACTCAACTCCCATTCTTGTTTCTGGTCTTTGAGTTTATCCCTGACTTGTAACTTGCCTTCTAGCGTGAACTCTGAAATTGACCTTCAGTTCAAATTTAAGCCCCAGGTCTTCCTCTGCTTTGCCTTCCCAGAGACTGGAGACAGGCTATTCCATGTTATATCTGCATTTCATGGCTGAGGTCACTCCATATCCAACTAAATGCTGTGTCTGCTGCTCCAGCCAGGGCTAAGAGTATGCAGAAGCATCTTCAGCAGGTCAGCCTCAGCCTTTACTGCCTTCTTAATACCTGGTAGCAATGAGATGGAGGCCTGCCGGAGCCCAAGCCCTGCTTAGCACACCCATCTGCTTGTGGCCTCTTTGGGTGTACAAAGTGAGTGTGTATGCTTGTGAAAATGTGAAGCTGCATATCCAGAAGGAGCCATTTATTAACCATTTATTTGTTCACTTATTAAGCACCTATGATGTACCATGCTCTGTTGTAGGTAATATAGATACAGCAGTGAACAAGGCAACATCTGCCATTATGGTGCTTGATTCCAAGTGGGGAGGTACCAGCAATAATGTGAACCAACTAGTAAATTAGTTAATTCCAGATCCTGACCAGTGCCACAGAGTGTGCTAAAGAAGATAAAACAAAACAATGGGAAAGAATGATGGGTCAGGGGCTATTTTTGGTAGAATGGCCACAGAAAGTCTCTCTTAGAGATGACCTTTTTAAAAGACAGGGTCTCACTCTGTTGCCCACTTTGGAGTGCAGTGGTGTGATCATGGTTCACCGCAGCCTCCAACTTCTGGCCTCAAGCAATCCTCCCACCTTAGCCTCCTGAGTAGCTGGGACCACAGGTGCACACCATCACACTTGGCTAATTTTTCAAATCTTTTGTAGAGATGAGATCTTGCCATGTTGCCCAGGCTGGTCTTAAATTCCTGGGTTCAAGCAATGGGTTCAAGCAATCCTTCTGCCTTGGACTCCCAAAGTTCAAAGTGCTGGGATTACAGAGTTTGAGCCACCACACCTGGCCTAGAGATGACTTTTAAGTTGCATGTAGATGTCACAAAAACTACAGTGATGGGCTAAATTAGCATCGTCTAATAGAACTTTCTGTGATGATGAAAATAGCCTATATGTGCACCTCCAAGACAGTAGCCACTAGCCATTTGTAACTACTGGGCACTTGAAATGCAGCTAGTGTAACTGATACATTGAATCCTTAATTTTATTCAATTTTAGTTAATTTAAAATTAATAGCTACTCGTGGCTAGTTCCTTCCATATTGGACGGCACAGGTCCAGACATGTAATATAAGAGCTGAATGACAAGGAGGAGCCAGCTGTACAAAGATCTGGGGAAAGATCACTCCAGGATGAGGAAATATCAAATGCCAGGTCCCTGCAGGGAAAGGAATGTGGAGTATTTGGGAACACAGAGAAGGCCGGTGTTGCTGGGACTTTGTTGAAACAGAATATGAGGTTGGAGAACATACCATATAGGGCTTGTAATCCATGAAAAGGGACTTAGTTTTTGTAACATAATGAGACATTTTTGAAAGGATTTAAGCACAGGAGTGATGTAATAATAGCAACAATAACAACAACTAATGCTTAGGTGGTTTTATTATATGGTCTTTATGTATATTGGTTTACTCAATCTTCACAATAATAGTATCAATGAAACATTATTCTTATCATTAGAGTATTCATTTTTGATTTAAAAAACTAAAGCACAGGGAGGTTAAGTAATATCCCAGATTGTGTACACTGCAAATAGCAGAGTTAGTATCTGAACCCAAGCATCCGACACTAAACATCCAGGCTCTTAGCCACTATGCATTTCCTGCCTCCCTCTCAGCTAGCGTGGGCTGTTGAAAACTCACTCTTGCTCAGTGTGGGTAATGGCATTTAGAGGAACAAGACAGGGAGAGATGGGCCATTAGAGCAGTCAAGGCTGGAGAAGGCAGTGCTGTAGACAGCAAAGTGGCAGAGGAATGATGGAGTGATGGAAAGAAGAAGTTAAATTTAGAATATGTTTTAGAAATAGAGGCAACGGACAGACTGACTAGATGCACTTATTGGATGTGCTGCAGGGTGCGTAAGGAAACAAGGAATCCGTGCTGATTCCCAGGTTTTAGACTGAGCAATTGAGTGGATGGTGATGCCCTCTCCTGAGGTTAGGGAGCCTGGAGTGGGCACGACCTGGCTGCTGGGGGAGGGAGGGGATGCTGCAATGTGGTGTGTTAGGAAATCTATTGGGTATAATTATCTACCTCAATTTGGGCACATTTTTCTTTCACCCACCTTTTTATTCTCCTTTCTTTCTCCTTCTCTTCTTTTCTGCTTTTCATTATTTCTTCCGTCATTGAACAAATATTTATCGAGGCCTACTTCATGCCAGGCACTATGTGGCATGCTGGGAGCACACAAACTATAGAAAAGTGCAAAATCATCTCCCTTCTTAGGAGCTTGCATTCTTTAGGAGACAGGTGGACTCTACGCAAGGCAATGAACATATGAACAAGATAATTTCAGATAACAGCAAGCCCTAGGAAATGATCAGAAAAGGCTGATGTGAAAGAGAACGTTTTTAGGTGGGGTTCTTGGGGTGGGGGATTGCTAGCTGAGGAGGTGAAGTTTGCACTGAGACCTGAATAAGAGAAGGAGCCTATTATGGGAAGAGCTGAAGGAAGTGTGTGTGTGTGTGTGTGTGTGTGTGTGTGTGTGTGTGTATGTGTGTGACAGATACTCTACAGGGAATTAGCATGCATGAATGCCTGATAATATAAGAATCTTTATAGCAGAGTATGTAGGTATGTGAATACCTCACAAGGTGTATGCATCTCTCCTTTTCTGTCTATCCATCATTTCTCCCTCTGTTATATGATCAGACTGATTGGTTTAAAAATCTGTTTAGTATTTCATGCACCCCAAGCTGTGAAAGTCAGGTCTAAATACAGCCACCGTAGGATACACTAATTAATTTATGATTATATTTTACATCATTAAAGCTGAAGCTCTTGATTTGGGGATGCAAGTGTCTGAAGGAAACAGTTCAAGGACAAGATAGAAGGCTCCAGCCTTGGCACTTTGTAAAAAGGTCGTTCTTCCATCTTAGCCAAATGTAGAGGAAAGGGGGCTTCTGGCTGAATTTACTCAGCAGAAAGCACAAGTTCCCTTCAACACTAAATTTCAGTTGTAGCTAAACTCTAGAGCTGGTGCGTGGCAGTGTGGCAGAACACACTCGCTCTTCACAGGGACACTGACACCTGTCATGCATATGGATGAATGTTTCCATGTTGACTGACGTGTTTTACAAGTTTCCGCAGCCAGGCATGATTGACCCCAGCAACGCTTTCACCAATAAAATATCAAGTGCTTTGGCTGAACATTGTCTGTCTTGCTGACCAGATCTCTTGGATCACAAGGAAGAAACACATACAAATTATTTACAAAGAGGAAAGTTCATTTTAAGGATGCACATGGGCTAAAAATGAAATGAGCTCACCATTGGCACAGGTCCTAAGATTACATTCTCTGAGAATACACAATGAAGAAATGGGCTTCATGTGTAATAGCGACAATAATTAACACTCGTACTGAGCAGTTAATTCCTTTCAGGCACCCTGCTAAGTGCATCCTAACCACTAAGCCTTTTGATCCTGATAAAACATGCTCTGAGATGGATCTTGCTCGTGATTGGAATGGTGTAAAATTGTTCTATAAAATGGGAATTGTATATGATGAAGAAACTGAGGCTTGAGGCGGTTAAGGAGGTCTTCCAAAGTTATTTAGAGAGAGGATGGCAGAGCCAGGATCCCAGGGACAGACAGCCACTGAGTCAGCTGTGGCAGTTCGAGGGATGTTCATCCGAGTAGGTAAAAGACAGAGCTTAGGAGGCATAGCTACAAGCAGTCAATAAGTGATGTTCTGGGCATGCGACTAGTGGAGATTCCATCAGGAGAATATGGTAGTGTCTTGAAAGGCAGGTGGAACAAAGTAAAGGGTGTTCCAGGAAAAGGCAAGAGCTGAATGAAAACCTGGCAAATTGGCAGTCATCTTCTTAAAGAGTAGTGTCTTTATTGCTCTGAGGCTCAGAATTGCGATGGTCCATGCTGTTTGAGGCTGCAGGACTCAGACCCGTAAAAGGGTGACAGGATAAGACTCAGCAAGAGCAAACAGGGCTTGGATCAGTAGCAGGATGCAGGTGAGAAGGAAGGCAGGCTGGCAGCGTCCCTGAGGCAGTGGTGAGCTGGCACACAGCTCAGAGTGGAGTGTGAGGTGGAGAGACCTGGAGCGCAGGCTTCCCGAGAGGAGCCCTCTGTTGTCACTGTCTTTTCAACTGTAAGCACGAGTGCCTGTGCAGACACACTGAGACCTCCATAATCATCATTTAATTGTTGCACCTGCCCTTTAAAACGCTGAGACCAAGGAAAGAAAACACAACAAAATAGCTAACAGACGTTGGTGTGTGAGGTTCTGCAGAGGGGCACTCTTTGAGTGTTTATGAATAAAGTATCAGTGAAGTACACTCCAGGTGGGAACCCCAGTCAGGGTCAGGTGAAATTTGTTCCATAATCTTGTTATTTCACAATCAGGGAAAATGTTGTCTTAGAACCCTGGAGTGAGACGGTGCAATCACAAAAGAGAAAAGAGCAGAGGGAGAGTTGCCAGGATGAGGACAGTGATGAAATCTGAGGTTATAGGTAGGCAATGTTTTAGATTTTAGATCCATGCTACCCAACCTGTGGACTTAAGAATCATTGCAAGAGACCTCCACATCCCTATGGATACTAAACATTGAGTATAAACTAAGCAAAAAAAAAAAAAAAAATCACATATCAACACACATGCACACGCAGACACACACATGCGTGGCAACCTTTCAAACATGTAGATTCAGTGATGATTCAATCACAAATTCATTTTAAGGGATTATTGAATTCATAGTTACTATCTGTCCATATGTGCTTTCTAAATCAAATGATATGGAAGGGTTTAATTGTGTTGTATCGTGGTCTATGGGTATTAAAAACCAATGAATGGTTTTAAAAACCAGTCATATTGGTATTAAAAACCAATGATCACATTGCAAAAGGTCAGGGATGACAGAAATAAATAAAAGCAATGCCTACAGTTTGTGCAGTTTGAGGCGTGGGCCCGGTGGAATGACTAAGCCCTGCCCAGCACTGAGGCTTCCCAAATGCTTGCGCACCTCAGGTGGTAAGGAGAAAGAGATTTCTAATAATTCACTAGGATATATGCCACACTGAAGCTGTTCGGTGCTCTTTGACTGGGTTGTATCAATGTCCATTTGAGAGGTGGGTTTCTGTGAATCAGAGCCGTCATTTACATAAAGGCCCATCTATGATGCAACCAGTAATAGTCATGTAGATTAAGAATTTGCACAGGGCTGGGTGTGGTGGCTCACATCTGAAATCCCAGCACTTTGGGACGCTGAGGCAGCAGATCACCTGAGGTCAGGAGTTCGAGACCAGCCTGACCAACACGTGAAACCTCATCTCTACCAGAAATACAAAAATTAGCTGGGCGTGGTGGTAGGCGCCTGTAATTCCAGCTACTCAGGAGGCTAAGGCAGGAGAATTGCTTGAACCTTGGAGGCGGAGTTTGCAGTGAGCTGAGATCGCGCCACTGCACCCCAGCCTGGGTGACAGAGTGAGACTCTGTCTCAAAAAAAAAAGGGGGGGGCTTGAACAGGGCTCTTCTCCTTTGTCTACAGAGCAGATGGGGCTGTTTGTACCTACTATGTGCACCACAATGCTAGCAGTGATAACATGAGGGAGCATTACCAAGATTTTCTCCGTGCCAAGATGCCTGATATCTTTTCTTATAAATAAATAAGAGATGTTATTATCCCCATTTGACAGAGGACAAAACTGAGGATCAAAGACAAAAATGAGTTGCTCAAAGCAAGTATGGTTCAGAGATAGAACCCAGAGACTCAACACTTCCTTAGCCACACAGCTCTGTCAAGATGACGATGCACCTGGCCAGCTTCCAAAAGAGGCATTTGTGGGCTCTGGAATTCAGTTGATCCTTGGCTAGCAATTCCCACCCTGAAAGTCTTTGACCACTGTGAGTCCTAAGAGATAACGAGAGACCTCTCAAACAATTTGTACTATTTCAGAAAATGAAAAATTCTTCTTTAATACTTTTTATTTCAATAGTTTTTGGGGTACATGAATAAGCTCTTTAGTGGTGATTTCTGAGATTTTAGTGCACCTGTCAGCCGAGCAGTGTATGCTATACTCAATATGTAGTCTTTTATCCCTCACTCCCCTGTCCAAGCCTTCCCCCAAAGTCCCCAAAGTCCATTATTCATTCTTATGGCTTTGCACCTTCATGGCTTAGCTCCCACTTATAAGTGAGAACATACGATATTTGGTTTTCCCTTCCTGAGTTACTCCACTTAGAATAATGACTTCCAGCTCCATTGAAGTTGCTGCAAAAGACATTATTTTGTTCCTTTTTATGTCTGCATAGTATTCCATGATGGATATATACCATCTTTCCTATTTTAGAAAATGAAAACTTCTTTTTTTGTTTTGAGACTTTTTTTTTTTTTTTGCTCTTGTTGTCCAGACTGGAGTGCAATGGTGCAATCTCAGCTTACCGCAACTTGCGGCTCCCGGGTTCAAGCGATTCTCCTGCCTCAGCCTCCCGAGTAGCTGGGATTACAGGCAGGTGCCACCACACCCGTCTAATTTTGTATTTTTAGTAGAGACGGGGTTTCTCCATGTGAGTCAGGCTGGTCTTGAACTCCTGACCTCAGGTGATCCACCCTCCTCGGCCTCCTAAAGTGCTGGGATTACAGGCATGAGCCACTGCACCCAGCCCAAAAACTTTTTAAGGGCAAGGTTTTGCTCTTTGTTTTATCTTCTAATACTAGCAGAGTTCCTGCCATGCTATAGTTGCTAAATGCATGAACAAACAAAGAGTTTTTTTCTGTAGTTTTCTTTTTTTTCTCTTTCTCTCTAAGCTAAGACTTATTTCAGTATAGTGACCTTGGTTTTCCTTTAAGAAACACTAATAAGCAATTGTATATAGTTCTGATATATAAAATACAAATTTTTAAATTGTAATTACTTGGATAAGTAAAGTGGGTTCCAAAGCTCAGATCCCATGAAGGAAAACATACGTAGTACAAGAGAACAATGTGGAAATCTGTTAAGAGCATGGGAGAGAAGGCTTTCCACCCTCTGTGATAGACTTCTATGTTCTCATGAGGTATTCAGACATGCCTGTGACCCCTACACACTCTTCTGAGCACCAGAGAAAGTGCCACTTGCCCTGAATCCAACAAGCCAGTTTCTCTTTGGAGCCTGATCCAAGAACATAGCTGTGGGGGCCTTCTATTATGTGTGAACAGCTCTTGACTATTATTGAGGGAGTGAAAACACCATTAGAGTTGATGAGGAACTACAAAGTCCTCTTTATCCTCATTTGAGAGAGAAGAAGCTACCTTTGAAAAGCTATGAGCCAACCTGCTGTAGAGGTGAAAATGGCCTGAAAAGGGCTTTTCTCTTTTCTTATTTTTATTTGTCTTTTCTTATGTCTCTGGACATAAAGTTTGAGGAACTTGCCCCATGCCATAGGCAGTGTCCTTAACTTCTGATCCTTTATGAGATAAAGTCCACCAAAAGTGGTTTATGACGCTTGGGTGTACTCAGAAAAGCATCATGAACATTATTTGTTGAAATAGTTCTCAAAGTCTATTCTCATATTCTCTCTCTTCCTCTTTCTGGTTGGTAGCTCTTCTGATAGTCTGCTCTCTCACCTTATTTGTTTATGATGATATCTTCAGAAATTCGTCAGTATTATTTTTGCTTTAGCACAGAGGTCTCCAAACTGGCATCACGGACCAGTTTTGTGGAAGACAATTTTTTCCACAGATGGGGGTGGGGCGGGGATGGTTTCAGGATGAAACTGTTCCACCTCAGGTCATCAGGCATTAGTTAGATTCTCATAAGGAGCATACAACCTAGATCTCTTGCTTCCGCAGTTCACAATAGGGTTCACACTCCTATGAGAATCTAATGATGCTGCTGATCTGACAGGAGGTGGAGCTCAGGCAGTAATGCCCACTGGGCCACCACTCACATCCCGCTGTATAGCCCCGCTCCTAACAGGACATGGACCAGTACTGGTCTGCATCCCAGCGGTTGGGGACCCCTGCTTTAGTAGAATCCTCAAGAAAAGCATGGAAATAATTCCATTCTCTCTTCATGTTATACCCAGAGGGGCAGTCAAGCCTTCATATCCAATGTCTACATCAAGCCTTCTATGTCCTTAGTCCGCCTTCTATGTCCTTAGTCCTCACTGTCTTCTTGTTCATCCACTCCCTCCTAAAATCCTTCGCTCATCGCCTGGCTGGGGACAGAAATAGGGCCCAAGGCTTGAGCACTCACAGGCATCCTCAGTTTTCTTATCTCTCAGTCATTCTGCTGTAGCTGCCTGGCACTTGTCTTTAAATGTACGCCTGGAACCTGAACGCTGAGTAGGTCATTGTCAGTTCAAATTATAATTTCCAACTTCATCTGGATACTCAGTGTATTTTGCTAATTATCTTCTGTAGAACAGATAAATTACTCCTTAGCTCTTAGGTTTTAAGAAAGATTCTTATGTTCTAACTCAAATTAAACCTGGCTTGAAACTCATGTTGCTACTTTGAACAGGAGTCCTTTACCAGTCATTATTCAGACCCGCCTCTGACACCACTTGTGGCACAACCCAGGGCCATAAGAGAGTGTCCCTCATCTTCTCTTGGTCACATGGGACTTGGCTTTGTTGATGTCTGCACATCCTCTGAGTCAATGTTGGCCAGAAGGTCTTCAAAAACTTAACACTTAGTGCTCAGCCACACAAAAATCCACACAGGAATTTTCCCATATCCAGAGCTCTGTGTTAAGCAATCTCAGATATTTGCTTTCAGGAGCTGGGATGCAGCCTGCAGGTTGTCTCAGTGGTATAACCACACCCACAATAATGATAGCAAACACTTATATAGCGCTTATGATGTTTTGGGCAATAAAGACAGTACACACATGAACTCATTTCATTTTTAAAACAACCTTCTGAGATATGTGTTACAATTTTTATTATCATCCCATTTTACGTATGGGAAAATCTAGGCAGAGACAGGCTAAGTAACTTGCCCAAAGCCCCACCTCTAATGAAGGGCAGAGCCTAGATTCAAATCAAGGCAGTTTGGGTAGACAAGTCTAGGCAGTTTGGTTAGATCAGTTAAACTCGTGGCTCTCAACAGGGGATCATTTGGACCCCTGAGGGAGATGTGGCAGTGTCTGCAGACATCTGCGGTTGTCATGACTGGTGGGTGCCATGGCATCTGGAGGGTAGAGACCAGGAGTGCTTCTGACCATCTTAAAATTCACAGGACAGCCTCCACTACAAAGAATTATCCATCCCAGAATGTTGACAGTGCTGAAGTTAAGAAACCCTAGGTAAGACCTAGATTTTTGAAACATGAAGACCTCTCAGTGGGTTTGTCTAGGATGCTCTAACATCTTTTTTAGTCCACAAAATAGAGAAACTGTTCACCTTCCCTGGAGATAAAAATTAGCCGGACCATGGGAATAAGGGAATAGCTACCCTCCTTGGCAATGGGAGTGTGTGATGGTGGTGGTGGTGGGTGGGGGTGGTGACGAGTCCTCTGTCTTCCAGATGAGTCTCTGGAAGCAAAATCAAACATAAGATAATTTCTCAACAGGCCATCATAATCCATAAATTGTTAGTATATCATCCATCTACATTCTGTTCCCTTTCCAGTCCCACTCCCAAGGTCCTTAAGCTCAGCAATCGACCCTACTCTTCTGTCATTGGGAAAATCAAAGCCATTAAGCAGGAAATTCCTAAACGTTGCTCCCCTTGATCTGGACCACATCCCTGCTGCCATGCCTTAAGACCTGGTGAACTTACCTGTCTGAGTCAGTCACGATGGCTCATGCCAGTACTCTCAGGACTTTGGGAGGCCAAGGCAGGAGGATTGCTTGAAACCAGAAGTTTCAGACCAGCCTGGGCAACATAGTGAGATCCTTACTCAAAACAAAACAAAATTCATGTCTGTTGTTACCAGGGATTCTTTCCCCAAGTAAGAATGTTGACAAACCCTCATTTCTCCTCCTGAAATCACTGCTCTGTCTCCTTCTCCTGCCTCTAGTTCCATTCTGGATCTTCCTCTCCTTTGTCACACTGAATGGGGTTAAGGAGCATTGGCTCTGCTGGGTTTCAGATCCTGACTCTGCCACATACGAGCTGTGTGATCTTAGGCAAGACACTTAACTTCTCTGAGCCTCAGATTACTCACGGATATCATGGGGAATAATGAGTATCTACCTTCTCAGCCTGCTTTGGTAGGGCTATTGCCACTACAACCTCAGTGGAATGTCTCTGACAAACCTAAACCTTCTCATCCTAAAACATATGTACCTGCCTGGCACAAACTTTAAAACAACAAATATTGCTTGAGACCTCAGTTTGAAAATTTCTCCCAATGTGTGGTCATGTGTTATTTAAACCTGGGATGCTTCTTTCATTTTTTCTCAGTATTTCAATTATTTGTGCATCTTCCAAGCCGAGCTCCTCTTTCCCCTTCTCCTCCCATTCTTCCTCTTATCTTTATTCCTCCTTATTTTACCCTCTAGTCTCCTTCATCCTTCATCCTTTGCTCCTCCTCTTCCTCCTTTCCTCTTCTCTGTCCCATTCCTTTCTGTCTCCTCTCTCGTAGGCATGTGGCAATGCAGCTGAGATTTGACACTTATCATTCTGTTTGATGGGACAGCAAAAATGTCCCATCTGAACCACAGATCATGTTACTAAATGGGATATACAGACCTTTCCTCCAAAAACATACAGTCTATTGAAGGGCAGGGACCATGCCTGCTTTATCATCAACATATACCCCATAGTTGGTACGTAATAAGCACCAATACATACTCAGTGGAATTAATGAGGGAATATCTTTTAACCTGACCCTCTTGTTGCAAAGCAATTTGAGGTCCAGGGAAGGAAAGTCCCTGTTCTTACTTAATTCAGCAAGTTAGCTATTCAGTCAGAACCATAACTCAGGATTCCTTCTTTCTTGGCTGCAATTTTACTGAAAGCCCTAGAGCCTCAGGGCCATATGTACAGATCCTGTTCTTGGGTTTCTATTTAAGAATGTAGTCTCCAAACGGTTTGACTTTTTGCCTTCAGGATTTTCAGAATTCATGAATTTTGGTTTGAAAAACACAATGAACTTTCCAGCATAACTGGGCAGGGCAAGGTCTCGGCTATGCATCCCTGGACAAGGTTCTTTGTCTTTCTGACTCCCAGTTTTTGCATCTCTATAATGGGCTCAGTGAATTGTATGGTACTTGTGAGACTTAACTAGGATAATATGTGAAATTGCCCTGCTCAGTGCTTGGCAAGTAAGCAGGTGCTCCATTGAATTTTGAGTTTCTTTCTTCTGTGCAGGGGAAGTGGCCCTGCTTCACCCCATGCCCTTGCTCTAACCACCATCCTCTTGGGTTCATCAGCAGGGCTCAGAAAATATTGCTAATTTATGCACCATTTCTTCCACTGGATAGCACATTTGGGAAAATGTAAGATGCCCACACACCTCTAATTCAGGCAAGCCAAAGGCAAGCTCCACTCCTGACCCTTCCAGAGAGAATGGGCACTTTATATCTAATCCGGGTGATTGCTTTCTCCCTCGACATTCATGATGGTATCCATTTGCTTCAGTTGAGGAGGCCCTGGAGAGAGATATCACAAATTGAATGATGTAGCTTGATCTGGCAAGAATTTCTAGGGATTCTGGTCTGGGTGTCTGTAACTCCCAGTGGCAAGTCAGGGATAGCTCAGCTTTGCAGAACACATAATGTGTCTCCTTTTAAGATTCAACTTTGCCACCTACAAGTGACTTTGGGCCAGTCATGTAACCTTGCTGAGGTTTTACAGTTTGGTTAAGCATTGTCAGGCAGTAGCCAAGAGCTTGGGCTATGGTGTCAGACAGACTTGGGATTGAATTCCGACTCCACCTCTTCTGGCTTTGGGTAAATTAATCAAGTCATTAGATCTCAGTTTCCTGATCCCTAAAGTGGGGATTACAATAAAACCTTATTTAAAGAGTTGTTTTAAAAATTAATAGCTACTGCATTGAGAACTTACTATATGAGAGTCACTCTTCAAGATATTAAGTCATTTCATCCTCTCAAACTCCCCATGAGAAGGGGTATTATTAGTATGATGCCTGGTTTTCAAATAATGAAATAGACCCATATTACTTAAGTTAAGTAATTTGCCAAGGATCACACAGTTAATCAGTGGATGCAAACTTGGTAAGTCTAGATCCTGGAGTCTCTGATCTTAACTACTGGGCTGGTGAGTCCAATGTCTGAAAATGCTTGGAGACGTCAGTCTAGCTTCAGAATTTGCACTCTCAGCCTCAGAACATAGCATGGAGTGAGCACTCAGTGAATGGCTGTGCTCAGTCTAGGCTGCATGTTAACTATTGTTATTGTTTCTGTGAGGACCCCAGAGGCTGACCTGCATTCAAAAGTGGCTGTGCTCCAGGAATTCAAGGTTGCAGTGAGCCATCATTGCACCACTGCATTCCAGCCTGGGCAACAGAGTGAGACCCAAACTCTTTCAAAAGAGAAACTGGGCTGTTCTTAGCAAAGCACCAGGACCAGGAGAGTGCAGTGGGGACAGGGCGAGTGAGTTGGAGAGTGTCTCATAAACATTTGGGGCTGTGAGAGCAGATGTGTGATCTTGCGGAATGATTCTCGCTTCAGGACTGTGTGTTGACGCTGATGTCACGGCTGCTCTGAGCGCCCAAGATACTGTTAACGAGCTGTGCCAAGCCCAGATGCAGTGTTTTCTCACCATATGGTTCACGCTGAAGTGCATGGTCTTTCAGACAGGGATGGGAGGAAACTCAGAAACGCTGAACCCCATGCATGGAACACCTACTTAGATGAGCCGTGTCCTGCATGTCCCAATTCTCCTGACTTCCACGGACCATGTATTCATTGGAATGTCATTTGTTTTCCATCCAATAACCACAAATAGTAATGGGGCAGCTAGTACATGTCAGACACTGTGTTTGGCACTGGGGATACAAAGGTGATTAAAACTTTGCCTACAGCCCCAAGGAACTGAGACTAGCCATGAAAGACATGGGAACAAATCATATTATGACATTATTCTAAGCTCTGTAACGCAGGTAGTTAACAAGGACTCTGGGAATTAGAAGAAGTTCATTAACATCTTTGTAATGAAATAAAACACAATTTTTTTTGCACACCTAGCGTCTGAACACCTTTCAGTTCTGAGAGAACTCCCAGCATAGGCAGAGGACAGTCGTGTCTTCTTCTAACAAAGGTAAAGAGGGCAGACATTCTTCTCCCTACTCCCTGGCAGGTGGAACTTGAACACAGGACATAGATGTCCACTTCTTATCTGGATCTCCCTTGGATTTCAGCCTCCTGTGTCAACATGATTACTCAATCCCTCCACCTGGGTATGTAGGACGTATCTCATATTACAAGTCTGAAACTGACTTGGTATCTTCCACTAAAACCTGCCCTGTTCCCAGTAGTGTCCACATCAGTAAATCATGCTACCATGTAGCCACTGGCACAGGCCAACAATGTTGGTGTCACCTGTGATGCTTCTCTTTCTCTTGCACATACATCCCACCTATCATTAAGGACCGCTGGCCTTATTTTAAAATCTACTCCTATTCTGAGCACTTCTTTCTGTGTTGCCCTCTCCACCTACACCCAGGCCCCCACCATTTCTCTCTTTCTCTCCTAAAATTGTCTCTTAGCAGGTTACTTTCCTTCTATCTCTGCCACACTCCTATCTTTTCTCAGCAAAGTTACCAGAAAAATAAAATTAAGTGTAAATTTTATCACATTCTTCTGTGAGATATTCTTCAGTGGCTTCTCATCACATGAGGAAAACAATTCCAGTACCTTTTCCATGGCCCATAAGGCCCTCCATAGTCTATTCCCTGTCTGTCTCCCTGGCCCTATTTTCTGACTTTCTTACCTTTGCTCACTGCCCTCCAGCATTACTGGTCTTCCTTCTGTTTCTCAAGCACACCAAAATGTGAGAACATGAGTATATTGAAGTGTCAGATGCAGTTAAAATGAACTTACTTAAAACCTAGAAGAGAGAAGAGAAATTGAGAGAAAAAGTGCCTGAAAGGTTGGAAGGGAATAAGATCCAAAGCCCAGGTTAGCAGGGGGTTTTGTCCTATCCACAGGAGAGATGCCTCCTCTAATCTTACAGGAAGAGGGAGACCAGCATGGTTTGGAAGTAGTTACTGGATCAGAGCCCCAGGTGAGAGATGAAAGTGGGGAAAAGGAAGATTAAGGCATCAAAACCTTTCACAACAAAAACCTAGCATTAGGACTGGCCTACACTTAGGAGTGGAGATTAATGGCTTGTCATTCACCCATCTATTCACTCAACAGATAGGCACTGAGAACCTGTTATTTGCCAGGACCTGTCACCGATCCTGGTGTTGAATTACTCTTGCTCAGCCACTCAACTTAGAAACAAAATACATACTTAGTGAGACCTTGGAACAAATCTTTAGCTTCTGGTCCTGTTTCCTTCTCTGTAAAACTGGAGTAATAATGATGCCTGCTCTGTTGATTTAAATAGTTCATTATATGATGCTATAAAGAGCTCTTTATGTATCAGCTGCGGGAGCTAGACTGGTAGCTTAGTGGAGGAAGGGACTGCATCGGTTTTGTTTACTGTTACATTACCCATAAGTGATCATTTATGGAATGAATGAAAGAATGAATGAATGACTATAACTGATTCAGAATCAGTTTGAGGAAAGGGAGCTTTGTCCTTTATAGATTTCAAGCAACTACTGGATATCTTCTCATGGACAAAATAACTGGATAACTCATGCCACATTGGTTGAATCATGGCTCAATGAGATAGTCTCCCCATGTGTGCCCCAAATGCAAAAACTCTCCTAAAGTATATACTTTTCACATTCATGGGTAGCATGAAGGTCAAAGCTATTTAGTCTCCTCTGCTCCCCTCTGCTGTCTCCAAAGCCTTCTGCAATGCCTTCTCTTATTTCCTTTTGCAACAAGCAGTAAGTTAGGCACACATCTACTCTGCTAAATCTACCAGCTTATATGTTGGGTATGATTTTGTCCCAGATGCTTCAGATAAAAGACTCAAGATCCACAAAGATCTTGACAGATCTTCAATCAGCTGAAGTAAAGGAGATGACTTTGAACGGGGCTCAATGCAAAGAGAAGCATTGAGGTCTAAGAAGGCAAAGGTGAAAAATGGGTGAAAAGAAAAGTTGAGCAGCTGCTCCTACACTAAAGAAAAATGCAACAAAATAATGTGTGTATTTTTGTGTGTCAAAAATACATCAGGGGAACTAAAATCTGGAAAAGGCCATATAAAAATAGCTATTTTCAGGTGATGTGTTTTTGCATCAAGATTTATCTAATATTTTTATAATATGATATGAGTTGCATAATGAAACAAGGGAATATATCTCTCCACTTGAAATAAAAATAAGATGGTCAGTATATTTTCTATACTTAGACTGAGCTAATGGTAGCTCCCTTGTTGGACACCAGCCTCCAGATCCGGAAGTGCAATTGATGATATTGGCATGAATTAGAGTATACTTTTTTCTAGATCAGTTCCTTAGATCCCATGTTTTTCAGCCTTTTCCATTTGGTCAAATGAAGTATTTTTTTTTTCCTTGCCCTTCTGTAAGAATTACTATAAGAATAATCCTGATTTTGGCCAGCTGGCTTAAGTTAAAAAAATTCTGACATTGAACCGGCATGATCCTAAGTGATTTACCTGCATTATGACATTTGATCTTCATTAAAATCCTATGAGGCATGGCCTTTTATTAACCCTATTTTCTTTGATGAAACATTAAGGCTCAAAATGGGTTAAGTAACTTCATCAAGGTAGCATGGGTAATCAGAACTCTTAATTCAGGCAAATCTGATTCCCAGGGGCTGCATTCCTTAGCCCTGTTCCTCCAAATTAGACAAATTGATCTGTTGAGAACCAAACAGACACACACAAAGGCATTCAAACTACTTTGGAGAATACGTCACTCCAAGATGAGCATGGTTGTTTATGGCCAGGGCTATTGCTTTGATCTGAAAACACCACGCTGCCCAACCATTATACTAACAACATCCAGCTCTTTGTGAATTTCTCTACGAGGCAAATTCCTCTTGCCTCATAAAAGTGCTTGCCGAGAAAGCTCAAAACCCAGTTGCAATTAATTATTGACAGAGCATGTGAATTAGAGATAAAAGAAAAGTCATTCTTTCTCCACACGCGCCATAGTAAATAAATTTAATTATGGTAGGAGAAGCTAGGGGATCTTCGTCTGTATTAAGTTTTATTAGCTAAGACATTTAAAAGCATGCCATCATAACAAAGAGGTCTTGTGTAATCCTAAATGCACCACTTTGGTGCAAGGCTCGGAAGTGAATAGATTTAATGGAGCACATGGTGGCAGATGGCCTGCTGTACTGACAGGTATTGAACAGGTTTATCGTCAATTAACTTTGGTCTACATATGCCTGTAGCAAATTGACTGTATAATGGCATTCTAAGCTTAATTTTATCATTGATAAGCCTGCCACATTGAGATTAGGGGAAAATGGCATCAAACCCCTTTAATATTAATATCTTGGAGCTCCCAAATAAGATAAGGCTACTCTGGAGGCAAACTCGGATGGAGGAATGGGAGTGGAGGAGCAGCCTTAGCAAAGGAACCAAGAGATACTGACCCTCGTATGGGATCTGTCAGTGGCTTGCTGGGCAATTTTGGGAGCAAAGAAAGAATAAAATCCCATATATTGAGCCATACCTATGCTAGATCTTTCATCTTATATGTCATTTTCCTCTCAACTGAATTTTCTTTTCTTTTCTTTCTTTTTTTTTTTTTTTTGATTGAGATGGAGTCTCACTCTGTCACCCAGACTGGAGTGCAGTGGCACAATCTCGGCTCACTGCAACCTCTGCCTCCTGGGTCCAAGTGATTTTCCTGCCTCAGCCTCCCAAGTAGCTGGGACTGCAGGTGCACGCCACCATGCCTGGCTAATTTTTGTATTTTTAGTAGTGATGGGGTTTCACCATATTAGCCAGGCTGGTCTTGAACTCCTGACCTTGTGATCTGCCTTCCTCAGCCTCCCAAAGTGCTGGGATTTGAGGTAGGTTTTAGGATTTTACAAATGAGGATAATAAGGCTCGAAGATATAATTCAATTTGCTGAGGTCACAAAGCCTGTCTGATTTCCATGTTTATTCCCTGTCCCTGGGCTTCAGTTTTCTCATTTGCACAATAATACCTTTGGACCAAGTCAGGGATCAGCAGACTCTTTCTTAAAGGAATAAGGAGTAGATACATTAGGCTTTGGGCCATATGGCCTCTGTCTTACCTCCTCAGCTCTGCTGTTTTACTGTAAAAGCAGCCTAGATGAATATGTAAATGAATGAATGTGGCTGTGTTCCAATGGAAGTTTATTTATAAACATTGAAATTTGAATTCTATATAATTTTCATGCATCACAAAATATTATTATTATTATCTTTTTGGCTTTTTTTTCAACAACAATTCAGTGATTACAAATCATTCTTATCTGTGAGTTAGACGAAAATAGGAGGCAGGGGTAGTTTGCCAATCCTGGACTAGATAAGCTTTGAGGTCTCGTTGAGCTCAAAGATTTTCTAAAAACTACTACAACAATAATAATTTCTTTAATTTATTGAACTCTTACACATGCCAGCTTCATTGCTCAATGCTTTTTGAGCATTATCTCCCTTAATCCTTATACTACAGTGTGAAGTCAGTGCTATCATTATCTCCGTTTCAGGGATTATACAACTAATACGTAGAGAAATCAAGGGTGTATCTAGCTTAAACCTAACTGGTAAGAGGTAGAATAGCCATTTAAACCTAGGGATATATAAGGAAGAGAATGTATATGCCTTGTGTTGCCTTTTCTGATAATACGTAGCCAAGGTAAGACTATAGTCGGGAGATATAGGTAAGAAGAACTTGCAAGAGTTTATCAATTTTATTTGGTGGTTCCAAACTAGGTTGTTTATATCACACATTTTGTGCAAAGAAGTTCAGATATTTCTGGACAGGAATAACCATTCTCTTCCTTTTTCCTCCCTCTCCTAGAAATGTGATGCCCAAGACTTTGGATGGGCAAATAACCATGGAGAAGACTCCAAGTTACTTTGTGACAAATGAGGCTCCCAAGCGCATTCACTCCATGGCCAAGGACATCAAACTGATTGTGGTGGTGAGAAACCCCGTGACCAGGGCCATCTCTGACTACACGCAGACACTGTCAAAGAAACCCGAGATCCCCACCTTTGAGGTGCTGGCCTTCAAAAACCGGACCCTCGGGCTGATCGATGCTTCCTGGAGTGCCATTCGAATAGGGATCTATGCGCTGCATCTGGAAAACTGGCTCCAGTATTTCCCCCTCTCCCAGATCCTCTTTGTCAGTGGTGAGCGACTCATTGTGGACCCCGCCGGGGAAATGGCCAA
Source organism: Pan troglodytes (assembly GCF_028858775.2). NCBI lineage: Eukaryota > Metazoa > Chordata > Mammalia > Primates > Hominidae > Pan > Pan troglodytes. The sequence goes on from NC_072416.2 coordinate 28,755,637, forward strand.
AGTACAGGATTTTCTAGGCCTCAAACGTGTTGTGACTGAGAAGCATTTCTATTTCAACAAAACCAAGGGGTTCCCTTGCCTAAAGAAGCCGGAAGACAGCAGTGCCCCGAGGTGCTTAGGCAAGAGCAAAGGTCGGACTCATCCTCGCATTGACCCAGATGTCATCCACAGACTGAGGAAATTCTACAAACCCTTCAACATGATGTTTTACCAAATGACTGGTCAAGATTTTCAGTGGGAACAGGAAGAGGGTGATAAATGAGGCTAGAGAGGCAGAGGAAGGCTAGTCAATAAGCTAAGGAGGCTCCTTGCCTGAGTCCTTGAATACCCCAGCTTCTGCAGCTTCACTTGCTGGAGTGCCAAGTAGATCTCCTCCTCCTTCATGCAGCCAGGATTGCCTCCAGTGCTGTTAGCTTAGGCAAACAGGTGGATCCCATGGCATCCCCATGGAGGAACCAGGCCCATCTGGGCAGCAGCATCTGGTTGACCAGATGGCCACCAGAACCCACTGTTCATTCTTATCTTCTGCTAGTTAATATAGCCTGAAGACAGAGGATAAATAGCTGTCAATGTCAGAGACAGTGCTATTAATGTATATGTGAGTGACAAAAAAGGTCTGCTTTATAGGGGTTCTCACTTTAGCTTGGGGAGCCAGGGTTCTAGCCCTGTATCTGTCATGGGCACCTGCTGTCTAAACCTCTGCTTGGGCTTCTCTCCAGAATGCACTTTGTGGCTGAGTGCTCCAGGACTCCTAGGGAGCAAGGTCCTCCCTCTAAGGTGTTTCTAGTCTTCTCTTTAAAGGTCTCATCCCACAGCCCCTGACTTCCTCCCTCCCCACATCATGAAGGCAGAGGCATGCACATTCCTCACTGAAAAAGAAAACACACACCCATCCACACACACACACACACAAGGAAAATGAAAGCTGACACCCCTCGAAGCCTTCTTTCCAAGAGCCCTCTAAATGGAGTTGGGTCTCACTCTTCATGAGTATCCTGGGTTGTGGAGAAGCTTAGCATATGCCCTTGTGTTCGGATAAGGCCCACAGGGCTGCTCAAAGGGTAGAGTAATTGTAACTGAGGTCAGAGCTCTGGGGTTGGCAGAGAAGAGTGGCCATATCTAGGGGTAAAAGAAGAAATCCTGTCCTCTTGGTGGGAGGTTACCTTACCTGAAGACCATCTCTCCCAAGCACTGTAGTTCTGAGCATGTTTTTGGGGTGGACTCTGTCCCCTAGGGTCCCCAGAAGGGCAAAGACCAGAGAGTTGACAAGTCTGTTATTAGGAATAATCCTTAGCCATGTAATGGGGAAAGGAGCAGTCAGCATTCTTCCAATTTGCCCCACCACCACCTCCTCGGGCTTCATTTTCTCTATTTAGAGATGGCAGAGAGTGAGGTAGTGGCGAGAAAGCTGACTCCATTCATCAGATCCAGTTTATAAGGGTTGGGGGTGAGCAAGGGCTGTCTGCAGAAACCCCCATCAAGGGCTGCTGAATGAAGTGTCCCTTCCCATCAGTTTGAGTCAATTAAAATGCATCATTTGACATAAAGCACTTGTTCACAGATCTCCAAAACCAGGAATTGTTCTAGTAAAACTGGAAATTTGTATGAGTGGGGGGAGTTAAATCTGTTCAGCTGTTATTAAACTGTCATTTCTCCCGCTAAATGAAAACCGTGTTGTTATAAAGCTTAATGCAACCTGATTAATGGGTTTCGACGGTGTGTTTGTGTTGATCATCTCCATCTTCCCGCCTCCCCTGGAATGCCAGGAGCATCATCTCTCTGAGATGGCTAGAAAGTCCCAGAGGCAAGAATCTTCAGAAGGTTCTGTCTGCAGGGCACAGTGAATCTTGCAATAGTACAAAGCAAGTGGGTCCTAAAAGGAGTGCAGCTTTTTCCTGTCTTAACCATTTCCAACAAGGAATGGACTGATATGCCAGATTCAAAAGCAACCTTACAAATAATTTTTCCAGATAGTAAAGCAGTTATTGAGCTGAAAGCAACAGATATACCTGCACTATCAATGTAAAAAAAGAAACAGATCAAAATGCGTGCATATACATTTGAAGGAAGAAGATGCACGCATATTTAGAAGGGCAAACTGTGGGACTCATGCGGGGTTTGGTTTCATAAGCAGAGCAAGGAGTGAGTGAGTTTCAGCCCTCCCTACCCATCAGAGTCAGCCATGGAGTTTGTTCAAGCTTACTACTCCCTGAGCTCTGTTTCAGACCTGTTAATGAGTCAGAAACTCTAAGGTGAGGCTCAGGAATTCATCCTTTCAAAAATATTCTTAGGGAAGCTGGAACTGAGAGCAACTGGAGGAAAAGGCTTGTCTGTATATTTCTTTGCCTCCACTCCCTCCCTCCTACCTCCTTTTATGCTTTTGCTTTTCTCGGAATTATTTCCAACAGAGGTGACCTCCACAGTGTTATGGCTTCCCTGCAGAAACATGTGCTCTTTTGGAGTTCAGTGGCAAGAGGGTTAAGTGTTACCCTTATAACTTAGACAGTCAAAGGAGAATCTGGTTGTAGCACTGCTTTAAAGAAATAAATGACCTATTAATCTAGCTTACTCTCATCACCTCCGTTCTGGGCAGGCACATATTCATTTGGACCCTCAGTCACCCCTACTATCCATTTTCCATCTCCCTGGTTGTCTACGTGTCTTTAAAAGCCCAGAACATTAAGACTTGCCTCCAAAACATGTGTCCTCACATAAATATGTCCCCAAAATATGACAAGCAAATCCATTTTGTAATGTGGTAGCCAATGGTGAATAAGCCACTTCACCTGGGAAATAAAAGTGGAGAAGCCTCCTTAAATTTTTTATACATCCTTGCATACAACAGGAGGTTAAAATTTCCTGGAGAAAGAGGGCAGAGGGCTAAGCCTTGGGACCTAGGGGATTTTTATATTTAATAGTGTTTGGTGTTATAGTTGAAAACTCGTGGTTCTGAAGAGAAATGCAAATTTGATATGTTTAAGGTCCATTTTCTTCAGTGCCTACTCTAGCTTGATCCTTGTCACTCTGGGAGTGACCCACTTAGCCACGTCCCTTTCTGCAATGTGGAGACTTGATGAAGGAATTATTTTCTATCCAGAAAAGCTAAGTCAACTTGCTGAAATAGAGTCAGGTTAATAATAATTCCGCCCTATTTAAACGTGAGCATTGCAACTCACGGGAGATTGAATTTTGTATTTGATTTCAATTAGCAAAGCATAAATTATGTTTAATTTTCTATCCCCCTCCTTTCCCTCAAATGGATGATTCATGGCTCTGGGAAGGCTGCTGTGTGTGGTTCAGAGATGGGAAAAGGAGAATTCATCCTCCCAAATAGTGCAGCTGTCATTGCTCCCGTATTCATCTCTTTCTGTCAATATCATTCTGTACCTGAAAGGTGTGAAAGCCTTGACATTGCGACTTAGACCTACCAGCTCAAAACACAATAATAATCAAAAGCACCCAGCAGCCCATTTATCTTTTAGACTGTGTATGAAAACCACGACTTTAGAATAGTAAATATGTGACCCTTCTTTGGGATTCCTTGCAAACTTTAGGAGCCCCTCAGATCAAATTTTAAGTTCAGGAGAGTGTGGCCTGCTCAATCCCTTAGCACTAGGAGTCCAGTCTAAGCCTCACTTCTTTACGACCCCAAATCTTTTCCCCTCTCATTCACCCACCTCTTTATTTAACAAAGAAAACTTCTCCATTGCCTCACTATGGTCAGAAAAGGGCGTCACTGGGTCTTATCCTTGCCTCTGTCTGTGTCTTGGACAACTAGATTTATCAATATGAACATTAGTTTTCATATCTGTAACATAAGTATACTTAATTCCTGCTGGCCTACCACCCAGAGTTTTTCTGATGATCAAAATGAGTTAATAGATAGGAAAGTATTTGAAAAGAATAAAGTACTTCATTGACACAAGAATAGTGATGATGATGATGATGATGCAGAGCTGATGGTAATAAAGATGATGATGGTGATGGTGATGGTGATGATACTGCAGAGTGATAGGATGATGATGGTGATGACGATGATGATGGTGATGATGATGATGCAGAGCTGATGGTGATGATGGTGGTGATGGTGATGGTAGCGATGGTGATGGTGATGGTAGTGATGGTGATGATGATCTGTGGAGCTAATGGTGATAAGGATGATAATGATGATGATGACTCAGAGCTGATGGCGATAAAGATGATGATAGTAGTGATGATGATGGTGATAATGATGGTGATGACAATGATGGTGATGCAGAGCTGATGGTGATGATTATGGTCGTGATGGTGATGATGATGATGTTGATATGATCTGTGGAGGTAATGGTGATAAGGATGATGATGGTGTTGCAATGATGATGATAATGATGCAGAGCTGATGATGATAAAGATAATGATAATGATGGTGATGGCCATCATACTGCAGGATTGATGGTGATAAAGATGACCATGGTGATGATGATGGTGAAGAAGATAATTGTGAAGAAGATTAAGAAGGAAGAAGAGGAGGAGAAAAAACGGTTCCCAAAACCCCTTCCAGAACAACATGCCTTTATAGCATTCCAGGGAGTATGTTCAGGTGAAAGCGCTGTTTTACTCAGACCAAACAATGATGAGAGTGCAAAGAGAAAGTGAAGCACCATTGATTTGCTTAAAGCCAAGGCCAGAAGAAGAGCTCCCTATAAATGGCACTGAATGGGCTGAATTTCAGACACTCAAATGCAAAACCTTCTCCCCTACCCAAAGACAGGGTCTCTTCTCCACCGAATTCATAGATGGGTTCTCCTCACTGTGGCCTTTCCCTTGCTACATTCTCAAGGTTCTTTCAGATATAACAAGGCTTCAAGATTAATTCATACAGAGCCAAATATATTCTCTTGAAATGAAGGTGAGGGCAATGTTTTTGAGCTTGCAGGCTATGTATTCAGTGCTTGAAGCTCTGAATCCTAAAAGTTTACATGGAAGACAAAGATGTTTGGGAAGCAGGGCACATCCTTGGGAGTAGCTCTTGTAGTTTTCCGGAAATAAGATGGGATTGGTGGATCTCCTCAGTTCTTCCTGTAACAACTTAGGGTGGAAAGAGATGAGTTCATGCATTTCCCAGTTTCTCAAAAGAATGTAGACTTGTCATTTTCAGACATAAGAGATACATGGAACCACTTTCTCAAATTGTGAAATGTCTTACATGATGAGGTAATAATAGTACATTTTCTGTCGTCAAGGCAGGAAATCAAGGCTAAGAAAATATATGTCCATGAATGGAAGATAAGCAAGAATCTCTAGTGTCCCTGGGCTATGGGAAAACAATGCTGCTGTGGAAAACAACGCTGCTCTAGAAGCTGTCATGTTTTATTCAGTCTTTAATTCACACACACACATCTGTAGAGTGACCAATTGGCAACAGGAAGAGATATGGGGAAGAGCAAAGCTGACTCACCTTGACAATTGACACTTGGTATTCCCAGCCCAGTGGGGAAGACGGACATGGATTTAGGCTAAATGAGGAGGGACATACAGAGTGCACATGAAATGAAGCAGGGTAGGGGGAGGTAATATGGAGGATAACCAAGTAGGGGGAAGGGAAGACAACCAAGTAGGGAGAAGGGAAGACCACCAAGTACTTGTTGCAATAGAGACCACACTCAGCAGCATTTAGTCTTATCCCAAATTATAAGACAATTCTTACAAAGCACAAAGTGGTAGACACTAACAAAAGAAAAGATAACAATTATAAGATTGGGTAATTAAGAAGACAAATATTTGGGGGGTGGGGAAGAGAGAGAGAGAGAGCGATGCATAAAGAATGTGATTAACAAGAAAAGTATTTGCCCAGAAGGGAAGATGCTATCTTTTTTTTAAGTGACCACAGCCAAGCCATTAATAGAGAACATAAATCCTTCCAGGCTCCTTCTACCACCTATGGTTTCCTTGGTATTGCCCTTGGTCCAAGGTCAAGGGATGTCTTTGATGACACCCTCAGGTGTCAGCTACTTGTTGACTAATACATCAAGAAGGAAACACCAAACTACTAGAAATTCATCTTTTCTGAAAATGTGCTAAAATCAGCAATAGTTCAAATTAAAGCACACTTGCACAATACACAGCTTTAATTAAATTAAAGTGTAAGGTAGACTTGTCCTCTAGCTCAGGCATAATGAGGTCTTTTGACCGTATTTTAAAGATGGGGTCTGTAAGGACTTGGGTTTGCAAGAGACTTTTCCAAACTTCCAAAGCAGGGTAGTGACTGAAGTAAAACCACGAAGTGGCTGGCTCAGAATAATGGGAGAAGGAAGTGACAGTACAGCCTGCCCTAATAATAGTAGTCAACATGATTTGAAAGGGTGTTTTTCTAAGCCCAGGAAAGGTCAGTTTGGATAGCTGTGATCCTGTCTAATCATTCCGGACCACGTGGAAAAGAATTATTTTGAAATAGGCAGGAGAATTGATATTGAGTTTTAGTTGCAGACAACAATGTCATGGGGAGTGGTCCCTGAGGCTGTGAACAGACTAGAACTACAACAGTCTTTCATGTTTGGGGATCAGAAAGATCTTCATCACAGCTTCTTTCTGGCTGTGAGTGAATTCATAACTCCCTGTTGTTGTAATAACTGTGGGACATAAGAAGGACTGACTGTGAGATATGGAGCTCTTTGGGGTTAATACTTCTCAATCTGGTCAGCCTCAGACATCACAAACCCATTCCCTGGTTCTTTTCCAGGAGAAAATAGAGATCTGCATTCAAACTGAAACCCAGAACAATAGAGATTTCTCTTATTAACCACCTGGCCCCAGGAAGTGCTCCCTAGCAAGTTTCCTCGATGAATCCTTTCAGGGATGGGTTATCTCCGTATTTAGCTTCTTCTGCTTTACCATTTCCTTCCAGAGCTACATATCACATGGTGTCTACTGAGAGAAGCCTCCCCTTGCAAAGATGTCAGATTATCTATCCCATGAACCTTGGGTCCCATAGCGTTTTTTTCTAGGGCCGGCTATTTTGAGAAGAAAAAAAAGGCAATGGAAAGTCAGAGAGGACATTTAGGGTAGCACTGAGCACTGGGAAAAGTTGATGCAGGAATCCAAGTGCAGGTCAATAGTGGGGCTGAGAAATTTGGTGTAAAGAACCCTCAGAGTCCATGTCGTATGTCTTCATTGTACCAATGCAAAATTAGGAATCAACATGGCACATGTATACATATGTAACAAACCTGCATGTTGTGCACATGTACCCTAAAACTTAAAGTATAATAATAAAAAAAAAAAGGAATTACCTTGTTTTGCCTAAGATGACACAGAAGAGCAAGGCTTCCAACCTGGATCTGCTGACTTCTAGTCCTGTGCACTTCCCACTACCCTCAAATCAGAGACTCAGGAGATAACTCAAGTGTACTTAAAAGTAGCTTTTCCCCTCAAAGGACATGAACTCATTCTTCTTCATGGCTGCTTAGTATTCCATTGTGTATATGTGCCACATTTTCCTTATCCAATCTATCAATGATGGGCATTTGGGTTGGTTCCAAGGGACATGGATGGAGCTGGAAATCATCATCCTCAGCAAACTAACATAGAAACAGAAAACCAAACACCGCATGTTCTCACTCATAAGTGGGAGTTAAACAAGGAGAACACATGGACACAGGGAAGGGAACATCACACACCGGGGCAGGTTGTGGGGGTGGGGGGAAAGGGGAGGGAGAGCATTAGGACAAATAACGAATGCATGCGAGGCTTAAAACCTAGATGATGGGTTGATAGGTGCAGCAAACCACAATGGCATATGTATACCTATGTAACAAACCTGTACGTTCAGCACATGTATCCCAGAAATTAAAGTAAAAAAATTTTTTTTTTGAGATGGAGTCTCGCTCTGTTGCCCAGGCTGGAGCACAGTGGCGTGCTCTCAGCTCACTGCAAGCTCTGCCTTCTCCTGCCTCAGCCTCCCAAGTAGCTGGGACTACAGGTGCCCGCCACCACGCCTGGCTAATTTTTTTGTATTTTTAGTAGAGATGGGGTTTCACCATGTTAGCCAGGATGGTCTCGATCTCCTGACCTCGTGATCCACCCGCTTCAGCCTCCCAAAGTGCTGGGATTACAGGCGTGAACTTAAAGTAAAATTTTAAAAAATTTTAAAAAAGATCTACTCATAATCCTTCAAAAAAAAAAAAGTAGCTTTGCCTAACAGATTGGTCGTGGAAATGGAATATTTCTAAAAATGCTAGGAGCATAGCTTTTTCTAGAGGCAGGGGTTAAGTGTATGCTTGATTCTGAATGGGCCTCAGGCTTCTCTCATTGGAATGTAGTCCAATTTTTTCTGATGGCCTTCCCAAAGTTAGAGGATACTGATGAGATATTCACCATGCTGGACTGAGAGTGCTTCAGAGTCCTGCAGAGAGCACACCTGTGGGTGAACCTAGACCTGTATGTGTTGGATCAGTGCTCATAGTTGTCTACTGCCCTTTGCTGGCTCTACATTTCATCTGTCAACCAGGACTTAGAGCAGTAGCTTTGAGTAAGGAGCAAGATAGTGTTCTGAGGAAGCCATGAGCAATTATCTCTATCCAGAATCAACTAAATTAGACACAAGGAGGAATACTTAGGCAGTGACAGTTGTTAAACCAAACCGAGGAGCTGTGAAATCTTCATCATTTATTTCATTCCTCTATTATTGAGTAAACATTTATATATCATCACTATGCCAGGTGCTAAAGAAAGGTTGTGGACAAGAAGTCCCATTAAACTGTCCTCATGAAACTTTAATAGGAGAAAGATGCCCATCTTTCTCTTGTTAGTACAAAAGCTGTCCAGCCAGTAAGCAGGAATGGATAGGATGGTTTCTTGGGAAAAACAAAAATCTGGAATTTGATCATTAAAGGGAGCTTGGGCTGTAGAAGATATTGGATATCTCCTTCCTTTATATCTCAACTTGAGAGGAGAGTTGATATTAAGCTTTCTGAAAATTTCTGACTTCTTTTTCCCTGCTCGTTTCTACCTGGAAGAAACATAAAATATCCTGGAACAAAAGAGAATAAAATGAGCTGGAATTGCAGGATTAGACTAGAAGCAGGTTGGAGAAATGACAAATTATGGTTCATGAGAGGTTGAGAGACGATTATCTCATGTCCTGCTTGCCTCCACAGTGGGTCCACAGAGGTAAAGATGAGCTAATGCCCAGCAACCCTAACACTGTTCTGTGCTGGACCATGGAAGGACATGGTCTCCCTTCCCGGCCAAATTTCAAAAAGCTCCAATCTCTTTGACAGATCTACCTCTACCACATCTTTGCTTACAACTTAATTACACCTGTGTTTCCATAACAAAGGATATTTACCCTTAAATGTCTTTAGAGGCTGAATTTTTGTCACCGGTTTGTTTCTAGGATCATGGGAACAGCCTTGGGACAATCAAAAATCTACAAGAAAGGCAAAAAGGAAAAAAAAAAAAGAAGTGGTGTATGTTCTTTCTTACAACTCATGGAAAAAGCAATATTTAGCAACCACTTTGGTTCCTTCTTTCCCTAGAGAAAAGAGCAGGACGCGTTTGAAGATGAGGCTGCAGGTTCCACTGTGACTTTGCAAATCAAAGGCGAGAGATAGCTTGATCAAGCAGGAGATATCTTCTTTTCTGTCATTTAGGAAAGAAAGCATTTCTTAGTTTTCATCCCAGTGGAAGCACCTGTAAAGGGTGTCAGGGGAGAGGACCTGCTTCCGTGAATGCTTGGGAAAAGGGCTTTGGAAATAAGGGCTTTTGTTACCCTGGGATTCCTGCTGAGAGTAAAGGAAAAAAACACACAATAAAATAGGAAGTGTTTATGCCATAGGCACCAGGACGAGGACTGAGTCTAAATCACAGACTCATAGACCAGTCCCCAAGCCAGGATGAATCCCATCATCCATTTACTCTGGTCTGGCGCGCACGGCAGAGAATACAGATTGGGGTCCTTATAAATTTCTGGTTTCTAACCTCGGCTGGGCACTCCGTTCTGCTATTCGTTTCTTTTATTGGTCCCTGGGAAGTTCTTTTTTTTCAGTCCTCTTGTATTTGTTTCTGAGACCTCCCCCTTTTGTCAAACTTTCTATCCCTATCCCTGTTCTCTCCCTCTTGTTCTCTTGGCCAAAGGAGCTGGCTTCACGGAGAAAGTTGAGGTTGCCTCTCTCTGCCTGTCATTGGACTTGGATTACCTCATGCATTGAATGTATTCAGTGATAGCACCAGCCTCAGCACATGTGAGGATAGGATGACATATATAAGGAGCTTAAAAGAGAGAATAACAACAACAAAAAAGAGCTCAGTGGGCTCACTGTTATTATTGTTATTATTATGAATTTTAAAAAGTACTAGCATGGCATGAATCCTTCATCCTCCACCCACGTTTCATCATTTCCTACTTCTGCATCGGATTCTTCACTCTTAACGTCAAGGATCATGGACTTTATTCCTGTATCCTCCTCTTCACTCAGTCTTTATAAACATCAGTCCAAAATAGAACATCTCATCCTTAATTTAAAAAATAAAAAACCTTTCTGTAGCACTTTTCAAAATACCATGCAACAGCCCACCGTTGTGGCTGAAGTCTTTGAAAGTAGATTTTACCCTCTCTCAACTCTCTCAATTACTTTCCTCTTCTCATACACCTGCCTTCTGGTATCTGCTCCCATAAGTCTAATAAAAAGCTTAATAGGGCCATTAATGATGTCTTAATTGCTAAATAGGGCTAAAGGACATTTGTAGCCCTCTTCTACTTGATCTCTCTGTAGCATTTGATGCTGCTGGCCATCTCCTTATACAAGGAAGCTCTCCCACTTCTGTTTCCATACCATTCCTCTCTCAGACACCTCTCCCAGCTCTGTTCTCATCCTGTCTCACCCTTACAGACTCCTTCTCTTCTTCATTTTTTTTTGAGACAGAGTTTGGCTGTTATTGCCCAGGCTGGAGTGCGGTGGTGTGATCTCGGCACACTGCGACCTCCGCCTCTCGGGTTCAAGCAATTCTCCTGCCTCAGCCTCCCAAGTAGCTGGGATTACAGGCATGCGCCACCACGCCTGGCTAATTTTGTGTTTTTAGTAGAGACGGGGTTTCTCCATGTTGGTCAGGCTGGTCTCAAACTCCTGACCTCAGGTGATCTGCTGGCCTTGGCCTCCCAAAGTGCTGGGATTACAGGCATGAGCCACTGCGCCTGGCTTTCTTTCTTTTTTTTTTTTTAAATAGGGGAGGTGGCTGTCTTTGGACCAGTTCTCTTCATGCAGATGTTCCGAATGGTGTCATTCACTCCCATGGTTTAAACAATATAATAGCTAAATCCCAAACTTATATTGTGAATGGCCATAGTTCCTAACACAGATGGTGTTATACAACAGCTATCTTCTCCCATTTCCCTTGTTAAAAGAACCCTGCTTTTGTTTTGGTAAGTGATGGCGATGTGTGGAGGGAAAGAGGACCTCTTCTCTATCCCCAAGGAATGGCCCGTGACTAATCTAAGCAATTCATGTGAGCTCCTAATAGCCAGTGGAGCCTGAGCAGTGGTCAGCTCAGAGATTCTCAGAAATAGAATCCTTAAAGATGATAGATAGATAGATAGATAGATGATAGATAGATAGATAGATAGATGATAGATAGATAGATAGATAGATGATAGATAGATGGATGACAGTGACCAAGGCTAAGAGGAAAGGGATCTATTTTTTCTACTTTTGAATGCTATTGTGAGGATGACAGATGTAAGAGCTGTGGCAGCCATCTTGTGACCATGAAGGCAAATATGGCTGACACTGACAATGTCTGGGAAGAACTGATGAAAAGACCCTGACTCTTTGTTGGCCTTCTTTATCTACTGAATCATGCAACCCTGCAACTACCTCCTTCCAAGCTTTTTCATCAAATGTGAGAAGAAACATCTTCATTGCTTAAGATACTTGCAATTGTGAATCCTTCTTGCATATATACATATCCAGGTTATAAGACCCTTAAGGTCCATAGGACAGAGGAGAGAATGCATGGATATTAGACCTCAGCATCTGGGAGAATCATTATGACCTTATGATGTGGACTGGCATTGTGGGGTCAGGCAAGGATATATGAAACGTACATTTAAAAAAGCAGCACTGGTTTCAGACATATGTGGACCCTTTTTTGTTTTTCACATTGCAATGCATTGCTTTATCCCCTTGCAATTCTATTCCTCTATCATATTAAAAAGTAGCATTTTGTAACACATCTTTGGATTCAGCATCTTTTCTGCACCACCACAGTTATGCAAGTTACAAATTCCCCCAGAGGCTTCTCAAATTTTGGGGGCATTAACATATTACATCCAACCTATAAATGCTCTTCTCCCAAATTTCAGGTTCAAGACATCTGAAATCCCAAGTTACCTAAATCCTATTAAATACCTGTCTCTAAACAACCCCCATTAAGGTAAACAACCCCCATTAAGGTAAACAACCTCCAGAGGCTCTATCTTGAGTTAAGGACAAATACCAAGAAGAGTAACAACTAATATCTCTGGAGTAATCCTGTATTCATGGTACTTAGATTATCAGCAGCATTTATACAATTGATCACTCATCCCTCTCTCCAACGCCTGCCTTACTTCACTTTCCAAGCACATCTATTATTTGTATTACTAATCCACACCATTGGTCACTCTTCATCCTTGCATGCTGGTTACACCTCATTTTCCAGGTCCTTTAGTCCTTCTTTATGTATTTTTATTACTAGGTAACCTTAAACATTCTCATGATTTTAGACACGCTCTATGCTGGTGACTACAAATTGCACATTTTTAGCCCAGAGCTTTCTCATGAACTCCAGATTCTTCTACTGAAGTACCATTTGGGAATATCACAGGCATCTCAGTCTTAATACATCCAAATCAAATTTCAGATGTCCTAAATCATCCTAACTTGTTTCTCCCAATGTTTCTCCATCTGAGTAAATGGCTGCTTTGTCTTTCCAAGCCAAAATCTATATTCACTCTTGCTCCTTTCTTTCACTTATACTTTGCATATAATTTAAAAGAAAGTATGTCCAGAATCCAGCTACCTCTCATCAATCCCATTTAGGACTGTTAGGTTTTGCAAATAGTTGCATAAGACATATTTATGCTAAGCATTTGGATTAATCTTACGGGTTCTTTTGAGATCTCCCCATAGTGGTCCACCTTTCACCAGTTTAGTCCCTTTTCTATTTGTAATTTATTGTACATCTGGGGCCATGTTAACTGACAAGGGAAACTGATTATATCATCCCCTTACTAATACATTACTTGTGTAATACCTATATTAGTCACTTACTTCTTTAATTGGAAGTGACAGGCAGCACAATTCAAATATGATTCAGGACTAAAGGGAATTTACTGGCTCATGGAACAGATTTACAAAAGGTGGCTGGCTTCAGGTATAATTTATGTCTAATAATTTAATAATATCAGTAAGTGTTCTCTTTTTCAACCCCATCCTTTTTACCCCCTCTGTCTTTCAGCATTTTACCTCTGATGATCTCTTTTTGACTTCATTCTTAGATTTTTTTCACATGAGATCATTACAGCTACTTGCAGACAAGCCTACATTACTCTTAACAATTCCACAGAAGAAAGCATTTTTGTAAGGGCTCCATCAAAAAAATGGGTCACATGGTCACTCAGAAACTAATCGCTGTGGCCATGGATCTGGAACCCTCTGAGTCTGGCTTAAGTCACCCTCAGGGACTGGGAAGAGCCAGCCCCTACCCTTATGACTTGGGAAACATAATTATTGAATGGGGAGCATGATTCCAAAAGGAGATCCCAGAAAAACGAATACAATGTTTTTCATGATTCCTTGTTGCCTGTATGATAGATTCCAAATGCCCCAGCTTAGTGCTTAAGGACTTGTACAGTCTGTCCCCAAACCATCCCCCTCCAGCCTCTTCTCTGGCAACTACTTCCTACTCAATGCTCCTGCTACACTGATTTTTCATCATTCCCTACACAGTTTCTGCTGTAATTTGTACTTGTAATATCTTCCCTACACCAATCCTTTCTTTCTATGCACAGTATTACTCATGCTTAATGCTTTAAGACCTGGCTGAAATACACCTTTTGTGATTCCCTTAATGCTTTAAGACCTGGCTGAAATATACCTTTCCTGATTCCCTGGCTGAATTGGTTGTCCCATCCTCTGCATTTTAAATGTTCTACAGTGCCACTTAAGATCATGCAATGCCACTTCTCTGAACCATTGTTTTCCATTAGACTGTGAGCTCCTTGGAGGTAGGACTGTCTCATTCATCTCTGTCTCCCTGATGCCTGGCGCTGGGATTGATACAGGAATTATTGAACAAAGGGATGAATGAAAGGTTTACCAATCAAGTAAATACATTATTTAATGAAGAGAGCACCAGGCAGAGTCTTCAATCTTCATTTAAGCCCCCCTTCCCACCTCTTTATCTAGCTTTCCCAGTTGTGGCCTCTTTATCCACTGAGCTTACTGAGCTCTTATAAAGAGGTAATATGACCAATAAATGAAAGAGAAGAGCTGCTCACATTTCTGAAGAATGAGAAACTTCAGACTTTCACTGTATATTTTGCGAGGCTATGATGGGCATCTGACTTTTCATCTGAAAACCTCATTAAAGACCTCAAGAGGTAAGATAAACAGTCTGGGAAAGACAGTTTTTGTCTCTTTCTACAACTCTTTGGAGATTCCACAACCTCATTTGATGCTCCTTTTAGCATTTTATCATCAAGAGTAAGAACTCCTTTATGTCTGACTAAATGCCATCAGTGTGTAGAACTTTATCTTCAGGTGGGTTTCTTGAACACTTAACAAATGTTAGGTGCCCTTCCCTCTACCTGAAGTGCTCTCTGTCAGATATACCTGTGACTTATTGCCTCACCCTGTCGAGTTCCTGTTCAAATCTTCCCGTCTCAGAAAGGCCTTCCCCGTTGACTCCATTTAACATCACGACCCTTCCACCCTGGTCCTCTATTCCTTTAGCCTGGAGTATTTTTGTTCATAGCACTTCTCAGTCCCTGTTGTTATAACACAGCATACATTACCTTTATGTGTTCAATTGCTTACTACCTAGCCAGGCATAGTGGCGCACACCTGTAGCCCTAGATACTCGAGAGGCTGAGGTGGGAAGATCACTTGAGCCCAAGAGTTTGAGGTCACAGTGAGATATGATCATGCCACTGCACTGCAGTGTGGGTGACACAGCCAGACCCTGTTTCAAAAAAAAAAAATTGCTATGTCTTTTCCACTAGAACATAAGCCATAGGAGGCCAGGGACCCACTGGCTCTTGTGTGTCACTCTATTCTGGGCTCCTAGAGTAGGGCTTGGCCTAAAGTAAGCACTCCGTAAATATTCGCCAGGTGAATGAAGACTATCACACACTGCATGGATGATTGAACTCTATTTTACCCAACAACTCTATGAGGTAGGCTGTAATGTCATTCCATTTTACAGGTGAGGAAACTGCGAACCACATGAGTTAAGACGTCACCTTAAGGTTACGTAACTAAGATGTGGCAGAGTCAAGACTCCATCCCAGGGTCTAGTTGAGCATTTCTCCCTTTGGGGCTTCTCTGGGCTTCACTAGGTAAGCAGAGATGGGATTTTACATCCATCTCAAGTGCATAGTGGGACAGTTGCCCATTATGCTAGCCAGCCACTCTCTGTCACCACGGAGGAAAGAGACTTACTGAGCTATTGCTGGACTGACACAGATGAGCTATGATACTGACTTAACTTTGCAGCCTGAAGCTTATAAATCGTTTTTCAATCCATGATGTCATTTGACTCTGATTTAGGTTATGAACCCCATTCTGCAGAACAGAGAGTTAAGTCATCTGTCTCAGGAAGTTTTCCAACCCAGCCTGGTTTCCTTTTGCCCCCTTTCTCCCAGGTGGGGAACAGCATATAGCCAAGTGGGGAGTGTGCAGGAACAATGGGGACTTAGAGCCAGTAGCTTCTGCCATCCAGACGGCACAGGCTATTGGCCATTTTTGTCCAGTGGAATTTCTTGAAAGTACTTAACTTACTCAACCTTCTTGATAAAGCCCATTCCGTTTGTAGAATTCCTTCTCTTCCTTTAAAACAGTCATTACATCAGTATATTGCATTCAAATGGAGAGGCAATTTCTCATGGACGGCCAGCATTGCTAATGATGACCTTGGGAAGAGGCCCCCAGATGACATTATTCTAGCTAATGCTCCCTGGATCCTTGCTCTTATGAAGTGCTTGGTGGCCAGAGAGTGAACATCACCCAGAGGGAAATGACTACATCTTATCAGAGATGGCTTTATTAGACCATGGGAGAATGGCCCAAATAATCTGTTACCCAGGAAGATTACTAGAGTGTACCAGACTGTGAAACAATTAATTCCAATAATTTCAAAAATTGAAGTTAAGAAATACAAGGGATATTGGGGATACATTTTGGGTTGGGCAGTCCAAACATTTGTATGGTACATAATGGTAGTCCTCAGACCAAATTCACCTTGCAGAACTATTGTGTCTGGCTTGCACCATTCTGTTGTTTATCTACTGAGTTGCTTGTAGGGAGGGTGCAGGCCACCACTTTACCCCAGTCCCCACAAGCTCTTAGACTCTTACACCAACCTGGTTTACAATATGTATCTGCCCCTAAAGGGTTCATGATTTAATAATACAGATAGGGAGTTTTGATGAAGCAAAAGAATGAGTTTTCTAGGTTTATAATTCATAGAATTAAAAATAGAACTAGCATTCATAGCTGGGATGGTGGTGCATGCCTGTAGTCCCAGCTACTTGGGAGGCTGAGGCACAAGAATCACTTGAACCTGGGAGGTGGAGGTTGTAGTGAGCCAAGATTGCACCACTGCACTCCAGCCTGAGTGAAGAAAGTGAGACTCTGTCTCAAAAAAAAAAAAAAAAAAAAAAAATAGAACTGGCATTCAATCCAGCTATCCCACTACTGGGTATCTACCCAAAGGAAAATAAATCATTATATATAAAAGATGCCTGCATTCGTATGTGTATTGCAGCACTATTCACAATAACAAAGATATGGAATTAACCTAAGGGTTCATCCACAGATAATTGGATACAGAAAGTGTGGTGTGTTTGTGTGTGTGTGTGTACATACAATATATTGTATGTATACACAATATATACATATATACACAATATATTGTGTATGTATACACTATATATACACATACACATAGAGTGTGAAATAATGGACACTGGAGATACAGAAAGATGGCGGAGTGGGAGAGGTGAGGGATGAGAAATTGCTTAATGGGTAGAATGTACAATGTTTGGGTAATGGTACACTACAAGCCCAGACCTTACCACTATGCAATATATCCATGTGATAAAACTGCCCTTGTACCCCTTAAATTTATACAAATTTTATATATACATATACATAAAATTTATATATTATATATACATATACACAAAATTTATATATTATATATAGCAATATATACTATTAAGATATAATATATAAATATATAATATATAAATTTATATATTACATATGTATTATATTACTATATAATATAGTAATATATGATATAAATATAATATATAATATAAATGTAATATGTAAATAAATACATAAACATTTATATAATATAAAATTTATAATTTAAATTTATGATATATAAATATATAATATATAAATTTATATGTTATATATAGTAATATATAATTACAAATATAAAATATAAATGTAAATTTATATATAAATATAAAAATTTGTAAATATTATATTTTTATATATTTTTGTATTTATAAAAAGAAACGATAATATCCAGAATTTCAGTAGCGTCTTTCAATTTTCTTTCCAGGGTATATTCTCACTTGCTTTCTTATTGGCTGCTCACAGTATCCCCATAAGACATTGGTTCTCAAACTCTAGCATGCGTAAGAATTACCTGAAAATGCATTAAAACACAAATATCTGCTCCATAACCCTAGAGATTCTCTTTTAATAGTTTTGAGACAAGGGTTGAAATTCTGCACTTCTAAAAGCTTTCTAGAATGCAGATGCTGCTGGTTCACAAATCACAACTTTAGTAACAAGCAGGGGAAAGATTATCATGCCCATTTCATAGATGCAGACGCTGGTTATCATCTATAGAAGGATTGTAAAAGACACTGAGAGCCTCTGTACAGCAAACAAGAGCAACTCATTTCTCTACTGGTCATGAATAGAGGGCCCCAGAAAGGGCCATTTGAGCTTGAGTAAAACTTCAGCAAAATGTTTGGTGAATTCATTTCTATTACTCCATTTCTCCTGTACCTCTGGGCTAGCTGGGTGGGGAGAGCGAGAGGTGAGCTAATGCGTTGTAATGAGTATTTCTATAAGCTCATTAAGGAAAGACGTATCGGGGCTAATGAGAACACAATTTTTTTCTCTACTCCCACTGCTAAGGTTAAGAGAGCCCAAGGTGAGAGCTAAGCCATCCCCAGGCTGCCTTTCTACAGCTTTCCCTTGATGTTGATTAAGGATAATTTATTGCAGATTCAATCTGAAGATTGAGACTTGGAGGGGGGGTGATGGTGGTGAAGGGAAAGAAGAAAGGGCAAGGCCTACATTCCATTTGGTGAGACTGCATAAGCAAACAATTTTTTTTCAAAATTATTTACCTCTTTGCGAGACCCACGTTTACCTCCATTTTGGGCAAGTGATTTCACAGCACGTTGTATTGTGGTGCCTGATAAAACCATGGAAAAAAATTTTATCCATAAAATTAGGAAGTAGTGAGCTATAAAATTGCTAATTATTTTCTAGTAAATTTACTTTTAAATAACTTTAGGAATCAATTACAGGCACCATTAGGCACCATTAAGCACTGGGTGTGTTTACCAAACAAGGGCAGTGCATTGCTGATTCTTGTCCCATCTGTGTGGCCTCATCATTCAAGTTCAGCCCTCACCCACAACCCTCTCCCCAGACCCTCCTGACAGACACAGCATTAGTACAAAGAGCCAAAAATAATGGCAGAGTGTTTCCATTTTAAGTGTCATTTCCCAGTCAAGCCCTAGGTGTCTTAGATGAAGGTTAGTTTAGGAGGAGATTTTAATTCTAATTGTCAGTTCAAGATGTGTTTCCTTGCCTACTGTTTCGCGACCATCGCTGCACATGAGAATCACCTGGGAACTTTTAAAAAAAAAAAAAACCTATATGTCAGGGCCTCATTTCAGACTAACTACGTTGGGAGCTTAAATTTTTCTCTTAAAATGTATTCCAAGTGATCCTAATGTTGCAGCCAAGGATAGCAGCCACATCTGCAGCCATCCCCAGCTGCAGACTCAGGCCTCCCAGATCAGAGAGGTAGGAGGAGCACACTGACTTCCTCCTGTCTCCTATGCCTGTCATTGAGTGGAGTTAGGAATAAGTAGCAAGCCAGAGCCACGATGCCTTGGATCAGCCTTAACCATAGGATCTTCTCTGGTGGGTCTCTACCTGCCCATTAGATCCATGGCTCTGGGGTCTTTATAACTGCTCATTTACAGCACTCATTTCATGATACAATTGGACATGCTGTGGGTTCAGCCAGGCCCGGCTTCTGCACCCAGAAACCATAGGCAAACTGCACATTCCTCACCTGTCAAACAGGGACAAGGGGCTGGTGTGAGGTTGGCACGCCTCGGCCCTGACGCAGAGGTTAGAATACACACTCTGATGTGAAACCTCCGGGCTCTCAGCCTGACTCTGCCACTTAGGGGCCATATCATGTAACTTCACTGTGCCTCAGTTTCTCATTGCATCTGAGTTGCTTCATAAGATTATTGGGAGGATTAAATGAATAAATATAATTAAAGGTGCCTAGAACACTGGAGAGGCTCCATCAGTGATAGCTTTCATGTTTAGCACAGAGCACAGTGTCTGATCCACACAGTAGGTATGTTCCTCTCTACTTCTGTGTTTCCATAAAAATGAAAGCTTTGGCCGGGCACAGTGGCTCATGCCTGTAATCCCAGCACTTTGGGAGGCCAAGGCGGGTAGATCACCTGAGGTCAGGAGTTTGAGACCAGCCTGGCCAACATGGTGAAACCCTGTCTCTACTAAAAATACAAAATTAGCCGGGCATGGTGGCGTGTGCCTGTAATCCCAGCTATGGGAAGCCAAGACAGGAGAATTGCTTAGAACCCAGGAGACAGAGGTTGCAGTGAGCCGAGATTGCACCGTTGCACTCCAGCCTGGTTGACAGAGTGAGACTCTGTGTCAAAAAGAAAGCTTTTGTCAGTATTTCTAATCTTTTAAGAAAACATGAAAAGGGAGCTTCCATTTGTCTATTTTGTTTTTCCCCAAGTGAGATGGGGTAGCCAAGAAATTGATGAGAACATGCTGTACTATCTATTGGGCAGCATTTGCTGGTGGATGTGGACACTGTTCATGTATACCATGGTCTCTAGCTCTTCTGGGCCAGTCTGTTCTTAGAAGAACTGAAGGTGGAGATATCAACTGTGTTCTGGCTTCTTTCCATTCATTTTTGGGTCAACTCTGGGGCTGCTCTACAGAACAACATGGCCCCAAAAGCATAGTGGGTAGAATTGGAAACCACCTTTCTAGAGTCAGTTCCAAACCATGCTCTTCAGGTGGCCTTCTTCTGTGAGGGAAGGGGTCAAGGAGAGGGTTTGAGTATTATAAAGTTGATGGTTAAGTTCCCATTTGGCTAACACTTCCTTTCTTTCTTCCCTTTAGTCAGATCCTGGAGCAATATAAAAATGGGTCTTAGGTACCAGAATCCATCGTTGCAAATTGGTTTCATTCTCCTCTCTACTTGACTCAGTCCACAGGATGAAACTTCATTATAGGTGCTCCCAGTTAGGACTGATCAATTTCCCTTCCCAATACACCAGTCCTCTGTTCTTGCATCAGAGCCCACGTGTTCATGCATAAGGCATTTGCCATGCATAGGGCATTTGCCTAGTATGGTGTCATTTACAAAAACCCAACTCACATCATTTTCCCGATGGATGGGACTGTATGGAGTGGTAGACTTGGGGAGGGGTGGACGTATGCTTACTGTGCCTCTGACCTCCCACTGTGTTTGATTATTACTTGGCTTCCATTGTGCCAGGCCTTAGCTGCTGAATTGGACTTCCCACATCATTCTGGAATTAGGACTTAGATGTTCCATCATAGATGCATCATTGCTTGAATCACCCACAATGATCTGTAAGGCCAACCTGTCATCCCTTTTGTCTCTTCACCCAGGCCCTGCTTTTGTTTTTATCAATTCTTACTGCAGAACCCCAACCATTTGTTAAACATAACTTTTTTTTTTTTTTTTTTTTTTTCAGAAAGAACATGGAAATTCTGGGCTGGGCTGGCCTAGCTCTTGGTGCAGGAGAGATATTTGGTTTTAATAATGCAATGAGAGCATGTGAATTCCCAAAGGTAACCATAATTTCTAGTTGTAAATGCCTTGGTTGCGAGCTCTGTGGTGTCAGTGCTTGGGGCCAGCGGGTAGAATGTTGTAGTGAATTTTCCCCAGCAGGGTCTGTATTCCCGGGCAAACAGCTATGAAAGGACAGGCAGAGAAGATTAATTGATATTTTTATTATAACATTTTTCTCCCATTAAAATTATGAAATCAATACAATAACAGTATGGGGAGTCTGCAAAACAGGAAAATGACTCCTCTAAACACCAACCTTTAACACAATCCAAATTTTATTTTTGTACCTTTTCTTTTCCTTCCAGCCCTAATACATATGCAGACTTTTTTATTTTTACAAAGTCACCATCATCACTTTATTCAATAAACAATTACTGAACGCCTACTATGTGTGTAGCCTTCTGCTGGGAGGTCAAAACCAAGGAATATTAAGTCCCTGGCCTTGGCAAGCTCACAATTTAGTAAAGAAAACAGACACAGGCACAGATCATTGCAACACAAAGAGGTGTTGCACTAATAGAGGTTAATTCTCATGTTTGAATACAAGTGATACAGATAATGGCCCGATTCTTCTTAATGTTCCACAATCTATCAAATAGGCCTGATGATTTTAGGACCTCAGGACAACATGGTATAATGCAAAGGACTCGAACTGGGTCCATTTGTCACAATTCTATAATCGGAGGCATTGGTTGGGGGAAGGGGTAGGCATAGTGCTTTGATAGAATGGAATTCATTGCTAATGTTTCTTTTAAAAAAATCAGGCGGCTTCATGTGAAAATCCAGGTTCCCGGCTCCTCTTGAAAAGGAGGTCAGGGCCAGGCACAGCGGTTCACACCTATAATCCCTGCACTGTGGGTTGCTGAGAAGGGAAGATTGCTTGAGGCCAGGAGTTCAAGATTAGCCTGGCAAAATAGCAAGACCCTATCTCTACAAAAATAAATAAAATAAAACAAAGCAAAACATAAATTAGCTGAGGTGGTGACACATGCCTGTAGTCTCAGCTACTCAGGAAGCTGAGACATGAGGATTGCTTAAGCCCTGGAGCTCGAGGCTATGGTGAGCAGTGTTTGCACCACTGCACTCCAGCCTGGGCAACAGAGTGAAACCCTGTCTCTAAAAATAAAAATTAAATTAAATTTAAAAATAAATAAAAAGGTAGATCAGTCCTCATTGGCTCTGCCTTCTCTTTTGGGGACAACAGAGGTGAGCAGGAGGATGAAGCAAGCACATCTGTGCCAGTTCAGATGAGGCAGGCACATCTGTGTCCCAGTCCCTTCTGACCACACTGCTCATAACATTACTTGCTTGGCCCATGCAGGCAACTGAGTCTCTGACTATGGGTTTTCCTGTGTTTCTTGTATTAGAAAGCCAAACTCTTTGCAATGGTTCCCATGACTAATGGTTTTCACAACTTGTCCTCCTGTCTGACGTCTTCTCCTTCCACTCTTTTACAGTCTCAGTTCTCTTTGCTTTCCTGATACGGACATCCTTGCTGTCCCCAGACATGCCAGTCTGCTTCTGCCTCAGTGTTCCCACTCTCTTCCCTCTGTCTGGAATGTTCTTCTCCCAGATAGCTGCAGCCTCATTCCTTTACCGCCTTTAAAATTCACCTTCTCATGCATTTCATACCGTAGCCTCTTTTCTAGCTCTTCAAAGCCTCTTTATTCTGTTTCATGTTTCCCATTTTAACATACCTTTTAACTTTAACATACTATATGTAGATTATTTATTTTTTGTGTTTATTGCTAATCATCCATCGCTACCCACCAAAAAGGCAGGGATGGCACCAAATTCCCACTGCCTCGATTACCTGGTGCATAGCAGGTGCTCAATCTATTTTCGTTGAAGAAATAAATAGCCCTTGATTGGCCTGTTGGACTGTTAGAGTTAGAAAATCTAGTTTCTGAACCAAACTCTGCCTTGGAAGCCAACTGTCCTTGGAAAGCCACCAAAACACTCTGTTCCTTTATCAGTAAAATTCACTGGAAGCTGAAGAATCATATACACTAGACCCTTGAATAACAGAGGGGTTGGGGCAGTGACTCCCTGTGCGGTCAAAAATCCAAGCATAACTTTTGACTTCCCAAAAACATAACTGCCAACAGCCTACCATTGACTGGAAGCGTTACCGATAACATAAACATTGATTAACACATGTTTTGCAATGTTACACGTGTTATATACTGTATCATAAAGCTAGAGAACTAACTTTATCTTACAGTAAAGTAAGCTAGAAGAAAGAAAATGTTACTAAGAAAATCATAAGGAAGAGAAAATATATTTAGTATTCCTTAAGTGGAAGTGGATCATCATAAAGGTCTTCATCCTCATTATCTTCACATTGAGCGCGCTGAGGAGGAGGAGGAGGAAGAAGAGAAGGGGTTGGTCTTGCTGTCTCTAGGGTGGCAGAAGTGGGAGAAAATGTGCATATAAGTTGACCTGTGCAGTTCAGACCCGTGTTGTTCAAGGGCCAACTGTATATGTGTCTGACCGATGTGCTGGGCCATATCAGTGGTCGGTTATTACATGCTGGGCATATGGACCAGATGGCATTGGTTGATAGTAGGTGTTTAGAAGTCAGTCTGGTCTCAATGTTTCCCTTAGTGACCAGGGATCCTTGGTAAGTTACTGAACTTCTCTATGCCTCAGTTTTTTCAACTGTAAAATTATGACCTACCAGACTGCCTCTTCATACACTAGTTAGGAGCAATAAAGAATATGGTGTGTGAAGGGTCCATCATAGGCCTAACAATTATTAGACGTGTCTCCTCTTCCCCTTAATACTGAAGATTTTTAGGGGACTTGGAGCAGACCCCTGGAACAGAGCTGTAAGCCTGACCTTTCAAGACCAAGAATCTTTGACCAGTGAAAATTTGAAGAAGAATTCTAGGTGGGGCAGAGGGTAAAGACTTGTGTCTTTGGATGGGAAGACTCTTAACGTGAGTTATCATTCCCAGGGATGAGAATTCACAGAGCAACAGCACCATGGGCAGCCTGGAATTTCAGTGGGGTGGTGTGCGATGGTGGAGAGGGCAGGGAGATGGCGGAGGCTGGTGGTTAGTTCCATTTAAATGAGCCCATTGGGGTGAACTCATAAATCTTCAGTTTTCAATTTCCTCTGGGCCTCCCACAGCATTAGCAACAGCAAGAGCACCTAGTTCAACACAGAGGAAAATAATAATGCTTTCTTCCCAGGGGTACTAATGTGTGTGAAAACATCCCCAGTCCAGTGTCTGGGCGTTGGACTGGGTACCTAGAATCAGATGGTAACATCACCAATTTGATAGCCTCTTTTTCTTGCACTTAAAGTTTTCAAGGTGTAAACATAATCATCATGATGAGAAAAGCCATCACTGCTTAGAGCCTTCGCCAACTCTGAGCATTTTGCTAAGTGCCCTGCACAGGTAACCTCATGCCACAACAGGCCTAAGAGCTTGGTTCCATTAGGATCACAATTTTGGCCAATTCTGTCAAAATTGATTCAGGTTGGGAGCTGTAAATGGCTAGAAAAGAGGCTGATGAGGTGGCCCTGGGCTACATTGTGAAGAAATTCATACCCCTCCTGCCCTCTCCTTCCCACCTGGGGAGATGACTGAATGTTTAATCTCCAGGCCTCAGTTTCTCACCTTTTCCCCAGTGCATTTGTAAGAATTAGATGTGTCAAGCACAGTGTTTAACCTGAAGAACATTCTCCAGAGAAACCAGGTCTCTTCTCTCAACTTAACCTTTCTTAAAGCCCATGTCAGGGGTGTCCAATCTTTTGGCTTCCCTGGGTCACATTGGGCCACACATAATATACACTAACACCAACAATAGGTGATAAGCTAAAAATAAAAAATAAAAAAGACAAAAGGATTTCATTTTTTTTTTTTTTTTTTTTTTGAGACAGAGTCTCACTCTGTAACCCAGGCTGGAGTTCAGTGGCTCACTGCAACCTCTGCCTCCCAGGTTCAAGCGATTCTTGTGCCTCAGCCTCCCAAATAGCTGGCACTACAGGCGCACACCACCAGGCCCAGCTAATTTTTGTATTTTTAATAGAGATGGGGTTTCACCATGTTGGCGGGACTGATCTCAAACTCCTGACTCCTGACCTCAAGTAATCCACCCACCTTGGCCTCCCAGAGTGCTGGGATTATAGGCATGAGCCACTACACCCAGCCAAAATCTCGCAATGTTTTAAGAAAGTTTATGAGTTTGTGTTGGGCCCCATTCAAAGCTGTTCTGGGCCTGCGGGCCTCTGGTTGGACAAGCCTGGCCTGTGTTATGGTCTGAATTGTGTCCCCACAAATATTATGAAATTCTAACCCCCAGCACCTCAAAATGTGGCCGTATTTGGAAAAAGGGCCTCTAAAGAGGTAATTAAGTTAGAATGAGGTCACTGGGGTGGCCTCTAATCCAATGTGACTGTTGTCTTTATAAGAAGGGGAGATTAAGACCCAGAGACACAGAGAGAGGATGAAGGGAAGACACAGGGGGCCGACAGCTGTCTGCACACCAAGAACAGAGGCCTCAGAAGAAACCATCCCTGCTGGCACCTTGATCTCAGACTTCCAGCCTCCAGAACTGTGAGACAATACATTCCTGTTATTTCAGCCATCAAATCTCTGTGGTATTTTGTGACGGCAACCTGTATTCATTGGTTAGGGTTTTCATAATAAAATGCCACAGACTGGGTGACTCAAGCAGCAGATAACTATGATCTCAGTTCTGGAGGCTGGAAGTGCAAGATCAAGGTCTTGGCAGGGTTGGTTTCCTCTGAGGCTTCTTTCCTTGGCTTGCAGATGAGCACCCTCTTGCTGCCTCATGTCAAGGTTATTTCTCTGTGCACACAAATCCTGGTATCTCTTCCTCTTCTTAAAAGGACACCAGGCCGGGCGCGGTGGCTCATGCATGTAATCCCAGCACTTTGGGAGGCCGAGGTGGGTGGATCACCTGAGGTCCGTAGTTCGAGACCAGCCTGACCAACATGGTGAAACCCCATCTCTACTAAAAATACAAAATTAGCCGGACGTGGTGGCACATGCCTGTAATCCCAGACACTGAAGAGGCTGAAGCAGGAGAATCGCTTGAACCTGGGAGGCGAAGGTTGCAGTGAGTGGAGGTTGCAGTGAGACGAGATCGCGCCACTGCACTTCAACCTGGGCAACAAGAGTGAAACTCCATCTCAAAAAAATAAACAAACAAACAAACAAAACACTTGTCAGATTGTATTTGGGCCCTACCCTCAAGGTCTCATTTTAACCTGGTCATCTCTTTCCAGGCCCTATCACTGAATATAGTCCCATTCTGAGGTTACTGTGGGTGTTAGGACTTCAACACATGAATTTTGGAGCCTCAAGACCTCATTTTAACTTAACCATCTCTTTCCACGCCCTATCTCTGAATATAGTCATATTCTGAGGTTATCATGGGTGTTAGTACATGAATTTTGGGGGAACACAAATTAGCCCATAACACAGCCCTAGCCATCAAATACAGTCTCCAAGTAACATGGACGATTTAAATCAAGGTCTGGCTGGGCTCAGGAACAAGATCAGCTTAAGGTTAAAGCCAACAGACTACCCAGTGTTCATCCCTTAATGGCAAAAGTTCTGAGCACCCTCACGACTGACTCACTAACTGACTCACTAACCTCATGACAGTTCACTAACTGAGCTTGGACTCTCATCCTGTGTGGTTCATTCAGTCTGCAATGAAGGCTGGAGGAGAGAGGAGACGCTGGACAATTTAACTCCTGAAAAACTAGCTTTGGAGACTGGGTCCCAGCAGTCTCATCACCTGAATGGTGCTATAGACATAACCAATTGAGACAAAGGAAATTTTTGACTATAGACATTTTCAAGAAATTTCCTTTTAGGCACATAAAATTTATTGAAATTTCCTTGCAATATTTATTAAAAGTAGAGATTCCCAGTTCTGTTCTCCAGTTTTCATTCTCTGAGTCTGAGAGTGAGACCTGAGGATCATTTTATAAGACAAAACAAAACAAGAAACATTCCAGGTTATAACTTGGATTTTAGGCCCCCAAACCTACAATAGGAGAGGCAGGGCTACCTCGTATGGCTGCACAGGTTGTGCACTAAACAAGAAGCTGTAAAAAGCGGCCCAGGGCAGAAGTCCTAGTGTTCCACATCATCCACAGGATCTCACTTACGTATTTGTCACTTTACAGTTTGCTGCACAACTCACCACTATTATTTCATAGCACAGCAATTCCATAGGGGGAGGAAGAAAGGCAAGGCCTGAGTGAGACAGTTCCGGGGTGGGAGGCAGATTCCATTTGAGAGGCCAGCACTATAGGAATTACAGGGTTGTATGGGTCAAGAAACAGTTCTACCCGGGCACAGTAACAAACACCAAGAAGCAGCCAGGTGACAGAAGACTAAAATCAGACCCTGAGATATGAGGGAGGAAGGAAAAAAAAGAAGCAAAGCCAAATGTGACTTTTTTGGGGAAAGACAGGTAAAATGTTCTAAAATCGAGCATATCTGGGTTCATATCTTGGTCCTGACGCTTCATGAGCTCATGACACCAAATGAGTTCAATCTGCACGGGGCCTCAGTTATCTTGTGGTCACAGCCTCACACATCTGCAGAGAGGATTATGTGGGCTGATGTCAACAACGCTCTCATCTCAGGGACCAGCACAGAACGAATGCTCAATACATGGCCAGTATTGAGTAGACTTGGATTCAGAGAGACGAGCTTGGCCATTGGGCTAGTCAAGTGCAGGACGGAGAGAATGACTTAAAAGTCCAATTCCATACAGTGATCAATAATCACCTGTGGGAGAATATTGATCTTCCTCTATGGGACTAGATCACCCAGCATCCGCTGCAGTAGAGATGTCCAATAAACTCATGTGAGTGGGAGAAGTTGTGATGGTTGTGTTCATGCTTCAGTCCCCAGTAATGACTCCAGGCCCCAGTTGCCAATGATAAACTCCCGCTGGTCAAAATTGCCTGCAGTGACATTGAGCCTGGTGGAGAAGAAGTAGAGATTAAAAGCAGTTGGGAGTTTAGGAAAATATGTGTCTTAGAAATTGTCTGATCAACTTCTCTTAATGGCCCCTGTAGCTTTTGTTCGTGGCTTGGGATTGAGAAATCTGTATGCTACTGTAGCAAAACCAAGTTTGCATTTTAGGGGCATAATTCTGGGCCTTTGCTGTTTTTGATGGTTTGTTTGTTTTTATGAGACAAGGTCAAGCTCTGTTGCTTAGGCTGGAGTACAGTGGTGTGAGCACAGCCCACTGTAGACTTGACCTCCTAGGCTCATGTAATCTTCCCACTTCAGCCTCCCAAGTAGCTGGGACCACAGGTGTGTGCCACCACAACTGGCTAATTTTTGTATTTTTTGTAGAGACAGGGTTTTGCCGTGTTGCCCAGGCTGGTCTCAAACTCCTGGACTCAAGCAATCCTCCAGCCTTGGCCTCCCAAAGTGCTGGGATTACAGGTGTGAGCCACCACTCCCGACCTGCTGTTCTTATCACTTTAAAATCACCTCCTGGAGATATTCGGGTGGGTCATTCTCGCTTCACTCTGGTCTCTGCACAAACATTATCTCAGTATCTTCCAACTCCCCTATAGAAAACAGCACCCTCCCTTATTTTATATTCCCTTATTCCACTGTATAGACTTACCACTTCCTGACTTCCTGGTTTTATGTTATAGATGGATTGATTAATTTTATCTCCCTCTAAACTGTAAGATTCTTGAAGACAGGGACTTTGTTTTGTTGGCCACTTTATCCCAATGGCTTGTCCAATGAAAATGGAGGAATGAGTGAGAGCTCCACTGTTTCAGGGTCTTGCTATCTCCAGCCACCTACCGATTTATTATTTTAAAAGAAAGTCTTCCCAAAAGAGATAAGGAAAAAAAGTTTTGCGTGTTCTATCAGTAGTCTTTCATTCATATGGGTTTATTTAATTTACAAAAATTGTGCCATAGGCTGGGCGCGGTGGCTCACGTCCGTAATCCCAGCATTTTGGGTGGCCGAGGCGGGTGGATCACCTGAGGTTGGGAGTTTGAGACCAGCCTGACCAACATGGAGAAACCCCATCTCTACTAAAAATACAAAATTAGCGAGGCGCCCGGCCTGTAATCCCAGCTACTCAGGAGGCTAAGGCAGGAGAATCAATTGCTTGAACCCGAGAGGCGAAGATCACGGTGAGCCGAAATCGCGCCATTGCACTCCAGCCTGGGCAACAAGAGCAAAATTCCACTATTTGGTACTTGCTTTTTCCCTTGCCATATGTCATAAAGTTTTTCCTTTAGCAATAAATAGTATTTAAAGTAATATTTTAATATTATCCCAGAATACCATTATCTAGATCCTCCAGAGTTTCCTTGATCTCTTTTTAATGAACATTTTATTTTGCCCAATTTTGTATTATTATAAATAAAGCTATCTGTTAGCTATCTATTGCTGTGTAACAAGTTACCCCAGAACTTAGTGGCCTCAAACAACATTTATTCTCTCTCAGCTTCTGTGGTCAAGGATCTGGGTGTGGCTTGGCTGGGTCTTCTGGCTCTAAGTCTCCGCTAGGTAGGCTGTAATCAAGGTGTCCAAGCTGTAGTCTAATCTCAAGGCTTGACTGGGAAGGGTCCAATTCTTAGACCATGCATGCAGTTGTTGGCAGAATTCAGTTCTTTGTAGGTTGTTGATGTGAGTGTCTCAGTTCCTCACTGACTGTTAACTAAAGACCTCTTTTGGGTCTTTGCCACGTGGTCTCCTCCATAGGCAAGCTTGCAGCCTGGCAGCTTGCTTCATCAGAGCAAGCAAATGAAAGGATGAGAGAGAGGGAGAGAGGGGTCAGTGAGGAGGGAGGGAGGGAAAGAGGACACAAGACAAAAGTCAGTCTTTCTAACCTGAGCACAGAAACGACATTCCATCTATTTGCCACATTCTATTTGTTATAGAAGCAAGTCACTAGGTGCAGCCCAAACCCAGTGGAATAACACAAGGGTGTGAATACCAGAAGACAGGGTAATTAAGAGCTACGTCAGAAGCTGCTTACCACAGGCTGATATGAATATTTCCATCTTTACCCAGAGATATCTACATACATTTTTTAATACATCCCTGATTGCTTATTCAGAATACGTTTTCTAGAAGGAGAATCATTGGGTTGTAGTATGCAGACGTTTATTACTAAGTCAAGTGCTATGCATGTTTTATAAGGCTTTTGATACATAAAGTTGTAATGTCTTCAAAAATTAAAAATGTTACAGCAATTACCCGTCCCCACCCCCTTTTCAGTATTGTATGGGCACGCCATTTGGCCCACACACCCATCAACAATAATTCTTTCATTCACTCTCAAGTTAATAGGTGCAACATATGTCACAAGAGTTTTTCAAAGTTTTTTAATTGCTAGGGCTCTAACACATTTCTTATGTTTATTTTTTTTTCTGTAAACAGCTAGATCCTACCCTTTGCCCATTTTTCTATCAAAACATATATACTTTTTATTGATTTGTAAGAGCTCTGCATATTTTAAATATTCTATTTCTGATACACAAATAGAAATAGAATAAACATAAGTATTTAAAAAATGTAATATCCAATTTCTGTTTTATAGTTTACAAATACTTTTTCATAGTTTGGAATAGGCTTTTCAGTTTTGTTTATGGTGTTTTGAATATATACATAATATATACATTTGTGTATATATGAGATATATATTTATATATGTATATATGTATCTGTATTACATACATCAGATATATATGTAATATATACACATAATATATGTTGATATATATGTGTATATGTATTACATATGAGATATATATGAGATGAGATGTATAGGTAATATATACATATATGCTGATATATAGAGATGGGTGTGTATATATATACGTATATGTATATATGGGTGTGTATATGTATATATAAGTATATATATATAAATATATATATACTTATATATATTTAGATCTCATATATAGTGATATATATCACTATATGTAAATGGGTATCTATATATGAAAAATATATGTTTTCATATATAAGATTTCATATGTATTTTCATATTTTTAATATAATTTATATATTATGTATATTATATGTAAAAATATATATTTTTTCATATATATAGATATATACCCATTTAAGGAATATTTAAGATAAACCAAACATATCAATATACTTCTTTATTTTTTCTTCTGAGTTATCCTTTAAGAAGTCTTATCTATACCAACTTTGCTCATATTAAGATTTCTGCCTTCCTTCCTTTCTTTTACATTTGACATTATAATGCTTTTTTTCACCTTCTCTCATTTATTGTTTTATGTATTCAAGTAACTATTTAGCTTTTTCCATTTCCTCTTACTGTTATTATTTTTATAAATAAATAGTGACCTGCTCTAAGACTATATATTGACTGACTTTTCTTTTTCTATGGATGTGAAATGTCATATTTTTTATAGTTTACATTTTTATATGTTTTGATCTCTTCCTGGGCTAGCTCTACTTTTTCTTTGATTAAACTATCCATTCCCACACTGTTTAATAAATATATTAATTTTATTGATAGTATAAGTTGTTAGTATATTTTCATTAGCATATTATTACAATAGTACATTAATGTATTTATATATTAATATACATTATTCTTACTAATTATTAACATTTTTCTAGCTACTCCAGATTGTTTTTTTTTAAATATAAGAATTATTTTGTCAAGTCATAAAAATTGCTAGTTTAATTAAAATCATTTACACCTATAAATTAGGAGAGTTAATATTTTTAAAATATTCTTCTTCCAAATAGAAACATAATGCCTCTGTTTTCTCAATTCCACTTGTATGAACACTCAGTAAATATTTGTGACAATTTTTGTAGATCTTGAATATTTTGTGTCCTCCTTAACAACAATTATAGCAATTTCTATTCCACGGCTTTGTAATATTGGGGAAATTAGTTCACCTCTCTGAACTTCCATTGCTCATCTTTAAACTGGACATGTTCACTGCTACCTCTCACGGACCCTGTGAGGGGTAAATGATAAATCTAAATCTCTCAGAGCAGCTGGCAGCACACCAGGTGTTCAACATGTGTTCGTAAGAGTTGTTGTTAATTTAAAAGGAATTGTAGAACCACATTAGATAATCATGATCATGCCAGACCATGACGGAAATTCCTCTTCCACGTAACAACTCTCTGCACCTGGTGCAATTAGCCTATAAATCTTTCGAAGTGAGGCAATGAGGCAAGGGGATAGCAAACAGCAATCCAAGTTGAGATATTGTGGTTTTAACTCTTTTTGTTCAGTTCTGCTTCACACTCCCTACCAGAACCTTCCAACTCCTTATCAGATGAAAGCTGTTTAATTTCCGATGGACATGGGAATGTCTATCTTGTTGTGTCATTAAGTATGACTTGGCCATTAAGAGTGATGCATTAATATATAAATACAGGGGTAAACAGATGCTGTTTATCTTCCTACCATCTTATCTTAGTTATTCTAACTCTGGGATTCTATATGATGGTTCCATTGTGTGGTTCTCTCTGATGGTCCTATATGATGGGTCTGTGTGTTGATGTTAAAGGATGACTTATATGATGATTTTATATGATGATTTTAAATGATGACCTATGAGCACTTTCTCTAAGGTACTTATTTTAAGACTAATACAGAATTTCCATGGGGAGCCCCTCTACTCTGTCGTAGAAGTAGATGTTTAGTGGATGGAGAATGAATAGGGAGGAAGTGAGGGTTGGCAGAAGGGTTTTCAGGAAGAGAAGGGGGACTAAGGGTGGCATGGGTGTGAGTAGTAGAAGGAATGACAGTCAGTGGGAAGAAATGACAGTTAGTGGGAAGAAATAGGGTTGGCTGAGGGATGCAGTTGCAGAGCTGAAAGACCAGCAGAAAAAAGATGAGAGAGTTAGAGGGAAAAGAAATGAAACGAGAAGTCTTAGATTATTCAACTTCTGCAAAAATCATAGTGGAAATGTCCCAAAATGTTGCCAACAATACATTCTGTGACTAAGTCATTATGCAGAGAGATGAGCTGGGGGCTGAAGGACAGAATTAATATAGTAAGTAATTCTATCCCTTTGGCAATGTCTTTCTGCATGAAATAATGATTTTATGTCTCACTTCTCTCCAGCCCGCGCATTCCTCATAACAAACAGTTCCACAGTGAGTGAGTATTTATGTTTCAAGGCAACAGCATAGGCATAATGGACTATCCTCTGAATCTTTTTTTCTGGAAAGGAATGCCAGGGCTGCCTAGGAAACCTGGGAGAGCTTTCCAGTTGGGAATAATACCACTGCTGCTGGCTGCAGGAGATAGAGTGTGGAATTTGGAACCAGGCAGATCTTCGTTCAGACCCTTCCAGTGCCATTTACTGACTCACCTTCTCTGCAGCTCAGTCTTCTTCTTTGGGAAATGGGGATATTCACATTGAACTCACACGTCTAGCACAGTGGAACACAGACAGGGCTCAATAATGGTTGACCAGGAAGACGTCAAATCTCCCAGACCATGTATTTGGGGGAACACAAAGCTGGATGGCAAAATTCCAGCTTGTGAGCAGAAAGGAAGTAATGAAGGGATATCTGTCAGTCCCTGCACATGCCTATGAATGCTGATATAGTTTGGATGTCTTCTCCAAATCTCCTGTTGAAATGTAATCTCTAGTGTTGGAGGTGGGGCTTGTTGGGGGGTGTTTGGATCATGGGGGCAGATCCCTCATGAATGGTTTATTGCCATCCCCTTGGTGATAAGTGAGTTCTCTGGAGAGCTGATTGTTTTAAAGTGTGTGGCAGCCGGGTACAATGGCTCATGCCTGTAATCCCAGCACTTTGGGAGGCTGCAGTGGGTGGATCATGAGGTCAGGAGTTCGAGACCAGCCTGGTCAACATGATGAAACCCTGTCTCTACTAAAGATAGAAAACATTAGCCAAGCATGGTGGTGCATGCCTGTAATCCCAGCTACTCAGGAGGCTGAGGCAGGAGGATCGCTTGAACCAGGGAGGCAGAGGTTGCAGTGAGCCAAGATCACACCATTGCACTCCAGCCTGGTGACAGGGCAAGACTCTGTCTCAAAAAAAAAAAAAAAGTGCATGGCACCTCCCCCCTTGCACTCTCTCTTGCTTCTGTTCTTGCCAAGTGGCATGCCTGTTTCCACTTTCTCTTCCACCATGAGTAAAAGCCCCCTGAGCCCCTGAGAAGCTGAACAGATGGCAGCGCCATGCTTGTACACCCTGCAGAACCTTGAGCCAATTAAACCTCTTTTCTTCATAAATTACCCAGTATTCCTCTATAGCAAGGTAAGAACAACCTAACACAATGCTTACTTCATTCATTCAACAATAATTCATGCCACTTTTGTTCCAAACACTGTGTTGTAGTGATAAGATGGGTGATTATGAAACCTGCCTTTGGTCATCATTTTTATTGGATTACCTTTGTACACTTACTGTGTACTATATGCTAAACCACTAAATGGCATTGCTAAGCATTTTACACTTAATTCATATCATAGGAAGAACCCAAATGGGTTGCAGTTGTGCCCATTTTATAGATTAAAAATACCTCAAGCACAGCAAGTTAAATAACTTCTCTCCCCAGGATCAGACTGTGATATAGCCTGGATTTAAACCTGTATGACACCATTAAAGCCTGTATGACACCATAGTGTGAGCTCTCAACCTCTGAGCTATATTACCTTGAACCTCCCTTCCATTTCTCATAGTTTAGTGCAGGAGGCAGCTATGCAGATAAACACAACAGACTCAGTATGAAGAGCTCTGAGACTGTTGTGTAAGATTCAGTAGGATCATAAACAATGAATTATTGTCTGAATATCAATTGACTATGACTGAATTATCCTAGGCTTTTGGGGATGGCTTGACAAAGGGAATAAACATCTGATGTGAGTCCTGAAAAATTAGCAGGACTTTGCCACACAGACCTGGCTTTCTAAGTGGAGAAAGTAGCCTCTTTAAAGCCATGGTGGCTTGAATATTCACAATGCCGGCAATCAGGAGGCACCAGGTACTTTGTGGCTAAAGCACAGGGGCTCCTTTAGAAAAATGGCAAGACATGAGATGGGAGGGATCTGATGAAACTAGATTGCAGGGGACTTTACTGCCTGTCTAGAGAGTTTGCACTCTATCCTAAGGGCAATGGAGAGCCACTGAAGCATTTTATGAGAGGAGTGACATGATCAGATTGGTGTTTTAGAAAGATCATGCCTGGTGAGTGAATGGATGGCTAAAGCCTAGTGGCAGATGACACCAATGCTGCATTGAGCTACCAGCTCAGGTAAGAAATAATGAGATCCTGAACTAAGGCAACAGAACTGGAGAAAAATGGGTGAATTGGTGAGAGATTTATGAGAAAGAACCCATAATTGAGAGCTTGTACATATATGTAGAGGGAGGCAGAGGAAGGGGAAGTAGGGCATGGGAGAAGTCTAGAATGATTTGGACACCTGGTAATGGTGCCCTCCCCACTGCCTGCTTAAATAGACAAGCAAGCTTGATTTGACATCTGTATAGAGCTTGCCAAATATACCAAAGATCCTTCAGTTTAAAAAGCACAGCAGAAACTTCTGATTATTCCCTTTCAATATCCTTGTGATCCAAAGGCAAATTTCATCAGCCAGGAGTCCTCAGCAGGGGATTGAAAGCATGGCCCGGCCATTGTGCTTCTTTGATTCACCAGCTTACAGCTCTAGACCCAAGTGGCTGAACCATCCCTCCTCCTTTCTATCCCCAAGACTGTCTGCCTTTCAGGGAACTTGTGTCCTGCTGATCCCAGAATTTTAGGATATTCAGGATGAGGGTAGAGTTGGCGACGGCACTACAGCCCTTTCCCTGTGATCCTGATGAGATACTCCCACAACCATTGGCAGTTCCTCCATTTATTCAACAAATGCTTATTGAGCAATAATATGTTCCAAGCTCTGCATAATGTGCTGGGGATACATCAGTGAGCAAAGTAGGAATGTCCCATTCCTAACCTTATAAATCTAATCTTCTAACGGGGATTGGTAGAAGAAATGTTGCTCTTAGCAATACGCGGTGAAAACTGCAAGTGCGAGAAAGGAGTGAACTACAGAGCTATGAGACGCCACACTAGTGCAGGGATTTCTCATACTTAGTGAGGTTAAGTGAGGTGTTCCTGAGAAAACGACAGTTACACTGAAATCTGGTAGATGAAATAGCGTATTTAAGTAAAGGTGAAAAGAGGAAGGAAAGTTCCCCAATCTAAGCTCACCCTTCTCAGCAATCTAAGAAATCTTAAAATATTGCTTTTATAAGATCAAACTCTCACTCAAGGATCTAAAGTAGCTCTTTGCTGCTCGCAGTTCAGATTGATACTTTTTTAATACAGCATGGTAGAGACTCTCTGATGCACTGGAACCTAACTAAGGGATGGTAGTTAGGAGCCCTGGATTTGGTGCAGGCAGATCCAAGCTAAATCCAGGCTTCATCCCTTGCTAGCTGTATGACCTTGGCTGAGGTATATGCCCTGCCTGGGCTTCAGTTTCTTCGGCTTGTAGAGTGAGGCTAACACCACCCCACTTCCTAGTGATCCGTGAGAACATAATGGGATAAAGAAGACAGAGTGTACAGCAAGGCTTCTGATGTGTAGTCAGTACTCAATGGTTGATAGCTCTTATTGACATGGACTTCTGAATTTGGCTCCAGGTCAATTCACTGAAAATCAGTTCCAAAAAGCCAATTCACTGAAAAACAAACTGGGAAAAAAGATCAATTCACCAAATGACTGATTTGCCGCAGTTACTTGATGCAGAAAGCATGGTAACTGGTACAAAATAGAAACGTAAAACAAAAAGCGCCCTGAATCTCACATTCCCCTCCTCTTCACACCCACATGACTCAGAAGAACAGTCTAAGTAAGTTCCTTAGCTCCATTTTTTCACTTCCATTCACAATGCATGCCTTCAATCTGGCTCCTGCCTTCAACAGTCCACCAGCCAGTTTCTTTCTGAGGTCATTAATTACTCCAACTTGCTAGGCCCAAGGAGCTCTCTTCATTCCTGTCTTGACCACTTACTGCTTAACCTATTTGGAGTAATCCATCACTTTCTTTGGAAAGTGGAAACATTGTCTTTCCTTGGCTTATTTATTATTATTATTATTATTATTTTAAACACACTCCCTTCCATGTTTCTCTCCTACTTCTCTGACTTTCCTCCTCAGGTTCTTTTTATTTTTTCTAGAAGTGGGGTCTTACTATGTTGCCCAGGCTGGCCTTGAACTCTTGGCCTCAAGCGATCCTCTTGCCTCAGCTTCCCAAAGTGCTGAGGTTAGAGGTGTGAGCCACTGCACCAGCACCCTCAGGCTCTTTAATTGTAATTACTTAGGGAATGATCCCAGACCCCTGTTCTCCTTATTGCCGTCCTTTCCCGGTCCCCGTGTGGCAGGTGATAACATCCACATCCATGTGTTTCATTGTCACCCATTTGCTGACAACTCCAAAGTCTATACTTCTTGCCCAGATCTTTCTTCCAACGTCCATTCTCACATGTCTAACTGACTACCCTTGAGATCACCACTTAGAGACCTCACAGTTCCCCAGTACAGCCAAGAGAAAACCCACGACTCCAGTTCCCCCACACCTTCACTTCCCAAGCTGATCTTCCCCCGGTATTCTGAGTCTTGGTATATAGTGTCCCACACAACCAGATATTCATGTCTAAAACCTAGGATTAATCTTTGACCTCACCCTCTCTCTCACCATCTACATCCAAAGAATTAACCAATCTTGCAGATTCTCTTTCTAAATTTTGCCTCAGACATTTCCCTTATTTACAAAGAGCTTTACAAAATGCACATCTGATCATGTCACTCCCTTGCTTTGAATCTTTAATTCTATGAGGATAAAGACCCAAATCCTTAACAAGGCTCAGAAGGCCCTGTGTAATCACACCACGGCTTTTCTCTCCATCCGTACGTCACATCATTTCGATTCTGTTTCCTGATCTCTAGCCACACGGCCCTTACTTTAGTTCATTTACTTCACTACCTTGCTATAAAGTTCTAAGTGTGTGGTTCCCTTCCCTGTCTCCCACTCAACACCACTGACTAATTCTTCTTTATTTTATAGTTATCAGGGTAAATGTCACTTTCTCAGACTACATGAGTTTCCTGATTATGAGCTCACATTCTACTTTGCCAATAGTAATTAAACAAGGAAATGAATGAATGGTTAAAAAAAAAACCCTATACATTCTATGAGTACAAGAACAATATCTGCTTTGCTCACTACTGCATCTTCAGTGCATTAGATAGTGCCTGATACACCAATGATACTCAATAAATACTTTTTGAATAAATAAATCAGTGAATAAGTAAACCTATATGTCTTATAATATTGTTTGTGACAATGAGATAAGACAGTGGAAATGTTAGGTAACCTGTAAGGTGTTCTATAAATCCTACTCATTTTTGTTACTGAAGTCTTGAGTGGACAGCCGTAATGCCAGAGCAACCAGCTATGAAGTCTGAGCTGACAGGAACAGGGCTCTCGATGGGATCAAAGATGACAAACTGAATCTGACACATGTTTAACAATGTGCAGAACCTGGACTGTGTTGTGTGGGAATCAAGTCCCAGTGACTAATTTCATAAGGTTGCTGGATGATAGTGCAAGCTCTGATCTGTCCCTTACAGCTTTCCCTCTACCTACACCCTGCTGTAGGGGAAAGGGAAATTCCCAATTGTCCTCCTTCAGTCTGAAAGTCAGGGGTTTTTCTTGTGCATCCTGCCATCCTTCTATCAGGATATATACCAAACTGTGTCTCCATTGTGTGTTTACATTCAACTTGTTCCCACTAAAAAAAAAAAATAGTTTTGTTAGGGGGACATAAATATGTGCCATGCACTGTGCTAAGTATTCTACCTCATTATCAGTTAATCTTGATAACAATCTTGTTGGAGGAGGTATGCCTGTTTTCAGATGGGGAAACTGAGGCTTAGTGCTGTGACATGCCTTGCTCAAGGATTTACCTATTAATGAATACAGAAAACTAGAATTTGAACACAGATAGGTGTGCCCAATTCAGTAGCATATTGGTACATGTCAATGACAGGTTCTTTAGGAAGCAGAAACAGGCCTTTTGGTGAGTTTGCTAATTTCTCTGGTATACATATTTCCATTATAGCTGAATTCAAGCAACACAGCATTAAGCTGACAAGAAATCATGTGCTCTGCTGGGCATGGTGGCTCACACTGTAACCCCAGCACTTTGGGAGGCCGAGGTGGGAAGATAGCTTGAGCCTAAGAGTTTGAGAACAGCTTGGACAACAGAGTGAGACCTCGTCTCTACTAAGATATATATAAATATATATTAATATATATTAAAATATAAAATATATATATTAACATATATAAATATATATTAATATATATATCTGGTTGTTGTGGCATGCCTGTGATCCCAGCTACTTGGGAGGCTGAGGTGGAAGGATCACTTGAGCCTGGGAGGTCGAGGCTGCAGTGAGCTATGATTGCATCACTGCAATTCAGCCTCGGTGACAGAGGGAGACCTTATCTCAAAATGAAAGAAGACAGAAAGAAAGACGAGAGAAAGAAAGAAAGAAAGGGAGAGAGAGAGAGAGAGAAAGAAAGAAAGAAAGAAAGAAAGAAAGAAAGAAAGAAAGAAAGAAAGAAAGGAAAGAAAAGAAAGAAGAAAGGAAAGAGCTGTTAATCCTTCACTTACAGCCATAGTTGTTTAAGTGCAGTTCCAAGACGAGTCATTGTATCATCCCTGAATGTGTTAGAATTGCAGATGACTGGGGACCACCCCATATCTCCTGTATCAGAAAGTCTGGCATGGAGCCTTGCGACTGGTGATTTATCAAGCAGTGCATGTGATTCTTGTGCATCCTCACCTTTGTTTGGGAGAGCACCAGCACTACATTGGCATAATTAAATATTTGTTGAGCAGAACTGAACTGAATGGACACTTACTAAGAGAGAATTATCTCTGAAGTCATGTGTAACCCCAAGTAGTCTTAGTTCCACCTTCAGGGAACAAGATGAAAGTGGAAAAGACATTGGGGGGTGGCTGATATTTTCTTTAAATCTCTGTGAAGATCGCTCTATTTATATCTCAGCCCTACCTGCTTCCTAAGCTGTCTGGGAATCCCAATTGGAAGGTGATTTTTTTTGAGTGTTTTGAGATGAGCAGTTCTTTTAAATCACTGCTTCTCAAGATTTTGAGTTCTTGTCTTCTATCTAGGACATCTTTGTGCAAACCAAGATCATAAAGAATTGTTTCTTATGTTTTGTTCCAGAAGTTTAATAGTTTTTTCTTTTATATTTTGGACTATGCATCTTATTTTTTGCATATGGCATTAGATAACGATCAATATTCATTTTCCTCCATATAGATTTCCAGTTGGTTCATCACAATTTCTTGAAAAGGCAACCATTTCCTAATTAATTTGCATTTGCAACTTCATCATAAATTGGTCGACCATGTAGTTGTGTTCTATTTCTGGATTTTCTGTCTACTTCCATTGATACATATGTCTGTTTTTTTGCCAATACCACATTGTCTTGTTTATTATAGTTTTATATTAAGTCTTGAAATCAAGTGGGACAAGTCCTCCAATTTTTTTTTTCAAAATTCGTTTGGCTATTCTAGTTTCTTCACTTTTTCATATAAGTTTTAAAATCAGCTTGACACTTTCTACAAAATAGCTACTGTGATTTTTATTGGGATTTCATGTACATGTAGCTCTATTATATTTGGAGATAAATAAAATATTAACAATTTTGAGTCTTTGCATTTATGAACATGGTATACCTCTTCATTTATTTACATTGTCTTTAATTTCTTTTAGCAATGTTCCCTAGTTTTCAGAGAAGAATCTTGCATGTTCTTTGCTAAAATTAGTGTTGAGTCTTTTAAGTTTTTTGCACTAATACAAATGAAATTGTTGTTTTAATTTTATTGTCATCTAATTTCTGCTGCTATCCCAAAATAAAATTAAATTTTGTATACAAAATTTTATCCTGGCCAGACATGGTGGCTCATGCCTGTAATCCTAGCACTTTGGGAGGCTAAGGAGGGCAGATGGCTTGAGCCAGGAGTTCGAGACCAGCATGGGCAACATGGTGAAATCCCGTCTCTACAAAATAAACCCATAAAAAATACCCAGACATGGCAGAGCACACATGTGGTTTCAGCTACTTGGGAAACTGAGATGGGAGGATCGCTTGAGCCCCAGAGTCAGAGGTTGCAGTGAGCCAAGGTTGCACCACTGCACTCCAGCCTAGGCGACAGAGTGAGTCCCTGTCTCAGAATAAATAAATAAGATATATATTTTTAAAAATAACTTTTATTCTGCAACTGTTACATTTAATTTTTAGTTTTAGTAATTGTTTTCAGGATTCCTTAGGATTTTCTACAGCTGACAAATAAAATTGTTTTATTTCTTCTTTTCAATAAGAATATTTTCTCTATATTTTTCTTGCCTTATTACACTGGCTCTAGTATAGTACTAAATAGAAGTGATTTGAGCAAATATCCTTGTCTTGTTCTTCAACTCAGAAGGAAAGCACTCAGTATTTCAAAATTAAGTATGTTCACTGAAGGTTTTACATAGGTCCCATCTGTTAGGTTGATGATGTTTTCTTTTATTCATAACTTGCTGAGAGTTTTTTTTAATTACAAATAAATGTTAGATTTTGTCAAATTATTTTTCATTTATTAAAATGATTGCATGTACTTTTCACATCTATCCTTTCATTATGATGAATATTATTAATAGATTTTGGAATATTAAGTCAATTTTGTGTTCCTGGAGTAAACCCTGCTTGGTTATGATGCACTATCTTTTTCATATATTATTGGATTTAATTTGTTGATTTCTCAATGGATCTTTGTGTTTATGTTATCATGAATATTGGTCTGCAATTTTATTATAAAGTTGTCAGATTTTGGTATCAGAGTAACTCTGACTTCATATAGTGTATTGAGAATTGTTCACTCATCTATTTCCTGAAGTAATTTATGTAAGATAATTACCATTCCTTCTTTAAGTTATATTTTAAGATGATAATGCTGTTGTTTTTCAGAATAGACTGATAGGATCAATGATTATAAGCAAGGAGAACTGTTAGAAGGCTTCTATCATTGATCAAGAGGATCAGTGATTATAAGCAAGGAGAACTGTGAGAAACCTCCTATAATTATCTAGAAAAGAGATAGTGGTTGCTCATTCTAGAATGGTAATCAGATTCCAGATATATACAGGAAGTGAAGCAAACAGGATTTTCAGTAAGAGATGATGGGGGTGTACATAAGAAGGGTGATGTCAAGATTTCAGGCTTTTGGAACTGGAAGAATAGAGTTGCCCTCACATGAGTTGGGGAAGGTTGTGGTTGGAATACGATTTGGGCAAGTCAAGATTTTAGCTTTGGACATGGTAAGTTTGAGATGTCTTTTAGATGTCCTAGCAGAAATGCTGCATAAGCAGCATGATTTAGGAGTCTAAAGATTAGAAATGAATTCTCAGCAGTAGATTCAAAACTGGAATCACTATGGAAAGTCATGAGATTGAATGTGACACTGAGTGAGTGCGTGAACATAGAGAAGAGAAGAGGTGCAAGGACTCTTGGACTTGGCATGCCAATATTAATAAGCTAGGGAAAGAAGAACTACAAAATAAACTGAGAAAGAGTAACCAAGGAGATGGGGCAAAGCCAGGAAAGTCAAGTGAAGAAAGCATGTCCAGAGGGAGGGAATGAACAACAACGTGAAGGCACCTGATAGCTTATTTGTGATGAGACCAAGAATTTGTCACAGGATTTGGCAACTTAAAGGTCACTAGTGATTTGGAAAAGAGCAGTTTTTGAGGAGCAAGTTTAACAGAGAAAAGAAAGAGAAGAATTATAGACAGAAATTGTAGAAAACTACGTAATAGCTAAAGAGACCAAAGAAAAAGAACAGGAGCTGGCAGGAGAAGTGGCATCAAAACATATTTTTCTTTTGTTTTGTTCTTAAATGGGAGACATAACAACATACTCAGCTGTAAGCACCTCTTCCCTTCCCCTTTCTGTGAATGGCGTTCGTGATGCATTTCATACCATTTCCTATACCAGCCCCCTTTCTATTTCAACATTTTTGAAATGGTACATTTTTTTGTTAATAGAATCGCTGTTCATGATGCGTGGCTTCTGAATCTCTTTCTGGCTTGAACTCAGTAAACATCTGGCTGAAGGCTCCTGTTCTGTGTCTTAAGGCTTGAAGTTGCAAAACAAACAGAATGTCAAGCCTAAACTAGTGTCCTTTTCTTTATTCCCTTCTTATACATGAGTAGATTCTATTCATTTTCACCCCTTAAAACCTGTTATCAATACTTCAGCTTTTAGCACAGGCATCATTTCCTTAAGAAAGGCCTCCCGACCTCGCTGACCTTCCTTCCACCCCCACTATTCTAACTCAGTGGTCCTTCTTCCCACGGTCTCCTGCACCGTGTACGTTTCCTTCAGGGCACTGATGTCAGTTTGTTGTTGCACTAGTATGATGACTTAATTACCTTCTTAAGTGTAAGCTTCATGTCAGTTTCACTTCCTTTCCATAACCTCCATACCCTGGAATTTATTCAACAACCTTCTTCTGTAGATTAGCTATGTGCTGAACCCATTAGGGCTACTGAGAAAATTATGCAATAGAATCTGCCCCTGAGGCACTCGCAGTTTAACAAAAGAGATAAAGATTTAAAAAAAACCATAATTCTAGACATTGTGTTATAATATCTAGGCATACAGGAGTCACCACCCAGAAACACAAAAGTAGTGATTTCATTTCCTTTATCTTATCAAAACAATAGATGAAAATAGATATAAAATAATAAGAGAGTTCATAAAAAAAAACCAACAATGATTGCTGAACCTTTTTTCTCATGTTGCCTTCACTTTTAACTATTTCTTTTCTCCATTCTCTTGGTGGTTAGCTCTGTATTTTAAAATAATACCCTCATTCTATAATTTTTTGATGCACCAACTTTACGCATTGTGATTGACTTCCTACAGTGAGAGAGCATGAGTTAGTTCTCTTATGCCACCACCAACACAAACTTCCTGTCCCCTTTCCCATTTTCTAATATAGATTTATCACTATTCTTGGTAATTCCACTAATCTCTCCTGCCCATTCAAACACTAGAGTTAGATTTC
This sequence comes from Pan troglodytes, assembly GCF_028858775.2. Classification (NCBI taxonomy): domain Eukaryota; kingdom Metazoa; phylum Chordata; class Mammalia; order Primates; family Hominidae; genus Pan; species Pan troglodytes. Next base: position 28,800,189 of record NC_072416.2, read on the forward strand.
TTACTTAGTTTGATAAACCAGAGAGACAGACAGTAGTTGTTTGAGCTTGGATTTGAAACAGTAGTGTTTTTTCAGGAGGACAAGAAATCAGTCAAGTGGCAATGACAGTGGGCACTCCAGGCTGGTGATAAATCATGCAAAATGTTGCTGGAGGGGAAAGGATTACATCAGATCTAAAGTACATATGGCATCCACACTGACATATAGAACCTAAAGTATAATTTCAAGTTGTCTGTTGAATTATCCAGGGCAATCTGTGCGCACAGAGTAGGTCCAAAAAAACAGGAAGAAGTAGGTTAGAACAGGTCAGCCCTGGATTTGCACAGAAGCAATTCCTATCACCCATACAGTCTCATTAGTAAAAACAAGAAGCCCAAAGCACTTTGCATGAAAAAAATACTTTTCCATTTTGATGTGAAATATTCAAAAATGTCACAGCCTTTTTAGCTGCTTGCTTATTTTGGAAACCAAATAGAAAGAAGTATTTTTCAATTAAGTCCTGTCTGCTGTAAATTTGTAAATGGAAAAGCTACATGAAAAAAATATATTTTGCTAATCTTTGGTCTGAGAATTTAATTAAAAGAACATCACATTGCTAAAACCTAAACTTTCCTCTTGTATAGGTTGCTGCATATCAGATTAAATTTTAACCAGCACATCAGAGCATTTCCTTAGAATGTGTCAGTATGCTAGGAACTTGTACGTGCCACAGTGCAAGGAATCTTCAACAAAACCATGTGAGATAAGTGTTATTAGTATTCAGTGAAACAGGTGTAGAGAGCCAGCCCAAACAGCTTAATACCATTTATATAACAATAGCAATGATTTACATATTGAGCACTTACTAGGTGGCCTGCTCTTTGCCAATCCTTTCACCAAAATTATCTCCTTTCATCCTTACCATATTCCTAAAGAGACAGGCTTTATTTCCCCATCTTTTGGATGAAAAAATTGAGGTTCACTGTCTTGGAATATTATAAATTTCCCACACTTATTGAGTAGGTAAGTTAGGTTCTCTCTCTCTCTTTTTTTGTTTTTGTTTTTTTGAGATGGAGTTTTGCTCTTGTTGCGCAGGCCAGAGTGCAATGGCGCAATCTCGGCTCACTGCAACCTCCACCCCTCGGGGGTCAAGCGGTCCTCCTGCCTCAGTCTCCTGAGTAGCTGGGATTACAGGTGCCTTCCACCATGCCTGGCTATTTCTTTGTATTTTTAGTAGAAATGGGGTTTCACCATGTTGCCCAGGCTGGTCTCGAACTTCAGACCTCAGGTGATCCACCCGCCTCAGCCTCCCAAAGTGCTGGGAATAAAGGGGTAAGCCACTGCGTCCACCAGGATTCTCATCTTAACCCAGCCCTATACCTTAACCAGTAGACCTGGAATCAAAAGGACAATCTCACTTTACCAGCTACTAGTTCTATTCCATCCCGATTCCTAGGGCAAGAGATTGTTAGTGATTGGAACCTTTCTCAATGCCGGAAGGCACGTCATTGCATCATGATGCCTTCTAGGCTTGGAAAGAATAAATTGCCATAACTGAATTCCTTTTGAGCATGCTTGTTAACCCCTCCTAACTGAAGACAGTCTTAAGGCAAATCCACATTCCAAATCATCACACTTCCCAGGCGTCTTAGTGAGAATGCTGGAAGAAAAGACTAGCAATCCACCCACATGCTGAGCTCTAAGATATGATAGGAATGTCTCTGCCCAAAGACACTTTGTAGAATAGATGAGTTATGGGTTCTCAGAATACGAAGAAACCTCAAAGGCCATCAGTCCATTTCTTCCTTTCCCGCACAGAGCAGGTTTCCTCTCGGTAATATCACTGGAAGAAGGTAAAAAGCACTGGTTTAATGCTTTTCCAAGTTCCCTGTTGTTTGGAGCAGAATCCTGCCACTTACCTGTGTCCATATTTCTGTCTTCTGAATCCACATTAAAAAAAACTGCTTCCTTTCTTGACACTTTTTATTCATTTAGTCAACAATAGTTGTCATATTGTTACTGAGTATCAGGTAGACATAATGAGAGGAAAAGATGGTGTGGACAACTAGAAAAACACGTCCAAGAGACTTAAAGCAGAAGAAAGAGCTTGTACTACTTAAAGAATAGGGGGAAAATCCATTATGGCAGGATAAGAGATTGTCTTAGAAAGAAGCATAGCATTAGCTAGATGGAAACATCTTGTCCCTTACAAGAATAACTTGCAGCCAGGTGCGGTGGCTCATGCCCGTAATCACAGCACTTTGGAAGGCCAAGGTGGGTGGATCACGAGGTCAGGAGATCAGGACTATCCTGGTCAACATGGTGAAACCCTGTTTCTACTAAAATACAAAAAAAAAAAAAAATTAGCCGGGTGTGGTGGTTCATGTCTGTAGTCCCAGCTACTCAGGAGGCTGAGGCAGGGGAACCACTTGAACCCAGGAGGCGGAGGTTGCAGTGAGCCAAGATTGCACCAATGCACTCCAGCCTGGCAACAGAGTAAGACTCCATCTCAAAAAAAAAAAAAAAAAAAAGAATAACTTGCTTGGAATCATAGGGACACACTAAAAGGACAAAGAAGGTACAAACTCTGGCCAAGTCAGAGGCAATTTATTCCCAAGCATAAATGCTGTCAAAATGTATCCTAATCCATCAAATGAAATAAAAATCAATGAATCAGTTTTGTTACAAATTGATGAATCAATACATAAGTAAGTACTGGAGGAAGAGGTAGCTCTTCCTTATAAAAGAATGCCACTAACAAATACAGAAGAAATGATGGAGTTAGAAAATTATTGATGAGATACTTTTATTTTGGGTTTTATGGGGACAGGATGTTTATTTATCTTCCTACAGGATACTTATTAATAGCAAAAGGAAAAATAGAAACTTCGTAATGGGGAGATTTAGTAATACCACTTTAACCAGTTGATCAAAGTTAGCATCACAGATATTGGGACAACCTGACATCATGGGTCTCTTAATGATATAATGCACTGAGAAGAATGCAACATCATCTCCATGGAGTTTCTGCCAGAATTCTTAACTCAGATTTAGTTGTGAAGAAATATCAGGTAAACTCAAATTGAGGGACATTCTACAAAATAACTGACCTTCACTCTTCACAAATGTCAGTGTCAAAAAAGACAAAGAAAGGCACAGAACAGTCTTGATTAAAGGAGACTGAAAAAGACACACACAAGTAAATTCCATGTGCAAGTCTGGAGTGGATCCTAGACTAGGAAATCTAAATAGCTTAATAAGATATTATTGAGACAATTGACAAATTTTGAATATGAATATCATTATGAATTGCGCATTACTTAATAATATTGAATTTGTATCAAAATTTCTGATTTTGATAGTTGGCTATGTAAGAGAATCATGTTGTTCTTAGTAATACAGACTGAGAATACATAGCATGTCTTACAAAAAAGTGTATCTCTACATCTATCCATCTACCCATCCATTAATTAAAAAGAAATGATAAATCAAATGATAAAACAAATTGTTTGGCCGGGTGCAGTGGCTCACGCCTGTGATCCCAGCACTTTGGGAGGCCGAGGCGGGCGGATCATGAGGTCAGGAGATAGAGAGCAAGCTGGCTAACACAGTGAAACCCCGTCTCTACTAAAAAATACTAAAAAATTAGCTGGGTGTGGTGGCGGGCACCTGTAGTCCCAGCTACTCGGGAGGCTGAGGCAGGAGAATGGCATGAACCCAGGAAGTGGAGCTTGCAGTGAGCCGAGATTGCGCCACTGCACTCTAGCCTGGGCGACAGAGTGAGACTCCGTCTCAAAAAAAAAAAAAAAACCAGATTGTTTTTTCTGATTTTCAAAACCTCATTTGACCAGAGGTTGTCCCTTTAAACTGCTTTCTTTGACCTTTCAGTGTGTTCCTATGATTCTGAGCAAGTTAGTCTTGTAAGGGACAAGATGTTTCCATCTAACTAATCCTATGCTTCTTTCTAAGATAATGGAAAAAAACTGATGAATCCAAGGCAGGAGAATATGGGAGTTCCATGTAGTATTCTTACAACTTTTCTATAAATTTGTTATATGAAAATACTAAAATAAAAAGTTACAAATCAAGATTAGCTGGAGGAGTAGGCAGAATCAAACACAGAGATTATGCAAGTCCTTACACGTCATCTTACAGATTCGGGGTAAGAAACTCTAGAAAGGTGTTAATCTTGACAGCATCAAGAGAGGGTGCGAGGAGGCCTCTCAGTCCAGGAGGAGGTGATAGTGGCTGTCTGAGGAAGTAGTATGGAAACTGAGAGGTGTGGAGAGATTCAGGAGGTTTAAGGGGAGGTAGAATAGGCTGGACACTATGATTAACTGAGCAAGTGAGAAAGGAGAGAGTGTGCCTTGAGCTAGCAGGAGGATGGCACCTCGGAGTTGAAATAACAGGCTTTGCAGACTCCACTGGACCTGTGATAGTTTGGCTCTGCCTTTTATGGAAAGGAAGAACCAGACCAGATGTTCTGTTCCATGCTGTGTGTTAAACTCTGAAACTTAGAGCCTGAGCATCTTTATTTTTCCTCTCTTTGGAAGGTCGTTTCACCATTTATCTACCTAGCTTCTATATCCTGTTGATGATTCTAAACCCCCTCCCCAATATCACATAAATCCACACTCTCTTCACTATCTTCAGTATCACTATTTTGGTCAAAACTGTTATAGTCCCTTTTCTACACTTTCTGTCTTCTTTAGATCTTAACTTTATCTCTCCTACCCATCTCACGTTACACAGTAATGTGACTAAAATGCAAATCTAGTCATTTTTTCCCTACCTTGAAACAATCCTCAATTCCAATAGAATTGTATCCAAGCTTTTTGTCTTGGCATACAATGACTTCAACTACATGGCTTTTCCCAACTTCCTATTGCCATCTCTGACTCCCTCTACTCATTGTGTCAGCAAAGCACAGCATGCAGAAGCACAGGGCGTGGATCCCACTTCTGACACATGAGCATTGTGCCCCTTTGTACAGGTTTGTTTTTTGTTTAATCAGAGAATCTGTTTCTCATTTAGAACATGGTAATGTTAATATGTCCATGTTTGTATCATTATTATGAGGATTAATTGAGATAGTGTTGGTAAAGTGCTTGGCACATGGCAATTACTGTATTCAAGATACCAGGAACTTCTCAGGACTCGCCAGACATGTACCCATCAATGCTAATTTCCTCCTCTGAGTTTTTGCATTCATTTCTATCCCTTGGATAGTACTCGTCTTTAAAGGAACTTGTCAAATGACACCTCCTTTGAAAAGCTTCTAGACTTCCCAACTTCTGGGTAGGTGTCCAGATAAGTGGTAACATAATTATTTTACTAGTTCAGCAGATATTTATTGGGAGCACAGTGTGCCACCACTGGAGATAGACCAGTAAAGGAGCCTGTTGTCCCCATGGAACACACATTCTAGTACACGGAGGCAGAAAATTAAGAAGTAAACAAACACAATTCAACAAGGTAACTGCAGAGAGTGCTAAATTTCGTATAGGGGATTGAACATAATGAAGTAAGAGAGAATGATGTGGAATGAAGGCTATGGTGGGTAAAGCAGTCAGGGAAGAATTTTTTGAGTTCATAAGTGAGCTGAGTCCTGAATAAGGAGAAGAACCCATAAGAATAGCAAGAAGAAGGCTACTCCTGGCAGATACAAAGGACTCGAAATGGAACTGAGCTTGCATTGACCCAGGAACCCAAAGTATTTGGGGAATATTGAGCAAAGGCTAGAAAGGAACCAGATGAATTTGAGCAGTAGTTAGGGGCTAGAGGACATACAACCTGAGAGCCATGATTAAACCCTAGATACGTTAATACAAGGACTAATAGCCTGTATGTTCCACCCTATAATAAGAAAATCTCTGCTGGGAAAGGTGAAGCGCTATTCTTGTCTGAGATAGGAGAACAGATGAAGGTTATTTTCTAAATATATTGTTGTTAGGATTAATGTCTATAATAGAAATATAACCAATGAAGCAAAAAGTCTAATTGAAAGTATATTGAGGATTACATCCTTGTGTCAAAAGTATTACCATTTATTTTGCTTGCAAAATAAGGCAATACTGAAAGTTGGAACAAACCTTGTTTTGCACTTAAGTATCTGACCATCACAGAAAAGATGGACATTTGAGTTGTTTCCACATTTTGGCTATTAGGAATAATGCTATTATAAATATCCATGTACATTTCTGTGTAGGCATGTTTTTATTGTTCTTGGGCATATCCCTGAAAGTGGAAGTTCTGGGTAACACAGTAAACTTATGTTTAACTTTTTGAGAAACTGCTAAACTATTTTCTGTGCTATTTTACATTCCTATCAGCTATGTACAAACGTTACTCTTTTGTTCTGTCTTTCTACACACTTGTCATTTCCTTTCGTTTTTAAAAATTAAATTCATCATAGTGGGTATGAAATGGTATCTCACCACTTTGATTTGCAGTTTCTTTTTTCTTTTTTTTTTTTTTAGATGGAGTCTTGCCCTATCACCAGGATGGAGTGCAGTGGCATGATCTCGGTTCTCTGCAACCTCTGACTCCCTGGTTCAAGCGATTCTCCAGCCTCAGCCTCCCAAGTAGCTGGGATTACACACACGTGCCACCACGCCCAGCTAATTTTTTGTATTTTTAGTAGAGACACGGTTTCACCGTGTTAGCCAGGATGGTCTCGATCTCCTGACCTCATGGTCTGCCTGCCTTGGCCTCCCAAAGTGCTGGGATTATAGCCGTGAGACACCGTGCCCGGCCCTGCAGTTTCTTAATAACCAATGACATTGAGCATCTTCTTATATGCTTGTTGACCATTTGTGTATTTTCCTTGGAGAAATGTCTATTCTTTTATCCATTTAAAAAATTAGATTGTCTCTTTGTTGTTGAGTTGTAAAAGTTCTTTATATATTCTGGATATTAAACCTTTAGTCAAACCCAAAGAGATATAAAGCAGATTAGAGTTTACTAGGGTATAAGGGGAGGGGAGTGGGGAATAATTACTTAATGAATTTATGGTATTCAATGGATGATAAAAAAGTTTTGAAACTGAAGAGAGCCACTGGTTGCATATCATTATAAATATGCCAACTATCACTGACTTGTATACTTTAAAAGGCTAATTATATGCTATGCAAATTTCACCTCAATAAAACTTTTCATGTAAAATGAAAATAAAAATCTCTAAAAGATGGGAGAGGGTTAAACAAATGATCAAGGAGATTTGCACATGTTGAATTTTCTTATATGATGAAATAATTTTTTGATACATTTATTTATCTTATTTCCTTACTATTCCTTGGGCAGAAAAATTTGCTTACCATTACAGTTCACTTTGGTCCTACCTTTAGGGACCACAGACGTATGCACATTCTTTCTTTTCTGTCTGCAAAACTTCTGTTCATTCTTCAAAGTTTAGTTTGAATCACTCTGGAAAGCAATCTCTGACTAGCTTCCACAGATTGTTCATAAGCTCTTCAGAATTAAATAAGTTGATTTCAGTTTTGTATCATGTTCAGTAGTCAGAATAATTGATGTTAGCTGATGCAACAGAAAAACTTGAAATCTTAGTGTTTCAGTCCAACCAAGGTTTATTACTCACTCTATTTACATCTGATACAGTTTCCAAAAAAAGATGAATTGATAGAAGGATATATTTTTGTCTAACGTGTGTGAAAATGACTTTTCTCAGAGTGGAAAGCTCGAGGGCTGGGGCTGCAGATGTATTCTGTGCCTTAGGCAGAAAAAGACAGATTTCATGAGTGGATGCTGGGTGGGGGATGGCTTCTGCTCAGAATAAAACAAGAATGGGAAGGTCATGAGAGTCAAACACCAACAGAGATAGAGAGCTGGATGAATGGTCCTCAAAAGAAGCTTCCCCAAACATCAGAAACAGGTGTAGCCCACAGTAACTTCTTTGGGTCTTCATTTCATAGCCTCAAGGTTTTCAGATTTCCATTGTTAGAAACCATCCACCCCCTCATTCACCTGCCAAAAGAAACCTCCCATAACAATTTCCTGGGAGTTCTTTTCCTGTACTCAATTTATAATGCTGTAGCAGAAATTGCTTTGGCCTAGGTAGAAACGAGCAGGTCTGGGTCTCGGCTTTCATTTACTAGTTGTTTTTCAGTTTCTCATACGGAAGATGAGAGTGTGGCTTATTTTAGCTCTCAATTTTCTTTCACATTTTCATTCATTCATTAATTCACTTTTTTGTTCACCAAATGTTTACTGAAAATGTATACAAGTCACCTTATTACTTGCCAGATACACATAATCCTGTTTTTGTGGAATAATGCATACTCTAGCAGAAAAGGTGGAAATTTTTTTTTTTTTTGATTTGGAGTCTCACTCTATTGCCCAGGATGGAGTGCAGTGGTGTAATCTTGGCTCATTGCAACCTCCACCTCCTGGGTTCAAGTGACTCTCGTGCCTTGGACTCGCCAGTAGCTGGAATTACAGGCGCCCGCCACCACGCCTGGCTAATTTTTGTATTTTTAGTAGAGACGGGGTTTCATCATGTTGGCCAGGCTGGTCTCAAACTCCTGACCTCAGGTGATATGTCCGCCTTGGCCTCCCAAAGTGCTGGGATTACAGGCATGAGCCACCATGCCTGACAGGTAGATAATTTTTAAAGCAACTTTAGTGCTGCGAAATAAAGATGAATAGCTTGTAGTATGGATAAGCAGAGAAAATATAATCTCCTTTAAGGAGATGGTCTGGATGAGGAAAGTCTATAGCATTGAGTTGAGTTGGTTTGGGAAGGTCACAGTGAAAGAATAGTCTTAATATTTCCTGCACAGGATAAACAAGCCTTGGAATTAAGAGATGATATGGCAACTTAAAGAAAGTAAAAGAATGTCAGTGTGGCTGGGGATAGTGACAGTGGCAAAGAGCTTAAAGAACCAAAGAGGAGCCTGGGCGAGATAGCTCACGCCTATAATCCCAGCACTTTGAGAGGCTGAGGCGGGTAGATCACCTGAGGTCAGGAGTTCAAGACTACCCTGGCCAACATGGTGAAGCTCCGTCTCTACTGAAAATACAAAAATTATCCAGGCATGGTTGTGGGCACCTATAATCCCAGCTACCTGGGAGGCTGAGGCAGGAGAATGGCTTGAACCCAGGAGGCAGAGGTTGAAGTGAGCTGAGATTGCGCCATTGCACTCCAGTCTAGGCAACAGAGCAAGGATCCATCTCAAAAAAAGAAAAGAAAAAAAAGAAAGAACCAAAGAGGAACTGGGTCATCAAAAGTCTCACGTGCCGTATTAAGATTCTGCAATATTCAGGTCTCTATTTATTGCTGGTCCCCCCCCCGCCCCAGCTGTCTGAGTTTTCTTATACTCAGGGAATGAGAGATGGAAGCCCATCCCATTACTAGAACCCAGTGTCTTTCACATCCTCTATTTACTTCCAAATGTCTCTGGCAATTGCAGTGTCTGTGCTCAGTCCAACTCTGCTGGCAGAAGATGGAAACACACTCACATCTTCCAGCCTGGGCTCAGAACATGCCTTCTTCCCTTCAGAGAGAATTGCTCCTTGAGATATCTAATTTTACAGATCATGGTTTTGGAAAAGAAAAAATGTCACCCCAGGAGTGAGTGGGAAATTACTCAGTTCTGGAGAGAGGGAAATGTCAAGACAGATGGGTCAGCCTTCCAACTGGGATCCTGGGCAGCTCACCAGAGAGCCAGGAAATCCAGCACCTTCTTCTCTCCAGACTGTCTCAATGTCGTGTAGATTTGGAAGCTGGCAAACTCACCACTGGGATCTTTCTCACCTTTGAGCCATTTTTTCCTGCTGCTTCTTCTGTCTGGCCCTTCTACTTCATTCCCCTGGATAAATCTTGCATACCCCCAGCATAAATGCCTCTTCCCTGGAATCTCCCTTCAACATAATAGTGGGTTAGGTGACCTTAGTCTGTGTTTTCACAGCATATTTTAATACAACTTTATCAAAACACTGATCATCCTGTTTGTCATTATTATTTTTATTTGTTTTATATTTTTCTCCTGTGAAACCTGATGAGGGCAGGGTACATAAGTATTTTTTTTTCCACAGGACCTAGGATAGCATGACACATAAATCATAAGACAAGGTTTGGCTGTTTGTCCCCTTCAAATCTCACGTTGAAATGTAATCCCCAGGGTTGCAGATGGACCTGGTGGGTGGTGTTTGGGTCATGAGAGCAGATCTGTCATAAATGTCTTGGTGCTGTCCTCTTGGTATTATTAAGTTCTCAATCTATAAATGCACACGAAAGCTGCTTGTAAAAAGGGAGCCACATGCTTAACATCCCTCATTCTCTCTCTTGTTCCTACTCATGCCATGTGACACACCTGCTCGCCCTTCACATTCTTTCACAAATAAAAGCTTTCTGAGGGCTCACCAAAAAGTAAGCAGATGCTGGTGCCATGCTTGTACAGTCTGCAGACCCACGAACCAAATAAATCTCTTTTCTTTATAAATTACCCAGTCGCATTTCTTTTTCGTAATGCAAAATGAACTAACACATCGTGCTAAGTAATTTTTGTTGAATGAATGAACAGTCCTGGGCCGCTGCAGTCTCCCCTTGTTAAGCCTTTTACCATAAATCATTCTTCTTTTTTAAGGCCCCGATGCCTGGAATAATCAAACATCAAGACTAGAAGAGACCTTGTGATAATAAGTTAGTGATTCCCAAGTTTGGTTGGTGAGAATGCTTCCTTTGTGAGGAAGAGCCTATCAGAATCAGTGCATATGTGAGAGCAGAGAAAATATGTAGTTTAAATAGATGTAGGGTATGCTTTCTTGAATAGGACAGAGAAAGAGAAATTACAGGTAGCTCCATAGGAATTGTACATAACCTGCTACTTGTAGGATCCTTGCAGTCTATACGTCATGCCAAAGTGGAACTAAGAGATTAAAGATTCCAGTAAAGTCTAAACTTCCATTAGTATCGTCTATCCTTTCATCAGACCTTGACATCTTAATACAGCATTGGCAAACGAACAGCCAAGTGGTCTCTGCTTAAACACCTATCCTAATGGGGAACTCCCTACTGTCCAAGGCAACTCATCACTTAGACCAGGGGCTTTTGACCTCAGCACCATTGATGGGTGGGATACAATTTATTGCAAGGGAATGCACCATGCTTCCTGGGATGCAAAGCAGCATCCCTGGCCTCTCCTCTCTAAATTCTAGTAACATCACTATCTCAAGTTGTCACAATTAAAATTGTCTTCAGATATTGCTCAATGTCCCCTGAGAGGCAAAATTGCCCTTGATAGAGAATCACCGACTTAGAACCAGGCTGTCAATAGAACGTGGGCTTCATTAGAGTGTACTTCTATTGATTTTGCTCTCCTGTGATCCATTTTCTTTTCTTTAAGTAAAAAACAAACAAACCAAAAAAAACCAAACCAAACAAAAAACATGACTCTGTTTTTCCTTCTGGAACTATTTCTCCCCTGTTCCCCCAGGATATTTGGTTTAAGTGGGGTTGACTACACAAATGAGAATTGGTTCTGAGAACTGTCTTTGAAACATTAGAGGACAGAATTCCTTTTCCTAATGGAGGTTCAGAGAAGACAGTAGATCTGGAACTACTGGGAACTATCTTGTCAACATAAAGAAAATATCTACCTAAAATGGGCCTAATAAAGAGGAAAACAGGGTAGACATTGTCAGATTCTTGAAGATATTGTCTGAGTCTTTGAATTAAGCTTGGCTCAAAGTTGAATTATCCCTGAGCTTTTTAGTTACATGAACAAAGAATCCCTTTCAGTCACAGTTAGTTTTAGTTGCATATCTATCAGTTGCAACTAGAAAAAGACGTGATTTTTCACATGTATTTTTCAACTCCTTGTTCTTTCTCTGAGTAAATAAAACATGAATTCGCTCTCTTTCTCACAATCAAACTTTGCCAGTTTTTGAAGGTGTTGAGACAGGTGAATTTGCCAAGGTCTGAGCTCACTGACCCCTAGGCTTCCACCTTGTGTGTCTCCATTTTCCGTAATTCTCCCACAGCAATCTTTGGGAAGGATAGAGCTGCTGCTCATGACCAATTTCTGTTTAACAGCCTTTGATAGCTCTAATTCCCTATAAGATATGCCCTCATTCCACAGTCTGGAGGTCAGGACCTTTACAACCTGGCCTCAGAAGACACCTGCAGCCTCAGTGTTATCTGTGCAGTGCTTTCCTATGAGATCCCCACGGCATCTCTGAGACCGCAGCATCCAGCCAAGGGCCAGGCATAATGCAAGCCTACAGTGAATGTGTGTTGAGTAGATGAACAAATTAGAAGGATGTTGTCCAAAAGACCACCAGTGTGGCTAAATAGAAGAAAGGAGAGCTTTATTGATGATATCAGTTTGCAAACCAGGAAGAGACAATCTCCAGTCTCTTTCTTCCAAGGGGAAGGGCAGGTTGGGTTTTAATGTCTCACAGGGTCTGTATTACACAAAAGAGTTCTACATATTCAGCAGATTTGGGGGAGAAGCTATAGGTATTTATGAGAGGAGCTGAGCGCATGTGCAGTGAGTAAACGTATACATAATATACATCCCATATTCACTTTGGCATGGGGTTTTAGTAGAAAAGTGAGGTTAAATTTGGCCCATTATGTCAAAAGGTGAACTACAGGACACAAAGATAGTTTGTGCACAGCCTGTACAAGCTGCTGAAACTGGCTTAAGGTCTGCAGTTGCTTATCAGAAAAGAATGTTTAAAAGGCCGATCCTCTGTCCAATCAGAGTCACAGTGGTCTGGGCTATAAATCAGAGGTAAGAGGGGTCTGATAATGTGCCTGATAGGTCTGATTATTAGGGAGTTCCGCGAGAGTGTGGTTTTTCTTGTTACCAAAGGAATTTAGAAATTTGCCATGCCCGCCAAGTCCTGAACCCTCTACCTGTAGGGAACTTTTTGTTTCCTTAACCTCAGGGTTTGTCTTAGTTGATAAATGGGAGTCTATTTTGGTCTCTCAGATCACAAGGACCACAACATTCCTGCTCACTGTGAGAAAGCTTCTTCTCTACAGACAGGTCATCAGCTCCCTGCCTTTGCTGAATGCATGGCCCCAGTGAGATACTGAGTAGAAACAAAGCTGGCAATTCCCTTGCCTGACACTTGTCCAAGAGCCTGTCTTCGTGAGGATGAAGGAGCCCCCCTTGGCCCCTGCCATAGTAAAGACCATCTGACGTCCAGCCTAGGATGCAAACTCTAGTCTTGACAGCTCAGCCAGCACCTCTGGGCCCTAAAATATCCTGTGACAAACTCATCTACAGGATTTACCACTCAACCTTGTGATTCTTTTATTGTCTTTCTGTCTCAGGCATTAAATTTGCCCTCCCTGAAGGAAGTGCACATAGCTTATTATTTTCTGTTTAGTGCCTAGGTCAGTGTATGGAACACAGCTGAAATGAACCCATTTGTACAATTAAAAAATAACTAAAGGATGAGAACATAAAAGTTGGTAATAATAAAGAATACAAATTTTGGATATAATCAGACTTGGATTCAAGTCCTGACTATTTGACTTACCAGCTGTGTCACTGTAGATACGTTTCTTAGCTCCTCAGATTCTATTTATCTGCTTTTAAATGGGAATGTGTATCTTGCAGATCTGTTATGAGGAAAGATATATCTCACACAAGCGTACTATTAGCTGTTTTCATGATGTTTCTCATTTAAATCTTATCTCCCTCCCTTATCCTCTCTCACAAGGGCAAATGTTCAAATTCTCATTTTACAGGAGAAAAAGTCTAAGAGAGCTTCAGCACACAAAAGTAAGAGGAAACCAAAATTTACTCACCAAGCAGGTGGAAGAGTCAGGGTATGAGTGCAGGATAATCAACCAAAGAAGAGGGACCTGCCTGCCCAACAGAATTTCCTAAAGTAGCATGCTCATGTCTCTGTAGGTAGATAAGCCGATTTAATGATGATCCTTTTTATTGCAGTAATTATGTTTGTTTTAACGCATTTTAGAAAAAAATATATAACCAACGTGTTGAACTTGTGACTTGTGGATCTTGAGCTTAGTATGAGACTAAGAAAGGTATGTGACTAAGCAGGAAACAAAAAGCCTGTTCAGAGTTAAGAAAAAATATAAGCATATTATAGCAGTTGAATTAGATGGTTAGGAGGCAGGTTCTCCTGATAGGGTTTGGCTCTGTGTTCCCACCCAAATCTCACCTTGAATTGTAATTGTAATTGTAATAATGTCCATGTGTTGTAGGAGGGACCCAGTGGGAGGTAACTGAATCATGGGTGTGGGTTTTTCCCATGCTGTTCTGGCGATAGTGAATAAGCCTCACAAGATCTGATGGTTTCATAAAGGGGAGTCCCCTACACATGCCCTCTTGCCTGCTGCCATCTAAGACGTCCCTCTGCTCTTCATCTTCCACCATGATTGTGAGGCCTCCCCAGCCATGTGGAACTGTGAGTCCATTCAACCTCTTTCCTTGAAAAATTATCTAGTCTCGGGTATGTCTTTATTAGCAGCATGAGAATGGACTAATGCACTCACCAACCCCTAATCATTCACTCTACTTATCAGCCCTGCGACTTTAAATAAGTCACTTAAACTATCTGTGCCACTAGTTTTCCCATTTGAGAAATAGGGGTAGTAGCATTTTGCCATATAAGATTGTGAGGGAAGATAAGATGAGTTAATACATGGTAAATAGTTACGTGTTCAATAAGTGGCATTATATTATTATTTCATAGCACAGATAGTGTATAATGTCCAATCATGACTGTGGTATGTAAGAAATAACTGAAGTTTGGGAAGGATTCTATATCCTTGCAACACTTGGGATGAAGAAAAATTGTAGGAATGAGAATAAAGATGAGCGTAACATATCCAGGCCATGCAAAGAATTGGACATCCCAATATTGAAGAAGACACACGGCATCCTCTTAAATACTTAGTGAGTGTCCTCTGGCAGAAGGAGGTATTAACTTCATAAAAGCGTGCCAATAGGCTGAGTGCAGTGGCTCATGCGTGTAATCCTAGCACTTTGGGAGGGCAAGGTGGACAGATGGCTTGAACTCACAAGTTTGACACCAGCTTGGGCAACATAGTGAGACCCTGTCTCTACAAAAGATACAAAAACTTGCCTGGCATGGCAGTGCGTGCCTGTAGTCCCAGCTGCTCAGTGGGCTGAGTGGGAGGATCACCTGGGCCCAGTGAGGTTGAAGCTGCAGTGAGCTGTGATTGTGCCACTATATTCAGCCTAGGTAACAGAGTGAGACCCTGCCAAAAAAAAAAAAAAAAAAAAAAAAAAGCATGCCAGTAAAGCATTTCCATGGGTCTCAGGTGTCTGCAAAGTTCTCTGCATGGAGAAAACCTGGCTGAGCTCTGCCCCAAATCTTTTATGGCTTTATTCATGTATACTAGATTATGAGCTTTGGCCAGACATACAGGAGGTCCTGCACCAGCTCTGCCCTTGCTCACAGTTTGAGTTATTTAACTTGTCTTTACTGCAGTTTCTACATTTGTAAACAGTAGTTAATCATTGTACCTACCTCATTGGGCCTAAAAAGACCTAAGACGAATTTAACATAAAGCCTATTGTATGTTAGTAAGCCTTCAGTAAGCCCTATTTGTTATGGCTATTGTGGTTTTTATCATCATCAACATTAGGAGAAGAAGATAAGCTGTAACACACCGTATTTAAAAAGGATTCTTTCTCAATGGAATCCAAAGAAATCCATTGAAACAAATGAGTACCACACATACTGCATATGTCTACCAAAATACATTTTATAAAACATACAAATTAGTCTGTTGTTGTTGAGATTGTAAATAAAGGGGCATACACTCAGACTCTTGGTGTCAATAGAAATTGAGACTCTCCTTTCAGAAAGTGAACTTTAAAAACATTACATATATGATTATACACACACGCACACGTATACACACACAAACACACAACATCCTTACTGATTAATCTCAGTCCTAAAAAAAATTCTAGAAATAATTTAAGAAAATAAAATCAAACTATACGCCAAGGATATTATTACAATGTTATCTTTACTAGCCAAATGTTGCTTTGCAAATTCTCCTCACTTAGAGGAGTGTTTATGAAATTATGGTACAGAAATTGGAGGCAACAATGAGTATATTTGTAAATAGTAAGTATGTGGATCTCAGAAAAATATTTAAAATGTTTAGATGTAATGATAAATAATAAAATTTTATAAAATTCCTTTGCCCTACCATTGCCACTCTGATAAAATACCTCTGCTTATGGACAAAGATGGGATGCAAGTATCCCAAGGTTGAAATAGTTGGCTATGATGGGGGGATTATAAGTGCTGCTTTTTGAGATTTTTGTGACTTTGATTGTGTAGTTTAATCAGGCCACTAGGGCAACAACAGAAGAGAGGAAAGCAGGGCAACGAGGTGTGATATCTTCAGTTGTAAGCAAAAGAAAAGTTACCGAGGCTAGTTTAAACAGAGAAAGAATGTATGAAGGATTCTTGATAATTCTAACTCCAGAGGACCAGAAAAAAAATACCAAATTACTCTAGTAATTTGTGGTTATTTGATGTTTTCACTGACACCCCTGACTGGCCAAGTGCAGCTGGCATGCTCATACCCTAGCAGCTAAGTAGGCTGAGAAAGCAGCTTTCAGGGTGGGAAGCGGACTGTCCTGCCTAAGAAGAGGAAATCTCCCCAAAGCAGGAACTTAGCTCAGATCAAAAGTGGTCAAACAGTAGCAGTGCCAGTACCCACAGCAGTAGCAGTGCCAGTACCCACAGCAGTAGCAGTATTTGTAGCCATATTTGTAACAATAGCATAGAAGTAGCAGCTATAGTAGCAATAGTAGTTGTAATACTAGCAGTTGTAGTCCCAATAGTAAGAGAGGCAGTAGCTATAGTAATAACAGCAACAGGAGTAGTTGTCATAGTACCAGTAGTAATAGTCATAGTAGCAGTAGTAGTACTAGCAGCAGAAGTAGTTGTCATCATAGTACCACTAGTAAGAGTGGCAGTAGCTATAGTAATAATAGCAGCAATAGTAGTCGTTGTCATAGTACCAATAGCAGCAGCGGTAGTAGCAGTAGTAATAATAGCAGCAGGAGTAGTTGTAATCATAGTACCAGTAGTAAGAGCAGCAATCGCCATAGAAATAATAGCAGCAATAGTAGTTGTCATCATAGTGCCAGTAGTAATAACAGTAGTAGCGGTAGTAATAATAGCAGCAATAGTGGTTGTCAGCATAGTACCAGTAGTAATAACAGTAGTAGCGGTAGTAATAATAGTAGCAATAGTGGTTGTCATCATAGTAACAGTAGTAATAGCAGTAGTAGCAGTAGTAATAATAGCAGCAGCAGTAGTTGTGGTTGTAGCACCATAGTAACAGTAGTAGTAGCAGTAGTAACAATAGCAGTAGTAGTAGTCATCATCATAGTACCAGTTGTAATAACTGTAGTAGCAGTAGCAATAATACCAGCAGGAGTAGTGTGGTTGTAGTACCAGTAGTAATAGTGGCAATAGCAGTAGTAATAATAGCAGCAGGAGTAGTTGTCATCATAGTACCAGTAGTAAAAGCGGCAGTAGCCATAGTAATAATAGCAGCAAGAGTAGTTGTTGTAGTACCAGTAGTACCAGTGTTAGTAGGAGTAGTAATAATAGCAGTAGGAGTAGTTGTGGTTGTAGTACAAGTAGTAATAATGGCAGTAGCAGAAGTAATAATAGCAGCAGGAGTAATTATAGTCATAGTGCCAGTAGTAATAGTGATAGCAGAATTAGTAATGATGGCAGCAGTAGTAGATGTCGTCACAGTTCCAGTAGTAATAATGGTAGTAACAGTAGTCATAATAGCAGCAGGAAGAGTTGTCATCATAATACCAGTAGTAACAGTGGCAGTAGCAACAGGAGTAATAGCAGCAAGAGTAGTTGTCATCATAGTACCAGCAGTAAGAGCAGCAGTAGCCATAGTAATAATAACAGCAGTAGTAGTTGTCATCATAGTACCAGTAGTACAGTGGTAGTTGCAGTAGTAATAATAGCAGTGGTAGTGGTAGCAATAGCAGTTGTGGTAGTAGCAGCAGTAGTAATTGTAGAAGTGGGAGCAGCTCTTGCAGCAACAGTAGCAATGATGACAGCAATGTCAGCAGTCGACACTTGCACTACACCTATTGCCTAAGCTTTTTATACACAGCAATTTCTTATCCTCTCCACTACCCAAGGGCAGGGCTTTTTGTCCTGTCTCTTTTGTTGTGGTATTGCCAGAGCCCAGAACTACATCTTGGACATGGGATATGTGCAGTACATATGTTTTTTAAACGAATAATTCAATGAGGTGGATACCATTGTTATCCTCAGTTTACAGATGAGGAAACTGAGGCAGCTTTACTTTAAGTAGCTTAAGTGAAGAAACCGTAATTAGGACCCAGGGCATGGGTGCCCAGATTTATGTGCTAAATCACCATAAAAAACAACAAACACTGGGAAAATATTCTCTATGAGTGTTACAATCAGAGAGAGAGATCCATCCAGATTGGCTGAAATAAAATTAAAATTCAGGTGCTTCAATGAGCCAAACATAGAAGGGCAAATTTCAGGAAGAAGGGGCTGAGCTGGATGTGGAAGCAGGTCTCCCTGCTTCCTCAGCCATGACGTATCCTCTTCAGTGAGAGCAGTGACCGGAGCTCGTTGCTAGGGGAACTGGAGAGCAAAACAACTCACTTTTCCCCAAGGCCCAGCGTATATCAGAGAGGTTGCATTTTAGATGGTAATCCAGCCAAAATAGAAACTGAGGTTTCTGACATATTAAATGCTTTCCTTGACATCATCTCACTTAATTCTCAGAAGAAAAGGTGGTTATGCCCCTTTTTTTCACTTTCCAGATGAGGAAACAAAGACAGAGAGCATAATGTATGAATTCAAGATTACACAAAAAAGTTATAAGGCTTGAGCCTGAACTCAGAAATTCTGCTTATAATCTTAAACAATGGGGGACAATTGACTTATTTTAGCATCTGATGGAAACTACAGACCATCTTCACAGATTAACTTTCCTCTCTTCTCTCCTCTTCTCCTCCTTCCCCTGCCCTTCTCTTTGATTTTGGTTCCTGAGACCCCTTAAGCCCAGCTGATGAACCTCTTGCTGTAAACCACTTTATGAAAAAGCCTCAAAAGAGAACATTAGATAAATTAGCTCATTTTCCTTTGGGAGGTCTCATTTTCCTACGTGTTAAATAAAGAGAGAAATATCATCGTGTTTTGGTGATCCCTGACATCCTCATGACCAGGAGAAATCATCACAGTGCCTGGAAATGCTGTCTCTTGAGGTGACTAGAAATTATTTAGACATGGATTCCAACAGCTAGTTGGAGACAGGAGATCTATGTTCTGTTCCCCCCACCTCCAGCATTAAATGGTCATTATAAGAATTTGGACTGTATAATGCCTATCTGGATAATGGACCCACAGAATCAAGGTCCTGAGACACACATCACAAGTAAAGGTGATGAACCCTTTATTGAATTAGAAAACTAGGAAAGGGTGGAACGGAGAGTGGTAGGCAGAAAGGGATAAAGAGAGACAATTTGGATGAATTACAAGATGGTCGATTAGTAAGGGTAAGCTGCTATAATCCAGAGACCACACATTACAGTGACTGAACCAAAATTGAGGTTTTTCTTTTCTCTTTGTCAAAAACAGTCCAGCGTTAGCCAGGTGGTAGAGAAATTGAGCAGGTGGTTCTGCCAACCTCATGAGGCTTCTGCTTGTGGTTTGAATCAGTTGACCCATTTCTTTCTTTCTCCAGCTAGTCGGGAGGGAATAAGAGATCTGAGGAGTCCCTAAGCCTAGCATTGGTTAGGTTATAGTCACATGACCACACATAGCCACAGGGGAGGCTTTGAAATGTGTCCAGCTGAAATGGTATTACTCAGTGGGCAGGGTGGGTAGAGGGGAACAACTGGCAGTCTACTATAAAGAGGAAGAGAAGACAATGCTTAAAGCTGGAATTTCATGAAGTGTGTGTTCAGGGTCTTTTTATAGGGACCAGGAGTGAGAGTCCAGTCATTCCAACAGCACTTAAAGCTAAAGTAGCCTAGGTTAGAATCTTACTTGACAGTAATAGAAGTCAATAGTTAAGCACCCCACCTCCTTCTGGTGTTGCAATGGAAGACCTTAATCAGGAAACTTGAGTTCTGGTCCCAGCTCTACCATTACATCCCCCAAATTTGGACCCAGCTGTACTGAACATCTGTTTTTGTAGTTGTTTTCTTGATCTACAACTTCCTGCCTTTCTCTGGTAGCCCACGTTTTCCCTCTGAGAACTAGTCACACTTTGTTTAATGATATGCTGCACAAACCTTTGGATCCAGATTTGAGCATGTAGTTTAACCCTGGCTAATCAGACCATTTCTCCAGCATGGTGATTGATTCAGGGACAGGCATATAGCTTGAGACAGGCAGACCAATGAGAACTAGTCCTGAGGATTTCTATAGAATTGCTCTCCTTCTTTCAGGGTTACTAAGAAGATAAAATACAAACCCCGAGTTATTAGTGGCCATTTTTCACCACTATAGAGGAGTGCCCACCTAGAAATGAAGCAGGGCTGAGAAATAAAGAGAGATTGTAGATGACATTATTCAGAGCTCCTGGATCCAACTATGCCTGAAGCCATTCATCCTGAAATTCATTTAATGAGCAATGAGCAATAAATCCCTGTTTTGACTTTTTCCAGTATGAATTAAGAACTTGAAATGAGAACAATTCTAATACATCACATCCCAAGTCTCCTGATTTTCCTCCTATACTGGGGGTCTCAAATTTGTTTGTGCAGTGGAATATTTAGGGAACTTCAAAAAAAATACAGATTCCCTAAACAAATTTAGTTCAGTCAATCTGAGGAAAGACCAGCAATATTCCAAGGCTTCCAATAGGAAAGCTTCCCAGAAGTTTGTAGCAGGCAGTTCAATTTGGGAACAGCAATTACTGCATGCTGCCTACCAATGTGATTAATGCTGTATGGTTTTGGAAAATCACTGACCTCTTCATGTCACTTTCTCTTTATTTAGAAAAAATCGGATGATATTTAAGTGGCCTTCCTGCTTAAAAGTCTCCCATAGTGACAGTTTCTCTGTCACAGCCCCCTTCTTTCCTGTTCCAAGTTCTAATTGTTCCAACCCACACACACACAGGCACACACTTTCCCATTGTGAGCAGGCACCTCTGAGGCCCTGGCCCATTTTCCACAGCACACTCTCGCCTTCATTGCAAGCACTGACAGGTGCGAGCTGAGAAAGATACAGGCCCCGTTTGAAGCCTCATGATAAGAGAAGCTGGGAGACGGGCTGAGAAGAAGAAACAGAAATATTGATCTCAACAGGCTGACAGGTTTTACTGAAGGTTCCAATGGTAGGAAAGGGTGAGCCCAGACTGAAAAGTTTACACTTCCTCAGTGCAATATTCAACTGCAGCAGTATCTTGATTATAACATTTTCTTGTGCTCACCGTATCCCAGAATTCTATACTCCTTATCCTCTTTCTCATATGGGCAACCTTTGAAGTCGGAGGGGCTTGCTGCTTCTTGAACATGCGGTGTTCTTTCATGTCTCTGCCCTCACCTGACCGGCTCTGCTGCCTGAACTTCCTGCTTCCTTCTGAGGCTTATGAATGACTGCCCACCCCCAGCTCAAGACCCAGGTCAAGCCAACTGTGTCTGTGAACCTTGTTGGATTGCCCCAGGCAGAGCTGTCAGCCCTTCCTTCTGCTGGGCTTCAAAAGCGTGGTGTAGGCTTAGTGACTACTATACTCTGTGTTATAATTATTTGTTCACATGTCTCGCCGACTAAGAGAGGGCAGATACTGCATTCCCAGAATGAAGTCGGAGCTCAGTAATTTCTTATTGAATGAATGAACAGAAGAACTGAACAGAGGTGAAGTAAATAGGAAGAAATCTTTATTATAGTCACTTGATTGTAGGCTTAAAATGTGCTGGTGAGCCGGGCGCAGTGGCTCGCCCCCGTAATGCCAGCACTTTGAGAGGCCGAGATGGAAGGATCTCTTGAGTCCAGGAGTTCGAGACCAGCCTGGTCAACACTGTGAGACCCTCCTCTCTACAAAAAAAGTATAAAAGTTAGCTGGGTGTGGTGGCTTGGACCTACCGTCCTGGCTACTCAGGAGAATTAGGTAGCAGAATTGCTTGAACCTAAGAATCTGAGGCTGCAGTGAGCTAGGACAATGCCACTGCACTCCAGCCTGGGTGATAGAGAGAGACCCCAACTCCTAAAAAAAAGGTGTTTGTGGAAATCTGTTTAAAATGTGTTAACATGCATAGACATCAAAAAGTATAATTTAATTTTACACAGTCATTATTGGTTTTTTTTGAGATGGGGTCTCACTATGTTGCTCAGGCTGATCTCAGCCTCTCAATCAGCTCAGTCTCCCGAGTAGCTGGGATTACAAACCTGTGCCACTGCACCAGGCTTCACAGCCATCATTTTGAGCATCCAGTAGAAAAATGGTTCTCACTCTGGAGTTCATGTCAGAATGACCTGGGGACTGGTCAACACAGATTCCTTCACCCCACCCCAGAGATTCTCATGTAGTAGATGGAGAATTTGCATTTCTGACAAGTTTCCAGGTGAAGCTGATGCTATGGTCTGGTGGTCACACTTCCAGACCTGCAGCTATCCTGGAGTCTAATCCTCTAGTTCAGCAGGATCTTTAAAATGGGTAGGATTGTTGTCCCTGCACCCATTTTCTCCACTGCACCCAGTCTATTGAATTCCTCTGCTGGCTTCTCATAATGCAGGTGCAGATTCCTCTGTGACATTGAGAGCTGTGTTCTTTCCATCACACAGTGACTCCTCGCCGTGACGCCGCATTGCATGATGCAGGAAAGTGAGGGGATTTGGGCTGTAGTTGATGAGGAAAATTTACCCTAAGAAAAGAGGCTAGAACTGGCACTTTTGGAGCCTGTGAGAACTAAGCCAGAGGAGTAGCCAGGGAAATGAGATCCATAAGAAGGAAAATATTAAAAGGGGTGTGAGAAGCAAGTTGAAAATTAAGAATTTCTTTTTTTTTAAATTTTAATTTTAAGTTCTGGGTACATGTGCAGGATGTGCAGGTTTGTTACATAGGTAAATTTGTGCCACGGTGGTTTGCTGCATCTATCAACTCATCACCTGGTTATTAAGCCCCGCATGCATTAGCTATTTTTCCTAATGTTTTCCCTCCCACTACCCCACCCTCCAACAGGCCCCAGTGTGTGTTGTTCCCCTCCCTGTGTCCATGTGTTCTCATTGTTCAGCTCCCGCTTATAAGTGAGAACACGTGGTGTTTAGTTTTCTATTCCTGTATTAGTTGCTGGGGATAATGGCTTCCAGCTCCATCCATGTCCCTGAAAAGGACATGATGTCATTCCTTTTTATGGCTACATAGTATTTCATTTGGACTATAGCAAGACAGATTGAACCTCTAGGATGTTCCTTGAACCAGTGGTTCTCGCCCATGGTTGTCCATTAGAATAACCAGGGGAACCTCTATGACAAGCCTATGCCCTGGCCCCACTCCAGACCAATGGCATCAGATTCACTGGGGCATGGAGCTCAGGTATTGTTATGTTTTAAAGTTCCCCAGGTGATTCTGCTGGGGAGCTGGAATTGAAACTCTCATCTAGGGCCCCTTTATTTCCCCAGGACTTAAGATTTTAATCTTTGGCCTCGGACACTGTTTAGTTGCATGCTTTAGCTATACCTGCTGTCCTCTTGCCATTCTGCTCACCATAGGGCTTCATCTGCATGGGAGAGCTAAGCCGGGGAACAATGACCTCTCCTTGCATGGGCTGTCTTGCTTTATAGATGGGCTCTTGATGGAAACTAGAAACGTGGAGAGAAGCTATCTACTTGACCTTTCCTCACAAAAGCAACCAGATCAGCCTATTCCTTTGTCACCATCTACCACTTTAGCCCATTTTACTTCCAAAATAACATTACTCTCTCAACGTCGTATATATTTGTGTGTTTACTTATGAAACATACACCTCTTTCCACTAGAATGTAAGCTGTATAAGGGCAGACCTTCTCTGTCTTTTGCACCACTGTCTTGGTCTACAGCCTGGGTGGCTCAAACAAGATACTTATTTTCTCACAGTTCTGGAGCCTGGAAGTCCATGATTAGGGGGCCGGCTTTGTTATGTCAGGGTGAAGGCTCTCTTTCTGGCTTGTGAAATAGATAGCTGCCATCTCCTTGTGTGCTTACATGACCTCTTCTTTGTGTATATGTGAAGAGAGAGAGAGGGACAGAGATAGAGTGCAGGCTCTCTTGTGTCTCTTTTATTCTAAGAGCACTCAGTCCATTGGACCAGGGTCTTACCCTCATGATCTGTTTACCTCCCAAAGAACTCACTCCAAACACCATTACATTGGGAGTTAGAGCATCATTGTATGAATTTTGGGGGTATACAGACTTTCAGTCCCTAACAACAACCTGGGGTCCATTCCCCAGGACCCAGCACAGTGCCTGACATATAGTAGGTACTGAACACCTATCTGTTGAAAGAATTAATTCAGGAATTTCAGAGCTTACCTTACTCACAGAGTCTTGTGAGCAAACAGAGCCTCGGTTCTTCCAGAGAAAACCAAAAATTGAAGATTCAACTAAAATGTTACTTTTTTTCTCCTTTGCATCTCCTTCACATCTCCTTCATAATGGATACACCTCAGCCTCCTCCATGCTGAATGCTAAAAAGGGTGGCCAATGGTGGATACTCTACCTTGACTTTCTGAATCCTGGTTTCCACAATGTTTTGTCTTGCAAGTGCTTCCTTCCCACCCACACAGCAGTTCTGGAGAGGAACAGCAGGTTTTGAAAGGCTTCTTTTATTTTACATCCATTTGCCAAACATGAAAAAAAATGTAAAATGAGAAGGGAGGCATAACAGAGTAAGATGTGTGTGTGTGTGTGTGTGTGTGTGTGAGTGTGTGTGTGTGTGTAAGCTTATGAATGTTTGTGCAAACTGTATAAGAAAGAGAGGGTGGTTTTTATAAATGGAAGACTCAATTATTTAAAGTCTAGTTCACTGTAGGCACTCAAAATGCTTTTATTGGATGAATGAATGAATGAATGAATGAATATAAGACAAATGAAGGGAGAAACTGATTTGGAGAAAGAAGTGCCAGACATTTACAATGGAGTCAATAGGCAAGAGGAAAAAAGGGGGGGAATTACAGATGAATTAGAAGTTCTTAAAGAATATCCCATCTGAGAGAGCAAGATAGATGAAAAGAAAGGAGAGGGTCAGTACTAGATTTCTGCTGTACCAATAAGCTGGTCACTGCCCTAGCCCCTTTTCTTTCTATTAAAGCCTACCGTATGTCATCTCGTCCTCACCTGAAAATAAACATTAGCCTCAGTCCACTAGTGAATGGTACCTAATACAATTCTTCCTACTTGGAGTAGAGTGACAAATTACCACAAATTCCTCTTATCCCAATGCTCCTTTGCAATGTGACTTTGCCATTCCTTCCATTAAGAGGTGGAGTCTATTTCTCCACCTTGAATCTAGATTAGTTATGTGACTTGCTTTGACTAAAGGGTTATTAGCAAATGTGATGGTGACAGAAGCTCAAATAGCACTTAGGCCTTGGAGTTTCTTCTCTCATGCTCCCATGGGCATCCTAAGAGCATCACAGGAGGAAGCCCAAGCTAGTCTGCAGGATGATTAAAGTCATGTGGCCCAGTATCTTCTGTCACACAAGCTAACAGCCTGTCAACCATTACACCTGTGACTGAGGCTATTCCAGATCATCCAGCAGACCTGCCAGCTACCCAAAGATGCATGGGAGAGTCTAGCAGAGATAGGTCATACTTGCCTAGACCATAAAAACTCTCAATCAACCCAGAGAGCTACAAAGTAAATATGGCTGTCATTTAAGTCACTAAAGTCCTGGGGTGTGCTTGTTATACAGTACAAACTGATGCATCACCTTAGAGCTGAGATCCTTCACGTGATGAATAACAGACCATGGATTTTAGCCTGTTTGTATTAGCTTTCTACTCCTGAGTAACAAATTACCTCAAATCTAGTGGCTGAAGGCAGCACATATTTATTATCTTACAGTTTTGTGAGTCAGGCACGGCTTAACTGGGTCCTCTGTTTAGGGTCTTACAAGGGTGCAGCCTAGGTTGGCTGGGGATCAGTCAATAGAGCACCAACCTTTGCTGACATATTGCAATCCGTTATGATTGTAAAACTGACCGCTTCAGTTGTCATCTGCTCCTAGAGGTCATGCCCTATTCCTGGATACATGGACCTTCAAGCATAGGTAGCCCACAACGTGGCAACTTGGTATAATCAGAGCCAACAGAGCATGAAAGAAAGACTCCAGCAAGATGAGCACTACAATCTTAGTATGATTATGTACACGTAGTACATTTATTCTGTTACCTTTACCATATTCCATTAGTTAGAAGCAAGTCATAGGTCCTACTCATATTCAAGAGCAAGAGACTATATAAAGACATGAACATCAGG
The DNA here is from genome assembly GCF_028858775.2 of Pan troglodytes. NCBI lineage: Eukaryota > Metazoa > Chordata > Mammalia > Primates > Hominidae > Pan > Pan troglodytes. The sequence continues at coordinate 28,826,645 of NC_072416.2, forward strand.
AAATGAGGATCATTGAGAACCATTTCAGAAGCCACCTACTACATTAACTTTAACATACTGATCTGCAAGGGACATTCTGCCTCATTTACTCTTCAGTGAAAAGATATTTATTGAGTGTTTCCACATGGCAGGCACTGGGTATACAGCCATAAACCAAGTCATGGGGGAAGAGTCATGTTGATCGTTAACAGTCATGTATGTGATGGTGAAGACTTCAGCTTTTACTCCGAGAGGGAGGAGGATCCATTGGAGTGTTCTGAGTAAAGAGAGGCAGAATCTCATTAATGTTTTAAAATCACCCCTATGGCTGCTACTTAGATAAGCGAGTTCCGAGAGAACAGCTAGAAGGTTACTATAATATCTTGGAGATGAGAGAGGATTGGATCAAGAAATACCAGTAGAAGTAGAAAGAAAAGGTGAGGAGTGACTTACTTCCCATTCAGGGACTTCAGGCTTCTCCTGGGTCTCCAGCCGGCTTGGTGGGAAGCAGATACTGGGCTTCACTTTCTGTCAACTCTTTTCCTTAGGGAGACGAACCCCTTCAATGGGGCTCTGCTTTGGATGGCTGGGATACCTGCAGTGTTTTTACCACCAACCCTTGGATTTGCTCCAGTCTGCTTCTTGAACTCCATCAAAAGGCAGTTAAGTGTAAAATTTTACTGTCTTTGGTGTCAAGAAGAACTGGGATGAAACCTACTGGTGACTGGCTGAATGAGCCATATTTTCCCATCTGCAAAATTGTGGTAACAATGTCCCAGGGTTGTTTGTGGACCAAGTAAAATAATTCAATCAAATACTCGCTAGAACAAAATTGGTCTTTTCTCCCTGGATATAGTTTGAATGTACGTCTCTGTCAAATCTCCTGTTGAATTGAAACTCCCAGTGTCGGAGATGGGGCCTGGTAGGAGGTGTTTGGATTATGGGGATGGATGCCCATGAATGGTTTCGGCCATCCCCTTAGTGACGAGTGAGTTCTCGCTCTGAGTTCACACGAGATCTGGTGGTTTAAGTATGTGGCACCTCCACCCCCACTCTCTTGCTCTTTTACTCCTGCTCTGACCATGTGATGTGCCTGCTCCCGCTTCACCTTCCACTATGAGTAAAAGCTTCGTGAGGCTGCCCCAGAAGCAGAGACTGGAGCTACACTTCCTGTTCAGCCTGCAGAACTGTGAGTCAATCAAACCTCTTTTCTTAAAAATAACCCAGTCTGAAATAAGCCAGGCACAGAAAGACAAATACTACATGTTTTCACTTATGCGTGGGATCTAAAAGTCAAAACAATTGAACTCATGGACATAGAGATTAGAAGGATGGTTGCCAGAGGCTGGGAAGGGTAGTAGGGGGCTGGCCATGGTGGGCGAGGTGCGGATGATTAATGGGTACAAAATATAATCATTAGGTTAGTGCAAAAGTAATTCTGGTTTTTGCCATTTAAAGGGCATTGCACCAACTTACTAGAAAGAATGAATGAGACCTACTATTTGATAGCACAATGGAGTGACTATAGTCAATAATAACTTAATTGTACATTTTAAAAATAACTTAAAGAATGTAATTGGATTCTTTGTAACTCAAAGGATAAATTGTTGAGTGAATGGATACCCCATTCTCCATGATGTAGTTATTTCACGTTGCATGCCTGTATCAAAACATCCCATGTACCCCATACATATATGCACCTACTATGTACCACAAAAATAAAAATAAAACATAAATAAAAATAAACTATCCAATCCCAGGTATTTCTTTACAGGAATGAAAGAATAGTCTAATGCATCCCTCCTTCCATACAATGCCTGTCTGATCTTGCCCTGTCGTTGAGTAATTCTTGCCTGGTTCTGGCAGAGTCTGTCTCTATTGCCTCAATTTGACTGTGATGGTAAGGAAAGCACGTGGACTGTGGATGCTTTTGAAACCTATTGGCAGTTTATTTAGGCTGAGATGGTCAATCCCTCCTCCATTCTATTTCATTCGCAAAGGTACAGAATGCAAATCCACCTGCAGCTCAACAGAACTGCCACTCAGCTCAGAGCCAACACCATCGGCATGTCTTGGGATGGTCAAGAGGAGACAAGAAAAATTACATAGAATAATGACACAGAATTAAGGCTGTTCCTGTCACCATCGCTGGCCAGGACCACATGTACTAGCGGCAATACCCCAGCAAGTGCCCGTGTTCCCGACCAAAATGCCGAGAAGGAGAAATCTCCCCACAGGTAGAAAAGATGTAGCATTTACAATGAAATACTTGAGACCATACATTTCTGTGTGCACCTGGTGCTTGACTGGTTACCTGACTTTTCAAAAAATTTAGAAGGATAATGAAAAAAGAATACAATTTTCATTGAGAAGCATTTATGGAACATCTTCTCACGCCTACTACTGCGCTAACAACCTCATCGTAGGAAAATAAAGATATGAAAAGAACTGGTCTAATCGCTGGTATCTCTGAGATTCTAAGAGATAGGGCAGTACAAAGGTACTGCATCAATCGCTTGAAGGCAATTATTGCAAGGTAGAGGGCTCATAAATTAAACTGTCGGACTGGGCTGACAATGAAAACCCAAATAAATCAAGCATCAGGCAGGAAGGGGTTAATTAGAATAGGCTTTAGCTACTTCCTATAAGCTGCTAGTGACAGTCAAATCTATATTTGTATGTCCATTAATGATGTTAATTAGGCTCATTAAGATTACAAAGAAAGGAGACATGTAGAGACACCTAAGTTTATTGTAAGGATGCAAGGAAGTTACAGGTAACAATAAGGCCCCGGGTTTGGCTATTCTGTGATTACAAAGGAAGGCACATTAACACCAATACTCAAATCTCCCTAATTCTAACCCCGATCTTATATTTGGAAACTGGGCTCTCTCCCATGGCTTCCCTACAGAATGCAGGCAGGTCACAGGGTGACTCAGAAGGATGGGAAAAGATACACTCACGTTCCTGTGTGTCCCCCACTACACTGACACGTCCTCTTCTGTTGTCAGTGCCATATATAAACATGCCAGCTTTTCAGGGACTGTTTCCTAATCTTCCCCACATCCTCCAGTTATCAGAGCAGTGTCGGGTTCCACGCCAGTTTGGCAAGAATTTTGCCCCCGGTTCTGGGCTAAACTTCTGTTGCTTTGGCCCTGTGTTTTACAAAACCCTTCAGCTTTTGGTGCACTTCTGAGTGACTGAGGCCATGTTGTCCCCTGCAAATAGAAACCCTTCTCTCTACCTTTACATGAATTATACATGGGCATAGCAATTCACAAAAATGAAATCTGAGTACTGAGGGCTGCAATGGGGAGTTGTTTCAATATACTCCTCCGTGGCATCTGAGCTTCAGTTGTAACGTGGGCAGAATTCCCTGTGACATTAGGCAAAGACTACAGAATTCCAGGATGAACAGGAACATCGTTCAGAATTTATCAGCATCTCTAGGGTCTCATTGGTTTCTGGAGTCAAATTTTTCCATCTCTGACTGTGCTGTGCCTACTGGGAATCTGTCTGATTCCACTTCGGTATCTACTGTCTCTCAGCTTATTTTTTATTGCTTCTTTCTGTGGATGTCTAGACTTCTATGCTGTCTTCTGTGTCTCTATTTCTTACATGAACTCCCCAAGAGAAATAATCTGATTGAGACATTTAATGACTCTCCAATATAGTCAGTTAGTCACCATGCAATAGAGCCTGTCCATATTGGGCAAGATTCTCACGTTGGGTCAACTCATTGACTGTTGTTCTGAGATTGGTGAAACCCTGACCTTACCAGCTACAGTCATGGTTCAAAGCCTGGACAGATATGCATAAAAATGGGCTTGAGTTCTGGCTGCTCAGTAGGCACCCGTAGATGTTAAGAGGTAACTTGAGATTCAGAAACTCTTCTTCAATATAGCCAAGCTCCAGCCTCAGGTATCCAACTTTCTCCTACGTGTATCCACCTGAGCATCTCAAAGGCATCACATCTGAAAATACACTCTTCAGCCTCCCCATCAAAGCCTTATTTTATCCTTACATATCAACTCTGACTTAAGTCTTCCAGGCCAAAATCTTGAATTTTTCCCCTTGTATTTGATGAAAATACATTCAGTCCAACAGAAAAAATAACTATTGGTTACTAGGCTTAGTACCTGATTGACGAAATAAGATGTATAACAAATGCCCTAATATGAGTCTACCTATATAACATAGCTGCACATGTACCTCTGAACCTAAAATACAAGTTTTAAAAAAAGACAACATAAAACTCCTTTAGAGGAGGAACAAGTTAAACTGTTTTGGTTTGCAGGTAATGTGATCTTATATTAAAAAACAAACAGACAAAAAAAACCTCTGAAGACTCCACCTAAAAACTGCTAGAACTAAAAAATTAACTCAATAAAGTTGCAGGATACAAAATCAATATACAAAAATTAGTAGCATTTCTATACACTAACAAAAAAACTAACCATAAGAGAAATCAAGAAAACAATCCTATTTACAATAGTTACAAAAATAACAAAATACTTAAGAATAAATTTATCTAAGGAGATGAAAGACCTGTACACTGAAAACTATAAAATACTGATGGAAGAAATTGATGAAGACACAAATAAAAAGAAAGTAGCCTATGTTGATGAATTAGAAAAATTCATACTGTGAAAAGATTTATAATATACAAAGCAATCTACAGATTCAATGCAATTTCTTTCAAATGTCCAGTAATATTTTTCATAGAAATAGAAAAAACAATTCTAAAATTGGTGTGGAACCACAAAAGACCCTGAATAGCCACAAAAATCTTGAGAGAAAATAACAAAGGTAGAGGCATCACATGACTTGTCTTCAAAATATACTACAAACCTATAGTATTTAAAACAGCATGGTACTAGCATAAAAACATATGTATAGACCAATGGAGCAGAATAGAGACCCCAGAAATAAGTCTATGCATTTAAAGTCAGTTGATTGTCATCTAAGATGTCAAGAACACACAGTGAGGAAAGGACAGTATCTCTGATAAAAGGTATTTGGACAAGTGGATATCCACATACAGAAGAATGAAATTAGATCCTTATCTCACAACATGTACAAAAATCAACAGAAAATGAATTAAAGCTTAAATGTAAGACCTGGAACTGTGAAACTACTAGAAGAAAACAGGGAAAAAACTCCATAGCATTGACCTGGGCAATGATTTTTTGGATATGAACCCCAAGACCACAAAAGAGAAAACTGACAAATGGGATTATATCAAACTATAAAGCTTCTGCACAGTCAAAAAGTAATCAACAAAATGAAGAGACAACCCATAGACTAGGAAAAATATTTGTGAACCATACATCTGATAAGGGGCTAATATCCAAAATATATAAGGAGCTCAACTCAACAGTAAGAAAATACATAACCCAGTTAAAAAATGGATAAAGGATTTGAATAAATATTTCTCAAAGGAACACATACAAATGTCCAACAGGTATATCAAAAATGTTCAGCCTCACTAATCACTAGAACAATGAAAATTGAAACCAGAATGAAATATCACCTCACACCTTTTAAGATAGCTAGTGTCAAAAAGATGAAAGCTAAGTATTGGCAAAGATATGGAGAAAACAGAGACTTGGTGTACTGTTGGTGCAAATGTAAATTAAGAAAATTAAGAAAAACAGCCATTAAGGAAAATAGTATGGAGGTTCCTCAAAAAATTAAAAATAGAACTACCACATGAACCAGCAATCCCACTGCTGGGTATATATCCAAAGGAAATGAAATCAGTATTTCAAAGAGATATCTGCACTCCAATGTTTATTGCAGCACTATTCACAATAGCCAAAATATGAAATCAACCTGTGTCCATCAACAGACGAACAGGTTTTTAAAAATGTGGTATATATGCACAATTAAATACCATTCACCCTAAAATGGAAGAAAATTCTCTTATTTGTGACCACATGGATGAACCTAGAGGACATTATACTAAGTGAAAAAAGCCAGGCATGAAAGACAAATATGATGTGATCTTACTGACGGTGGAATTAAAAAAAAATTTGAACTAACAGAAGTAGTGGGTAGAATAGTGACTACCAGAGACTGGGAAAGAGGTGGGGGTTGGGGGGCTGGGTAGATGTTGGTTAAAAAAATGCACAATTTCAGTTAGATGGGAGGAATAAGTTCAAAAGATCTATTGTACCACATGGTGACTATAATTATTAACAATGTATTGTATTATTGAAAATTGTCAAGAGAGTAGATTGTAAATGTTCTTACCACAAAAAATAATAAGTATGTGAAGCAATGCATATAATTTAGCACTTCATAGAGTATTAATAACTCAACATTTGTACACAAAATGTATACAATAAATGCATACAATTATTGTCAATTAGAATTTTTTAAAAATGTTAAAAATGTGAAACCAACATGAATAAGACACCACTGGCCCAAAATAGGACAATTAGAGTCAATCAGAATACTACCTGCAGTAGATTAAAATATAAGTATGTTTAAAGTCAAAAGTTCATGATGATTCTAAAAAAAGTAACCATTCATTGTTTACTGTCAGGAAATGCTAGGAAACCAGCTCATTGTTTGAAAATTAGTAAGTAAAGGGGAGAATTAAGCATTTATCCTGACTCTTCCATATTAATTGTGTATCCCAGCTAATGAAAGAGGAAAAAAATAAAATGCAAATATCACTATTTTGCGACTTCTAATGAATAGAGCTAGTCAATGATCAGCAGTGGGTGGTATTATCACAAAAATGGAGACAGTCAGAACTTGCACACCTTCTAATGGAAGTATGCATCTCCCATGATCGTCTTACCAAAAATTTGAAGTAGCATCTGATCAAGTCTCTGGATCTATCATTAATCCACAGAAAATACAAAAAGAGGAAAAACAACTGGCAAAATTCAGACTGTGGGACACTAGAAGAAATGACTCAGTTTTTCTCCAGCTGCCTATATTTATGTCTATGCCTGCAACTATGACTATGTTCATGTCTATGCCTATGTCTATATTTATGTTTATATCTATCTCTATGTCTATTTCTGCTTCTATGTTCATGTTTATGTCTATGTCATATCAGTCTCTGTATCTATATTTATGTCTATATCTATATATCTATGTTCATGTCTAACTTGGTATCCATGCCTTCTTTTTTTTTTTTTTTTTTGAGACGGAGTCTCATTCTGTCACCCAGGCTGGAGTAGTGCAGTACTGCGATCTCAACCTCACAGCAACCTCTGACTCCCTGGTTCAAGTGATTCTCCTGCCTCAGCCTCCCGAGTAGCTGGGATTACAGGCGCTCGCCACCACGCCTAGCTAATTTTTGTATTTTTAGTAGAGGTGGGGTTTCACCATGTTGGCCAGGATGATCTTGATCTCCCGTCCTCGTGATCCACCTGCCTCTGCCTCTGCCTCCCAAAGTGCTGGGATTATAGGTGTGAACCACAGCATCTGGCCATATCCATGCCTTCTTATCTGTCTGTTGGAAGAACATAGACAGGGGTGACCTATCTATTAAAGGAGACAAGAGACGTATAAGTCAAACACAATATATGGATTTCATTTGAGTTCTGCTCAATCAAATTGTGTAACAATTTTTAAGACCATCAGTAAAATGTAAGTACTAACTGGGCATTTGGTGATATCAAATAATTATTGTTATTTTTTAAGTGTGATAATTGCATCAAGATTCTATTTCTTTTTCTAAATAAGTTCTTATCATTCATAATCTTACACAAATAAACTATTTACATAATGTCTGAGAACTTTAAAAAACATATTCTAAAAATGTAGCAACGGAGAAAAGTGGGTGAGGGTGTAAACAAAACCAGATGGAGTTGAAGCAAAGTGATGGGTACACAAGGTTTTATGATGTTATTTTTTCTACTTTTGTAAATATTTGAATTTTTATAAATGAGGGGAGGAGGAAAGTATAATTCCCCTCCTTCCTATTCCTTTTGCTAGCTTCTGTTATTTCTTTAAATCTCAACTCCACTGTTTTTCTCAGAGTAGCTTCAAAGGACGTATGTCATTCTTTCTGCTACCTGGAAACTGAGATGGCCAGATACTTTTGTTTTCAGAACTTCTTACAGCTACAAAGGAGACCACAACTCCACCAAACAAATACACCTGCCCCAGATTTCAAATGGAAAGAACAGAGACTGTGTAAATTTCAGTCTGTGAGTTACCCAGTATCCTCTAATTAAATTCTCTGTCTATTTAATTTGGCTAGAGATGGATTCTGTTGCTTGTAATCAAAAGCTTTACTGAAACAAAAGCTTTCTCTGATTCCTAGTTTCGTTCATACCTTTGTTATGGGTTTTCATAAAACCATTTGCTTGCTTTTTACAGAACTTGACACAATTCTAGTTTATTTGCATGCTCACTTGATTAATACATGTGTCTCTAATCATAACGTCAGCTTCTTGAGTGCAGACGTTGCACGTGTTTTGCTTCACCTCTTTATTGCCAATGTTCAGCCCAGTGAATGCCCTGGCATATTGCATAAGTTCAGTAACTATCTGCTGAATGAATGAGTACAAAGAGGAGAATGAGGGTGTTGTATAATGTTCACAATAAAACATTATCATTTCCTTTTGGACACATGGAAGATTGTACTTAATCCTGCTTTGGGCAGGTGGAATTACATAATCAGGTTATGTCAAATAGTTTGTGTTCCTTTCAGTCGAAGGCATTTAACTGTGAGTGTGAAACTTTCTACTTCTCTTTTCCTCTTGCAGAAACCAAGATGGCCCCGAGTTCCACACGGAGCACTGCAGGAGAGCAGTCTGTCAGCCTAAGTGACTGAGTCTGTCAGCCTAAGTGACTATGTATAGTGGAGATGCTGAGCTGGACTGCATGAAACATTTAGGTTGAGAAAGCACTAGAAAAAAAATAACAACAACTTCTGTTGCATTAAGCCATAGAATATTGGGGGTGTTGTCATCTCAGCATAACCTACCCTATGCTGACAGATACAAGTAAAAGAAAACAAAATGCATAAAAGAAGAAGTGGAAGAGTTAGATATTTGTAGACAAAAAGAAAACAGCAACAGTGAATTTAGTCTGCAGTAGACAAATTTTGGGGCTTCTTGATGGGTGTTTTTGGAGTTTAATCTCAACTCTACCACTTACTAGCTGTGTGATACGGAGTTTCTTAACCTCCCTGATCCTCAGTTCCCTCATCTGAAAAACAGAAAAATCAAGTGATACTGACTTTCTGGAGTTGTTGCATAGATGAAAGTTAAATGAGATAATTTATGTGTAAGCACCTTACCTGTCATGGTGTGGGTGCCCAATGAATGATGACTAAATGAGTGAATGAATGGAAAGAAGTCACAGGTGAAGCCAGGAAGGGCAGAGGTGGAGGAAGCCATGGAGTTAGAGAATGCCTCTGATTGCTAAGCAGGCCCTTGCTCTGAATCTCCCAAGTCTGTCACTGTGCATTGTAATTTAGTAAATCATTTCATGCAGTGGGGTGTTTGCTTATCCAATCAAGAAGTGGATTTATGCCTAATTCTGGCGGCTCCTCTGCAAAGTGTGAGCTTCAGAGGCTCCCCAGCTTGGGAGCCAGATTGCCGCATAGTGATTTATGTGATCGGGGAGGCTGGCCCCACAGCCATGAGCATAGGGCATAAATCTGAGGCATGCAGTGAGCCCTGATTCAGTCTGGCACACCTTGGCAAAGCACCAGGTACGAGCTCCTACTCACCTACTGCAGAGTCTTGATGTTATAATGCAAAGGGTGAGGGCAAGGCGGAGGCTCTGAGGCTGCTCGGTCTCATTTATTCATTCGTTATTCAACCAGTAATTCTTGAGCATCCTCTAAGTGCCAGGCCCTGTGCATGGTGCTTGGGATAATCCCAGCTCTCCTGAGTCTCATATTCTGGCAAATAACTGTATTGCAATGTGAGAAGTGCTGTGATGAGGGAAACACAATTTACTGTGGCGCAGAGGGTGGCATCTAAGCTAGTCTTGGAGCATGAGAGTTGACTTTCCAGAAGAGAGGATCTCTAAACTGAGACATAAAGGACACTTCTAGGAAGGGGGAATGGCATTTGCAAAATCAAGGAAATCAGTGGCAGAATGAAAAAGAGAGAAGATAGAAAATTCTGGAGCAGAAAGTCATTCGGTACGGCAGAAGACTAGAAGTGGAGTGAGTGGGTGGTGAAAGAAGAAGCTGGAGGGGCGGCAGGGGTCTCATGGTGGAGACCTCTCAGACTATGCTAAAGAGTTTGGACTTCATCCACAGGGCCATGGGAACTTGCAGAGGCAGGGGTGCAGAGTGATCAGAGTTTCTCTCCAGAAAGTTCCTGTGGGCTTTTCTTTCTTTTTCTTTCTTCTTTTTTTTTTTTTTGAAAAGGTACGTTAACTTTTATTTTAAGTTCAGGAATACGTAGGAAGCTTTGTTATACAGATAAACTCATGACTCAGGTGTTACTTAGCAGATTATTTAGTCACCAAGGTACTAAGCATGGTACCCAACAGTTTTTTTCCCCTGAATCTCTACCTTCTACCACCCTCCTTCCTCAAGTAAGCTCCAGTATCCGTTGTTTCCCTCCTTCTGTCCATGTGTTCTTATTATTTAACTCCCACTTATATATGAGAACATGCAGTATTTGGTTTTCTGTTCCTGCATTAGTTTGCTAAGGATAAGGACCTCCAGTTCCATCCACATTCCTGCAAAGGACATGATCTCTTCTTTTTTAGGGCTGCATAGTATTCCACAGTGTATATGTACTACATTTTCTTTATCCAGTCTGCTGCTGATGGGGGTTTTTGTTGATTCCGTGTCTTTGCTATTGTAAACAGTACTACAATGAACACATGCATGCATATGTCTTTATCGCAGAATGATTTATATTCCTCTGGGTATACACCAAGTAATGGGATTGCTAGGTCAAATGGTAGTTCTGTTTTTAGTTCTTCGAAGAATTGCTTATGGGCTTTTCTCTGTAGCTTTGACTGGTGGAGATTGGAAGACCAGGTAGGTAGCAGAGAGCTCCAGGTGACAGATGCTGCTGACCTGAATTAGGATGCGGCCAGGGAGTTGAAAGGTTGGGCATAAAGCAAATAACAGTTAACATTATGTAAAGCACAGTGTCACTGATTGAATTTTTACAAGTTTAAGCTGTAAGCGCTACTAGTGTGTCCTTTTTACAGATGAGAAACGTGAGGCATGGAGAGGTTAAGTAACTTTCTTAAGTTTAAACAGCTTGTAAATGACCCAGCTGGGATTCAAACCCAGGCAGTTTAATTCCAAGATCCATGCATTTCACCCATGTACACTGACTGCTATCTTGTTAGACTATGAGCTTTCCAAAAAGTCAAGATCCAAGGTCTGTATTATCCACAGCACTTGGCACAAAGCATGGTGCCTGACAGGTGCTTAATTACTGTTGTTGAAGAAACGACTGAATTGATGAATAGAACCTGACCCGCCTAACTTTGCATCACTGCCTGGCTACTTTCTAGCTTTGACCATTCCAGCAAGTTCTGTTTACCCTGTCAAGCCTCCTTCTTCTCCTCTGTAACAGAGATTTAATTAGAAAATGAGGGGACTACCTCTCCGGGTTTCTTGGCACATTCAGTGTGACAACGAATGTGAAAGTGTTTTGTAAATGACGCAGTCTTCTGCCAGTGGTGGCTATTACAATTGCTATTGTAGGAGCTGAGACGCCACATTGGAATTCCAGGCGGCATTTTTTTTTTCTGTTGAGCACCAGAAGCTTCCTTTTCCTTGGAAGTCTTCAGCACAAATTAATTATTGCTATCTGTGTCTAGAGGCTGTGGCCACCTGGCCATCCCTCTCTTACTGACAGCTGAGGTTCCTATGAGCTCAGGAGTAGGAATCACTTCTCCTGGAGGCGGCTCCTTTTATTCCCTATTTACTTCTACTTTAATCTGCATATTATCATCAGCACAAAGCCCTCAGAATAACATCTGACAAATGACGCCTATTAAAATAAACTATGCACTTCTCTTTCACCGTCTTCTAATTTGGAATAGCATTATAACTATGCATCGCTAGACAAGCAATATTATGTTAAGAACATGATAAAATACCAGCAGCTCTGTAATGGCACCCACCAAATGGTAATTTCTGCTTCAGAAATTGGTCATTTATTTGCTGGTCTGTTCTTACGTTCAAATTAGATGAAGTTTAATATACTGTAAAATTGAATGTATTCTGTCCTTTTCAACAAATATGGCATGTGTGAAAATGATTTATGGCTCATGGGAACCTCTAAAATGTTAAATAATCTCTTTTTGCGTGTGTTTCTTAAGTAAGTTATGGCCTGAGAGTTTAAACACAGGAAAAGCAAAACTTTATTAAGCTCCAGGCCCTAGTTCTTCTGTAATCAGGCCGTGGTAAGAACAGGAGCTGTGGCCCTGCGCAGATTACAGTGGGCTGTAAGAGCAGCCACATTAATTGCTACATTAATTTTGTTCTATTAACTGTAATTGGGAGGAAAGCACGTCTTCCCCAGTGAGTGTTATAATTTGCAACTTAATTTTTAATAAAGCTGTGTCAAGACCATGGTGCTTAGCACAGCTCATTTCTTTCAATGGGTGTTTGGCATCCTGCTGCTAGCCAACCATAAGAATAGCTGCTTGAGATGTGTGGATGGGGGCAAGAGAGAAAGGAGAGGAAGATGGGGAGGGAGAGCTTACAATCCTCCCAGGGATCAGGGATGAGGAACTCCTTTCTGGAAAATGCTTGACTTTTCCCTTTCTTCTCCATCTCCTGTTCTCCATAGCCCCTCTCCAAGCCCAAGGGAAAACTTGAGAAGCCCAGACGTCTAAGGCAGTGACCGTGCCACTGACTCACTTTATGACTTCAGATAAGTCATTTGAACACTTGAGCCTTAACTTTCTCATCTGTAAAATGGGAGATTATAATAATGATAGTAACTGACTTTTATAAAATCACATGCATCATAGACCAGGTAGTGTTCCAAGAGCTTTATATGTATAGTATTCCATTAAATGCTCATGGTCACCCCATGGTGTTTGTAGGTTATCATTCCCCCATTTTACAGATAAGGAAACTGAGACACAGAGACATTATGTAACTTGCCCCAGGTCACACAAATAGTAAGTGGTGGAGGCAGGGTTTGATCCCAATTTGTTCAACCTTGGATTCCATGCTTTAAACTGCTAGGCTAAGCTTGCCAGAATTATAAGGAAATGTAAGGGAGACGGTGGATGAGAATGGGCTTGGTGGTTCTTCATTGGGAAGTCTTTTGTCCAACAAACACTATTTGATCCTTATTTGCCAGACACAGCCCCCTGCACTGCGGCGGGACATGGATGAGAAGAAAATTGTGATCTTTTGTGCAATTAAAATATCATCTGGAAGTACTCTATGAGCACACATCTTTCACCCACCAGCTGATTCCTGGTGACAGCAGAACTTCCTGCCACTCAGATTTAGTGAGAAGTCCAGTTCCAGCAGGTAGAGAAGGGGAGGGAATTAATTTTTGTCAGAGTCATTCCCGACATGTGCCAGTTTACTTATGCTGTTTGTTTCATTCTCATAACAACCCGACAAGGTATACTTTAATATTCCTATTTGACAGATTAAATAGCTGAGGGCTGGTCTGCAGCTATAAGACTTACCCATGATCCCACAACTTCTTAGCCTCTCAACTTCCACCTTTAGTCCAGCTTTCCCTCTCAAAGCAGATGACCCTGGTACCTGGAGCCAAAGGGAGCAATTAGCCCAGAGCAAAAAGAAGTTTCTGAGCAGGTTACAGGGCAGTGGAGGAAAATTTGGAGATACAACGGCAACCCAGGGTAGTGTAGAGGCTCAGAGCAGAACAAACAAAAATGTAATTGATAAAGGAGCATAGAAATTACCGATGGAGACTTTCAGCCAATCAGACCTGGGTTTAAATTTTAGCTCCTTCATTCCTAGCTAAGTGACATAAGCTCTTGGAGCCTCGGTTTCCTCATTTCAAACAAGGCCATAGTGAAATGTTGACTTCCTAGTATTGCTGTGAGAATTTAATGAGATGCTCTTTGAGTGAATGATCTTAGCCCTTGTGCCCTGCAGAGAGAAAGCTCCTAATTAAAGATTACTCTAATTATATTAGGAATTCTTGTTCTCGGGTCATGTTGAAGAAGAACATCACAACCAACACAGTCCTCAGTATAATTGGGAAATATTCACCCCATAATTTATAATGGGCTTTCTTCTCAGCTCTTTCCCTTTAGGCTAGGGCAATTTATCAAATATACAGCAATCCCCAGCTGACCAGTGAAGAAAGAAAGACACATTAACCCACTGTTGCTCCCTCTGCTTCTCTCGGTCTGGGCTGGGACCCCGGACTCTGTGTGTTTCATGCATGCTTTAGGTGACTCCTATGACTGGGTCAATTTGGGAAACTTTACACTGGGTGGTGGTTCTCAGCTTTACTGTGAATATAAGCCACCTGGGGAATTTTTTACATTGCAAATTTCTGATACTCCCTCCACCCCTACAAAACTGAAATTCAGAATGTGGGATCCCAAAATCTGCATCTTGGTTTGGTTTACTCCTGTTTTCTAATTACAGCCTCAATTTTCATCAAACTATTTTATGGTTGTTCCCATATCTAGTATCTCTGTATCTCCAGTGTCCATCATGGGGTGCTGAATGCTCAATGGGTTCAGGGGAATTCATGGACTCATTCAGTTATTCACCTATTTATTGAGCAACTAGGTTTTGACTGAGGTTCTGGTAGTATTCTTAGTGCTGAATTACAACAGAATAAAATGAAGTGCTGATGCCCCAACATATGTTTCTAAAAATCTAAGTTCCTCCTTCATAATTTATAAAATATTCCCGATTTATTTGGGGGAGAGATTAACCTCATTTCGCATATAATGAAACTTCTAAATAAAAAGAGGCAGTTGTTTTCTGGGGAACTGGGGCAAGTGACTTAACCTCTAAGGAGCTTGGTTTTCTGGTCAGGAAATATGATAATACTCACATGGTAGGTTGTTCTGAGGGTCATCCCAGATGCTTGCAGAGTACCTGGTACACAATAGGGGCTTGGAAAATGGTAGATATTCAAAAAGATACACACACTCGTATGCTCCTCACAGCACTATTCACAATAGCAAAGACATGGAAGCAACCTAGGTGCTCATCAATGGTGGATTGGAAAAAGAAAACATGGTACATATATAGCATGGAATACTATACAGCCATTAAAAATAGGCACGCAGATCACAAGGTCAGGAGTTCAAGACAAGCCTGGCCAACATGATGAAACCCTGTCCCTATTAAAAATACAAAAATTAGCCGGGCATGGTAGCGTATGTCTGTAATCTCAGCTACTCAGAAGGCTGAGGCAGGAGAATGGTTTGAACCCTGGAGGCAGAGGTTGCAGTAAGCAGAGATCGCGCCATTGCACTCCAGCCTGGCAACAGGGTGAGACTCCATCTAAAAAAAAAAAGAATGAAATTATGCCTTTTGCAGCAACATGGATACAGCTGGAGGCCATTATTCTAAGTGAATTAACACAGAAACAGAAAAACAAATACCACATGTTCTCACTGATAATTGGAAGCTAAACACTGGGTACACATGGACATAGAGATGGGAACAATAGACAGTGGGGACTCCAAGCGGGGGAGGGAGGGCAGGTACTCCCTGATCCTGAAATAAAAGTTGAAATTAAAAAAAAAAGAAAATGGTAGATATTAATAACACAGTCTTAATTATAAAGAAATTGTCTAAAGAATAGTGTTAACCGGACATTATTTTCTCTGATGCCTATTCCCAGGTGAATAGCCAGGTAAAAACTATTAATTCTGTAAATTCATCTGACATGCCCTGTGCTCTTTGTCTAATTTTGGAAAATTTTTTTCTTCCCTCTCCATATCTGTTTCCTTGCTGCTGCATATGCAGATGAATAATTTCCATCTTGGCGTTTTCCTTTTTCTCTCTATTACTTCCCGTCTTTTTCCTTTGTCACCTCTCTCCTTTTCTTACTTTCACCCCTCTTGATCTTCTCACCTTTCTCTTCCTCATTACATTCTAATGTATATCTTTTTTTTTTCTTTCTGATTTTCCATCTTCTCTTTTTGGCCTCTCAGGAGCCCAAAGAAGTTCTTCAATGTTTGTTCATGAAAACAGTGTGTTCCCTATTATTAATGTTAAAGTGGATAAGCTGAATGCTTCATCTTCCTCTTTCAAACCAACAACAAAAAAAAGGAAAGGCATCACTTTACAATAAAATCAAATCACTTTTTTTCTTTTTATTGTGTGACTGTCAATGGAAGCGTAACCCATGCCTGCGTGTCAGCAGCGACAGCAGTGGTGTATTTCCTACAGGATGAAAGAGAAAAGACATTTTCAAGATGACCTGGTTCCAGCACTTACTCTTCTTCTAAACTAGCTTTAAGAGTCTGAGGATGTCATTTGACTTATCTGGTCTTCACTTTCACAGTTATAAAGTAAGTGGGTGTGGGTTGTACCAAACATCTCTAAGGTACTTCCTAGTGCTAAAATTTCCATGGCTTTAACCTTTCATTCATTTCCTATAGAAATGCTATCAAGTGCCAAATTTCATTCGCCTGACAAGCCTCACTAGGCACAAACAGGAGGTATTCAATTGCAAATAGAGAACAATTGACATTATTTTTTTTTTCAATTTTCTCAGGGTCTAATGCACATTACTAGACTTTGCTTTTTCTCTTACCTTTGTAAATGTATTTCTACGGAGTCCCAAAGGGCAAGAGGAGAGTTATTTTAGACATGAGAAATGTTCTCAAGACCCTCTTTTCCTGCAGACAATTTTTAAATCTACTCCTTGAAGGTATTTAAAAGATGCAATAATAGTATATTTCTCGATTCTTTAGTAGCTGCCATACTGTTTGCCTTTTGGGGTCAGGCAAACTCTTTCCTTCCCTGATTGCTAATAATAATGCCCTTTCATGAAGTTTTTGTATTTCCAGGGGAAATCCTGCACACTTTGAAATAATTTAGTTATTCACAGTAATACTAAGGAGCAGATGGATAAAATACCTTGCCACCTGACACAACTCTTAGACACTTCATCGTTATGGTGTCCTTCCTTGAATTCATTCTCATTTGTCAGCTATTCCCTTGAAGTGTGACTCTGAGAATTGTCTTCAGTACTGTATTACGTGGTGTCTCCAGACTCCAGATTTCTGCAGTGCTTTAGACATATTCTCAATTGCAAACATGTCTGCTCGTGGAGGATACAAACAAGTTGCACACAAAATGCCCATTGAACTCACTTCTTCTCACATTCTTCTTAGATTACCAGTTTATGTGAACTCCATTAAGACCTACTCAGTTACCCAAATTAGAAGTATCCTGAACCATTCCCTCTGCTTCTCTCTTCCCCTGGAGGTAGCCATAGCCTATCAACTTGACCTCAAAATTATTTCTTAATTCAGAATCCTCTTCTCTGTCTCCATTGTCATTATTTAATTCATAATCTAATGTTCTACCTAAATTCCTGAAACAACCTCCTAATTCATCTTCATACCTTTACTCTTGCTAATCTATTACCTTTGCATTTCAGGAGGTAGAATTACATTCCTAACTTGAAAACTTTCAGAGTTTCTGCATAGCTTTCATGATGAAGCGAAAACTCCTGAACTCCTTCTGGCACACAAAGCCTTTCATAATCTACTTCTTCTCTACTATTTCCATTTTTCAAACACTGTTGGAAAAGTGACATTCTGTTTTTGATAGGTAGGCTAAAATGATTATAAGATGTAAGCTTAGAGCTATTGGTGGATGTCTTTGCCATCTTCTTGGGGAAACTCCCAAAATAGATAAAGGCAGAGCTATGACTCGGGGAGAGAGAGAGAGAGAGAGAGAGAAAGAAGAGGGTGTATAATAGCACCCTGATGATATGCAGATTGAAGATGTAGTTTCAGTCACGACCCTGAAGCTTTCATGAATTCCAATTATGTGACACAATAGTTGTTTTTTTCTGATTCTGTATTCATGCCAAAGTTCACAAAATTTTTCCAAATTTTATCCAATTTTTACTCAAAAGAGAACAAGTTAATTAGAATTGTCTTTTCTCCAATTGTATTTTTAAGTATACTTAAAATGGACTTTAATTATTCTATCATGTCCTTCAGCAAGAAGAATAAAAAAAAGTTAGACACTGAAGTCACACTGTATCTAATCTCTTTGTCTCTTTCAGTCCTCCTCTAAGAGGGAAACTTCTGTTATATTAAGGTAAGTATGTTGCAGGAGAGTGGCAGTGAAACCATAATATTATTAATAGCTTCTAATTGTTGATTACTATATACTAGACTCTGTAGACACATTATGTCTAATCATTGTCCCAACTCATGTGATATCCAATTAACCTATTTTTACATGTTAAAAAATGAGAGTCTGAGAGGTTAAATAACGTTAAAATTACATAGTCAAGGGATAAGTTTGCTGAATTTAATCCCAGGTTCTGTCTGACTTCCAAAATGAATATTTAGTACATTATACTGACTATTCAAACTGTAGATTAGAGCTGTGTTCCCCATATGAAAGAATAAAATAGTATTGATTGAGCTTTGAGTATGTGTCAAACACTGGTGTTTTCATAAACGTCAACTTTATAAACTTTTGAAGAAAGGTCAAAACCAAACTGGCTAAGTAATCAGAAAAATTAGGGTGCCATGTATTTCATGCCATTGAATTCAGATGTAAGTGTATTTAACATATCAAGGGAAAAAATAAAATGATGATTGATTCATCTCTAACAAAACACTCCTCTCTTTAAAGACTCAATTCTTCTTTTCTAGAATGTGGATATAGGACTTAATGACCTAAAAGCTTCCTTCCAGCTTTACAATTTTACAGTTCTATGATAAATCAATTGGTTCAGCAAAATGCAGTGGATCAGCTAGGATTCTATTTGGCAGCAACTGAGAGAGTCTGAAAAAAAAAAGTGGTTTAAAAAAAGATCAGAGTTTATCTCCTTCACGTAAAGATTGAGAGGAAGGCCATCCAAGGCTGGTATGGTGGTTTTCTTTCACAAAATCTTCCGGGATCCAAGCTCCTTCTGGCAAATGGCATCTCCATCATGATCCAAGATGGGGGAAAATATGGGTTTCTATCACACACCCTTGTCTGTAAGTAACAAATCTTTGAAAATGACCAACATCTTTGCCAAAAACTAAGTGCTATCTAAATAGTAGATCATAGCCCAAGGTAAAAGTGAGATATGAAAATTAAATTTCAGTTTTGTAAACAGGTCTCATGAGAAACAAATAATCAAAAACTTACCAACCACAACCACTCTTTGTTATTTCCAAAGTAAGGCAAATTTATTGACTTATCTTGGTCCAACATTTTTACCTCATTAAGTTTCATATTCTTTGTCCCTAACATAAAGTAATAATACCTACCTTTCAAAATTTTTGTGAGAATAAGGATGAAATGAGGCAGATACATTTGTTATTATATATTTTGTTTTTATAATATATATCATGTAGGTTTACTCTATGCAAATGATTATAAACGTATAAAGAAATTAGTTAAACTAGGGCCCTTTTGCTTATTTAGCAAGAGTAATCCAATTTAAGCAAGCTTAAGCTTTATAAAAGGGAAGCTAACTGACTATGATAATGATTTCAGGAACAGTTGGGATTCAGTTGTTCAAATGACGTTATCAGAGTTTTCTCTTTCTTCTCATCTTTGATCCACTTCACTTTCTATTGGCATAATTTTCATTCAGGTTCTTCTATTCTGGTGGCAAAGACAGCTCCAAGGGCAACCATCTTAACAATTCATCAATTCTAGCAGAAAGAAAGGGCCTCTGTTCTAATTCATCCTGGAAATATTATTAGCATCAGTCTCATTGGTTCTATTTGAGGCACACACTGAAGTCTGAACCAACCACTGACTCCCCTTTAGAGAGAATAACTTTATTGGCTATTTCTGATTTATCAAGCACTTTATGGTTTTGAGATTAGCTTCCCACTTCAGTGCTGGTTGCTGTGACCAGAAGAGATGCCAGACAGATAATGCAACAATTTGAACATAGAAATTAGTTTCTATGCCCTTTTATAAATCACAGACTTTTAGAGTCTGGAGAAACTACAGAGATAATCTATTTCTGCCCCTCATTTTATATATGATTAGGACTAAAAGGTTAAGTGATTTGCCCAATGATATAGCGCTGGTTAGTGAAAGATCCAGGGTGAAAACACGTTTCTCTTGACTCCAGTTCAGTGATTTTTCTCACTATACAACTCTGGCTCTCTTTAAAGGATAACTAATCATAAGCTGATTTGTGATAAAGCCAACCAATTGCTTTTCCCCTTCCATAAGCCATTGACACTTCTCTCAACTAATTTTCATTGTTTGTGATTCAGCTTATTACTTAGGCTGCAAAAAAATGGAACAGGAATTTAGTCTCATGAAAATCTGTGGTGCTTTATTGAAACTCTCAGCAACAATATATTTGGTATTCTCATTTTTATTTTCTAGAGCTGTGACTTAACAATTCCTCTGGAAAAAATGTATTATTATTTGTTCATATGAGCATAAATTAAAATAATATTTTTCACTCCTAAGAAATGCAAGTTTATTGAAGGAACATTAAAATAGAGGAAAATGGCATAACCTTCGTAACCCCATTGCTCAAGAAAAATGACCATTGATGTGTTGGTGTATAATGATATTATATAATGAATCATATTACACATACTGTTCTGTAACTTACCTTTTAAAATAACTAGTAGCAAACATTTTGCAAGTCAATAATTATATCGACTATAAATTAATAAACTATAAGAAATTTATGTCACCAATTTGAGTGGCTCGTTGTTTGAATTAACCCTTATTTATTTAAACTATTCTCATGTTGTAGGATATTTAGATCATTTCCAGTTTTTTTCACCATAATGAACAATATGATGATGAGTGCATTATATTTTTGGATTGTATTTCAGTTGGGATCACATATTGTAAGAAACAGAAGTCAATCATGACTAGCTTGAATCTGAAAGGGGATAAGAGGAATTTGTGGGAATGATTGATGTAGCTCACAAACTTACTTGGATCACAAATGGAATAACTAGACATCAAAAAGGAGATCCTGAAAATCCAATAGCAGAAATAATGGGAAGTCTGTTGATGCAACTACCATGCAGCTGTGTCCATTTCAACCATTTTCTGATTAAAGTCCAGGAAAAGGATCCACCAGGTTTATCTTGCATCCACGTTCACCATTTGGCCAAGAGGACACATGGCATCTTTATTTAGAGTTCCACCAAAATAAGAATAAGAAAAAGAAAAAGTCATGGCCAAAATAATAATAATAATAATAAGGGCATCAATGAGAAAAACTGGGAATCCCTGCTAAACAACAAAAAAACAACACCAGAATACACTTATTCGGTTATTTCTTAAATTGCTAGAAATAAAAGTGATTAGTCAGGGAGGTATAAACTCATTTTTAAAATCTAAATAATGCAAAAAAATTATTGGCAGCTGAAGAACTAGTAAAGAAAGCTATTGTTCATAATAATAGATTTATAGTAGGTTGTTATAAGAAATCCCAGGAGGCTTGTCTCACTCTGCTTTTCATATTATATTTTAGAGTTACCATAAAAGACAGAGGGAACATGGGAGGGATCTCATGCCAAAATTCATCATTCTATGGTCTATGAAATATGTAGCTAGTGCCTTAAAGCAGGAAGTCGAAAATAGAGGAATGTGAGCACTTTTATTCTATTGCAGAAAAGAAAAAAAATTGAACCTTTTGTACACAGGTTCTTATGTTTAAATACAATTATATAAAAGTCAGGAAAGCATAGTGGTTAAGAACAAAGGCTTTGGGTCCAAACATACCTGGTTTGAGTTCAGGCTTTGCTACTTTCTAGCTTTTTTACTTTAAAAAACTATTGATATATTTGAGATTCAGTTTTCTCATTGGTAAAATATGTCTAATATTAGAACCTAACCTTATAAGGGTATTATAAAGGTGAAATTAAATAATTCTTATAAAGACACTTAGGAGAAATGACTGGACTATAATGTGATCAGCTAATATCAATACTTAAAAAATAAAAAAAAAACATGTTTTGATTTATTACTAGTGGAGTGAAGTGGCTTCAGTCTTTCCTAAAAGAATGCAGAATTCTTTATCATTCCCCACCACTATCTGCAAACATAATTATGAAAGAATGGCTGGAGGATCATACAACACTGTGGGATGGGCCTTTCCTAGTCCATCCTCTCCTGAAGGGAATTTTTAAGCCATCTCCTTCCTTAGCAGTACTCTACAACAGCCATTTTCATAATAGCTTGGAAAGAGTCTTACTGCCTCATAACTACTTCACTTTTTTTTTTTTTTAAGACAGAGTCTCACTGTGTTGCCCAGGCTGGAGTGCAGTGGTGCAACCTTGGCTCACTGCAACCTCCAGCTACCAGGTTCAAGTGATCCTCCTGCCTCAGCCTCCTGAGTAGCTCGGATTACAGATGTGCACCACCATGCCCAGCTAATTTTTGTATTTTTAGTAGAGACAGGGTTTCTCCAAGTTGGTAGGACTGGTCTTGAACTTCTGACCTCCGGTAATCCACCTGCCTTGGCCTCCCAAAGTGCTGGGATTACAGGCGTGAGCCACTGCACCCAGCCACTACTTCACTTTAAAATTACTTTTTATTTATTATTTAAAATATATCTTACTATATGAATATATAAAAAATATGTGCAGTCTCTTAAACAAATGTTGTTGGGAAAACTAGATCTCCACATTCAAAAGAATAAAGTTGGACCCTTATTTTACACCACAGATTAAAAAAAAAAACCTTCAAAATAGATGAAAGTCCTAAATGAAGACCCCAAACTATAAAACTTTTAGAAGAAAACATAGGGGAAAATCTTCATGACATTGGATTTGGGAATGACTTTTTGTATATGATACCAAAAGCACAGGCAAGAAAAGTAAAAATAGAAAAATGCATCTACATCAAACTTAAAAACTTTCATGCATCACATTCTACAATCAACAGCATGAAAAGGCAACCTACGCCAGGAGAAGGGTATTTGCAGATCATATATCTCATAATGGACTAATATCCAGAGTATATAAAGAACTCCTACAACCTAACAACAAAAAGTCAAATAACTTTAAGGTGACCACCTATAGCTTCGACTAATGGTCATCTGTACTTCTTTCACTTTGAAAAATGAGTGACTCCACATCCCCTCCCATGGCCTAAGCCTCTTCCAACCTGCTTCCAAAATATGGTTGAATCTTCATGTACCAAGTGGCTAAATTGTTCGAGTGGTTTCTTAACTGTTAACTCTATAATGAGCCTTTGTGTATGTATATTTGTGTGTATATATGGATTTGTATGTATGTGAATACGTATATATTTGTGTAATGTTTGCCCATGTTCCAGTATCCACCATGATGTGGTAGGAATTACAGATGATAAGGCTGTTAGCGAATTACTCAGAATGGCTCTGCTGATTACAAACCATTTTGCTTCAGGATGGAGTACTGACCTACACATAACACTTAGGGCCTAGATGTTACTTAAAATTATGGCCCATTTGGATAAAATATCTCAAATGACAACGTGATCTTAGAGCAGCAGGCAAGAGTGCAATTGTGATCTGTGAATCTGAGAGGACGCTTCGGCTTTATTTATGTAGTTGGTTAGAGACATCAGATTTTAAAAAATCGCCAAGCTGGAAGCAGTGTCTTAATTGCAGTTGTCATAAAGGAGCTCAAATAAGAGAGGTTGTCAGGATTAAGAGTGGCATTCAACCAAGTCTATTTGACCAAGAAGGCCTTAATTACTGTGATTTACTCTAAAGTTGCCTGTATCTGCAAGTCAAACTCCTTTATTTCCTCAATTCTGCACAGAATAATATAAACCATCCTTTCTGTAGGACTTCCAATTAATGACCAGCTATATTGGTAGTAGAACATATATGTGGAAACATAAAGCTGACATAGGATACTTACCATTGATTGAGCCTGGTTCACAGTCCCCTCACCTCTTCCCTGGCCATTTGCTCCTGTTTTTTTGTTGTTGTTGTTGTTGTTGTTGTTGTTTTAATTGAGACAGAGTCTTGCTCTGTTGCCCAGGCTGGAGTGTGGTGGCACGATCTTGGCTCACTGCAACCTCCACCTCCTGGGTTCAAGCAATTCTCCTACCTCAGCCTCCTGAGTAGCTGGGATTACAGGTACCCACCACAACGCCTGGCTAATTTTTGTATTTTTAGTAGAGACAGGTTTTCACCATGTTGGCCAGGCTGGTCTCGAACTCCTGACCTCAAGTGATTCACCCGCCTCAGCCTCCCAAAGTGCTGGGATTACACAGGTGAGCCACCGCGCCTGGCCTGCTACTCTTTTATTAGGCTTAATCTGAAAGCTGTTTCCCCATGGAAGGCTTTTATGAGTCCCTTGGTCAGGCAGATTCACTTGTTTTATGGTGTCTTGGCATCATATATTTGTCCTAACATAACCCTTCTCTTCTTTGAAATTGCTAGATTATTGTTTGTCTTTCCTTTGCGAATAGTAGACAGCAAGTCTGTCTTGGGCTCTACTGTATCCCCAGGGTCTAGATCAGTGAATGGAACTGAGTATTTGCTGGATTAATGGGTGTTGAGTGACAGAATGAGTAAATGAGTGACTGAAGGGTCAGGACTAAATGTAGAAATGGAGTCTCCTGATTTCCAGGGTCAAGACACTCTTTTCCATCCACTGGGCTTATTTTAAGACTCCAGGCTCTTCTAAGGTAGTCCCAGAAGATGCCATCATTCCTCCCCATGCTCGTGCTGTTCACAAAGCATTTCTAGGTAAATTTCCCAAATGTTCATTGCCTACATTGGGCCATGTCCTATGCTTGGATTGAGGAACAAGTGGTGTAAACACCACTCTTGAAGTGCTTTTTGTTTAATAGAGGTAGAATACAAGTTCTAGAGCCAGGCTGCTTGGATTTAAAGTTCAACTCTTTCATTTCCCAGCAATAAGACCTTGAGGAAGCTATTTAATTTCTCTCTGCCTCAGTTTTCTTATCAGATAATAGCAGAATCTATCTCATAGTGTTACCATAAAGATTAAACAGTCAATAATTGCACAACACTTAGAATAATGCCTAGCTCATAGTGAACACTAAGCATTAACTGTTATTATTATTTCTGCAAATAGGTTTTGGATAGAAGTTTAATTCTGGGGAAAAAATACCTTTTCTCTAGCACCATTTTCTTACCTTTTTATGGGTAGTCAAATAAAAAAAGAACCACTGTATTTTGTTGTCATACTGTCTCCCTACTTGCTGGCTGTGTGAACTTGGGCATATTCTTTATTTTCTCTAAGTCTCACTGTCCCCACCAGCAATATGCGACCAGTGATAATACCTCCCTCCTAGGCTGTTTTAAGAGCTAAAACAGAAAGTAAAACACCCAATACTTCCCGGTCCATGATAAGAGCTCAGTAAAGGGTAGCTGTCCACAGGAGCGGTACCTAAGAAACAGGGATTTGTCCCAATTGCTGGAAAAACTGGGCCACCATCGGTCCTTTGTCCACGAAGTAGCCTTCTCTAGAAAACCAGTGAGTTTCTTGATGTCACAAAGACGTACCTCTAACTTCAGCACTAACACTTGATAGGCAACAAGGCTTAGTTGCTTTCCTGTCCATCCAACTTTTCAATGGATTTTAAATTAGTTGAGCATCTTACTGTTTCTCAAGGCAATTCACTAGGTGTTACGGAGGAGACAGTAATGAATCCGACTTCCCTCCTTTACAGATTCAATGCCATCCCCATCAAGCTACCAATGACTTTCTTCACAGAATTGGAAAAAACTACTTTAAAGTTCCTATGGAACCAAAAAAGAGCCCGCATCGCCAAGTCAATCCTAAGCCAAAAGAACAAAGCTGGAGGCATCACACTACCTGACTTCAAACTATACTACAAGGCTACAGTAACCAAAACAGCATGGTACTGGTACCAAAACAGAGATATAGATCAATGGAACAGAACAGAGTCCTCAGAAATAACGCCACATACCTACAACTATCTGATCTTTGACAAACCTGAGAAAAACAAGCAATGGGGAAAGGATTCCCTATTTAATAAATGGTGCTGGGAAAACTGGCTAGCCATATGTAGAAAGCTGAAACTGGATCCCTTCCTTACACCTTATCCAAAAATCAATTCAAGATGGATTAAAGATTTAAACGTTAGACCTAAAACCATAAAAACCCTAGGAGAAAACCTAGGCATTACCATTCAGGACATAGGCGTGGGCAAGGACTTCATGTCCAAAACACCAAAAGCAATGGCAACAAAAGCCAAAATTGACAAATGGGATCTAATTAAACTAAAGAGCTTCTGCACAGCAAAAGAAACTACCATCAGAGTGAACAGGCAACCTACAACATGGGAGAAAATTTTCGCAACCTACTCATCTGACAAAGGGCTAATATCCAGAATCTACAATGAACTCATACAAATTTACAAGAAAAAAACAAACAACCCCATCAAAAAGTGGGTGAAGGACATGAACAGACACTTCTCAAAAGAAGACATTTATGCGGCCAAAAAATACATGAAAAAATGCTCATCATCACTGGCCATCAGAGAAATGCAAATCAAAACCACTATGAGATATCATCTCACACCGGTTAGAATGGCAATCATTAAAAAGTCAGGAAACAACAGGTGCTGGAGAGGATGTGGAGAAATAGGAACACTTTTACACTGTTGGTGGGACTGTAAACTAGTTCAACCACTGTGGAAGTCAGTGTGGCGATTCCTCAGGGATCTAGAACTAGAAATACCATTTGACCCAGCCATCCCATTACTGGGTATATACCCAAAGGACTATAAATCATGCTGCTATAAAGACACATGCACAAGTATGTTTATTGCGGCATTATCCACAATAGCAAAGACTTGGAACCAAGCCAAATGTCCAACAATGATAGACTGGATTAAGAAAATGTGGCACATATACACCATGGAATACTATGCAGCCATAAAAAATTATGAGTTCATGTCCTTTGTAGGGACATGGATGAAATTGGAAACCATCATTCTCAGTAAGCTATCACAAGAACAAAAAACCAAACACCGCATATTCTCACTCATAGGTGGGAATTGAACAATGAGATGACATGGACACAGGAAGGGGAATATCACACTCTGGGGACTGTGGTGGGGTGGGGGGAGGGGGGAGGGATAGCATTGGGAGATATACCTAATGCTAGATGACGAGTTAGTGGGTGCAGCGCACCAGCATTGCACATGTATACATATGTAACTAACCTGCACAATGTGCACATGTACCCTAAAACTTAAAGTATAATAATAAAAAAAAAGAAAAAACAAAAAAAAACAAACAAAAAGAAAGTATAAGGAATTCACAAATAGATCAAAGTTCAAAAGAGAGTAAAAACAGAAAACATGCTTTGTAGACATCTTATATAAATAGTATCATACAATATGAACTCCTCTCTCTCTCTCTCTCTCATTCGTGTGTGTGTGTGTGTGTGTGTGTGTGTGTGTGTGTGTCTAGCTTCTTTCACTTCACATTTTATTTTCATGGTTTATCTATGCCATAGAATGTATCGGTATTGTCTCCATTTTTATTCCTGAAGAGTCTTTTGTTGTTTGGATACACCATGGATCTGGGAGTGGGGATGGGAATTCAATGTAACCAGGCATAAAGAATATTATTGGGGTGATGAAACTGTTCTAGAACTGGATTATGGTAATGGTTGCACAACTCTTATTCAAAATCATTAAATTATATACTTAAAACGGATCCATTTTATGGTAGATAAATGATACCTCAATAAAACCATTAATCAAATATTAATTGCAAACAGAACTGAGAGTGGAGAAATCATTTCTGGTTTTGGACATTAGGAAAGGCTTCCTGGAGGAGGTGGCATACATGATGGGCTTGATAAGTTGAACTGGCCCAAACGCTAATAGTGTCCAGAATTGCCCGCTATGAGCCCTTCATAAGACATCTCACTTAATTCTCAGAACAACTGCATTGTACAGATGACGTAACCTGGAAGCAGATGTTGAGTGGCCAACTTAAAGCTACGCAAGTAACATGTAATGGAACTGAGCCTGCAGCTCATATCCCTTCAGCATCAAAGCCCAGGCCTATAACCACTCTAGAATCCCACCTCTGGTCACTGCTCTTAAATCTCTGCAAATACGGGGATGCAGTAGTTTTTTTGGAGCAATCTGTCATAATCTCGTTTGCCCAAAGACGGCCTAATTTGCCACTATCTAACCAAATTCAAACCTTATGGCAAGGTAACGTAATAAAACCACCCTCCTAATAACCCACCTGCTTAAGGCAAATGAATTGCTCAGATATAAAATTAGAATTGCGCTCTCAAAATGCACGAGACCTGGAGGATACATTGTGCTTTAACATTGATTTCAATTACGTCTTAACCTTCAGCATGATGATGTGACATTATACTCCTCTCTCACTGACTGCTGCTGTACACTTTCTTTTATTTCTCTTGTTAAATATGAGCTTTGCCGTGCTCCATCGATCTCTGCAAATATTCTGCTGTTTACAACTTTGATAATCTTTGTGTAATCTGTAGGAGTAATTGGATTCCTGCAAACGTGCCTGAATTTTCAACAGCACTGAGATGGGGAAAAATGGGGAACCCGACACAATGGAAGCATCCCAGGTTCAGAAACCACTTTTGTTCTCTAGTTAAAGTTGACCTTTTCTCTCAGGTTTGAAAGGTTATGTCCTAATAAGTTTGGATGCTGTAACAGAAAGGATGTGGTTTCTTTAAATGAAGCAAGGCTGTAAAAGTCACTGCTCTGTGGTCCCTTAGATTCTATTACTGCTGTGGCTGGTTATTATTTTTTTCAATAAAATAAGGATGAAGGAGTTCTCATCTGTTAAAAAACATCACTCTCTTCTGGCAAACAGACACACACACACACACACACACACACACACACACACACACACACGCATGCACACAAAACCTTTGAGTCCTTAGTTTTGTTACTTTCTGTGCCATTAGCCCTTCCTAGGGCTCTTTTCCATCAACAAAAGGAACATGGAAGGGAAAGTGGCCAGTGCTGGTTTCTTACCTTTTAAAAAAATTCTTCTTTTTTTAATTTTTAATTTTTGTCAGTACATAGTAGGTGTGTACTGGTTTCTGATCTTGACTCTGCTACTTGCTAGCTGGGTGACCTTGGGCAAAGTAACCTCTCTATGCTTTACTCCCCTGTATTTAAAATAGGAAATAATAACCAATATTTACATTATAGAGTGTTAGGAGGATACATTAGTTAATTTTTCAAATGCTTAGACCATCGGCATAGAGCAAGCATGACAAATTTTTTAGCTAAATGGAATTAAAGGGGAAAAATTTCACATGGATACTATTTTGCTGGAGTTTAGGTTATGGTGGGGCTTGGTACTTTTGTATCAGGCTCAGAAAAGCACCTTTAAAAGAAGGGAGCCACATCAAGGAGGGTGACCTCAGGGCCTGTGAGACAGAGAGGTGACGGTGTAGAAGAGATCATATGTGACAGCATTCCCACAGCCTGGCCTCCACCTGCAACAACCAGCACTGTCCATCATCACTGTCCCATTACCAATGAATTATTTTTACTCTTTGGAAATAAGTGAAGTATTAGCTTTAATGTTTTCTGATCATGACAATATTTTTAGATAAGAACATTTTAAACATTCCAACAGTAAGAGACTATTGAAAATAAATGAAATTCATTGAATAGAAGTAATTAAAATAATAATGTAACTCTTTAAGCATTGCAATGGAAAGATGTTAATGATATATTGTTATGAGCTCATTATTGGGAAAAATGTATTTAGGAATAAGTATGGATGGTTATATGATAATTTGGCATTTTATTTGGGTTGTAAAATAGTGGCTGATTTTTTTTTTCATTTCTTTATTTTTACCCTTTTTTTTTGGTAAATTTCTTTATTGTTTGTCCCATCCTTCTCAATTCATGTAAAAGCTCATGCATTGTTTAAATTTATGCCAACTGTTGTACCATCTTGTCCACCCCCCACCTCATTGCTATCTGACCTTTAGGCATTCTCTATGATGAATAAAGACTTCGGCATCTTAGTCATGGTCTTCAACTTCACCCCAATTACTACCACTTTTTCTGGGACTTCAATATGCAAAGGTGGCTCAAGCCAGCATCCTGTCCTCACAAGACCTTGACTTCCTTAGAGCCAAGGAGGAAGTCTTCTGTATCCCACCAACTCAGCCAGCCGCACCCACCCAGAACCACCCCCTGCATGGTCCCCATTAGAAGCTGCTCCTCTCTGGAATCACTGATTCAAACACCTCAGGCTGACCACCCCCTTCTATCCCTCCAATTCTCTGTGGGATATATCTGTGTCGATGTGTCACAGATACCTCCAACATACAATGACTGAAACTGAGAGGAGTCAGATGTACACCCATAGATTTAAACTTTAATCAAATTTGCTGATGTCAGAAGATTGGGGCTCCCTTTCCTGTGAGCAGTTTTGAGGTTGAAAGGAGCTGCAAAGACTCATGCCAAAGTACAGACTCATGTGTCAATAATTCTTCATGGATCAGGGCATTTTATTGACTGCGAGATAAGTACATTCTTAAATAGGTGGCTGAGCTTGGGTTTTTTGTACACTACCATAAACACATGTATTAGAGTGATGAGCCTCTAGTTGTTGTGGCTGAGTCTTGTTGCTTCAGATGTAAGTGGTCAGATACGCAAGAATGGCGGCAAGGACACCACATGTGGACACCACAATTGTCTTTTGAACCAGTTATAACATCTATCCATTATCTCATGAGTTGAAAGGAATATTTTAAGACATGTTCGTTTCATATCTGTATGCCTGTCATGATTTTAACTTGTTTTAAAATATCCTTTACTTCTTTTAGATTTCACAACATGCTCAATGGATTTACCTACCATAGATAGGTAAACATTGTTGACAGAGAATGTGTACCTCATGCGTGCTTCAAACCCAGGAGTGTTTTTTGTTTGTTTGTTTTTGACTCCTCTTAATTGAATCCAAAACACCAACAGAACTTTGTTGATGTTTCGTTTTTCTATATTTAATTTTCCTCTCAAATAAATTTATATTATTGTTTTGTTTTTGGTATATTTACAGCAGATAAATTATTCCCAATTTTTGGCAGTAGTGGTTGGGAATTTATTTTTATGGTCTGATCATTGGCAATCTTTGGAACTAGATTAATGGTTTATGGAAATCTAGTCTATATTGGGTGAGAGACACAAAAAACTAGTTTGTCATTTTTGAGGTCTTTTTAGTTCAAGTCAATTAAGAATTTCATGCCTTCCAGGAGTAGAACAGCTCTTTCACGTGCGGGCCAGTGAGTTTTTCTCTTTCTGTGTTTACTCTTGATCTATGGACAAAGTTGTAGAATTGAAGATATAAGCTCTATTTCTCTGTACCTGTATGTCTATGTGTCTGAAATTCAGAAATGCCTTCACCTCTGATTGTGTGTGTAATGTTTTCCTGCCTCTGCATAGTATTAAAACATGGGCATATAAAATCTCTTAAAGGATCTGTTTTTATTGGCATATATATGCTTTTATAAATCTAATATTTTTTAAATTACATGAAAATAAGGATATCATATTATGGATATTTTAAATATGCTAGATTTTAAAATCATCTTCCACAAAACTATTTTAATGATTCAAATTCACATAATTTAGGTAAATCTTTGGCAAACAAGACAAGATTAATCTTTTCTGTTTAATAAAAACAACGATTTCTTCTTTGATCTATCAATATTAAATATATTACAAATGCACCTTTAAAACAATTGGGTATATTTTTCCTAAACTTATACGTGTACACTGATTACATAGATTAGCATTACTTCTAGGTATTGTTTAACATTATGAAAAACATAAATGTAGGTTTAACCAAATTGAATCATTTTTCTGATGAACTTATATGTCCATAGTAACAAGGGTTTTGCTTCAGATTTTGAGACTCTGTTGCTAGGTGCATATATGTTTATAATTCTCATATATTCTGGATGGATTGATACTTTTATTAATTTATAAGATTCTTCTTTGTCCTTAAAACAATTTTTGAATTGATGCCTGTTTTGTGTGATGTTGGTATAGCCACCCCAGGTATCTTTTCTTTGCCATATGAGTGGAATATATTTTTCCATTATATCACTTTTAACATATTTGTGTCATTGAAACTAAAGCAAGTCTCTTGCATAGACATCATATAGTTAGACTGTTTTTAAGAAAAAAATAATTCTTCCAATTAATGCCTTTTAATTAAATATTTTAATCCATGGTATTAAATATAGTTAGTGATAAGAAAGGACTTATCTTTGTGATGTTAAAATGTGTTTTCTTTAGGTCTTATATCTTTTTCCCCTTAATTCCTTTATTTATACCTTATTTTGTGATTAACTGATTTTTTACTAGTAAACCATTTTGATTCCCTTCTCATTTATTTTCCTTCTCATTTATTTTAGGTTTTCTCCCTGTTAGTGGTTACATGGGGGATTACAATTAACATCTATATTTTATAACAATCAAGTTTGAATTAATACTAACTTACTCTCAATAGTATACAAAAAAATACTCTTTTACAAACTGTACTCTCCTTAAGTTGTTATTATCAAAAATACAACTTAATACATTGTGTGCCAATGAACATATGTTTATAGTTATTGTTTCAAGTATTTGTCTTTTCAATTATACAGGAAAAACTCATTTTTCTTACTTGTATACCTTAGTCTACTACTTTTAATTATCTTTAGTAGAATCAACAGATAATCAAAAGATAATCAAACGTTTAAAAATTCTAGTCTTCGAAAACATTGTGAATAGAGTGAAAAAAGCAGCTACAGAGTAGAAGAAAATATTTGTAGATGATTTATCTGATAAAAAATTCAACGCCCAGCTAATATATATATATATATATATATATATATATATATATATATATATTTTGTATTTTTAGTAGAGACGGGGTTTTACCACATTAGCCAGGATGGTCTCGATCTCCTGACCTCATGATCCGCCCACCTTGGCCTCCCAAAGTGCTGGGATTACAGGCGTGAGCCACCACGCCTGGCCAAAAATTCAAAATATGTATATATATTTTAGAACCATCACAAAATTCAATGATAAGAAAATAAGCCATCCAATAAAAAACCGGTAAACATATTTGAACATTCATTAATCAAAGAAAATATAAAAATTGCATATAAGCACACAGAAAGATTCTGAAAGTCATGAGTCATAGGAAAATGCAATCAGATGTCACAATGAGATACGGCTACCAACCAATCAGCATGGCTAAAAAAATTGACAATACCCAGTGCTGGTGAAGTGAGGAGCATATGGAATGCTCATGTATTGCCGGTAGGAAAATAAAATAGTAAGGCCACTTTGCAAAAGGATTTACACGTTTCTTATAAAATTAATCGTATACCTACTGGTCAGTAGTCCATTCCTATGTATTTACTAAGTAAAATGAAAACTTATGTTTTTTTTAAAAAAAACCTCTCCCAGTACTTTGGGAGACTGAGGTGGGAGGATCTCTTGAGGACAGGAGTTTGAGGCCAGTGTAGACAACATAGAAAGACCCCATTTCTACAAAAGCTTAAAAAAAAAAAGCCATACTCGGTGGTTCATGTTTATAGTCCCAGCTACTTGGGAGGCTGAGGCAGAAGGATTGCTTGTGCCCAAGAGTTTGAGGCTGCAGTGAGCCATGATTGTGCCACTGCACTCTAGTTTGGGCAACAAAGTGAGACCCTGTCTCTAAAAAACAAAAGAAAAAAAACTCTATGAGAATGTTTATGATGCCTTTCTTTGTAATTTCCCACACTGAAAATAACTCATGTCCTTCAACAGATGAATGCATAAATAAACTGTAGTCAATTCCCTCCAATGGAATACTACTCAGTAATAAAAAGGAATGAACTGTACACATAACAGCACAGATAAATCTCAAATTCGTTACGCCAAGTGAAAGAAGACAAAATTAAAGGCTGCATTCTATATGACTCCATGTATATATAATTCCAGAAAATGCTTAATTATAAAGACTTGTGTTTGCCAGGGGCTGTGGGCTGGGGAAGAAGCTGACAAGGAAGACACACAGGGAAATTTGGGGGAAGAGATGAAATGTTGTGTATTTTGATTGTAGTAGTGATTACATAGCTGTGTACATTTATCCACACTCAAAGAACTACACACTAAATAGGTTGAATTCTACAGTATGTAATTATACATTAATAAAAAAATGAAAATAATGCTGGGCATTGTCCTGTAAGTCTAACTAACTAAATATTCAACCATCCTATGCTGTAAAGACCATAGCTGTTCCCAGTTTTTTTTTTTTTATATATTTAGTCAAATTGCCTACAAGAAGAAACTGAGGCAAAGGGAAGTCTTTCCCTGGATCATCAGCCATTAAGTAGGACATGGGCGTCATGCCTTTGTTCTTCACCTCAAGGATTTGCCATCAGACAGATTCATGTCAGTCTGTTGCAGCCACTATTTTACAGAGACAATAAATTCCTAAGGACCAGAATGCCACAGCCTCTATCCAAGGCGTCATCTTTTATTTACTATGATGCCTAAGTAGTTACCATATCAAAAATGGGCAGAGGTGTGAGAAGAATAGATGAAGTTTGAAGAACTTTAATTCCAAACTGTGGAAAAAAATGATGACATGAATTCTGATAAAGTAGAAAATCTTTCTTAATTATCGTATTGCTTTTGCCACCCAAATCTAATGGTGAACACTGCTAAATTCACACTGTTCAGTTTTGTTGAGCTCCTTTTTTCTTCTATGTTGAAGACAACTGATTAATGGCTATAAATAAGAATATGTGTATGGATATAAATAACTCGTATTTATCCCACTGTTTAAAGTATACCAAATCCCTCTTAGAAGTCCGGGGAAATGATCTCCTCTATCTATGTATATAAATTTACATAATTTTATGCATATAGCTTTCTTAAGATTCAAACCCAGAAAATTGCAGACAGTCTCACCAAGGGAGGTGTTCACCCTTAAGTTCTCTCCAATGAATACTGTCCCATTAATTTGAGATCTGGTTCATCCATTAGCAATCACAGTTTCGAGAGCTGGCAGAACACAGAACCCTAAGGTTGGATTATACACAAAGAGATGACTTCATTTTATCTTCCAGAATACAGATTCAAAAAATATCAAACTATTTATTTTTACATCAATATAAAAATCATCCAAATAGTTACTTCATGGAGGTTGGCATACCAATTTATTTAAAAGAGCACTGTCATCTCCTTTTCAAATTCTAGAAACCTCTCACCTTATTTGAGAATTTAAAAGATAACTGCCAATTTGGGGAGAAATGGACTCTGCATATAGCCAAATAGAAGGTGAATTATTTGTCGAATAACTGCCTGTTCTCATATAGATATAAAAAAATTGTACAGATAAAAAATATTCATTGTTTTATCTACACAGAATACAAAAAATATCTATAATCTTACACCACAGACAGAACATATTTTACAAAATTAAGATCATAGAACACCTAATATATCCCAGCTTACATTCAGATTATTTTGCTTAATAGAATACCATATGTGTTGTCTTGTGTCACTAAATATTCTTCTGCAACATGATTTTAATGGCCTTATAATCTTTCATTGTATGACCACATCATAATTTATTTTGCAAATCTTCTATTGTGAATACTTATGTCTTTGTAATTTATCACTATTATAAATAATGTCATGGTAATACCCCGTGTGCATTTCTGAGTATTTCCTTTGGATAAATTCCTGGAAGTAGAATTACTAGGGGAGAGGATATAAACACTTTTATGAACCTTTGGATACATCTTGCCAAATTACTCTCGAGAAAGGATAAAACAATTTATTCTCCTACCATCGGTGACTTTATTATCCCACCACACCCTTGACAACAGGAGATTTTCCATATGTAATTTTATTCTTTGTCAATTTGATAGATGAATAATAGCATTTCATTGTTGTTTTAATTTGCATCTATTTGATTACAAAATAGGCTGATTCTGTTAGGTCTATAGTATCCATATGTATGCTTGTGAATTTCAATTCATGTCTCTTGAGTCTTTTTTTGTTAGATGTTCCTCTTTTTTATTGATCCACTGAGGTTATTTAAATATTAAATATATTAGCTTTGGAAGAAAAGCTGGTGATAAGAATGTGCATAGAAAACATTCTGATAGCATAAACCCCCGACGATTAATGCTGGCTATTTTATCTCTGGGCATGAGGATAAGTGGCAAGAAAGAAATGATGGTTATTCTCAGTTGACCGTTTCAACCTGACCCATTCTCCAGCCTTTCCTGTTCTCTATGCCCCAGGAGGCTGATCCCTATGCATTAAATTGCTAAGGCCCCTCTTGCCCTGTATTTTCCTGTTGGTTTCGCCTAATGGGCATCCATGACAATAGATGAGAGGGCAAGAAGAGAGAGAGGAGGGGTATTTATATTCTCTCCCACTCTCTGCATGTTCTTTCTTTCTTTTTCTCTCTCCTTTCTTTCTTTCTTTCTTCTTTCTCTCTTTCTTTCTTTCCTTTTTTTTTTTTTCGAAATCTTGCTCTGTGGCCCAGGCTGGAGTGCAGTGACATGATCTTGGCTCACTGCAACTTCCATCTCCCAGGTTCAAGTGATTCTCCCACCTCAACCTCCTGAGTAGCTGAGATTACAGGTACCCACCAGCACCCCTGGCTAATTTTTGTATTTTTAGTAGAGACGGGGTTTCACCATGTTGACCAGGCTGGTCTTGAACTCCTGATGTCAGGTGATCCACCTGCCCCTGCCTCCCAAAGTACTGGGATTACAGGCATGAGCCACCACACCCAGCCCCTCTGCCTGTTTTTCTATGATTCTGGTCTATCCTGCATTCCTCTGTGCTCATAGCTTCTGTCAGATGTGGATCCAACTGTTGGTCTAGAAACTCACCTCCTTTCTTATGGCCACTGTCAACCTGGGTGACACCAACTTCCGGCTGCTGCTGGTCCTTAGTATGCCACCATCCTCTGTTGATTCCCTTCTTGGTGCCAACATCTCTGCATATTGCACCTTTATTTAGCTTTCTGTTTAAAGTGTGTCCATTGAGTGTCTCACCTGCTTCTGGCAGGACCCTCTCACACAGCAGGTGATTAATTTTTCACCTTAAATATTCCTGTAGTGTTTGTTGATTTCATTTTTTCACAATAATTGTGTAGGAATTTTGTAATTAATTGTGGTTTCCCTGGCCACTGAGATTTGTTCTTCTGTCATTTGATAAACACTGTTCATTTTTCTATTGAGTTATTGGCCTCTTTATCGTCAGTTTGTAAGAGTTCATTGGCTATTACTGATTTTAGCCATTGCATATTATCTACACTATAAATATAAATGTTCCCCCAAGCCTAACATTTATATTTTGATTTCATTTAAAATATGTTTGGACATACAAACATAAAATTATATTTAGTCAAATTGCCTACATATTCTTCTGTAGCCTCTGGGTGTGCTGTCCTGATTAATAAACTTCATTATCCTAAGTATATACTGCCTAAATATATATAGTTTCCTTCTCGTTGATGCACATTTAGGCTATTTCCAATTTTTGGTTATTTTGAATAATGTTAAGAATACTTGTGTGCAACTCTTTGTGTGAATATAAAGTTATTCTTTTATGTAATGTAAGGTAAAAGTCATTCATAGTCAGGAAAATTAAACTAATGCAGCAATTGGAGGAGAAACAAGATGGCAGAATAGATGGCTGCACCAATTGTCCCCCCAATAAGGACCCCAATTCAACAACTATCTACAAAGAAAAATCACCTTCATAAGAAGCCCAAACCAGGCAAGTCCTCATATCTGGTTTTAACTATGTATGGCTGAAAGAGGCACTGAAGAGATAGAAAAAACAGTCTTGAATCACAGATACCACCTTTCACCCACCAGCAGCAACAGCGTGGTGCAGAGAGCATCTCTGGGCGCTGGGGCAAGGAGAACACAGCAATTGTAAGGAGCTGAACTCAGTGCTGTGCTGTTAGAGCAGAAAGGAGAACTGGACCAGACTCAACTGAGGCCCGCCCACGGAGGGAGCATTTAAACCAGCCCTAGCCAGAGGGGAATCACCTATCCCAGGGATTAGAATGTCAGTTCCTGCAAATCTCACCACTGCAGGCTACAGCACTCTGTGTCTCTAAGCAAACCTGAAAGACAGTCTAGGTCATAAGGACTATAAATCTAAGGTGAGTCCTAGGGCTGAACTGGGCTCAAAGAAAGTGGAGTGGGGGAGCATGCAACCTACTGAGACAGCAGCTGGGGTGGTTAAGGGAGTGCTGGCATCACCCCTCCCCTAACCCCAAGCTGCACAGCTTGCAGTTCTAAAAGAGACCCCTTCCTTCCACTTGAGAAGAAGAGAGGGAAGAGTGGGGGAAATAATTTGTTTTGCATTTTAGATACCAGCTCAGCCACAGCAGGATAGGGCACTGGTCAGAGTTGTGAGGTCCCTGTTCTATGCCCTAGCTCCTGGACTACATTTCTGGACACACTCTGGGCCAGAAGAAAACCCATTGCCTTGAAGGGAAGGCCCCAGTCCTGGCAGCATTTATCACCTGCTGACTGAAGAGCCCTTGGTCCCTGAAAAACCATCAGTGACACCCAGGTACTACATCAAGGGCCTTGGGTGAGTCTCTGAGACTTTCTGGCTTCAGGTGAGATTCAGCACATTACTAGCAGTAGTGGCTATTGGCCAAAATCCTATTTGAGAAAAACAGAGGAAAAAGTAAAGGGAACTTGGTCTTTACCTTTAGGTACCAGCATGGCCACAGTGGGGTAGAACACCAAGCAGGCTTCTGGAGTGCCTGATTATAGGACTTGACTTAGATGGCATCTCTAAGTGCCATCTAAGTGCATCCTGGAAGGGAGCCCACTGCCTTGAAAGGTGAGTCCCAGCCAGGTAGCACTCTTCACAAGTTGTCTTAAGAGCCCTTATGCCTTAAGGGAACGTCAGCGGTAGTCTGGCAGAACTCCCCAGGGCCTGTGGTGGCAGTGGCTACGGGGTAGGCTCCTCTGCCTTTCGAAAGGGAAGGGAAGAGTGGGAACAATTGTATCTTGTGTGTTGAGTGCCACCTCAACTGCGGTATAGTAGAACACAAGGTAGACTTCTAAGGATTTTGACTCTAGTCTCTGACTCCTGGGTGGCACCTCTGGACCACCTGGGCCCGAGGGAACTTGGCACTCTGAAGGGAAGGATGCATGCCTGTCTGGCTTTGCCACCTGCTGATTATAGAGATCCAGGGCCTGGAGCAAACATAGGTAGTTGCCAGGGAGTGGTTATAGCAGGCCTTGGGTGAGACCTAGTGCTGTGCTGGCTTCAGGTCTGACTCAGCACAGTCATCGTGGTGGTGGCCACAGGGGTGCTTGTGTCACTCCATCCCCAGCTTTAGGTGGCTCAGAACAGAGAGAGAGACTTTGTTTGTTTGGGAGAAAGTAAGGGAAGAGAACAAGAGTCTCGGCCTGGTAATCCAGAGAATTATCCTGGATCTTGCCCAAGACCATCAAGGTGGTACCTCTAAGAATCTGCAAAAACCACAGCATTATTGGGGTTGGGGGTGCCCATGAAGCAGTTACAGCTTAGATCACAGCACCCAAGTCTTTTCAAATATCTGGAAAGCCTTCCCAAGAAGGACAGGCACAAACAAGCTTAGATAGTAAAGACTATAATAAATATCAAACTCATCAATGCCCAGACAGCAAAGAACATCTACTAGCATCAACACCATCCAGGAAAACATGACTTCTCAAATGAACTAAATAAGCCACCATGGACCAATCCTGGAGAAACAGAGATATGTGACCTCTCAGAGAGAGAATTCAAAATAGCTGTGTTGGGGAAACTCAAAGAAATTAAAGATAACAGAGAAGGAATTCAGAATTGTATAAGCTAAATTTAACAAAGAGATTGAAATAATTAAAAAGAAGCAAGCAGAAATTCTGGAGCTGAAAGATGCAATTGGCATACTGGAGAATGCATTTGAGTCTTTTAATAGCAGAATTGATCAAGCAGAAGAAAGAGTTAGTGAGCCTGAAGAGAGGCTATTTAAAAATACACATTCAGAGGAGACAAAAGAAAAAAGAATAAAAAACAGTGAAGCACACCTACTGGATCTAGAAAACAGCCTTGAATTTGTTCAACAGCATTGAACAGATCTTCCAGACAAAGAGACTGCAGACTTAATCAGAACTATAGACCAAATGGATCCAATAGATAGTTACAGAACATTTTATCCAAGAGTTGCAGAATACATATTCTTTTCCTCAGTACATGGATCATTCTCAAGGATAGACTATGTTAGGTCACAAAATAAGTTTTAAAACATTCAAAATAATTGAAATAATATCAAGCATCTTCTCTAACCACAATGTAATAAAACTAGAAATTAACAACAAGAGGAATTTAGAAAACTATACAAATACATGGAACTTAAACAATATGCTCCTGAATGACCAGTGGGTCAATGAAGAAATTAAGACAGAAATTGAAAAATTTCTTGAAAGAAATCATAATGAAAATAGAACTTATCAAAACCTATGGGATACAGTAAAACCAGTACTAAGAGAGAAGAGTATAGCTATAAGGGTCTACGTCAAAAAAGAGAAAAAACTTTCAAATAAACAATCTAACAGTGCATTTTAAAAAACTAGAAAAGCAAAAGCAAACCAAACCAAAATTAGTAGAAAAAAATAATAATAAAGATAAGAGCAGAAATAAATGAATTTAAAACAAAAAAACACAGAAGATCAATGAAACAAAAGTTGTTTTTTTAAAAAGTTAAACAAAATTGGAAAACCTTTAGCCATCCTAACTAAGAGAAAAAGAGAAGATACAAATAAATAAAATCGGAAATGAAAAAAGGAGACATTACCACTAATACTGCAGAAATTCAAAGGGTCATTAGCATTAGTGGCTACCATGAGCAACTATATAACAATAAATCGGACAATCTAGAAGAAATGAACACATTTCTAGACACATACAAGCTATGAAGATTGAACCAGGAAGAAATAAAAAACCTGTACAGACTGATAACAAGATTGAAGCCATAATAAAAAGTGCCCCAATAAAGAAAAGTCCAGGACCCTAAGTCTTTAAACATTTAAAGAAGAACTAATACCAATCCTACTCAACCTATTCTGAAACAATAGAGGAGAAGGAAATACTTTCAAACTCATTCTACACAGCTAGTATTACCCTGATACCAAAACTA
Organism: Pan troglodytes; assembly: GCF_028858775.2. NCBI lineage: Eukaryota > Metazoa > Chordata > Mammalia > Primates > Hominidae > Pan > Pan troglodytes. The sequence continues at coordinate 28,867,906 of NC_072416.2, forward strand.
AAGATGCATCAAAAAAAAAAAGAAAACTACTGACCAATGTATTTCATGAATATTAGTGCAAAAATCCTCAGTGAAATACTAGCAAAACAAATTCAGCAATACATTAGAAATATCATTCATCATAACCAAGTGGGATTTATTCCCGGGATGCAAGGATGGTTCAACATATGCAAATCAATCAGTGTGATACATCACAGCAACAGAATGAAGGATAAAATTCATATCATCATTCAATTGATGCCAAAAAGGCATTTGATAAAATTCAACATCCCTTCATGATGAAAACCCTAAAAAGGTTATGGAAGGAACATAGCTCAATCTAATAAAAGCCATATATGACAGACCCACATCTAGTATTATACTGAATGGGGGAATCCAAAAGCCTTTCCTCTAAGATCTAGAACACAACAAGGATGTCCACTTTCACCACGTTATTCAACATAGTACTGGAAGTGCTAGCTAGGGCAATCAGAGAACAGAAAGAAATAAAGGGCATCCAAATTGGAATGGAAAGGTGAAATTATTCTGGTTTTCAGATGACATGATCTTATATTTGGAAAAACCCACAGACTCCACACAAAAAACTATTAGAACTGATACATTTAGTAAAGTTGCAGGATACAAAATCAACTCACAAAAAATCAGTAGCATCTATGCCAACAGTGAACAATCTAAAAAATAGATGAGAAAGTAATTCCATTTATAAAAGCCACAAATAAAATTAAATATCTAGGAATTCATGTAACCAAAGAAACAAACAAAAAAAAAGCTCTATAATGAAAATGACAAAACACTGATGAAATTGAAGAGGACACCAAAAAAAATGGAAAAAATATTCCATGTTTGTGGAATAGAAGAACTGATATTGTTAAAATATATATATTCCCCAAACCAATCCACAGATTCAATGTAATCTCTATCAAAGTACTAATGACATTCTTCATAGAAATTTAAAAAAAATTCTACAATTTATATGAAACCACAAAAGACCCAGAATAGCCAAAGCTATCCTGAGCAAAAAGAACAAAACTGGAAGAATCACATTACTTGACTTCAAATTATACTGCAGAGCTATACTTACCAAAATAGCATGGTACTGGCATGAAAACAGACACATAGACCAATGGAACAGAATAGAGAAACAAGAAACAAATCCACACACCTACAGTGAACTCATTTTCAACAAAGGTGCCAAGAACATACACAGGGGCAAGGACAGTCTCTTCAATAAATGGTGCTGAGGAAACTGAATATCCATATCCCTGTCTCTCACCATATACAAAATTAAAATCAAAACGGATTAAAGACTTAAAGCTAAGACCTCAAATTATGAAACTACTGCAAGAAAACACTGGGGAAAATCTCCTGGACATTGGTCTGAGCAAAAACTTTTGAGCAATACCCCACATGCAACCAAAGCAAAAATGAACAAATTGGATCACATCAAGTTAGAAAGCTTCTACACAGAAAAGAAAACAATCAACACAGTGAAGAGGCAACCCCCAAAAAGGGAGAAAATATTTACAAATTACCTTTCTGACTAGGGATTAATAACTTGAATTTATAAGGAACTTGAAAAACTCTATAGGAAAAAAATCCTATAATCCAATAAAAAATGGGCAAAATATTGGAATAAACATTTTTCAAAAGAAGACATGCAAATGGCAAACAGGCATATCTGATTATCAACATCATTGATCATCAGGGAAATGCAAATCAAAACTATAATGAGATATCATCTCACCCTGGTTAAAATGGCTCATCCAAAAAACAGAAATAACAAATGCTAGCAAAGATGTGGAGAAAAGGGTACTCTTGTACACTGTTGGTGGGAATGTACATTAGTACAACCACTATGGAGAATAGTTTGGAGGTTCCTCAGAAAACTAAAAATAGAGCTACCATATTATCCAGCAATCCCACTGCTGGGTATATACCCCAAAGAAAGAAAATCAGTATATCAAAGAGATATCTGCACTTTCCTGTTTGTTGCAGCACTGTTTACGATAGCTAAGATTTGGAAGCAACCTACACGTCCATCAACAGATAAATGGTTAAGGAAAATGTGGTACGTATATGCAATGGAATACTATTCAGCCATAAAAAAGAAGGGAATCCTGTCATTTGCAAGAATGTGAATGGAACTGGAGATCATTATGTTAAGTGAAATAAGCCAGGCACAGAAAAACAAGCATCACATGTTTTTAATTAGTTGTTGGATCTAAAATTTAAAACAATTGCCTGGACATAGAGAGGAGAAGGAGGCTGGGAAGAGTAGTGAGAGGTTTGGAGGGAGGTGGGGATGGTTAATGATCACACAAAAAAATAGAAAGAATGAATAAAAGATTGACTGCACAACAGAGTGACTATAGTCACAAATAACTTACTTGTGCATTTTAAAATAACTAAAAGATTATAATTGGATTGTTTGTAACACAAAATATAAATATTTGAGGGTATCGATACCCTATTCTTTATGATGTGATTATTTCACATTGCATGCCTGTATCAAAACATCTCTTTTACCTCACAAATATGTACCTACTATGTATCCACAAAAATTTTAACATCAAAAATAGAAAAAAAATGCAGTGACAAAATATGACTTTAATTTCAAGAGTTTGGAGAAAACTGAAAATTATAAAACTTATTCCTGGTGGGCATAATGGGAAAAATGTTGTCTCAAAAGTTACTGGAGAAAGTATAAATTTTTATAGTCTTTTTGGAAAGTAAAATGGCAACAGCTCTTAAAATTAAAAGTACACATGCTGTTCAACCCAGCAATTCCACTTCTGGGAATCCAACCCATAGTAATAAAAGCATCAATATAGTAGGAGACATATACCAGGATGTTCGTTGCAACATTGCTTGTAGTAGCAAAAATAAATGCCGATGACAAAGACAGGCTTGAAAAATCCATGTAATGGAATAGTTTGAAGCCACTTTAAAGAATGAATTATAGCTGTAACAGTTAGAAGGATTTCTATGAGGTATTGTTGAATAAGAAAAGAAAGGTAAAGAAATATATTTGATATACCATTTTTATTAAGCTAACAATGATAAAAATGTGTATCTATGCGCAGGTGTGCATAAATTTGCAAATAGTTACATGAAAATGAAGAAAAGCAGAGAAGAACTTACAACTGTTTTGTTAGCACAGTTAATTGGTTATTGGATTTGGAAGTGGGCAAGAAAAACACTGTAATAGAAAAATAAAACTCACCACCTGTGATATGATCCCTTATTTGTTTATTATAGTAAAATAAAAGTCTTCATCTACTCACAACACTTCTGACACTAGATGTGTGGGTTTTCTACACCAGGCAATTTAATTCTCTGCAAACACCAACTGGATGTCCTACAATTAAATTCAATTTGACACCAATTACCTGAGTTAGCACAGACCCTGCAAATTAAAGGCTCAATCTCACAAGGCTGCCCCTGACCTCAGATACCAATTTCAAGTAGTGTGTCCCCAGGATATCCACACGTCTGTCTGACTTGGCTACAAATTATGGGTTCCCCATGACCCTCTTCTCGGGCTTGATAATTTGCTATAACACCTCACAGAACCCAGGGAAAACAGCTTACTATTAGCAGTTTATTATTAAAATTATTATACAGAATACAAATGAAGTCAGATGAAGAGGTACACAGGGCAAGGTCTGGAAGGGTCTCAAGCTCAGGAGCTTCTGTCTCCCTAGAGTTATGTATATGCCACTCTCATGGCATGGGGATGTGTTTACCAATCTGAAAGCTCCTGAACTCTGTAGTTTAGGGTTTTTGCACAGGTTCCATTATGTAGACATGATTTATTAAACCATTGGCCACTGGTGACTGAACTCAATCTCTAGCCTCCCTCCCCTCAGAAGTCAAGGGATGGGGCTGAAAGTTCTAACTCTCTGATCACATGGTTGGTTCTCCTCATGACCAGCCCCCATTCTCCATGAGCCAACTCATTAGCATAAACTTGGGTTTATTATGAAAGGGGCTCATTATGAGTAACCAAAAATGCTCCTTTCACCCCGTTACTCAGGAAATTACAAGAGTTTCAGAAGCTCCATTCCAGGAGCTTCTATATGAGAGAATATATCCCTTTCTTTTATGAGGAGAAAAACAAAATACATACTCATTATATCACAATGGAAATATGCATATGTACCTATAAATAAATTAGAAAAAGGACTAGATTTGTATCTATTGACTTGTAGCGATACCATGATAGACTGTCAAGCACAAAGGCCATGTTGCCTAGTAATATGTAAATGAGTAGCAAAGAAAACCCTATACATGTGTACAGATACATAGGCTGATGTACGGTTATATGACTTAGAAGAAAAATTATAACATCCTAGATTGCTCATTTTAGGAGAAATGAAGGTAAGAAGGAGAAAAGGTGGGTAAGGTACCAGGTAATCGTGGTTTTGTACATACAGAGCTTTCTGTTCTGTATTATTTCAAGCAAAGTATTTTTGTCATCTGAAAAGTATAATTAAAAAAATAGGAAATAGAAAGAAGAGAGAAACCCTATGATAGGTCAATTCCAAAGGGTTTAGGGAGGTAGATATGAACACTGCCTGGGAAAAATAGGAAAGACCTAACAAGAGAGTTAGTTTGGATGTTGTCCCTGTCCAAATCTCAAGTCGAAATGTAATTCCCAGTGTTGGAGATGGGGCCTGGTGGGAGCTGATTGGATCATGGGGGTGGATTTCCATAATGGTTTAGCACCATCCCTCTTGCTACTGTCCTCATGATAGTGAGTTCTCCTGAGATTTGGTCTTTTAAGTCTGCAGCAGCCCCTTCCTAGCTCTCTTGCTCCTGCTCCGGCCCTGTGAAATGCCTTCTCCCCCTTTACCTTTCTCCATGATTGTAAATTTCCCAAGGCATTCCCAGAAGCTGAGCAGATGCCAACATCATGCTTCCTGCACAGCCTCAGAACTGTGAACCAATTAAACTTCTTTTCTTTATAAATTACCCAGTCTAAGGCTAACTAATTTAGCATATCTGCATTTCTGCTCATGCCAGTCCATCCTATTGAATCTGTCTTTCTTCCTTCACTTCCTTCTCCAAAAATTATTTAAGTTCTGTATCCTAGGCACTGAGTTTGAAATATGAACCAGAATGCAATTTGTGATTTTGAGAGATTCACAAGTGGAACAGATAGATAGAATATTGGGGCATTGTAATATAGTGTTATAAGCACCGTAGGCTCAGAACCCAGAAAAGGAATCTTCAACTCTGCCCTAGGATGGGCAGAGAAAGAAGGCTTTCCTGAGGAGGTGAAATGTGAGGCGGATCTTCACAGATGAGAGGGAGGAGAAAAAGAATTCCAGGCTATTCCTTTATAGGGCTCCTCCCCTTTTTCCATTCCAGGTATTTCTTTATAGCAATATGGGAATGGCCTAATATAGGAGGCTATCTGAAACAGAGCTTGGAGGACAGAAAACATTCCTCAGGTAGAGAAGTAAGTAAGTCATTCCAAGAAAAGCAAACAGCATGTGCAAAGACACAAAGATATAAAAAAAAAGTGTCTTAAAATTAAATGAGACTGGAGAGAAAAAAAAGTAATTTGGGACTGTTTCATGGCATACTGAGAAGCTTGGGTTTTTATACGGCATCTCAGGGTATCTCAGACTCAGCTTCGTTGACATTTTGGGTCTATGTATGATAGGATGTTTAGCAGCATCTCCATTAGATGCCAGTAGCAACCCTCTCCCCTCAACTCCCCAGCCAGTTGTAAGAACCAAAAATATCTCCAGACATTGTGAAATGTAACCTTGGGGACACAATCCGCCATTCACCTCCTTGAGAACCACTGCTATGGTTAATAGGGAGTACGTTGTTTAAAGCAGTTGAACAGCTGGATCCATACTGATTCTTACCATGGCCTTTCTGGTGGAAGACAGATTGGAGGGGGAGGGGGGCAAGGAGACACCCAGGGAGGCTGATGCAGCAATTTATGTACAGAGTGAGGACAGCCCAAAATAGGGCAGTGTCTACACACCCAGAGGATGCTCTCCCTCCTAAATCCATCTCAAATCCATCCCTTCCCTCTATACCTAGTGAACCTTAATTTTTGCCTTGTCCACCTTTTCTAGCCTCTGCCCAACCTAATCATCACTGCCAGAGAGAACTTTCTTAAAAGCAAAGCAAAACTTGTTTATTTCCAGCTTGGGAACCTACAAAATGCCCCTAACACTGGCAGGATCAAGAACAACCTCAGTGTCGAGAATGAGCCCCTTCCTGAGCAGAGCTCTACCCACTTGCCTTGTCTCCTGTCTGTCAATTTCTAGGTCATGTGTTATGAAAACCTACTCGCAATCTCTTGATTGTGTCTAACGTTTCTTAAGAACTTCCTCTTAGCCTGGAATTCGTTTTCTCCTCCTCCTCATCTGTCAAGATCTGCCTTACATTTCACCTCCTCAGGGAAGCCTTCTTTCTCTGCTCATCCTAGGGTAGAGTCAAAGATTCCTTTTCTGGGTTCCAGTCCTACAGTGCTTACCATGCTATATTCCAATGCCCTAATATTCGGTCCATCTGTTCCACTTGTTGTGAATCCCTCAAAATAAAAAATTGCATTCTGGCTTGTCTTTCAAACTCAGTGCCTAGTATACAGAACCTAAATAATTTTTGGAGAAGGAAGAAAGAGACAGATTCAATAGAACAGACTAGCACAAGCAGAAATACGATGTGCTAACTTAGTAATTGTACACAACATAATTTAAAAAAGAGACCTGGGATAATAAAATGTCTCAATAATGGACTTAATCAGTATACTTATAGAAGAGATACTTCAGGAAGAGGGGAAACTTGAGCTATTCGTAGTAGAAGAGAAAGAACTCTTGGGTTGTAGGAATTCATGGTCCAGAGCATGCAACATTCTGATTAAATTTAGCCTTTCGTATATTTTCTTTGGCTCCCAAACCACTGCTGTATATTTTCTTTGAAAAGTCAATAGAAAATAATGATTTAATTGTAGAGTTTATGATAACAATTTAAACAATTGAAAATAAGGTATCATAAAATATTAATTTCTGCCTTTTCCCAACATGGATTGCTGAATAACAAACCAAGAGGAGTGAACTGGGTTGCTACAGAAGGTGAGAACCTGCTGTGGCCGAGTGAAAGGACCAAGGAGCAACATAAACAGTTGGTATTCTTTTTAACCTGTTAATAAACTTGTATTACATTTATTACTGTGATCATATATTTTGCAGATTCGTGGGCAGGCAGGAGTCTGACTCTTATTCCTAATATAACCAACATAAGGTTTATGGAAGAAAAACTAATTGTAGAGACTACCTGCAGGTGTAGGTAAGGGTCCTATGCCTGAGAAGGTGGTTGAGCATGCAGTTAATATGGGATTGGGGAAGGCAAGGGTCTAATGCTCAGAGAAAAGTCCTGAGAAGCTGAAGCCACTCCAAAGTTATGGATTCTTTGCATGTCCACACTGAGGAGTGGATCTTTTCCAGGACTCTCATTCACCTACAGCAGCCACTGGACTAGGTCCTGAGTGAGTCCATGTAAGATCTGAAGAATGTAAGGCTTTGCAAGGGGATTGTGCTCTCAGATTGCACACATGTTTGCTGAGGAGTCTTACACATGGTGTTTTATGGATTAAAGGGAAGAGCAATAATGGTGCTTTACTCTCAATTCCCGGAGAAAAGCAACCAAACCTGAAATTGATTTTTTTTCTTTTGCTAGTTCAATACTTAATGTTACATATTAAGCAACAGGATTTTACAATTCACTAGCCCTTCACTTACAGGGAATTAAGCAATAAAAATCCATTCTCTACCAAATGCCAAGAGCCAAAGCCATGCAGTAATAAGTGAGTGAGCCTATTGAGTGATTCAGTCAGCGCATTGATTTCTTGTTTTTCCAAATATCTATTTCGTTGCGATATGTGGGAACTACTTAATAGACTCCAAGGTGTTTTCCTCCTACTTTCTGTAATTTCTTGCCTTCTTTTCTCTGCTCCCTCAGCTCAAGACTCAGGAACCCATTAGTGTCCCTGTTGCTAAAACACTTGTATAGGAAGCTAGTGCGTCACTGCCTGGGATCTCTTGCATCAAGGAATTCCCAAATAGAGCTTATAAAAATTAAATGTGAAGCAAAAAGGAGCTTCATTTGATCTTTACAAGATCCTTGTGAACTATATACTATTATGTTTGCTAATAATATGGTTTCTGTTTATATAGATTAGGAAAATGAGCCACATGGAGGTAGTGAGCAGCTGAACTAGAAATGGAACCAAATGCCCTGGTTCTAGTCCTCGACCCTAACCTTCATGCTATGCTTTCTCTATATCTACATGTTATTCTCCAGAAACATTTATTGCCTTTGGTTAACTCCCATCCAGTACCACTTATTCATTAAGGAAATGGAACATGGTAGGCATTCAATGGACAGTTGAGTATTGGTTCATTGAGAGGATTTTGCTACTCTGACACAACCTAATATTTCGCATGTTGTGTGGCATAGCTATGAATAGAGCAGATGTGAAGAGCAAGAAATGATGGCAATCAATAGCCTCCGAGACCACAGTTCATAAACTGCTGGTGTTTTATGGAGCTCTAAAAAGGGCTTATGCATCCTTCAGGACCAGGGAGGGAAAGACTTGCCTTGCTTTGAAGAGTTGATGAAGACAGGTCAGGCAGTGTCTTCACATTCTGCCCAATCCCTAGAAACTCCTCGTCCATGAACCAGGATCAGGCACTGGCATAGAAAGATAATTACCTCCTAAATAAGTCCCATCATAAAGCTCTTAGTCAAACCATCCCATCCTAATAGGGCAGTAGAGAGGGAGGAATTAATGGAAGAGACTTCAGGGCCTTATTGAGCTGATCACAATGGCCTCATTTTCTGCATTAATGGTTTTTAGCTGTGTCAGTGGAGTCCTGAGAGTTCTGCAGAGTTACCTGCTGTGGCCAGGTAAAAGGGCCAAGGAGCAACACAAACATTTGGTGTTTTCTTATCTGTTAATAAACTTGTATTACATTTATTACTTTGATCATAAACAAAAAATAAAATGAAGCAAAAAAAGAAACAATACCTAGTACTACCATTATCAAACCTAGATCCACCATTATCACCCTTTTCAACAACTACTCTTTAACAACAACAACAACAAAAAACTACATGCAGGCTCTGAGCTAAAACTTTAAAACTTTACAAGCATTATTGAAATTGGCCAAATTTTCCAACAATTTGGATGTCCATAGAAGTGCAGCTTGAGAAACTTACATTTATGCAAGTGATGCACCCGCTGCCTGGTTGACCAGCTCCTCTTCCTTACCCCTCCGTATGGTTACAGTGAGACACTAGACCCCTCATTCAACCTCCTGCAGCCTGTTGACCAACTACTCTTCTTTACCCTGCCTGTTTTCCTTCCCTGGTATAATAACCTTTATCTTTAGTTGGGAGAGAGAGAGATGGATTTGAGGTTTGTCTCTTATCTTTCTCACTGATATCACCCAAATAAAGCCTTCTCCCCTGGCTTGTTGTCTTAGTCCCCTTGTTGTCTTAGTGATTGGCCTTCTGTGCATTGAACAATGGTGCCTAGACTGAAGCTCTGGCATTTTGTAACATTATTACAAGTTTACACAGCCAGTACGTGGGAGAGCCAGGATCTGAACTCAGTGTCTGCCTGGCTCCAAAACCTGGGACGTTAACAATCTTGGTATTACTGCAGCTACCTGAACCATGCTTCTTTCTGTACCATGAATGGACTTTGAGATAGGATTTCTGTTTTCTCAGGTACCAGCTATTAGTGCATCTTTGATTCCAGCCTCCTTGTGTCCTGCATTGCAGCTGCTGAATCAAGGGATGGAGTATAGTTTTTCTGTTAACCCATAGCAGGAAAAGTTAAGGTTGAGGAGTTTTCTGAATAAAGGACTATCTTTGGCTGCCTGGAATGTCTGCTTTTCCCTATCCCTTACTGGTACATTTGCCTGGTTGACTTCCATTTGCTATTAAAGACTTTACCTCCTCTACAAATGAATGTAACTCCCCCCACCCACATACACTCTATACCTCTGTTATCATAATGTTTCCTTATTTTTCAGTTTTAGCTCTTACCATCCTGTGTTGTGACTCACTGTTTATATATCTACCTCTCCCACTAAAATATGGATTTCATGTAGGCCAAGACAAAGACACACATACACACACACACACACGGCAAGACTGTGATTCATTAAATAGTTGCTGGATGAGAGAATGAACAAATGAATGAGTGCACACCATGGACATGCGGATAATTCTCGTTGATCTTTCTCTTATAAAGCACCAATTTTAGGCATTTAAAAAAAAAAGGTAAATTTACAACCAACAAAGGTTGAGCTAGCTTGTGAGAAAATTTATTAGTCTGGAAAGGAAAATGTTGGCAGAGTTACAACACAGAAACACAAAGTCTTTCTCTTTCTCTTTGTCTTTCATTTTACAATGAAAGCAAAAACAAAAACGCCTGTGGAGTGGTTGAATAATTGGCTCACTCTGAGGGATGGGGCAGGGTAGGCTAGCACAGCAGCTACCCTTCCTGAGTAGCCATAAGATTGAAATGCAGATTTCCATCTGGACAACACGGGGAGACTATTTCTAAATAAATATATATTTTTAATTAGCCGAGTATGGTGATGAGTGCCTGTAGTTCCAGCTACTTGAGAGAAGCTGAGGAGGACAGAGAGCTTAAGCCCAGGAGTATAAGGCTGCAGTGAGCTACGATTGCACCACTGCATTGCAGCCTGGGTAACACAGGGAGACCCTATCTCTAAAAGAAAAATGCAGATTTCCAAGTGCTGCTCCAGGAAATTCTAATTTGGGGTTTGGCTTAGGGTGTTTTTAAATTTAGCAATCTCATATATTCCATTTATTATATGTCACATACTATTCTAAGTGCTTATACAAATTAACCCACCTAATCTTCATAAAAACCCTATTTTCTTCGTGTTACAGATGAGTAAACTGAAGCACGGCAATGTCGGGCCATGTGCTCGAGGTCATATGGGCTATAAATGGTGGAATCAGGATTGAGTGCAGGCAGGAGATGCACCATGGCTCTGACGCATTTTCATGTTTCTGGACCGATGTGCTATAACACTTCTAGAAAATCCTTCCCACCAACAGTGTATAAGTGTTCCTTTTTCTCCACAACCTTGTCACCATCTTTTATTTTTTGACTTTTTAATAGTAGCCATTCTGACTGGTGTTAGATGGTATCTCATTGCAGTTTTGATTTGCATTTCTCTAATGATCAGTGATGTTGAGCTTTTTTTCATATGATTGTTGGCCACATGTATGTCTTCTTTTGAAAAGTGTCTGTTCAGTTCCTCAAAGGCCTAAAGGCAGAAATACCATTCAATGCCAGCATCCCATTACTGGGTATATGCCCAAAGGAATATAAATCATTCTATTACAAAAACACATGCATGCATATGTTTATTGCAGCACTATTCACAATAGCAAAGACATGGAATCAACCTAAATGTCCATCAATGACAGAATGAATAAAGAAAATATGGCACATATGTACCATGGAATACTATGCAGCCATAAAAAAGAATGAGATCATGTCCCTTACAATGGAGCTGGAGGCCATTATCCTTAGCAAATAACACAAGAACAGAAAACTAAATACTGCATGTTCTTAATTATAAGTTGGAGCTGAATAATGAGAACACATGAACACATAGAGAAGAACAACACACACTGAGGCCAAGAGTGAATTTTGGAAGAAGGGAGAGGATCAGGAAAAATAACCAATGGGTACTAGGCTTAATACCTGGGTGATGAAATAGCATCAGGAAGGAAGAACATCGTAAGCAGAAATATGAGTAAATACAATAGATTTTCTTTCTCCTGTTGAGTTTTCTGTATTAAGTTTGACATTGGAAGCCAAAGTTATAATGATGATGTGGTTGCAAATGTATGTAAAAGAAATATTTAAGATAATTACATTATAAATGGGGGAGGGTAAAGGGATATAAAAGGAGGTAAAATTTCAGTTCAATTGACAAAAATATTAATAACATCACTTGTAGACTATGATAATTTATGTACATATAAGGCAATATCTAGATCAACCACTTAAAAAGCCACACAATGAGGCACTCTCAAAAACTATAGATAAATCAAAATTGAAATCTAAAAGCTATTCAAATGGTGCACAAGAAGGCAGGAACAAGAAAACAGAAGTTAAAAACAGAGAGAACAAATAGAAAATAAAAAGGCAGGCTTAAGCCCTAAAATATCATGATTATAAGTGTTCTCAATGCAACAAATAAAAGACAGGGAATGGCATAATAGATTTTTTAAATGACACAAATATATGCTGTCTACAAGGAATTCACTTCAAATAGTATGACGTAGGCAGGTTTAAAGTAAAAAGATGGAAAATGATTTATCACAGAAACATTAAATGAAGATAAGCAGGATTGGCTGTATTAAGATCAGATAAAATCAATTTTAGACCAAAGAAAACTGCCAGAGATAAAAGGGTCAGTCCACAAAGAAGAAATAATTATCCTAAATGTGTATTCACCAAACAACAGAGCTGCAAAATATGTGACACAAAAACTTATAGAACTAAAAGCAGAAAGAGACAAATTCACAATTATATTTGGTGATTTCAACACCCATCTCCTCTGAACAATTGATAAAACAAGGCAGATAACGGGGCAGCATATAGAAAAACTTGACACCATCATCAACCAACAAGATCTAACAGACATTTGTAGAAAATTCCCCCCAACCCACTAACCACAACATACACATTATTTTAAAGGGCACATGGAACATGTGCCAAAATAGACCATATACTGAGTCATAGAATAAACCTAAACAATTTAACATAGTTGAAATCATACAGAATGTGCCTTCTGATCACAAGGGACTCTAAGTAAACCAACAAACAAACAAAACAACAACAGGAAGAGAACAAGAAATCACCAAATATTTGGAACTTAGCAGCACAATTTTAAATAAGCCATGAGTCAAAGATGAAGTGTCAAAGATAATAAAAATAAAGACATTGAAGAGAATAAAAATGAAAATACAACATATCAGAAATCTATGGGAAACAGCTAAAGCAATGCTGATAGGGGAATTTGTAGCATTAAGTGCATACAGTAGAAAAGAGGAAATGACTTAAATCAATAATTGAAGCTCCCACCTCAAAAACATAGAAAAGTGAAATAAACCTAAATCATGCAGAAGGAAAGAAAATAATAAAGACAAGACCATAAACTGATGAAATTGGAAACAGAAAATCAATAGAAAAAAATCAATAAAACAAATAACTAGTTCTTTGGATATCTGTTCAATGAAACTGACAACTCTAGCAACACTAGCAAAGGAAAACAGAGTAGATATAGATTGCCAACATCGAGAATGACTATCTTGATGTTACCACTATAGCCTCCGTAGACATCAAAAGGATAGTAAGAGAATACTATGAGAAACTTTACACACAGCAGTTTGATATCTTAGATGCAATGAACCAATTCCTTGAAAAACAAAGTACCAGAACTCACCCAATACGAAACAGATAATTTGAGTAGCCCTATTCCTATTAAGGAAATTGAATTAGTAATTTAAAACCACCCAAAAAAGAAATCTACAGTCTCAGATGGTAAAAATGTTCATCCTTCCCAAATTGATATATGGGTTTAACACAATTCTTAACAAAATCCCAACAAAATATTTTGCGGATACAAACAAAATTATTCTTAAATTGATCTGGAAAGGCAACTGAATCAAACTAGATAAAACAATTCTGAGATAGAAGACTAAAGCGGGAGAAATCACTCTACCCAATTTCAGGACGTACTGTGTACCTATGGTAATCAAGACTGTATGGAGGGATGAACACAAAAGTCAATGGAACAGAACAGAGCACCCAGAAGTAGATCCAACAAGCATGGACAACTTACTTTCGACAAAGGTGCAAAAGCAATTCAATGGAGGAAAGACCTTCCTTTCAACAAATGACGCTGGAGCAATTGGACATCCACAGGCAAACGAAAGGAAAAAAGAAAAAAAAGAAAAGGAAAAAGAAATTATATCCAAGTCTCATACCTTACATAAAATTAATTTAAGCTGAATCATAGTTTTAATTATAAAAAGGTAAATCTAACTTTTCTAAAACAAAATCATAGGAGAAATCTTTGAGATGTGGAGCTCTCAGAGTTCTCAAATTCGATACTAAAAGCACATCAGTGAAAGGAGAAACTGATCAATTGAATTTCATCAAAAGGAATAACTTTTTCAGTGTGAAAAAAACCCCTGCTAAGATGCATACAAAGCTACAGACTGGAATAAACGGTTTGTAAGCCACATTCCTGACAAAGGGCTAGTATAAAGAATGCTAAATGCTCAACAATAAATAAAACAAAACAAAACACAATTACAAAATGAACAAAAACCATTAAGAGATATTTTACTGAAGAAGATATACAGATGGTAAATAAACACATGAAAAGATATTCAACATTATTAGCCATTAGGGCAATGTAAATTAAAATAATTGGATATTACAACATACGTGTCAGAAGAGCTAAAATGTAAAATCAACGTAGTAATAACCCTGAATGTCAAGAGGATGTAGGGGAATTAGATCCCTCATACACTGCTGGTGGGTTGTAAAATGGTACAGCCACTCTGGAAATCATTTTTGCAGTACTACCGTATGACCCAGCCATTACACTCTTGTGTATTTATCCCAGAGAAACAGAATCTTGGCATTTACACCAAAACCTGTACATGAATGTTTATGGCAACTTTATTCATCATGGCCAAACTTAAAATAACCCAGATGTCCTTTAATGGCTGAATGGGCAAACTGTGACACATTCATACTATAGAATACCATTCAGTGATAGGAGCGCCAGTGGTGCAGTTGGTTAGCCCTTGGCACTTATGCAGAATACTATTAAGTGATAAAAATGAATGAGCTGTTGGTACATATAACAATGTAATGAATCTTAAGGGAATCATGTTGATAAAATCCAGTCACAGAAAGTTACATATTGCATAATTTCATTTATATAACATTCTTGAAATGACACCTTTATGAAAATGGAGAACAAATTCATAGTTGTCAGAGGTTAAGGAGGAGGTAGAGGTTAGAGGCGAGAGCATGTGGCTATAAAAAGCACCATGAGGGCTGAGCGTGGTAGCTCACACTTGTAATCTTAGCACTTTGGGAGGCCTAGGTGGGCGGATCACCTGAGATTAGGGGTTCAAGACCAGCCTGGCCAACATGGAGAAACTCTGCCTCTACTAAAAACACAAAAATTAGCTGGGCATGGTGGCGGGTGCCTGTAATCCCAGCTACTCAGAAGGCTGAGGCAGAAGAATTGCTTGAACCGAGGAGGCGGAGGTTATGGTAAGCCAAGATCCCGCCACTGCACTCCAGCGTGGGTGACAGAGTGAGACTCCATCTAAAAGAATAATAATAATAAAATCAAAAACAAACAAAAAGACTATGAGGGATCTTTGTGGTGATAGAAATACTCTGTATCTTGACTGTAGCAATGTCAATATTTTGGTTTTGTTATTACACTATAGTTTTGCCAGATGTTACTATAGGGAGAAACTAGGTGAAGGATATTATGGAATTGTCTTTAATGTTATTTTTTTACAACTATATATCAATCTACAATTATATAAAAAGAAAAATTTAATTCAAAGCGAAGATCATAGAGGGCTCCATGTCATTAACCATTAGGTTAAATGGTTTGAAATCAGCTAACACTTTTAAGACAAAAATGACATGGGTCAGATTTAGGATCCAGCTTCTTGGATGCCTGGCTTTGCATCAGCCTCACTGCACGAATCCTCAGTTCCATACCTTGAAAATGGGATGTGTAAATGAAGTCTGACCGAGAGGGGGATGCTGGGGTGTGAAGAAGCAATGTAGGTCTTTATAGACAGCAAGTCCTGGAACCAGGAGGGAGGAGAGGTCATGGCTTGCATGGACCTGAGGGCAGGCCTGAACTGAGATCTGAGGGACCATCAAAGTGAACTTTAGCTTAAGAAGAGGAGGACTGGAGTTGGAGGTTTCCTGGAGAGAGACCTCTTCTTGAGAACTGGTCCCTCCTCTCTGATTTATGGGACAAAGCAGCATTGACTAGAGCATTCTTGGTTAGAGTGTTATCAAGATCAAGGCACTTTCAGGGAAAAGTAAGTTCTGAGTGTGAATAGGCTGATTTTCTTTCTTTTTTCCTTTCCTGTTCTTCTTTTTCAGGTTATTCTGCCATAACAGCAATGATTTGAAGGAAGATGTGTTTTATTATTTGATCCCTTGGAATATGTAGCCTCTCTCTTGGAAAAGTTGACATCGTGGCAGAAGAAAACCCCATTTAGTGACCACTCCTATTTCCAGTTGAGAAGAAAATAGTCACTGTGACCTTCCCTGATTGTGAAGGATGGGATTGCTTAAGTGAATTGCTTTGGTTTAATGAGTACAAAGGAGAAAAGAGGGTATCTGACTTTTTTCTCACTGAGGGCAGGGACCACACCAGCCCCGTTCTTCCTTGTGCTCAGTGTAGCTAAGTGTGGATCTCTAGAACCTGGATTGGGTGCTGATTCGCTGTGTGAAGTGGCCCATGCTTTTTAGCCTTTCTGATCTTTAGGTTTCACTTTTGCTTCCAAAGGATGTACCTGTGTGCTCCCATCTACATGAGGCTGAAATGCGTGGACCTGGAGATCAGATGCAACTGCTTTCAGGTCTGGCTTTGGGATCTTGGGCATGTTACTGGAATCTGAGTTCTAAGTAAACAGAGATGATGTTCTCTTCCTTTTCTCCCATTGACCTCTAGCACCTGGAATAGGTTCTACCACCAAGTAGGTGCTCAGTAAGCATTTGTGAATAAATGAACAGCCCTATCCCTCACTTATTCCATCAAGGATTTGCCTGAGCCTATCCTTCTGCACCATGTACTCTAGGCAGTCCCTCCATGGACCTTCTTTGCTTTATAAGGCAGATGATGTTGGTTGTGATTCCAAGTCCCTGGTCTCCCCAACTGGGTCACGTTGCTGTGGCTCTGCTGAGGTGGTGGAAGGAAAGACACACCTTGAGAATAGAATGCATTACATGGAGGCCTCCATTAGGAAACGCAGTGAGCAGGCACATTCTCACTCATGTTCCAATAATGTTTTTGATGCAACTAACGCAAGGGCTAAGCTGAAGGTAGAGGACAAGAACGGAACATTCGGAATTGAAGGGAACTGAGTTCAAATCCAGTTCTATTCCTTTCTAGCTCTTACCATGTCCCATGTAAGCATTTACTGACCACCTGCTGGGTGCAAGGTATTGTTTCAGATACTGGGTATACAGTAGTGAGCAAAAAAGGCAAGGCCTCTGTTTTCCTGGATCTAACATTCAGTGGAGGTGGACAGACAATAACAGTGACATAAATAATTAAAACAATTTCAGATACTAATACATGCTATGAAAAAAATGAATAGCTCATTTAATGAGTTCATGCAACAGATATTTATTGGGTATCTATTATGTGCTAGGCACTGTTCTAGGTTCTGGAGATACAAAGAGTGAAGACAATAAACACTACTCTCATAGAATCTACATTCTAATGGAGGGAGACATACAATAATAAATGAGTGACCAGGCATGGTGTCTCGTGCCTGCAATCCTTGCACATTGGGAGTCCAAGGGAGGAGGATCACTTGAGGCCAGGAGTTGGGGACCAGCCTGAGCAACAAAGCAAGACCCTGTCTCGACAAAAAAAAATTAAATAGAAATTAGCTGAGTGTGGTGGTGTGTGCCTATAGTTTCAGCTACTCAGGAGGCTGGATTGCTTGAGTCCAGGAGTTCAAGGCTGTGGTGAGCTGTGATTGCACCACTGCTGCACTCCAGCCTGGGCAACAGAGTGGGACCCCTGTTTCCAAAATAAAAAAAGAAAATAACATACATGTTGGAGTTGAGTGGTGATAGAAATTGTAAGTATAAATGAAGCAGGTGAGGTGAAAATGTGTGTGTGACTGTGTACATGCTATTTTAGACAGGGCAGTGACAAAAATTCTCTTTGATACAGTGACAGACATTTAAGCAGTGATATAATTTCTAGTATCAGTTTCTGCTGAAAATGTGGAACATGGGATTTAGCTGCTAGGTTGTAGTGAGGACTAAATGAGGTGCTAAATTTGAATGTGCCTGAGCAGGTGCCTAGAACATGAAATACAATCAGGAAGCACAGGCTATTATTACTGTTGTTATTGTTGGTGGTGATCAGTGTCTGTAATGAAGACCTGTGAAAACAGAGTCAAAATCAGTATTCCTTTCACTGGAGTCTCAAGGGAAAAACTGTCCATGAAGGGAAGGAAGAGCTCAGGGAAACGCAGAAACCTGAGGCTCTTTGTTTTTCTCAGTCACAGTAGCATCTGCCGGAGGCTGAAATCTTAATTAGCTTAGACAGGTGAGTATCCCCATTTCTAGGCTTTTTCCATTTGTGATGTTCACAGAGCTAGCAGGATTGCTGGCTGTGTGCCTGAGGGTGTGTGCGTGTGGGAGGCAGCAACTCCTCAAAGCATGGGGCTCAGGCTGCCAGGTGAGACAAGCCTCTTGTATATGGTCTGAGGATGCTCTGCTGTCTGGTCCTCTCCAAGGGATGGTTAGAGGAAGCCGCCTCCACCTTCCTAAACTACTCTACTCATTTTTCATAGCCTGGATCTGGCCCAGCTCATTCAGTAACTCGTTTAGCAACCTGGAGAAACACATAATCACAAGCTACTGGTGAAGAGAATTTAGACATGCTACTATGACTAAAAATGAAAAAATAAATGGTCCAGGCCATACACAGAGACTGCTAGCACAGTAATATTCTTTAGTGATCACTGCTCTGAACATCTTCGTTTGCAATTGGGAAAACGGTGCTATTTACTGCCTAAGCCAAGGCCACACAGTGAATTCATGATAAACTAGACGTCAGAAATCATATTTACGCTTTTTGAGCTGAGGCCCACAAAACTCTCAGGAATAACAATTGTGTCAGTGTGTCTAAGCAGAAAAGCAGAAACGACTTCAAGTATTAAATGGACACTGATATCGTTTGGGTGTGTCCCTACCCAAATCTCATCTTGAACTGCAGTTCCCACAATCCCTAGGTGTCGTAAGAGGGACCTGGTGGGAGGTAACTGAAGCATGGAGGCCATTACCCCAATGCTGTTCTCGTGCTAGTGAGTGAGTTCTCACAAGATCTGATGGTTTTATAAGGGGCTTTCCCCCTTTTGCTCAACACTTCTCTCTCCTGCCACCATGTGAAGAAGGATGTGTTTGCTGTCCCTTCTGCCATGATTGTAAGTTTCCTGAGGCCTTCCCAGTCATGCGGAACTGTGAGTCAATTAAATCTCTTTCCTTTATAAATTACCCAGTCTCGAATATTTCTTCATAGACGCGTGAGAACGGACTAATAAAGACACATGGAGGGGAACAGCACACACTGGGGCCTATGGGAGGGTGGAGGTTTGGTGAGGGAAAGGATCAGGAAAAACAACTAACGGGTACTAGGCTTAATATCTGGATGATGAGATAATCTGTACAGCAAACTCCATGACACAAGCTTACCTATGTAACAAACAGGAACATGTACCCCTGAACTTAAAATAAAAGTTAAATAAAATAAAATAAAACAGAAGGAATTTAATAGAAGGAGTTATTTTTCCAGATGATAGAAGAGCTGAGATCAAACATAAAAAATGTGGTAACCCAGTGTCTTAGCCTATTTTATGTTGCTATAAAAGAATACTTGAGATGGGAGAATTTGTAAAAAAAAGAAGTGTATGTTTGTTCTGCAGGCTGAGAAATTCAAGGGCATAGCCTTGTCTTCTGAGGGCTTTCATGCTGATCACTAAATGGCAGAGAAGATCAAAGGGGAAGGGGACACATGTAAGAAGGGGAAACCTGGGGGGTGTCCTGGCTTTTTAACTTACTCTCTCGGGAACTAATCCATTCTAATGAGAGGTAATCCAGTCTCTTGAGAGCAGGAATTCACCCACTATGGCAAGAAAAGTACCCAGCCATTCATGAGGAGTCTACTATGAATCACAGAGAATATGATCAATCAAAGGTAGTGATAATTCCACCATAATGAGGAGAGTAGCTTAGGAAGATGAAGGCAGCTTCCTCACCCCATCCCTTGGAGAGGACCAGACAGCAGAGAATCCTCAGACCATAATCCAAACACATTCCACTAAGCCCCACCTCTCAACATCACCACACTGGGGATCAAATTTCAAAATGAGTTTTGGTGGGGAAAAACAAACCACGTCCAAACCACAGCTCCTAGAGATTAGCAACAGCAGGAAGTTGCCACCAACTCTAGGCCAGGGACCTCAAGAGAAGTGGTGGGGTTACCAGAGCCCAGAAACACCTGGAAAAAGCTAGAACCATGGCAGATCTGCCAGGGAAGGGCTGAAGCCACAGAAGTTAAACACTCTCTGCCCTGGAAATCACTGGAAAAGAGAATGGAGAAATGTCCTGTTTCTCCTTTTTCCCTTGCTATCCAATTTCCTGCCAGTACCTTCCACTGGCCAAACCCAATAGAAAGGTAGCTACTGTAGAATCCTAGGAAATTCAGCTGCACAGGGGAAACCCCATTGTAATATAGAGCAGAGAAGAGGAAGGGCAGGAAACCAGTCTGAGGGTGAAGAAGTCCAGAAGAACCAGCAGCACCATAATCACTTCCATACTATGTTTGATTGATCATAGACTATGTGTTAACACTATGGTAAGACAGTTGCTATCAAGACCAATAACAGAATTCTTCCAGGCAATTGACCTAGCTATATAAGCACTCTGAGTCCTATTTTGCAGCTAGAACAATGACGCTAAGCAAAGTGAAGTGGCTTGCCACAGGTGGTACTTTTAGGTGGCTGGGCCAACATCTGACCTAAGGTCAGTTGGATTCCAAAGTCGATGACTTTAACCCATCATTAAAAATCACAGGTATTTTTCCAATGGAGCTAATTTTATCTGTTGGTAAATATATTAACACGTTAGTTTTCTAGTAAAATAAATACCAATGTATTTATACAGGAGAATGACCAATTTCTAATACTTTTTTTTTCATTTTTTATTAAGGTATAATTTGCAGACACTAAATTCAATCTTTTTTTTTTTTTGAGACAGAGTCACATTCTGTTACCCAGGCTGGAGTGCAGTGGTGCAATCTCGGCTCACTGCAACCTCCGCCTCCCGGATTCAAATGTAGTCCCTGAGTAGCTGGGACTACAGGCGTGCGACATCATGCCTGGCTAATTTTTGTATTTTTAGTAGAGACAGGGTTTCTCCATGTTAGCCAGGCTGGTCTTGAACTCCTGACCTCAAGTGGTTCGCCAGCTTGGGCCTCCCAAAGTGCTGGGATTACAGGTTTGAGCCACCACGCTCAGCCTGTCTTAGAAGCCTGTCTTTAGAAGTATTTTTGTGTATAAGTTTTAAAATTTCTCTGTGGCTCAGTTTCCTCATCTGGAAATGAGGATAATAGTACTCACCCGATAGGCTTGATGTGAAGATTAAATAAATTACTGTAAGTAAAGGGCTTAGAATAGTACTGGGCATAAAGGCATTATATCAGCATTACTATGATTATTATTATTACTGCTATTATTACTAATACCACTAGTATTGTTGTTGTTCTTATTGAATAAATGATCAGGGCACCATCAAAGGATGTGGGAAATGGCAGTGGGGAGTGTGTAGAAAGCACAGTTTAGGGTTTTGGACCGTGAACTCAGTACATGGGCTACCTTAGAGAAATTGTTTCATTAATACAAATTTTTATTTTCTTATTGACTATTATGGATATCTGTTATCATCTTTCTTCCCAGCATTGTTGCCCTCTTCTGGCAACCTCTTGTTCTGCTAACTACGTTTTCATTGTACAACCACTTCTCAAGTATTTCCAAAGGGTTGGCCCCGCCCTGGGCACCAGTGGAAGGCCTATGCTCCAGCTCTGACCAATCAGAGCCCTGCTGTACCTTTGATAGGTGATGGGTTCAGACACGGACACATGACTCAGGCCTGTCCAATGAGGTTCTTCCCAGGAATTTTACTAGAGCTACCCGGAATAAGGTAAGTTATTTTGTTGGTTTCCCTAACTGCTGGCTAGAAGGTTGTGGCAGCTATCTTCACCACCATAAGGGAAGACCCTCTCTGTGAATAAAATCAATGCCAAGGAAAATCGACTTAAAATGAGGGAGTGAGAAATTTTTTGCAGCACTAGAGTGCAACTGAAGTCAGACAACCTCTATTCATGTGTTCTAACTACGTGAATCAATAAATTATTTTTGTTGTTATTTTGCTAAAACCAGTTTGAGTTACATTTCTTCACTTTCAACCACAGGTGACCTGACTCACAAATCTGTAAATTACGGATAATAATCCCAAACTGTGAAGTTTGGAATAATATTTGCGCAAAGTCTAAAACATTTTATATATCTTAATAAATGGTAACCGTTTGAAATAATGAAGAAAATTCTTGGAAATACTCAGGTCAGGGACTGAAAGCATTTTAGTCATTCTGAAACCACTCAATGGGTGAGGAGTTGGAAATCACACCTTAGCTTCCCCCAGTGACCAGCTAAAATGTTGTTAGGATTTTAAAGGCCTGTTCAATACAGATGTTAGGATTTTGAAGGCCTGTTCAATACAGGTGTTGTTAGGATTTTACAGGCCTGTTCTACATGCTTTTCTCCTCATCGTGACATTCAAAAATCCTTCATGCAAACTGAGGCAGTTTGGTGTGACAGAAAGCATGTTTGACACCATAGAAAATGGTACAATAGGTAGCACTGCAACTTACCATATGGCTTTGGGTTGTCACTGATGTTCTCTGAATCTCAGCTTTCTCAAGTGTAGCAGCACATGGCAATAACTCTTCTGCCTTACTTCTGAGTTGCGCTTTGATTAAAAGAGAAAAGAGATGTGAGAGTATTTTGACAAGAGTAAGACATCATCATATGTGAATGATTTTCATCTATTTCTACTTAGAAAGGTATCTAATCTTTGGAATATAAATATCCTGGGTGCAAGGATTATATGTATATTTTTTATCATTTCTTTTTTTTTATTTTACTTTATGTTCTGGGATACATGTGCAGAATGTGCAGCTTTGTTACGTTGGTATACATGTGCCATGGTGGTTTGCTGCGCCTATTAACCCATCATCTAGGTTTTAAGCCCCAAAACCATAAAGACCCTGGAGGAAAACCTAGACAATACCATTCAGGACATAGGCATGGGCAAAGGCCTCATGACTAAAACACCAAAAGCAATTGCAACAAAACCCAAAACCGACAAATGGGATCTAATCAAACTAAAGAGCTCTGCACAGCAAAAGAAACTATCATCGGAGTGAACAGGCAACCTACAGAATGGGAAAAAATTTTTGCAATCTACCCATCTGACAAAGGTCTGACATCCAGAATCTATAAGGAACTTAAACAAACTTACAAGAAACAAACAAACAAACCCATCAAAAAGTGGGCAAAGGATATGAGCAGACGCTTCTCAAAAGAAGACATTTATGTGGCCAAGGATTATATTCTTTAACAAATTCAAACATTTTTTTTTTTGTAACACTTCATGGTAGATTTTTTCTAAAAAGACCACAAATTCTTCCCTGCCCTGTTCCCGTGCCCTTTCAATGGAGCACTTTGCATCCCCTTCCATCAAGAGATGGCAATTGTACTCTTTTCTGGTCTGGCTTTGTGACTTCGCTCGGTCATTAGAATGTATCAGAAGCAATGTAATTCCGGTTCTGAGCCTAGGCCTCAAGAAGCCTTACAGTTTCCTTCCCATTCTGGGACTCTTCCAGTCAGCATTTAAAACACTAAGCTAGTCTGCCAAAGGATGAGAGACCATTAGACATAAACCATATCAACTGAGCCCATCCTAGGCCAGCCGGCTCCCAGCTGAGCTGACCCAGTAGCTGTCCACAGATGCACAAGTGAGCCCAGCTGAGACTCAAAGAGATGCTCCAGTGAGCTCAGCCTAATTTGCCATTCCACAGTATTGTGAATTAAATAAAAGACAGTTTTTTCAAGTCAGTAAGTTTTGAGAAGCCTTGTTCCATAGTAAAATCTAATACATACCAAGTAGTGTCAGTAGGTGGTCATATCTACCACAATGTGTCTCTTTACAAGGATAGTGATTTGAGTGCCAGCTTAGTCATTTATTATCTTGTGACCTTGAGTAAGTCAGTCCTTATGCTCCTCTCCATCTTTAAATTAGGACTAATCGTCCAACGTTCCTCACATGGTTCTGATGATTGAATAAGGCAAAATCAATGCTGGGATGGATAGAATGGGCCATGTTAGAGTGATGACCTTCAAGCTTCTTTGCAAACTTAAGGGTTTATATGGACTGTATAAATGTAGGTTATTAGTATTATTACGATACATAGAGTAGACACATAATCAATATTGATGACACTGTTGGAATAAAATTGCCAAGACCTGAAAGTAAAAAGAGATAACCCTCCCAGGGCTCACTCACAGTGTTCAGACTTGTATTCTATGAGACATTCAGGAAGGAACCGTCATAAAGTAATAAAACTGGCCCTGCTGCACGTGGGCACACAAACTCACATGGTTCCTGAATCCTATTGTGTTCTGAGAATATCTAACAGGCAAAGGGAGAAAGAAGAAAGCCTGGAGGCAGTTTCTGGCTCTCTGCTGCCACACATCTTGAGATCATAAGGAGCAAGGATTAAGAATTTCCCAGGGTGACTCTGAATTCAGGATGTGAGAAATCCAGTACCATTTTGTAAACAGGCAAGCCCCAGAGGAACCACTACCCAGTCATTACCAGTGCAACTTCTTTGCAGGAATCATAATCTGTCCCATTCCAAGGTTTAATGTGGCCCTAACGAGTCTATGAGCTGTGTGGGTGTGCTTTCCTGGGAAAATAAAAGGAGTCAAAGCCCTGGGACCACTTGGTGCCTGAGCCTTCCCAAGCCGGTTCTTCTTAATGAATTTTCTCAACCCAAGTAGATGTGGATGCTGTCTTAATTTGGGTTGCTATAACAAAGCACGATAGACTGGGTGGCTTAAAAACAACAGAAATGTATTTATCACAGGTCTGGAGGCTGGAAATCTAAGATCAGTGTGCCAGCATGGTCACTTATGGTGAGACCTCCTTCCAGATTGTAGATGGCCAACTTCTCATTGTATTCTCACATGGTAGAAAAGGAGTGAGAGAGTTATCAGGGGCCCCTTTTATATGAGCACTAATCCCATTCATGAGAGTTCCATCATCATGATCCAATTACCTCCCACAGGTGCTATCTCCTAATGCTATGGTATTGGAAGTTAGGAGTTCAACATACAAATTTCAGATGGGCAAAACATTCAGTCTATAACATCTGGGAATTCAGAAAAGACCATCTGGATCTTAGGACACCCAATCTTTCTTGATGTAATCACTCATTCATTCATTCTCAATGTCAAGATGGTTGTGGATTATTATGTGAATGTGGATAGTGGATAGCAGCTTGGGGTCTGGAACCAAACTTCTCAAGTCAGAATTTCACCCATGCCACTCAGCAGTGTGGCTTTGGGTAGATTTGAGCCTTTTATCTCATCTATACAATGGGAATAATAAGTATAATCCTGCTAGTCACAATAATAACAAAAACAACCCCTTGGGTGGTGGTGAGAATTGGAGTGATATTGAAAACCACTTAGAATCATGCAAGTGTATAAGGACTCAATAAATGTTAACCATTCTTATGCTTATTATAGATGAGCTTGGACAGGTGTAAAATGACTCTGTCCTCATAGATTTCAAATTCTCTAGGAAAACAGTGAGATGACCAAACAAATAACTGAATAAGTAATTACAGATTTCTAGGAGTGCAGTGAAAGAAATAAACAAATATGATCATATAGGACTTGGAGGGGAGGAGCTTATCTGGAGCAGATTGTCAGGGATGGTCTTGGATGGCTGAAAGTCCAGGATGAGGGTGCCAGCATGGTTGGATTCTGATGAAGGCTGCCTTCCAGGTTGCAGATGGCTGACTTCTTGTATCCTCACTTGGATACACTTGGAAGGGAAGTGAGAGAGTTCTCTGAGGACTCTTTCTTATGGGCACTAATGCCATTCATTAGTGGGATTAGGAGAGATATGGAGAAAGAGAGTTCAGGTTGGAGGGAAGAATGAATGCAAAAGCCCTGAAGCACTATCAGCTTGACATTGTCAAAAAACAGAAAAGAAAACCATGTAAATGGAATTTACGGACAGAAGGGCAGACTAGCAGGGACTGAATGCCAAGAAGTAGGCAGAGTACTGTTCAAGTAGGCTGTATCAAAGAATATAAGAACAAAAATATTATAAATAAAATGAGAATAGTTTTTGTAATGCATAGGTTGGACATATTCTATCTCTTTTACAAGCACTTTAATTCATTTATTTACATTTTACTGGGTTTAAAAGAGGTTAAATAACTTTTGCAAAGTCACACAGCTCTCCGCTCTTTGCCCTAACTCTGAAGATTCTCTGGCCCTCATTCAGTTCAGTACCTCCTCTCTCAATAATTTCCTTAGGTCTGCCTGGCTTTTATGTTGCATTTTTGGGTCTGCACTTCCTGTTGTCTCTAGCACTTCTTCTAGATGGTTTTATATTTGAATACTGAAAACCACACACCACAATCAGGAAGAGCTAGTCTTGGAAATACTAACTCCCCCAGTTCCTGTTCTTCTGAAGTTGGTTCCTAGCAACTTACACCTGCTGGTGTTTTGGGGGGCAAAAGGAAGACATATTTAACCCATTAATGAAGCCCTCAGGTATAAAGAAAACTTTCCAGTATTCAGTGTTTTGTGTAATGAGGACATAGGGACAGTCATATCACTGTCGTTCGAGCAAAGGACTAACGGCTATTCATAATAAAGAGTGGATGTGTGTGTGAGTACGTGTACATGTATGCATGATGGCAATTAGCAGTCTGCCAAAAATTCAAACACTCTCTGTCAACTTTTTGAGCCTCAATTACTCATTCGTGGGTAGGAATTAAAAGTTCTTCCCAAGATTATGACAACAGATACTTACAGCACCCTTAGTACATGCCAGGCACTGGTCCACATTATACTCACATACCTTTACATACAATTCTACTTCTCGACAAACCCAATGAGGCAGGTACCGTCACTATTCCCATTTCATAAATGATGACCCTGAAGAAGAAGAGAGTCAAGTCAACTTAACCAAAGTCATAAAGTGAGAAAGTGGCAAAACTAGAATTCAAACCCAGACTGTCCTGAACCAGAGCCTCTGTTTGTAATATATAGAAATGAAGTTTGGTGCATATTATGTGCTTAATATATTTTACAATCTTTCTTCCCACTTCTAAGGGGAATTCGAGTTAGCCACCCAGAATGATGTCTGTGGCCCAGCTACAATGACTACAGCTTATTTTTGTTCCCCCTGGCCCACAACTGTGGTTCACTCAATGGGCAGCCTTTAAACACTAGGCACATAAAAAAAGAAAAGAAATACCACAAACAGGCTGACGGCGCTTGGCATCCCTCTCTTCAAATGGATGTGGTTGAAAGCTGATGAGATGTTAGAAATTCCTCTAGATCATGGCTGGGTTGTGTGGAAAGAACAAAAGGAATATTGATGTATCCCAAGGTGTTATCCTAACAGGATGGACCGTCGTGACATTCACAAATTCTGAACTGGGTTCACAGCTTATGTTCTGACCTTCCTACCCCATTGGAATAAAATCAGCTTCCTTTTTGCTCCTGCCTCTAAGACTGTTCTTAAGTTTTGAGGAGGCTCATCACCTTCTGAGACCCAAACAGAAACGGAACAACACGGTTGTGTTTTTGTTTCAACTACTCTATCTTGCTCTGGGAGACTGGTTTAATAATTTATAACTTTCTTTCTTTCTGGCTGAGTCCTGTTCACCAGTACAAAGTCATTCTTTGATTCATGAATTTTTTTTTTTTGGCTCAAACATATTCAGTATCTAAACCCTGCCTGTTAGTATGAGCACAGCTTCAGTCAAAGGAAGAAAGAAAAAATCTCCAGAGGAAGATTCCCAGGAACCTGCTTTGTCTTTCCCATCTCAAAGCTAGATATCATCAACATGCTTACTCAGTCCAACAAAATGCTTCAAAGTGGGTTCAGAGTTCTAGTTAAACACAAAAGGTTCTGATTGTCTCGGATTGAAGTTCTTTAAAAGCATAAAAAGAGATGCAATGCTTCAAAGGAACTAGAAACTACGAACATTTTAAAATTTACTTTTTCCTCCATCTTTTCCAGACAGGATTCCCAATAGCTTCCAACAGGACATGCAACACCACAAGGTAGTAGAAATGAAAAGGTAGAGCGAAAGTTACTAGGAAAACAAGACAGAGGGTGTGCAATAGAACTTGCTATGAGGTTAAAAAGCAGTTTGTCATGACTTGTATTCCAGAAACTGGTGCAGCAAATATTTGGCTTTCAGCTTCCTGAGGAAAATTTGCCTGTTTTTTCATTACTTGCAATACCCATGATATAAAAACAGGCTACTTTTTCAAGAGAAATACAAATGTTCTTGTTACAAAGATCAGATTGAAATTTCTCTTTCAGATCCTTATAAAGAAAATATATATGATCTCAAGAAGAATGTCCTTAACAATGCTTTTTCTTTTTCTTTTTTTCTTTTTTTTTTTTCTTGATACAAAGTCTCACTCTGTCACCGAGGCTGGAGTGCAATGGCATGATCTTGGCTCACTGCAGCCTCTGCACCCTAGGTTCAAGCGATACTCCTGTATCAACCTCCCGAGTAGCTGGGATTACAGACATGTGCCACCATGCCAGGTTCATTTTTGTACTTTTAGTAGACACAGGGTTTCACCATGTTAGCCAGGCTGGTCTCGAACTCCTGACCTCAGGTGATCCACCCACCTTGGCCTTCCAAAGTGCTGGGATTACAGGTGTGAGCCACCATGCCCGGCCATCAACGATTTAAATTTTTTAAAATGTTTTACATTTTTTTAAAATAATGATTGTCAATACAGCCTGAAGTTATCCTACCAAGGCACAATTTTGGAAAAGGCAATTTTGCAAGAATCTATATAATGTCATCTAGTGACTTGGCTTTGTCCAGAGATACATTTTGAAATTTCCAAAATCATCAACGATATGTTTTAAGTAACTGCCTGTTGTTGGAGTTTTTCTTAATTGGTGTTCTGAAAAATATTGAGTTGGATTTAAGAGTTTATTCAGTGAAATTTCAAAAAACAGTGTAGCTTCTTTGGTTACTGTTGAAATCACACTTCTATGATTTAACAAATCAGTGTCCTGGGTGGGTGAGTAGCAGATGATAGCATCTTTGTCTAGGTAGAGGGGTGCACAGAGACCTAACAAAAATACATTCCTGAATATAAGACCACCCTACTTCTTTCTGTGTTAAACCCAGTGATTACCTAGGGAATAGGGCAGGATTATATTCACCTCAGAGCTGAGAAATGAGTGATCGGTCCCCAAATTCTACTCTGTATACAAAGAATACAATAGTGGTGACCAGAGCCATCATTAAGGCAGATGCTACCTAGACACTAGATTCAGTCAGAATAGAGTTTAAAGCCTTCAAAAAGCAGCTCTCTCTGATAAGCTCTTAGCAAAAGTTTCAATCAATATAACAATCTGGTTACTAGTTTGTTAAATGTTATTGATAACTTTGAGAAAAGACACAGTTGGATACAAAGATAAATTGAAATTGTAAAAAGAATCACCCAAAGAAAAATTTTAAACTGCTGAATAGAGAACATACAGAACTCTGTATGAAGGTTTGTCTTTTCTTTGAGTTAGTGGGTGAGCTCACTGCTGAAGAGGGAAGGGATGATATGATACTGGGGCTTGGATGGTGTAGAGATAATATAAAGGTGAAATATATTTCCTAAAGAAATGAAATAGAATTGAATTATAGTGGTTATTCTCTGCAAGATTTTGTGATGTTCATAATCAGAAAAACTGAATACTCAGTGTGACCCAAGTTCAAGGACTTGTTAGGATGTATGGTGATGCCAAAGGTATGATAAACATACAAGGCCAGAAAGGATAGTTTGGTAATGTCTCTGCAAGCCATGACATTAGAAAGGGAGGCACATAAAGATAGAGGAGATAAAAAGGGTTAGGACAATGGTGAGAGATCTAGCTACTGAATATCCAGTGACAATGAATGCAGTGGTTGGAAAGAGGTTTTAGAGAAAATAGTTGTAGGTAGAGATTGAGAAGCTAAAGCTTAAGCTTGAGAAATTCAAATGAGTTAATGATGAAAATTTACTGTAAATTAAAACTATTCTATACTGCAATTTATTGCTCATTTGATGACATGCAGAATGAAGAAAATGGTGTTGATGATGGTAGTGATAATGATGATAATGGTGGTAATAGTGATGATGGTAGCAGAGGTAACAATGGTGATAGTGGTGGTGATGATGATGACGGTGGTGGTGATGGTGGTGGTGATGATGGTGTTGGTGATAGTGATGGTGAAGATGGTCATGATGGTGGTGGTGATGATGATGGTGATGATAGTGATGGTGGTAGTGATGATGATGATGATGATGGTGATGATGGAGGTGATGGTGATAATAGTGGTGGTGGTCGTGGTGAAAATGGTCGTGAAGATGGGAGTAGTGGTTGTGATGTTTCTGGTATGATTATGCTCTTCCTAGTGACAAGGAAGAAGATGTTTCCTCAGCTGTTTCCTTGCTCCCATGTTTTTACATGTTTTCTCCTCCTCCTGAACTGTTATTGCTTATCCCTGACTTATTGTATGTCTGGAGAATGTATTTCCACCCATTTTTTTCTCTCCATTCTCAGTGTCACTTCCTAGCCTAATGCACCATAATTTCTCACCTGAACTACTGCAACAACTTCCAAACTGATCTCTCTTCTTCCAATCTCGACTTTTCTTTCAACCTCAACCACCAACCTAAGTCCATTCTCTGCATGGTAGACAAATGATCTTTCAAAAGTATAGATTATATCTTGTTACTATCTGGCCTAAAACACATGATCTAAGAAAAGCAACAAACAAACAAACAAAAGCATAAAAACAAACTTTTTAGCGTAGCCTACGAAACTCTCCATGATGTGGCCCCTGCCCAGCTCTGAGACCTCATTTTATGCCACTCTGCCTTTTGACCACAGAGCTCCAGCCACACTGTTACCTCTTCAGATCTCTGAAAAACCTATGCTTTTGTTAGCCAGGGGACCTTTCAAAATAGCAAGTTTGACTTTTCTTTTCACTGCTGTAACCCCAGAGCCTGGCAGACCACATGGCCACTACTGGTACCAGAGCCTGGTAGACCATATGATCGCTATATACGTGTGTTGAAGAAATAAAAAAGAGACAAAATGAATACTTCTCTTTTTTCTATACCACCAGTATGTTTCACAGGCATCTCTATCAATGAATTTGTGACAGTAGATTATAATTTCATGTTTCATATTTTTTTTTTCTGCTAGAATATATGAGCTTCTTCAGGGCTGGGATCAAACCTGATTTAAGTCCACTTCCACAGAACTGAGCAAATGTCAAATAGTATATATTCTATAAATACAGTAAAAATTAAGAAATGCTACTGTAGGTGTGGGATCACCAACTGTGAGATCAGGGTGTCACATGAAGAATCAGATATGTCATTATTAAAGATGACAGCAAGCAACAAGGCAACTTGAAGCAGAAGCAATGTAATAATGAAAATGAACTTTTATCATTGGGTGGATGGATCCACTTCTTTTTACTCCCAGATGGCCCACTGTATCCTTTGTCTTATCTGAAAATATCTTGTGTATACGCCAGTTTGTTTGAAACTTTTCTTTCCATGTTTTCTCTCTGAAGTCAAGGGACAGGAGAGAAATGACATTTTCTTTGCCAAGATCAATTTGAAGTCCTCAGCAGGAGCTCACATTAATCACCTTCTTAGAGGCTTTCTTTTTCTGCTGCTCAGAAAGACTATTGTTGAAGGCAAAGGGGCCAGGAACTTCACTGATTCTTTCCCCACTCTATATGAATAGGTCCTCTTTATCTATCTAAAGAGGTATATTGTCAAATATTTCTGTATTCTACCCCTAGTACTTTGAACTGCATGCGGCTCTCTTGACCTAGGACAACAAAGGTATGCAAATCTTGTCTTCTCAGAGCTCAGGGAATAGAAAAAGTCAAGGGTACATGTTCATTCCCCCATATGGGCCAATTAGCTTTTCTGTATTCAGTGAACCAAAGCAGCCCCCATGACTGAGCATCTACTATGAGAAAAGCCTTGTGATAATTGCAGAGAAGGAGGAGATAAATGGTGTGGTCTTTTCCCTGGAGGATGTAACAATATATTGAGGAGACAGAGAGATGAATAAACCATCATAGTAAAGTGTTAAAGGCTCTAATAGAAGATGTACAAGGGAATTTGAAATGATAAAAGACAGAGATTAGTGGTGCTGGAGAAGGTTTCCCAAGGAGAATGCCACTTGTGTCAGGTCAAGAAGGATGAGAGGGGGTTTTCCAAATAACTAGAATAGGAAGAATCTGCCAAAAAAAGGAACATATTCTATGCTGTAAGTGTGGAAAAGGACTGACCATCAAGAACTGATCTTTTCCTTGCATAAGATCAGTTACATTGATGTTGTTCACAGACCCCTGGGGCAACCAGGAAAGCTGATAGGGGAGGGAAAGGACACTAAATGTAATTCTTGCCCCTCAACCAACCTGCTGAGGTCCTGCCTTTTAGGGATTGATATGGTACCAGCACCAAAGGGTGATAGCAAGAGTAAAATTTTATTGTTCAAAACTGATGTACCACCTCCTACCACATTTATCTCTTCTATCCACATTTATCTACCCCAATTATTTACCACTGGCTACTGCAGAGAAAAGAAGTGGGAACAGTGACCAAATTTGAAGCAAATGATCTCTTTTGCTGGAAGCCAGCCTGTAGTATCCTACTTATTGCTCTGCTACACCCTCAACCCTATTCCTAATTCAGTAAAAGAATGTTAAGCCACAGAGAAGCTAGATAAATTATCTCTTATCTCTAAAATTGCACACCAAAAAACATGGGCGGTGGGGAAGATTTTGGCATTTGAAGGTATGTGTGATATCAGCCTATTATTTAGATTTTTAAAGGCTACTACCGGAATAATTTCAAACACGTGGTTTAGCTACACAATCTGATTGCCACTAATCCAAATTAAGATGTGGCATGTGCAGTGGTTCACACTTGTAATACCAGCACTTTGAGATGCAAAAGTGGATGAATCACGGGAGCCCAAGAGTTTGAGATCGGCCTGGATGACACAGCAAAACCCTATCTCTACAACAGATACAAAAATTAGCCTGACATGGTGGCATGTGCCTGTAGTCCCAGCTACTGAGGAGGATGAGGTGGGAGGATCATTTGAGCGAGAGAGGTCAAGGCTGCAGGGATCTATGATCACACCATTTCACTCCAGCCTGGGCAACAGAGCAAGACCCTGTCTCAAACCCTGCCCCTACTCAAAAACAAAACAAAACAAAACAAAAAAAACCAACAATAACCAAATTAAGATGTGCTGTTAGTGAAAAATACGCAATAAATTTTGAAGATTTGCTACAGAAAATATATAATATCTCAATTTTCATATTGATTTCATGTTGGAATGATAAGATTTGAGCTGTAGAGTGTTAAAATATTATTAACGTTATTTTTCCTTGTGTCTTTTAACTTTCTTAAATGTGCCTATTAGAAAATCTAAAATTGCGTGTGGAGCTTGTATTATATTTCTACCAGACAGCATTATCTGTGAGATTAAAGATATGTTGCTTTAGGTTGCTAAATTTGCGCTAATTTGTTACAGCAGCAATAAAAACTGATGTGATGTTGATAAACCTCCATCAAAATATGGGGTCTGTGATCCAGTCACTTAAACACAAGAAAAGTTTTGTGACTGCCTAGACCAACAGAACAACACTGCATGCCCTGCTGCCTCTGTCCAAGAGCCTTGGAACACAGCCATCTTGTGAGGAAGCCTCCAGCCAATATCCAGTATCAACCACCACATATGTGAGTAAATGAGCTGACACGTGTTTTCAGGCTCTGGCCTTACAGTCTTCCAGGTGAGGACATAGATAAAATGATGCGAAGACAAACCATCCCCACCATGCCATCTGAATTTCTCCATCTTGTTACCTTCCATATCAGCGTATGAAAGGTGGCTTGTTTAATGTCCTAGGATAATTGGTAAACCATCAGTTTAGCGTTTAAAAAGTAATCTAGATTATTTCCTCCACAATTTAAATGTCCAGAAAACTGAAACATGAGCTTTTGATAATTATGGGTCTTAGATACAAGAAACACTATATATATGGGATGGCTTGTCTTGGCATCATTTTATCTATGTCCTCACTTGAAAGACTCTAAGGCCAGGGCCTGAAATCACCTGTCAGCTCATTTACTCACATATGTGGTGGTTGATACTGGATATTGGCTGGAGGCTTCCTCACAAGTTGGCCATCTTCCAAGGCTCTTGGAGAGAGGCAGTTAGTTGCATATATAGGTAAAATGCTCATTCTTGTCATTGGGTTTCCTCTGAGTTCAACTGATTTCCTGGATAAATCAGGTGTATATAATATCTCACATTCTTTTCAAGCTCAATTACCCTGCCCCACCATTTATCTTTTGGATAAATATTTCTCTGCTTCTTAATTCAAACTGTCATTGCCTTAGTTCAGGCTCTCAGAACTGCTCAGACTATCACATTCACCTATCATTTTATATGGGCTCTCCAAACCCCTAGAAATCAGGTAGTTTCAGGTAGGAGGTGATTTAGAGCACAGGAGTAAAAGAACGGGGAGCAAAAAAGAGGGAAGGAGAGAAAACACTGAGCTTGTCATCACTGCAGACAACAAGGGCTTGATCCTGTTTTTTTTTAAGGAGGCTAAAAATAGGACTCCAATCCCTTCTAGCTTGTAGGATTTCTGCTGAGAAATCTGCTGTTACTCTGATACATTTTCCCTTACAGGTTACCTAATGCTTTTGCCTCACAGCTCTTAAGATTCTTTCCTTTGTCTTAAATTTAGATAAGCTGATGACTATGTGCCTAGGCAATGATCTTTTTGCAATGAATTTCCCAGGTGTTCTTTGGGTTTCTTGTATTCGGATATCTAGATCTCTAGCAAGGCCAGGGAAGTTTTTCTCAATTATTCCCTCAGATATGCTTTCCAGACTTTTATATTTCTCTTCTTCCTCGCGGGAACAGCAATTATTCTTAGGTTTGGATGCCTAACATAGTCCCAAACTTCTTGGAGGCTTTCTTCATTTTTTTTTTGAATTCTTTTTTTCTCTGTCTTTGATGGATTGAGTTAATTCAAAAGCCTTGTCTTCAAGCTCTGAAGTTTTTTCTTCTGCTTGTTTGATTCTATTGCTGAGACTTTCCAGTGCATTTTGCATTTCTATAAGGGTGTCCTCGATTTCCAGAAGTTGTGACTGTTTTTTACTTATGCTATCCATTTCACTGAAGAATATTCCTTTCATATCCTGTGTCATGTTTTTGATTTCTTTAAGTTGGAGTTCACCTTTCTCTGGTATCTCCTTGATTGGCTTAATCATCAACCTTCTGAATTCTTTTTCTGGCAATTTAGAGATTTTTGTCTTGGTTTGGATCCATTGCTTGTGGGCTGGTGTGATCCTTTGGGGGTGTTAAAGAACCTTGTTCTGTCATATTACCAGAATTGTTTTTCTGTTTCCTACTCATTTGGGTAGACTATGTCAGAGGAAAGATCTGGTACTCAAGGGCTGCTGTTCAGATTCTTTTGTCCCAAAGGGTGTTCCCTTGATGTGGTGTTCTCCCCCTTCCCCTAGGAATGAGGCTTCCTGAGAGCTGAACTGCAGTGATTGTTTTTGCTCTTCTGGGCCTAGCCACCCAGTGGAGCTACCTGGCTCTGGGCTGGTACTGGGGAGTGTCTGCAAAGAGTTCTGTGATGTGATCCGTCTTCAGGTCTCTCAGCCATGGAAACCAGGACCTGCTCTGGTGGAGGTAGCAGGGGAGTGAAGTGGACTCTGTGAGGGTCTTTGGTTGTATTTTTGTTTGGTGCACTGGTTTTGTGTTGATTGGACTTTCAACAGTGCATCCGCTGTGGTACTATTGGTAGGAAGCAAACTCGCCCTAGGGTTACCTGGTTACATATTCAGGTTTCTCAGGTGGTAGGCAGGGCCATAGAACTCCCAAGAAATTGTATCCTTTGTCTTGCGCACCCAGGGTGGGTAGAGAAAGGGTAGGCCCAGAGCTAGGCGTGTCTGAACTCAGACTCTCCTTGGACGGGGCTTGCTGCGGCTGCTGTGGGGGATAGGGGTGTGATTCCCCAGCCAATGGAGTTATGTTTCCAGAAGGATTATGGCTGCCTCTGCTGAGTCATAAAGGTGGCCAGGGAAGTGGGGGAAAGCTGGCAGTCACAGGCCTCACCATGCTCCCATGCAACACACAGTCCTAAAGGCCAGTATCACTCCCACTGTGCCCCCCAACAGTACCAAGTCTATTTCCAGGCAGCTGGTGGCCAGGGCTGAGAACTTGTTCCAGACCACCAGCCTCCCCACTGAGAAAGCAATCAGACCTTACAGTTTTTTTAGCATCTCAGGGAAACTGTGGAAGCGACACAGTTCCTTCAGAGCATCTGTGGATTCTCTCAGCTTTCCTGGTATGTTGCTGTGGTAGTTCCTTGAGCAAAAGTTCACAGTGTGAGTCTCCACAAGCTGCTCCATCTGTCCGAGCAGGAGCTGCAAGCTAGTCCTGCCTCCTATCTGCCATCTTCAGAACATGTCACAGGTATCAGTTTCCATTGGAGTTCTTCAACTAGGAAGATGTAAGTTTGAGGCTGCTGATGTCCACTCTTGTACCTCTGGCAGACAGCTTGAATGAAAATTAAAACAACTTGGAAAAAGTTGTGCCAAAATACATAAGGAGACAGATTCCTGATTCTATCATTGGGACACCTAGATCTAGCCATGCCTGAATCCCAATATTCTTGACTTTTCCATGTGCCAATATAATTTATGCTTAAACCAACTTGAATTATAATTTGCCAGGTGCCATTTAAAGGGATGTGACAAATACATATCATAATCTTTTCCCTCCTTCCTTTCCATACTTACCTCTCACCATTCCCCACCATGCATTTCAGTGCTTTATTTGTATCAAAATCTTTACCTGCTTTGAAACACATCAGTCACTTTTAAGCCTCTGTTCCTATGCATACACATTTTTATTTCGTTATACAATTCTGTCTTTCCTAGAAGAAATAAAACAGAGAGGAAAATTATGTCTTTTTAACTATGTAATCCAATAGTCTAATATATCACTTATTTAACAATATGATCAATGTATCCTCCAGGCACTGTGCTAGGTGACAGATATCCATGTTGACCAAGACAGACTTTCTCTGCCCTTGTGGGAAGTATATTCAAGCAAGGAATATACTCACTTGTTTCTGACTAATTATTCTTTTATTGGAGAGGTGTTTTCCTCTTGGAAGTCAAGAAATGAAAACATGGATAAATTTCAAAAAACAAGTAACTGAATGGAATTGAGTAAAAAAACTTTAGAGTAAGCTGCCATCATTTTAAATTTATTTTACAGGGAAAATTTATTGTATATGTACAAGGAAGTTGGGATATATAGTTTGGACCCTCTGCCACTACCCCCAGACCATGGTCTCTTTACCAGTCTGTGTTATATTTTTATCTTTCTGCAAAAAGTGGTGAGAAACTACTATGACAAGTCATATCAGCATCCTGTGATCTAAAATCACCACTTCTTTTAAGAATAACAAGTTCTTTTGCATGTTTATTTTATTTATGTTTGACAATCATTGTAGTCAATATCTGAGAATCAGATGAACTATGTAAAAAAAAATCAAATTCCTCTAATGGTTAGAAATAAAATTATCCCTTGTTATAGCTAAAATCCTGATGGAATCAGCTATTGATTGTCTGGCATATACCTTGGAACAGTTGATCCAATTGTAGACCTTTTCTGTAAGGCTCAATGATTCTCTCATGTCAGATGCCTCCCAAATCCTGCACTCTTTAAAACCCAGACACGGAAGCCTGACTGCAAGCTTTTGGCTGAAAGACTAACATGGTATTTAAAAAGTGAAAGACTTTGGTCTCTTTTGTCCCACAAAGTTCAAATTTCCCCTACAGCAATAAACACCTTATCTGAGATGTATGCAGTATGGGCTAAAGTCTTCAACCATGAAATTATATGACTCTACCTTGACCTCTGGTTTTCTCCAGTGAATCTCACTGATAGAATACAAACAGCAGCTCTGGGCTGTTTCTCTGATCCATTCCGTGAATTGTGTAAATCTTGAGGAATGCAGACTTCCATACAAAGGTGTTCAGGTAGCAGCGACATCTTTATCTGTCCTCACTTACCCTGGGCAATACTGAGCGGGCCCAGGGACTCATGCTACATGATGTATGTATCTGACCGTTTTCCTGTCCATGCCTCCAGCAGGCAAGGAAGAGACTGGGCTCCCTCCGGATGTGAAAACCAAGGCCTTGTTACAGTGATGAGTAATGCTGATAAAATGCTATGTCGAGGCAGAAAACCAATCCCCCCAATTTGGTCTGACCACTTACTGTAATTAGGAATGGTTTTCAGCTAAGCTCTGGAATATGTGATATAATGTCACAGTACTCAAAGTGTGGACACTATAGACCAGCAGTATCAGAATCATCTGGAGTTTGTTACAGATGCAGAATTCCAAGCCTCATCCCGGATCTAATGAATCAGAGTCTTTGTCTGAACCAACCCCCAGGTGTTTCTTTTGCACATGAATGTTTCAGAAGTACTACTGTAGTGGAGCTCTGCTATTCCCATCTCAAATCCTCTCATCCTCTTCTGATTAAAATACCCTGAATGCATTTTGTTTCTTTGGAGGAGGACCCAATTCTCTTAACCTTCAGACCCATGGGTGAGGAAATCAGTATGTCCCATTCTCTGACCACAGCCATTAGTTCAGCGATGGGCATGGGATTAATTGGAGGCAGAGGCCTTCAGGCCCATGACAATTACTTGAACCTTTGTGGGTGAGATGCTATCTTCACTTTTGCACTTGAACTTGGGAGGATGTGAGCTTGGTTAGCTGCCAAAGGCCATCTTGTAGAGCTTGATGATGAATCTACAATTAGAAATCAGAGGCAAGAAATGGGTAATAATAAACCTTTCTGGTCTTATTTTAGCCCCTGGATCATGTACTGCTTGAAACCCTCCTCCATATTGTTAGTACAAGGCAATCAATTTGTTTTAAGCTCTAAGCTTTGTGTTAGCTTGTGATGTTGTTTGACTATAAGTCAGTTTGAGTTGGTATGTTAGGGATCTCCAAGGGGGTGTGTGTGTGTGTCTGTGTGTGTGCGCATGTCTGTGTGTGTGTGTGGAGACAGAGAGAGAAATTTACATTAAAAAATTGGCTTACATGATTGTGGGGGCTAGCAAGTCTGAAATCTGTAGGGCAAGCTGGTAGGCTGGAGATTCACATAAAAGCTGAGGTCTTGAGTCCAAAGGCTGGAAACTCGGGCAGGATTTCTGTGGTGCAGTCTGAAGCCAGAATTCTTTCTCCATTGAGAAACCTCAGTCTTTGCTGTTAAGGTCTTCAACTGACTGGATGAGGCCCACCCATATTATGAAGAGTCATCTGCTTTCCTTAAAGTCACCTCATGGTAGATATTAACCACGTCTAAAACGTACCTTTACACCTCAAGGTTCTGTCCCAATTAGCTACAATATACTGATCTAATATCACTCTATGGAAATGTCTCATGTACTTGAAATATATATTTAATAAGATAATGCCATCAACCAGCACAGCTCTAAAGAAGGCCCTGGACTCAAGTGATCCTATCACCTCAGCCTCCCAAGTAGCTGAGATTATATGTGTGAGCCCCGATGCCCAGCTCAGAATTTATTTATCTGGTAACTGAAGGCTTATGCCCCTTGAGTAACATCTCCCCATTTCCTCCACTCTCCAGCCCCTGGAAACCACCATTCTATTCTCTGTTTCTATTAGAGCGACATTTTTAGAGTTTACATGTAAATGAGATCATGCAGTTAAAAAAAGAGTAAAAAATTTAAAAAAAATAAAATAAAAAATACCTTTACAGCAAGAGCTAGGCTACTATTTGACCAAACAACTGGTCTTTCCAGGTTGGTACATCTTTCCAGATTGATACATACAATTAATCACCACAATTGGGGATTTTGAACCTTGAAATGAGATGGTTGAAGGTGGGGCTAAAAATCCTTAGGGTTTAGAGGTGCTGCTTCTACTCAGCCTAACATACATAACTGAATCCTAGCTTTCTGCTTTCTTTAAAAGGGTTGACTTGTTTAAGAAAATCAGCAAAATTATTTGCCCCCATTTTTGTTCTATGAAATCTAAGGAGCTAGAGTTGGGAAAGACTTTAAGATTTAATCAGGTTTTCAAATATCAATGATTTGCTTACTACTATAATAATGATTTCTTCTCCCCATAGTTATGGTTCACAACACACAACACTCATGCCTACGTATGTGATCTTTTTCTTTAAATATATATTATTCTTTAATAATGGAATTTATTTACAAAAATAATCTTTATATTACTGCCATAAATGCAAATCCCACATCACTTGCCTTAAATTCATGAGTACTCACATAAATAAATGTGGAAGCAAAATGTTTCACAAGTCTTGCAAGATACTATTATCCGCAAAAATAATATCTGCATCTAACAATTTATTTCCCTTTTTTAAAAAAAAAAAAAGGGATACAAAGCAAGTATCAAGGATTAAAGACAGATGAGACATTCTTCTTGAAATAAACGGGTATAATTAAAAGGAAATTGAAAAGGAATAACCTTTTTTTGCTTGATTTTATGTTATTGAATGACATGACTGTGTAACATCTGCCATTAGCAGCTGTGGCGTGTGCCCCCATCCTTTAAGAAACACTAATTCCGGCCAGGCGCGGTGGATCTCACCTGTAATCCCAGCACTTCGGGAGGCCGAAGTGGGCAGATCATGAGGTCAGGAGACCGAGACCATCCTGGCTAACACGGCGAAACCCCGTCTCTACTAAAAGTACAAAAAAATTAGCTGGGCGTGGTGGCGTGGCCTGTAGTCCCAGCTACTCGGGAGACTGAGGCAGGAAAATCACTTGAACTCGGGAGGCGGAGGTTGCAGTGAGCCGAGATCGTGCCACTGCACTCCAGCCTGAGCGACAGAGAGAGACTCCATCTCAAAAAAAAAAAAGAAAAAAGAAACACTAATTCCAGTCTAACACTGATTGCATGATTTCCAGCTACTAGGCTACTATAACCGTAAGGCAGTGCCCTACATTACTTGGACTCTTCCTGTGATGAGAAACTCATTACCTACTAACACAAATTCCATCAGTGGATACAGATGTAAACTAGAAACCTCTGCTCTTTGCTGACCTGAACAACCCCTTGCAGCTTCTACTGACTGAGATCACAGTGCTACCTCTTGGGGACACACAGACTGTGACCTTACCCTTACCCAAATCCCACATGCCAGCTTTCCAAAGAGCTGAAGATGGCTCCTCCAGTTTCTGCTCATATAACTTCCATGTATAATAATCATATTAGTTAAGCCTCAAACCAGACATCAAGAGCCAAAACATAGCAGGGACATTGATACTTTGGAGAGTGGAACATTTGAATTCAGGACAGACATGTCCATCTGATCAATCTCACTCACCTCCCTCTCTCATTCTGTTCCAGCCACTGGGATTGTCTCCTACTTTTTTTTTTTTAACATGGCAGTAAGTTCTTGCTTGGAGATCTTTCCACTTTCTGTTCCTACTGCCTAGAAAGATACTTCCCAGTTCTTTTGAACGGCCCTCGTCTTATAAGTTAAGTCTCATTTTAAATGTCATTTCCTTGCAGAGATCTTTGAATAACCAAACTAAAGATTTTTTTGATCTCATAAAAACTTTATAGTCTCTGACCCTTTTTTATTTGCTTCACAACACATCACTCTCTCAAATTAACTTGTTGGTTTACTTGGTTTTTAAAATAAAAGTGTAAACTACAAGATAGCAGGGAATTCATTGCTTCATCTCCAATACTGAAAACAGTGCTGAGAACCCAGTTTGCATTTAGTAAGCATTTGTTAAATGAATGGATGAGGTCAAGATACAGTACTGATATTTTCAAGTTTTTGCAATGTATTTCCTCAGTCATTTATCTATGCATTTATATGCTCATTAAGTCAAAGTGTTAGTTTAATTAAGAGTAATATGTGTCTGCTTGAGTACTGTAAACCATCTTGCCACTCCCCTAATTTTACTCCAGTTTGCCTATTTCACTTTACAAGTGCTTTGGGCAAAACTGAGTGTTCTATGTGTGTTCTGACCCCATTACAGTAGAGTACAACCTTCTTTATTCTGGGTGGTTTACTTCCATTAATAGAGTCTACCACCACATCAGATTTTTTGGCAGCCTTATCATTCTTGCAGTACTTATAAGCTTAATGTCCAAAAATAAAGGGGGCTGAGTTTCTTAAATATATTTTTCTACCAAGCCACATGTCTTGGGAAGCAGGCTTTTTAATATAAATCCAGGGCCTTGCATTCATCCTTGTTAAATTTCATCATATCCTCTGACAGATATTTGTGTCATCTTTGCATCTCCCAATCTGTGGCTCTATTTGGGTTCAGGCAGACTGTGTAAGAGGTGATTTGCAGAGTAGCTTCATTGCAAGCAAAGGGTGAGTGAAAATTGAACGTACTGAGATCCCATTTCTCCACTGTATCCAGTGTGGGCCTAAACCAAGGCAAGGAAAAATGACACACCTTGGAAATATAAAAATATAACGATCCCAATGATAATAGTAAACATTCACTGTTTTGGCTATCTGTGACTGGGTAATGAATCACACCAAAATATAGTTGCTTAAAACAACAATTTTGTTATTTCTCACATTCTGTGATTTGACTCTTTTTTATGTAATATTCATGGAGGGACCAGGAAAGCCAGAAGTGTTGAAATGACCTCATTCACGCAATGAGTAGTTGGTGTTGGATGCTGTCTGGGAGTTCAGATGGGGCTTAGGATGGAGGTCTCCCTTCCTCATGTGGATCTCTGCACATGGCTGCTGGGCTTCCCCACACCATGGAGACTGGGTGCCAGTGGCAGTGTTCCCAGAGGTATAGGTGGAAGTATAACCCTGTTAATCCCCAGCCTTGGAAGTTGCACATCTCTCTCTCACTACATTTTATTACTTATAAAAGTTACAAGGCTAGCTCGGATTTTGCAGATGAAGAAACTGAGGCTCAATGATAAGAAGTTGCACACTTGATCTGTTAGACCTTTCACTGGAGAGAGACTGAGCTTTGAGATTCCAGAAGCCAGGAGGCACGGTATCAGGGTGCTGTATGTGTCTATGTGTGTTAAATATTATTATTCAAAAGTAATACAAGTATATCCCAAATTTACAAGCATTTATTTTTAGAAACTACAAATAAAAATAAATAAATAAAGTAAAAAATAAATACTTTTTACTAGTCTCATAGTTTGAGGTCTTAAATTTTTGTCTTTAATCCATCTTGAGTTGATTTTTGTATTATGGTAAAAGATGAGGTTCTAGTGTTACTCTTCTGCATATGGAAATCCAATTTTTCCAACACTGTTTGTTGAAAAGTGTGTCCTTTCCCCAATGTATGTTCCTGTTAACTTTGTCAAAGATCAATGGGCTGTAAATATGTGGCTTTATTTTTGGTTCTCAATTCTCTTCCATTGATTCACATGTCTACTTTTATACAA
Source organism: Pan troglodytes (assembly GCF_028858775.2). NCBI lineage: Eukaryota > Metazoa > Chordata > Mammalia > Primates > Hominidae > Pan > Pan troglodytes. The sequence goes on from NC_072416.2 coordinate 28,911,714, forward strand.
ATGCCCTGCTGTTTTGGTAACTATTGTCTTGTAACATAATTGGAAATGAGGTAATGTGATGCCCCCAGCTTTGTTCTTTTTGCTTAAGATTTCTTTGGCTATTTGGGTTCTTTTTTGGTTCCATATGAATTTTAGGATTTTTTTGTTTCTTTAAAACAATAAAAATCTAATTTTGCTTGGATCTTCTCTTTTTTGTCTTGGTTAGTCTAGCAAGTAGTTTATGAATTTTGTTTATTTTTTCAAAAAGCCAGCTATTATACTGTGATCTTTTGTGTTTTTTCTAGTCCTATTTTGATAGGGATTGCACTGAATCTATAGATTGCTTTAGGCAATCTATACAGTCATTTTAAAGATGTTAATTTTTCCAATTCATGAGCATGGGGGTGTTTTTCCATTTAGTTATGTCATCTATAATTTTTTATTAGTGTTTTTTAGTTTTCCTTTTAGATATTTTTTACTTTCTTGGTTAAATTTATTCCTAGGTATGTTATTTTTTATAGTTATTTTAAATGGGATAGCCTTCTATATTTTTTTCTTGGCTAGTTGATTATTGGTGTATAAAACACTACCAATTGTTGTATGTTGATTTTGTATCCTGCAACTTTACTGAAATTATTTGTCAGATTTAAGAGGATTTTTTTTGTGTGTGTGAAGCCTTTAGTTTTTTCTAGACATAAGATCAGATCATCAACAAAGAGGGACAATTTGACTTCCTTTTTTCCAATTTAGATGCCTTTTATTTCTTTCTCTTGACTGATTGCTCTAGCTAGGACTTCCAATACTATGTTGAATAGTAGTGGTAAGAGTGGGCATTATTGTCTTTTACCAGTTTTTAGGAAAAAAGGCTTTCAGTTTTTCCTTGTTTGGTATGATCTTAGCTGTGGGTCTGTCATAGAAGGCCTTTGTAATGTTCAGGTATGTTTATAATGTTAAGTTTGTTGAGAGTTTTTATCATGATGTGATGTTGAATTTTATCAAATTTTGTGTGTGTGTCTACTGAGATGATCATATGGTTTTTGTCCTTCATTCTGTCGATGTGATTTATTATGTTTACCAACTTGTGTAAGTTGAACCATCCTTGCATCCTTGAGATAAATTTTACTTGACCATGTTGTGTGCATCTGTGTGTGTGTGTGTGTGTGTGTATACATATATATATATGATGTTGGATTCAGTTTGCCAGTATTTTCTTGAGAATTTTTGTGTCTGTGTTCATCAGGGATATTGGCCTGTACTACTCTTTTCTTGTTGTGTCCTTGTCTGGTTTTGGTATCAAGGTAATGCTGGCATTGTAAAATTAGGATCATTCCCTCCTCTTTAATGTTTTGGGGTAGTTTGAGGAGAAATGGTGTTAGTACTTTTCGGAAAGGTTGGTAGAATTCAGCAGTAAATCCACCCAGTCCTGGACTATCCCTTTTTAGGAGATTTTTTTTTTTAATTTACTGACTCAATGTCACCACTTGTTATTGTCTGTTCAGGTTTTCTGTTTCTTTCTGATTCTATCTTGGTAAGTTGTATATGTTTGGAAATTTGTCAGTTTCCTCTCAGTTTTCTAGTGTGTGAGCATGTAATTGTTCACTATAGTCTCTGATGATCTTTTGTATTTCTGTGGTATTAGTTGTAATGTCTCCTGCATTTCTAATTTTGCTTGGATCTTCTCTATTTTTCTTGTCTAGTCTAGTAAGTAGTTTATGAATTTTGTTTACTTTTTCAAAAAACCAGTTTTTATATTGCGATCTTTTGTGCTTTTTTTTTTTTTAAGTCTCTATTTCATTTAATTACGCTCTGGTTTTAATTATTTATTTAGTTCTACTAATTTGGGGTTTGGGTGTTCTTGCTTTACTAATTCGTAGAGGACCGTCACTATATTGTTCATATAAAATGCTTTCTTTTTTTTAAATGTAGGTGTTAATTACAATAAACCTCCCTCTAGGCACTACATTTGCTGGATCCCACAGGTTTTGATATATTGTGTTTCGATTTTTGTTTGTCTCAAGACATTTTTGATTTACTCTAATTTCTTTCTTGACCCAGTGGTTATTCAGGAGCATGTTGTTGAATTTCCACATATTTGTGTAGTTTCCAAAGTTCCTCTTGTCATTGAGTTCTAGTTTTATTTCATTGTGATCTGAGAAACTGCTTAATAAGATTTCAATTTTTTAAAATTTTTTGAGGCTTGTGTTGTTTCCTAACATATGGTCTATCCTGGAGAATGTTCTGTGCGCTGATGAGAAAAATGAGTACTCTGGAGCTGTTAGATGAAATGTTCTGTAAATGTCTGTTAGGTCTATTTGTTATAATGTGCAGCTTAAACCCAATGTTTCTTTGTTAATTTTCTGTCTAGATCATCTGCCCAGTGCTGAGAGTGGGGAGTTGAAGTTCCAACTATTACTGTATTGGAGTCTCTGTCTCCCTTTAGATCTAAAAATATTTGCTTTATATATCTGGGTCTTTTTCCCCTCAAGTTTTTACTTACTTGGAGATAGCCAAAAATAGAAATAGTTTTTTCTCCTAAACCTGCAAGTCCTTGTTTCAAAGTATTTCCTCTAAATTCTGTTTGAATATTGAACGTTTCCTTCTTTAGACCATCTTACCCCAGCTCTCCCCACTCCCACTTTATTATAGGCAGTGAAAAAAAGCCAGTCAATACTTTCAACATTCTTCTGGAAATCTCTTTAGCCAGATCCACAAATTTATGGAGTGCATTTTGCTATTTCATACTTTACTATAGGTAGGTGTTGCCAAATGTCGCATCTTTGCATAGGACAGGCTGCCTTTTCTCCAAATTCCAATAAAAATTTTCTCACTGCCTTTCAAGCCTCTAGTTACAGTCTCCTCACTGCCCTTCAGCTGCTACTGCTTTTCCATAACAAGGCCAATGCCACATTGGAACTCCTCATGGCCAGTTGGCTCCCTCACAGCATGGAGGCTTGGTTCCAAGGAGCAGTGTTCCAAGAGGTGAAGATGGAACTTTTAGATCTTTTAAGACATGGTCTTGCAGTTACACGTCTCCCTCCTATCACATTGTATTGGTCATAAGAGGTCATAGGGCAAACCCAGATCTGAGGCAAGGGAGCACAGACTCCACCTCTCCATGAGGGAGTGGCAAGATCACGGTACACAAAAGTACGTAAGATATGGGACATTGCTCTGGCCATCCTTGGAAACACAGTCTGCCTCATTTATGCAACACATGCTATGTCCTAGGCTCTGTTCTAAGCACATTCCATGTAATTATTAAACCATATGATTCTTAAACTCCTGTGAGATCAATTCATGTTGTCTTCATCTTACAGATAAGAACAAGGAGGCACAGATAAAATTACTAATATAATTAAGGTTACAAGTTAGTCAGTTGCAGGACTGGGGTTTGAGTTTGGGGCAAATCTGGCTTCTGAGCCTTTGTGCTTAACCTCTAGCCCTTTCTGCCTATCTTGTGAGGGCAACATGTATCACTAAGTGGTCAGATCTCCCAGAGTGAAGAAATTATCCTAAGGGGAACACACCTCTTATACTGTGTTCATTTATTCCTTTACTTATTCAAATGTTTATTGAAATCCTGCTAAGTACCAGGCACTGTTTTGGACATTGGAAGTATAATGATGAATAAGTCAGAAATTATTCCAGCTTTTAAGCAGCTTATAATACATGTTAGGAAAACAGCTACGATGAATTCTTTGAATAATGGCTATTATAGTTTTCCTATACACTTCCAAAAAGCAATAAAATGCACTACTATGAGAGCTTTACATAATAGGATGATTTGGGATTTGGCCCAGGGTCTAAGAAGTTTAAACATTTGACGTTTAAAATAATGATTTAAAAGACTGTACAAATGCCCTGCCTTTTGTCCCTCAGCAAGTGTCTCCCTCTTCAAACCTTCAAGTGTTACTTCTCCAGTCATAGAAGAAATCCAGTTGCTTGTCCAGGCTGAGCTTCCTTGAAAGTTGGCAGAGAGCATTGTGCCTACTCCCTTGGCCAAGGGCAGGGAGTCTGCTGGTTCTTGGTAGAAAATGGGAGGCCCTGGCCGGGCGCGGTGGCTCATGCCTGTAATCCCAGCACTTTGGGAGGCCGAGGTGGGCGGAGCACGAGGTCAGGAGATCTATTCTGTCCTGGCTAACACGGTGAAACCCCGTCTCTACTAAAAATACAAAAAAATTAGCCGGGCGTGGTGGCAGGTGCCTGTGGTCCCAGCTACTCAGGAGGCTGAGGCAGGAGAATGGCTTGAACCCGGGAGGCGGAGTTGCAGTGAGCCAAGATCGCGCCACTGCACTCCAGACTGGACGACAGAGCGAGACTCCGTCTCAAAAAAAAAAAAAAAAAAAAAGAAAATGGGAGGCCCTGTCTTCACACATTTCTCATGATGTTAAGTCCCCATATCCTCCTGATTGTCCTTAGTACAAATTGCTTTTGACTGTGCTGATAGATAGATTGAATAAAGCTTGAGGATCCACAGAATTCTTCCTGGGTAAAGTGACATTTTAAAAAAAGGTGAGAAACTGTGAATCTGATGGGCATCCATGCAAAAGTGCCATGCCAATTGTCTCTCTTGGGTGCCGATTTTAGTAAATGTGGGCGAAGTAGAGGTGATTATCACATAAGCTCTGTTGTCAGGAGTCTGACTTGAATTCTCTCCCTGAACACACTTGGAGTGTGACAATAAATGAATTACTCAATCTCTCTGAATGTCGTTTCCTCTTCTGTAAAATAGGAAAGAGGTGAAACCATTGAGAACTATTGTGAAGATCAAATAGGATGACATTGAACACAGTGCTTGGCACAAAGACAGGGCTCAGTGTTGGTAGCGTCTTATTAGATTACTAGTAATCTTGTTTAAGTCAAGAGAGAAGAAGGTTTGCAAGGAAAGAAGCAAGCCTTTATTTATCTACGCAGATAGGCATTGCACAGAAGGTGTTAACTCAGCAGACCTGAGTTGCCCAAACTCTGCACATCCCAGAGGTCGTCAGGAGCCAGTCCTTTAAGTCCTTGCAATATCCTAAGAGCGTCTTTGCCTCAGAAGAATGTCTTTGTATACCTGAGATCTTGAGCCATGTCAGATCATTTATGCTAACAGTGTAATTTACAGTAAATGGTCATTATTATATGCCTGGACTTTGGGCCATACTGTATCAATTCAACATCATGTTGGGGGTTGGGGAATAGATGCTGAGTAACTAAGGCCAGTCATATGGGTGGCCCATGCCTACATGACTTATCTTTAGTAAAAACCCCAGACAACAAGGCTCAGGTGAGCTCCCCTGGTTGGCAACTTCACAGGTATTGTCACATATTATTTCTGGGAGAATTAATGACTCCACTGAGAGAGGACAGCTGCAAGCTCAGGTCTGGTTTTTCCTAGACTCTGACCTATGTGTATTTTGTTGTTGTTGTTGTTGCTGATTTTGATGTGTATCCTTTGACTGTAATAGAGTAGAACTGTGAATATAATACCTTTCTGAGTCCTGTGAGTCCTTCTAGTGAGTCCTCCAATCTAGGGTGGTCTTAGGTTTCCCCAACACAGGTACTGTGCTGGGTGCTGCATTCATGACATCTTATTTAATTTAATCTTCATCACCACTAAGCAATGAGACTGATACATACAGAGGTAATATTCTAAGGTGAGGCTGTGAGGTAGGCTCACCCATTTAGTAAGTGTTCAGCCAGGGACTGAACCCAGGACTGCCAGATTTCAGAGAATTGGGTGTTACTTGGGCTGGTAGTTTCCATGGACCAAGTACACATATGGGACAAGGGCACTGTGTCCAGGCACTAATAACACCAATTTCTCTGGTCTGATTGTGGTTTCTCTTGGCTTGTAGAAAACATGAGGTATGAGACAGAGGCAGAGAGAAGTGGACAGAGTATCAGAAATGACAGCCTGCTACCCTTCAGTCATCACCTGCTGAACTATCTATAAATTCTTTCCAGGAACTAGAGAAAGTCCACATCAGGAAGCAAGTGTCCCTCATAGACCAGGGTAGCCAGAAATAAAAAAGGAAAACAGACTGAGTCTCAAAGAATCTCTTGCTGGTTTTTTTCTATATTTTCTATTAAAAACATTTTTTTGAGGAACAAAACATATCTGTATGCACTGATAGAGAAACATCTCCAATACAGACTATCAGGAGGTAACAACAAGGTGTAGAAAGATGTATAGTGTATAGCTTTTGTGTAAAACAAAAGAAATGCACATACACCTCCATACATATACTTAATATCTTTTATATTTGTAATATATATGTATATATATGACATAACAGTATCTGTTACCTATGTATCTATGTGTATTAGTCTGTTCTCATGCTGCTAATAAAGACATACCCGAGACTGGGTAATTATAAAGGAAAGAGGTTTAATTGACTCACAGTTCCACATGGCTGAGGAGGCCTCACAATCATGGTGGAAGACAAGGAGGAGGAAAGTCACATCTTACATGGCAGCAGGCAAGAGAGAGAGCCTGTGTAGGGGAGCTCCCCTTTATAAAAACATCAGATCTCATAAGACTATTCACGCTCAGGAAAAAAGCACAGGAAAGACCCACCCCTCATGATTCAATTACCTCCCATTTTGTCCCTCCCATGACACCTGGGAATTATGGGAGTTATAGTTCAAGATGAGATTTGGGTGGGGACACAGCCAAACCATATCACTATGTATCCATCCCTCTCTACCTATTTTTACATATATGTGATATGTAAATATATGTATGATATAATATATATGATATACATGTATATACATATGTATGATTTTTACATATCATATATATGTAAAAATATATATGATATATAATATATAACTTTCCTGTCCTTATATTCCAAATATATATCTAAAGATATATATTATATATAAATATAAAATATAAATATATATTAATATATAAATAATATATATAATAAATATATAAATAAATATAAAATATAAATTTATATTTATATATTTATATAATATATATCTTTCTTGTCCTTATTGTTCAATTATACTTTTTCTTGTCCAATTACACAAATGTTAAATCATTTCATTTTGCCCCATATGTCTCTTATGCTCTTTTTTATTTTCAATTTTTTTGCCTCTTTTTGATACAATCTGTAATTATTTTCATAAAGTTCTCTGTTTCCTTTCAATGATTTTTCCCTCTGTTGATTCTCATCTGTTATTCAATTTATCCATTGAATACTTAAATTTTGTTGTGTTATTTCTCATTGTTGAAGTTTTGATTTGATACTCTTTTATACATTCCAGTTCTCTGGTAAAATTCTTCACCCTTTCGTCTATTAAATTGAACGTGTTGATCAGAGTTATTTCTAAGTCTGTGTCCCATCTTCAATATTGGCATCATCTGCGAGTCTATTTCTACTAGAGTCCTTCTCTCTTTGCATCTGGGTATCTATACGTTTGCCTCTATATGGAAGGAAACACAGAAATAAAGAGAAGTGGTGGCCTCTGAAAAACGGACTTGAGATATCAGGGATTATGTTAGTTTTCTTTTTTCTTTTTGAGGTGCAGTCTTTCTCTATCACTCAGGCTGGAGTGCAGTGGCATAATCTTGGTTCACCGCAACCTCCACCTCCTGGGTTCACGCGATTATCCTGCTTCAGCCTCCCAAGTAGCTGGGATCATAGGCACACGCCTCCACACCCAGCTAATTTTTGTATTTTTAGCAGAGACAGGGTTTCACCATGTGTTGGCCAGGCTGGTCTTGATCTCCTGACCTCAGGTGATCCACCCACCTCGGCCTCCCAAAGTGCTGGGATTACAGGCATGTGCCACTGTGCCTGGCCAAGGGGTTATACTAGTTTTCTATTCCTGCTGTAACAAATTGCCACACAATTGTTTAAAATCATCCACAGTATCTTATAGTCTGGAAGCCCTGAAATGGGTCAGCAGGGCCACATTCTTACTGGAGGCTTGAGGGGACAACCCAGTTCCCTGCCTTTCCTGGCTTCTAGAGGCTCCCACGTTGCTTCTCTGCAACCCCTATTTCCGTCCTGATATCTCCTCTGACTCTGACCCTCCCGCCTCCCTCTTAAAAGGACTCTTGGGATGACACTGGACCTACCTGGATGATCCAGGATAATTTCTCCATCTCAAGGTCCTTAGGTTAATTTCATTGGAAAAGCCCTTTTCGCCCCTTAAGGTAGCATCTTCACAGGTTGTGAGCTTTAGGATGCGGACATCTCAGGGGACTATTATTCCACCTCCCACGAGGGTAGAATGAAACTTCACTGTCACTGGATAGAGAGCCGTGCATTTAAAATGTGTATCATGTGTGGTATTACCTAATCAAAATTCAAAATTTAAAGTTGTATTTTTATTTGATAGGACAATTCCTGCAATGATTTTAAAAGCCAAAGTGTGTGTGTGTGTGTGTGTGTGTGTGTGTGTGTGTATGTGTGTGTGTGTTAAATTAAGCCTCCTTTCCATGCCTGGGGTGTTCGTTCTCTGAAGCAGACATTTTACTCATTTTTTTTTGCATATCAGTCTGCATTTTCTGAAGAAGAAAAAAGGGGAATGGGAAAGGACACGGTCCCCAGTTGAAGAAGGGGTAGGGTGGGCTGCTGTGATGTCGTCTGCCTGGATTGAGACCTCCTTCTGGTTCTCTTTGGGCATCTAAATCTTTCACAAATCCAGCAAATGTATATATTTCCTGACTTTAGGCCAAATATCATGTTAGATCCTGGGGTACCAATCAGGCTATGCCCCCAGGTGGCCTTGGCTCTGGCGGGAGGCAGGCAGTAAGAATGCACTGATGACATGTCAGAGAACGTGTGGCCTTAACAGCCACAATTCCAAACCTGTGTCTCAGCCCGGCTGAGCCTCGGGCCTCCTCCCTGTGCAGCTGAGTGCTGGGGTCGGGGGAGAGGAGAGATCTGCTCAGCTGCTAGCCCCAGGAAAATGCTGTACATCTTCCAGGATGGCCTTTCTGCTGTGTATTTATGCCTAGGCTCATGTTCCAAGAAAATCCCATGATCAACCAAAGCATGATTTCCCTGGGAACCAGAGGGACGTGAGGCCGTCAGCCCCTCTGATATAGGGACTTCCCTGGGCTGTTTTCTCAGCAACTCATAGCTACAGGGCAGAAAAATATAGATGATGCATAGTGCTCTGGCTTTCTCTCCCCTCCTCTGGGGATCCTGGGGCTTGGGTGATTCATTTTAGTGCCTCTCATCAGGCCCTGAGCCCAGGGCCTCGAGGGAAGGAGGATTCCTCCAGAGGGGTGAAGTTTGGCTGTCATTGATGGTTACCCTTGGGCTGGTACCATGCGCTGGGACGTTCAGAGACTGATTTTCCTTCTTATATCTGACAGTACATTTTGGATCTTTAAAAGCCCCAACTATTCCAGACACCCATGCAAGTCATAAGCCACAAAGGTCAGTAAATTTCAGACCAAAAATAAAAAAGCAAGGGAGAGAGAAATGCACAGTGACAGAATGAGATGCAGACACCCGAGATACACAGGCCCCCAAGGAACGGCCAAAGAGCTGCCTCTGAGACGGAAATGCCAGAAGTACAGAGGAGACACACACCTGAAAGGACTGAATATTATCAGGAAAAAGACACACCCAGACACACCAAGGCTCAGCGGCACTGCTGTCCTCAGGTGCTCCGAGATGAACAGGCAACCGGAGAGCTTCTCAGGACAGGCCGGATCCCTCAGGGTCGACTCCCATTCCCACTATTTTTATTTCCAGCCTGCAGAATCACCTCTTCCTCATACTAGGAAAGAACTCTGCAGACTGGGAACCCCCCGCAACCTGCCACTGCAATAAATTAGATCTGCCACTTGCAGACCCTAGTAGGCAAGGGGTATTAACTAGACCTCAATAGCTATACAAGAAAGATATATGCACACAGTACACAGAAGGCTGTGCAGTCACAGGATCCATTTTTTATGGGAAGTGTTCCCTTCTCCCAGACATTTAGCAAAGAAGTGATTCTAGAACAGCAATCGCAAAGGTGGAGATGAGTGAAGCAAAATCCTAATTTATCCAACCCTTTTATTGAATAGCTGAGCAAATGTAGTACACAAAACTAGGGGAACCATTAAATGTCACAAATTCAATACAGAAGCCAGGTAGAAACCAGACATCTTTGGCCGTGGCTTAGGGTCTTGGATCAGTAGGATTTTGCCTCTCCATTGGAATGGCATCCTAACTCTGCTGTGGCAAACAAAGCTGGATCCCAGAATTCAAGCATCAGTATCAAGTGAATTGGGAACTATAAACGGCACTTTTAAAGGTGATCATAATTATTTCCCTCTTTGATAGAGCACAAAGGGGGTGCCCTGTCTAACACTCCCACAAGATCTTGGCACAAAAGGGATGAATGTGCAACTTTGGTTTCTCGCTGGCATTGAAAAGCCCTCATTTGGGAGTAGGATTTATTAAATATTATAATCAGTTCAGTGTCGCCTGCTGAAACATTTACTTTAATGGGCTTGTTAAATTTAGATTATGTTAAAAAGAAAAAAATTTAGATTATGTTAAAAGGAAAAAGAGAGAGTGAGAGAAAGACATTCCCCTGTCTCTGAACTCTTGGGCTGCCAAATCCTCATTGGATACATACTGAAGAACTAGCTCCCAGCCATGATAATTACCCAGATTGTGGGAGGAAGGGGATGACATTTCAAGATGATGTGAGAGGACATTTTGTTTGGTAAAGACACCCTCCTGATCAAAACCTCTTTATTTCGGAAAGAGCAACATAAACCTTTCTTTTTTCCTTTCTGCTTCCCATCCTTCCTTTCTTAAATGGTATTTTAACTTAATTTTAATCACATGAGTAACAGGTGATATTTATGTTAGTTTGTATTGTGTTGCTATAACAGAATACCTGAGGCTGGCTCATTTACAAAGAAAAGAGGTTTATTTGCCTCATGATTCTGGAGGCTGGAGAGTTCAAGATGGTGCAGCTAGACCTGGTGAGAACCTCATGCTTCTTCCACTCTTGGCGGAAAGTGGACAAGAAAGGGGAGTGAGCATGTGCAAAGAGAACAGATGGTCACAGTGGAAGCAAGAGAGAGAAACTGAGGAAGCCAGAGTCCTTTTAACAGTCTGCTGTCTTGGGGACTAATCTATTTCTGAAAGAGGGATAACTCACTCACCCCCAAGAGAGTGCATTAATCTAGTCATGAGGGATCTACCCTCATGACCCAAATGCCTCCCACAAGGCCCTGTTTCCCAAGACTACCACACTGGAGGTCAGCTTTCAACATGAGTTTTCATGGAGACAAACCATATTCAAACCAAAGCAATATTAATAGCTGACATTTTTTGATGCCTTGCTATGTGCTAGACACTGTTCTAAGCATTTACCTGCATTGATATTTTAAATCCTCTGATTGCATTATTAAGTGGTATTATAATTATTGCTATATTACAGGTGAGAAAAGTGGAGCATAGCGAGGTTAGGCAATGGGTTGAAGGTCACATAGCTGGTAAATGACAAAGCCAGTATTCAAACTCAGGTGCCTGACACTGAAGATTATGCATCTATCTAACTGCTATGCTGTACTGCACAGATATTCATTCACCCATAGAACTAAAGTTTTTCCACATAAAGCCAAAATTTTCTTTAATCAACCTAATCCCTGTCTCCTCCTTATACCCAATATTAGCCATTACCATCAGCTTGGGAAGTGTTCCCCATGTGTATGAAAATAAATAGAATCACTGTGTGTATTAAAGCAATGATGTCATTCTGTATCATTCTTGTAACTATTTCTTCAGTCAAAAATATTTCATTTTATACCTGTATAATATTCTGTTCTATTTAGCTACTCTCTTCTTGACAGATATTTAGGTTGAATTTAATTTTTAAAAAAGTAAATAATGTTCAGTGTATATGTAAGTTTGTCTTTAGGGAAGATAGAAAAAAATGGAATTACTTAGGTCATTTTTTGTTTTTGAACAGATATTGCCAACTTAATGTTCTTAATGGCAGTACCTGAACGTTACTATTACTTCAATCTCTCTTTTTCATAATTAAACTGAAAAACAAACATACAAACAACCAATGAAAAAAAAAAAATACTTGGCCAGCCAGGTGCAGTGGCTCACACCTGTAATCTCAGCACTTTGGGAGGCCGAGGCATGCAGATCACAAGGTCAGGAGTTCGAAACCAGCTTGGCCAATATGGTGAAACCCCATCTCTACTAAAAATACAAAAATTAGCCGGGGGTGGTGCTGGCACCTGTAGTCCCAGCTACTTGGGAGGCTGAGGCAGGAGAATTGTTTGAATGGGAGGTGGAGGTTGCAGTGAGCCGAAATCGCACCACTGCACTTCAGCCTGGGCGACAGAAAGAGACTCCGTCTCAGAAAACAAACAAACAAACAAACAGAAACCTTGCTAACCTTATGGGTAAAACATACAAGTCCTTCTCTCTACCCTTCTGTGAGAGTTAACCACCTTGGCTACTGCCTTTCAATGTGCAGTTCTACACAGCTGGGCCTACTAACGGTCAAGTTCAGGTTTTCCTTGGTTCTAAGGCAAGTTTGGCAAAAAAAAAGGTTATTTTTATCTCTTCTCTACTTTGAGTCCTGGCAATTTGGAGCCAAGTTGTAGCTGTTGAACATTCTAGGCTATGAGACCCCTCACCCACCAAGATAAAAATTATGTTCAATTTAGAAGCAAAATCAAAATCTCCCACTCTTTGGTGTATTCATTAATGTTACTATCCAGCCCTTAACTTGACAAATACTTAAGGAGAACTTTCTATGCGCAGACACAGTGCCAGGTGCTGGGGAAACAAGGATGAGCAAGATAAATGCTCTCCCATCCTCATAGAGCTTCATGTGTCTGTGATTGTCCAGTTCATAGAATCGAATGTCCACTTGAGTCTTCTCTAGTTTATATAAACTGTTCCCCACTCACCTTCCATGAACTTCACCTTGAATCCAAGACCATGTTTTTGGGGCCCTGGTGCTTTACAAAGCACCCAGTCCGCATCTATGAGGGTTGACTACTACCTCCAACCTCCATTCCTTTGTGGGACTTCTATAGGATCTATATGAATATTTTAGAAATACTCAGTTTAGATTTGCTATTATTGTGTCAGGTCTGTTGAAATAGTTTAGTATAGAGTAGTCCTAAACCTTGAAATGAAATACCCTTTCTTTCTACTAGAAGACAACTTTTCATGAGTCTCTTGCATTTCTGCCTAACTTGAGAGCAGATGAACTGACCTCAAAAAACAGAGATGGTGTGGTGTAATAAAAAACATATTTGGCCTTCATCCTTGGTTCCTGATGCAGAGCTTCTAAAACCCTTGGAATTTCCTGAGTCATAGGAGCATCTTTTGTTCTTCATAACAAGCCCCTTTCAACCTGAGTTTGTGCTACTGAAGTGACTCTTGGTGGGCACCTGCGTAGCTTCAGGATGGGGACTGGTTGCCAGAAAACCATATGATTAGAGGGTTGGAACTTCCAGCTCTACTTCTGACCTCTAGGGAGGGGAGAGGGTTGGAGATTGAGTTCAATCCCCCAATGGCCAATGATTTAATCAATTATTCCTGCATAATGGAACCTCCATAAAAACCTCTAAGCAATAGAGTTTGGAGAGCTTCTGGGTTGAACACATCAAGAGGTTGGAGGGTGGTGTGTCCAGAGAGGGCATGGAGCTCATACCTTGTCTTATGCTTCTCTTCCATTCGGCTGTTCCCAAATTGTATCCTTTTTAATAAACTGGTAATAGCAAGCAAAGTGCTTTCCTGAGTTCTGTGAGTCATTTCAGTAAATTATTGAACCTGACATGGGAAGAAAGGTCATGGGGCTTGTAACTGGCATCGGAAGTGGTAAATAATCTTGTGGGATGGAGCTCTTAACTTGTTGGGTTTGGGCTAACTTCAGATAGTGTCAGAAATGAATTGAATCATTGGGTGCCCAGTTGGGGTCAGAGAATTAGAGAAATGGAGAATTGCTTAAAAGGTATCCCAGGAAAAAAAGAACCTGAGGGATAGTCTCCCTCTGGAGCAATGGGTAGGTAGGCTTACCACTTGTTATAAAAGATCTGGTTTCCTTAAACTCAGGGTTCTTCTCCAGCAATGCAACCTTCTGCATATGCAAATGTCATTTCATCCTTTCTGCATTATCCTGTAAAAATTGAGTCTCATGGGACCATGATACATGCTGAAGGGTTGTACCTGATTATTGCTATGCTTAATACACTTTACTTTATTTCTGGCTCAGGAGCCTCTGTCTTCTACCAGTGTCAATGAAACTGTGGCAGTTTGGCTTGCTAGCTTGCAAACAGGGAAATGTCTGAGATATTTCACAGTTACTGACACATGTATTTACCCATTAAATAAAATACTTATTGAGTATCTGCTATATGGCAACTACTAGGGGTTCACAGATGAATCAGATAGTCAGGTCCCTGCTCTCATGGAGTTTCCATGCATAGTGAAGGAGGCATGCAAAATAGAAGCATTTATGGATTGTGAAATGTGCTAGGAAGGGAATAAATAAGTGCAGTGGTCAAGACCAACAGGTATACTAGGGTAGGTTGGTGAGATAAGGCCTGTCTGTACAGATGACCACATTGGTGAGAATTGAGAGGTGGTACCAGTCATTCAAGTGCTCCAGGAAACACAAGGATGGAAGCACTGAGGTGGGATGGAGCCCAGTGTCTTCCACAAGCTGACTGGTGACACGAGTGACCCCATAGTAGATGAAAGCAAGTGAGTCATATGAGGTGATCAGAGAAGTAGCAGGAAACACCCGTCCTTGAACTCACAGTATGAAGGTTGTATTTCATTCAAAGTGAAAATGGAAATCATAGAAAAGTTCAAGCCACAGAGAGTAGGGAGGAGCAGCATCTCATTTACATCTCATAACAATTTCTCTGGCCACCTAGTAAAGAAAGGAACAAGAGTGCTTCTCCTAGGACCTCCTGTCTGGACCACCCAGTGCCTTCTCTGAGCCCAGCCTCAACTTCCCCTCTTCCCCTCCCCCGGCCCTGTGAGTGCGTTTCTGACCCATCTCTGCTGGCTCTCCCATTCTCCCTTCTCACTGCCCCTAGGTTGCTGAGCAACCCACAATGCCTCTCACCTCAGTGCGCAGGGAACAATGGTTTTTCAGCTCAGGGCTTGAGAAGGGCAAAGAGGGAATCCAAAAGCAGAAATATGGGCAACCCTTCAGAATGGGCCATTGTTCAGCTGGGAGCAGAAAGGGATTTGCAACAGACAAAAAGAGAAGGTACACCTTTTGTCAGGAAGGGATTGTAAAACCATCCATGAGAACACATGCCCAAAGCATTAAAATTGACATCACAAATACGTTTGATGGAACAAGACAGCGGGACATATTGCAAACAGAATGTGACAGACAATGTCTATGAAGAAAACAATGGTCAACAAAACGGTGCCATACACACATTATAAGGAGATATTACGCAGCTAAGTGAGAAGAACAAGTTGCAAAGTCCTGTGTGTAATATGATCCATTTAAAGAAAACATTAACGACTTGAAAAGCAAGTGTATGTTTATGTGTTTGCATATATATATAAAATCATGAAGAACAGTGTGAAAAGTTACCTTTTCAGACCTTGTTGGAAAGGTGATCCTCAACCTTGACTAAATATTAGAATAATTCTAATAATTTCTAATAAAAATTAGAAAATTTCCTTCATAGCTACCACAAAGGTTAATACTAGGAAACTGAATATTTTCAATAAAATTCTTGTTTTTAAATAGCCTTAGATTATAGGAAAGATTTTTGCAAGATTAGCATACATTATCATGTATGTCCTTCATACCTATGGTATATTTGTCAAAACGAAGGAACCAACATTGATACATTATCGTTAACCAACTCCAGACTTTAATTTGTATTTTACCAGTTTCTTCCACTACTGTCCTTTTTTCTGTTCAAGAATCCAATTAACGGTACAACACTGCTTTTAGCCATCACGTCTTCTTAGTCTCTTCCGGTCTGTGACAGTTTCTCAGCCTTCTCTTAATTTCCTCACCTTGAAAGTTTTGAGGAGTACTGGCCAAGTATTTTGTCAAATGTTCCTCAAGTTGAACTTGTCTGATGTTGATTCATAATTAGACTGACATTATGGGTTTTGGGAAGTACCAAGGGCAGGTCATTTGTCCTTCTTAGCACATTCTATCAGGGATTTGCTACCAACAGTCACTGGTGACATTAACCTTGATCACTTGGCTAAGGTGGTGTCTACCAGGTTTCTCACCTGCAAAGTTACTATTTTTCCTTTCCCTTTCCATAGCCTATTGTTTGGAAGTGAGCCACTAAGTCCAGTCCCCATTTAGGGGGAGGAGTTTAACTGCAACTCTTAGGTAGGGTAAGACATACATTTATTATTTGGAATTGTTCTGTGAGGAATATTTGGCTCTTTTTTCTCATTTATTTATTATCAGCAAAAACTTGTGTATGTTTATTTTATACTTTAGGTTATATTCCAATGCTACATTATTTATTTTGTTTCTCAAATTGTTCCAGTCTTTGGCACTACGGTTTCTTTCCAGTTGGCTCTGGGGTTCCCTTCGTATCCCCTTGCCTTTTTTTTTTTATTACCACTCTCTTACTTTCTGGCACTATAAAATACTCTAGTCTCATATTTTGTATTTCCTTCCCCAGCTTTAGACTCAGACATGTCTCTGAGAATGATATTTAGAAACCAAGGTCTGGGAAGAGGCATTCTCATTGCTATAGGGGTGTCACAGCTTCTGAGACTTCTCTGTGGATAGAGGTAGGAAATATATGTATATACAACCCAGGTGTACACACGTCTAGAATTATTGTTGAATCTCAACCTCTCTGTCTTTGTAAACACACACACACACACGGAGCACTAATGAAGGATATTTCGTTGCTTCATTAGTAAGAACATAAACTCATACATTCGTATGTATATATATACAAATACATATATGTGTATATGTATATATATGTATGTGTATATAAATAAACTCATGCACGCACATATATACACACACACATATAAACACACACACACAGAGGGAAGGGGAAATAGATATTTGTTGTTGCTCTCATGGTTTAAATTAAACATAAGTTCATACTGATGTCTTCAACTCTAAACCAATACTCAAGGATTCATTCCCCTTTCCTTCTTGCTTGTTTGTAATTTCATCTCTGATAGTAAAAAATTTGTCTGTTGTTATCTTCCATTTATTTACTTACTTGCTTAACCCTCTATTAGATGTAAAATACTTTGAGAATTACCAACCGTAGGTACCCCTATGACAAACAAATTTATAAAATAAAGTTCAATGTTTCTATAAAGTTCTTTTTGTCCTTAACCTTACAGTTTCCAGTCAAAATGCCATTTTCCAAAGTCACCGAGATCAAATTCTGTTTATATCACTTCTGGGGAACTTTAAAAAAAAAAACACTGATGCCTATAGCCTAACCCAGATCACTGAAATATCCTTGAAGGTGAGTCCCTAGCCTTAACAGTTTTAATAATTTCGAAATATACAAGGTAAATGTTTTCATCCCAAAAAATGCGTGCAAGGTGATAAATTTATCAATTAGATTGATGAAATCATTCCACAATGTAAATATATTGCACAATTTAAACACAATGTAAACACTGTACCACACAAATATATAATTTACACAAGTATTATTTGTCAATTAAAACTAAGTACATTAAATTAAAGTAAAATAAACATTTTAATTATCCTCAGGAGGAGCAATAGCTTCAAACTCATTGAGAATCATCACTTCAGAAATTAGAAACAAAGAGTTTCAAGTATTGTTTTATGTATTTCATTGTTTCATTAATTAATAAGAACATAATTCATTTGTAATTTAAGACAAAATAAGAAAGTAAAACTTTTTTTTCTGATAGGATGAGAATAGCAGTCACAGAAACCAACCCCTCTTCCTGGTTTTTCCTCTTAAGGGCTGTGTGACATCAGAAAAGCAATTTAAACACTCTGAGTCTCTGCCTCTTTGTCTGTAGATTCGCTCTAATGCCACTCATTTATCTTCCTTACATGGCTTTTCCTCACACCCCAAGCCAGCTGAGACAATGTCTGTGAACACATTTCGATGATCTTGAAGAACTATTCAAATGGAAAGAATTGTTGTTACTAAGTTCTGTCACCTAATGAGTTGTTCTTGAGACCCTTGAGAGCTAAGGAAGACTCTGTGACTTGCATAATTGCTGTAGCCATTACCCACATCAACTGGCCTGACATGGAGGACAATGGCCAACCGGGAGGAGAGGGGAATGGAGCAGATATGGAGGAAAGAGAAGCACCATGAACGATAGCGCACAAAAGACATAAGAAAGAGAGGAGGTCATCTTCTGATTTGCCTTGGTTCCTGAATAGCTTTCTAGGTCTACTTATAACCTGTGAATCTCTCCGCTATCCAGTAGAGCTACTGTCTATTTTGTATTATTTCCAGTGATCTCTAATTTAATAGTGCACTGGGTTTCTCTAATATGGTAGAAAGTGATAACAAATTTGCATGTTAATCCTCACGTATGCCGATTCAGCCATGATTAATCCAGATGAAATATTGCAAACATAAGCAGACCTGAAGCTGAGGATTTATCTACTTTGGCACCATTAGAATCGTAGGCTGAGTAGCCCTGTGTTTGGAGGCTTTTGTGTAGATAGGCTGCTTAACATTACCCTTGGCCATTCTGGTCTACCAGGTGACAGCAGCAGTCCCTCCTCCAGTGTGACAGCCAAAAAAGTGTCTCCAGATATTGCTAAATGTCCCCTAAAGGAAAAAGAGTCTCCGTTTGATAACCACTGCTCTAGTGAGAATAAAAATTTTTGTTCTTATTAAATAACTAATATAATGTTATATGCTGGTTTTATCCTTTCAAAAATTGTGATGAATTTTTCAAAAACTACAAAAAACTTGTACTTGTAGACACTGAATGACCACAAAGTGGTCTGATGATGATATAAGGTGAAGAGACACAGCTCCAGGGAGACCGTTTTGAATTTTTCATATATATTAATAATGGATAAAGGAAATTGTCTCTTATTATGTGAGACAGCTACCATTGTAGTCATATTTTTATCTGCCTCCCTATCCCGTACTAAGTGGAGAAAAATATCTAAAGGGAGTACATTTTTCTGTGAATATACCAGTTTTATGTATATTCTTTCTAAGTTTTAAGTTAGTTTCCTTATTCTTATGGGGAGATACCTGAGTCATCTTCAAAGCACTATCTGCTTCAATGAAGTCACGTTTGATTCTAGGTGAAAAAGACATTCAAGTCTACAAACTTGGCTTGTGCAAAATCCAAATTGGCTCACATACTAGAAAAGCAATAGGGCATATATTCAGGTACAGCTTGATCCAGGGCTAAGCAATGTAACCAGGATTGGGTTTGTCTCTGTCTTTTACTTTTGCTTTCATGTTGGTTTAATTCTCAGACTCAGTAATCCAGCCTCTTTCTCAGAAGACAAGATGAATACAGCAGCCCCTCTTCCCATGCTATCAGGTTCATTCCCAATGAGAAAAGAGGACTCACCTGTCTTCCAGCAGCAAAAGACCCTGTTTCTCTGGTTTGCTTTCATTTTTCATTGAATTTGGGTCACCAGCTTATGCACATGCCATTATTGAACGAGGGTTCAAGACAGTGGCTTATGTGCCAATTCCTCTAACTGGTTCAGAAAGGAGAAGAGGAGAAAAATCCTCAAATGAAAACAAGAGCTGGTACCGGAAGAAGGTGTAATCATTTTTGGAAGGGCAAACAACAGAAGCCTGCTTCTCTAACCTAGAATATATTTATTTAAAAAGTTCTCAGAGACTTAATAATGGGATGGCCACATTTTATAAATGAAGAAATCAGGTCTCAAGGATCTTGAGAGAAGCAACAACTATAGTTTGTAGCAGAGACCAAACACTAACCAAAATTTAGCTACCAAGTTTTAGATGATGGAATCCAAATTTCCAATATTCAATGAGTGATGACATTTATACTGGACTCAAAGAAAAGTGAAAACACTTTCTTACACATTCCTAGGATCATTTTGTTTTATACCTGGTGTTTATTTTTAAATCTTACTTGATCAAAAAAACAACCTGTGGTGCTTGCAAGAAATACAGATTCTCAAGTTACTCTCCCGTCGATTAAAACTTACAATGCGTGGGGTATGGCAAAGAAATCTGTTATTCTTGTTATTTAGCTAGTTTGTAGAACAATGCATATGTCGGCAGTTCACGGCCTCAGGTGATTATTAAAATTACCTGGGGAGCTGACGATGACTGGTCTCTCAACTCAGATCAATTAAATCAGAACCACCTGGAAACAGGACTTGGATTTTTTTTTTTTTTCCTCCTTTTTTAAATTCTCAGGTGATTCCAATATGCAGCCACGTTTGAGAACCAGCGTCTTGTGCCATAGAGCAGTGGTTCTGGAGAACTCGATATAATAAATACAGGAGCTTAGTTCCTACCCTACTTCAGTAAGTCTGAGCTCCCCTTTTGGTTATGAGCATTATGGGTGATTCTTATACATTCAAAAGTTTGAGGAACACTTCTCAGAGTCTTACTAATCAGTGTGGTCCCCAACTGGCAGTGTTGACATCATATGGGAACTTCCTAGAAATGCAGCATCTCAGGCTCCACCTCAGATCTACTGAGTCAGAATCTGCATTTTAAGAATATTCCCCAAATGGTTTGCAAACATTTTAGGGTTTGAGAATCTCTGCTATAGCCCTATCTTTGACTCCCAACAACAACTTAAGCCCATATGAGGAGATGTTTAAGAATATCAAGGGAAAGCGTTAGCACAAATACCCAATGCATGCAGGGCTTAAAACCTAGATGATGGGTTAATAGGTGCAGAAAACCACCGTGGCACATGTGTACCTATGTAACAAACCTGCACATTCTGCACATGTATCCCAGAACTTAAAGTAAAATTAAAAAAAATATATATATATATCAATTTCCAAGCCTCACTCCAAGATATTCTGATTAATTGGGTGGCACCTTGGGCCTTTTATCAGGAATTCTTTAAAAAAGGTTCCCAGGTGATTCCAATATGCAAAGTAGGACTAAGAACCACCATTATAGGAAATAGTATGCTACTCAATAGGATCCAGTTATATTTCAGCTGCAATGTTTATTAGCTTTACAACTTTGGATAAGTTATATAACTACATACAATTAGCCTCCTAATCTGTAAAATAGACACATATCTAAAATACCATTTCTAGAAAAGTCTTGCAAATGGAACTCCTGACATATTCTGCCTTGTCTTCCTTACAAGGAAGGACTGTTTTGCATGTTGAAGTTTAAAATAAACACAAAAACGCCTGCAGCCAAACAAAGCTGAGGAAATCAGAAGCTAAAATTAATTTTCATTAAGTGAAACAATGGCCAAGAGATTTTCACTTTCTATTCCTGATTCCTGCTTTCTTCATCGTCTAATAAGCCCAGGTTTCTCGGAGAGCTGAGTTAGGCTGTTTGCTTCCCTAGATCCTGCAGCTGTTGAAATATCATTTTTTTCCTCCCTAGGTAAATCAAATGGTGCTTTATGCAACAGTGAGTTTGGTTGCCAGTTTAGAGGGAGGTGTTGTTCTTCCATGAACCCTTTCTGAGTCTTTTTTCTCATTAGGTGCACACAGCAATGAGGCTGACTAGAGCAAGCCTAATGGGCAAGGAAAGCTCTTGGCTTTCAAGCTAGATTGTCAATAGGCATGTTTGATATGGCTGCATTTCTGACCTAATCAGCTGCCAGCAGTCTCTCCACCGAGTTCCCTCGGGGCATCAGAGCAAACTATATTCCACAATCTAACAGCTTAAATCAGCTCCAATCTCAAGGAGCAGGGGCCCGAAGAAAACAAAATGTTGGATGAAGCTTGTATATGCAGAGAAGAACCTTTTTGATGAGGGCAAGTGTGTTTGCACAATATCTACCCCTTGCCTGAAACCAAACCCAGAGCCTCCGTTGGCGGAATGATGTTTGTGAGAACAGGTGCATCTACATTCAAATTAAATCCACAGGTCACTCGGCATTCAGTTATTCTTACTGGAGAACACCCACTGAAGAACTTTGTCCAAAGCATTGTAAGAACAGAACATTAGCTTCTCTATGTGTGCTTTGGTCAGGCTTCAGCCCTAGTTAAATATCACCTTCTATCTTGAAGATGCTCTGGCTGTGGCTGTATTTGATTTAGGCACAGAAGGGTGCATGCCAAGTATTTTTGAATTAGTAAGGATGCTTTCAGGTGCAATTTACCATAAACATAAACAAATTAAATTAAATATGGACAGAATGTACAGGCTCATAAAAAAAAAGAAGTCTACAGTCATTAGGTTTAAGGCATAGTTTTTTTATTTTAATCAGGATAATTCTTCAACTGCTGTCACCCTCTTAGCTTGCCCTACTGACTTTGTCCTCATGGTAGGAACATAGTTGAGACAGGGCTAGCTTTCATATCTGAGTGAGCCCTATAAGAGCCTGAGAGAGCTTCTCTTTCCCCAACCTTTAAAAAACAAAAATTCCTGAGCTTCACTCTGATTGGTATAACTTAGTTTGCCTGCCTAACTCTAAGCCAGTCATGTTCAAGGGGAACGACTTTATGCTAACTAACCTGATGGTAGAGTCAATTCCACCCAAACCACACAGCTGCTTCTCAATGAGATAAGTGGATATTGAGGAGAATAGCAGAATTTCTTACATAGTTACTTATTTTTCTCAAGGAATTAATAGTTGTTATTATTTTTAATTGGAGAGAACTTGGGGATGTGCAAGCTAGATTCTGAAACCAGTTCCATGCTGGCTTTGAGAATCTCTTCTCAAAGTGAGACATGTGGAAATACAGCTGACACATTCTGATCTGAGAATTATGGTGACACAAAGCGAGATTTTGAGGGGTAAGAGGCTTGGAAGAGGTTTGAGGGGTGGCCATTGGAAGCCTTCTGACAGGGTTGAAGTGTGTGGGATAGGAGGGTGGTGGTAAGTGTGTGTAGGTGGGAAAGTAGAAGAAGAGACACCCCGAGTTTCTTTATTGATGGAGCATATTAGCTCCTGGCTCACAATCTTTCTTCCTGTCTTCCCTTTCCATCATTCTGGGTGGCTTACAAGCTCATGCACGTGACTGGTCATTTATTGGAGCAACCACCTTATTTTACCCCCACCTCTGCCGCCCACTCCAGGTGTTCCCACCCTGAACTTTACACACTGGTGACTTTACCCCTTCTCCACTTCTAAGATATATTTCAAACAATTCGTTCTTACATTATCACTTAATATCCCTTCCCAATCATTCCAGGGCCCTCAGTGCAATAATTCTTTCATCTTTATAATCCTCCAGCCCATTGGTTGTATCACCTTTTCATTATTCATTAATCTGCTCCTACCTTCTCTTGCCCCCTTCATCAGCTTAGATTTCATGACCCATTTTTATAATGACTACCTTTAAAACATCTTAAATCCCAGGCCTCGCTTTTCTTTTATCTTGGTCAGATGGCTAGCTAAACATTAGTGAAGAAAAATCAAACAAGCAGACCAACTAGTTTCACTTCAATTCATTACCACAGACCTCACGTGCATACTCAATACTGCTCTGACATCTGACAGTGCTTCTCCAGGCAGATCACCTCCTATCCTCCAGATGGAAATTTTAGAATTTCTCTACTCTCTTCAAACCTTGCATTCCTGCTCTCCATAATTCTTACTCTCAAGTGATGATGTAAATTCATGTATTTTGAGAAAATAGAAGTCATTATGAGAAGTCCTTTATTACCTCACCACAAATCTACCCATAACTGTTCCCTCTTTTGTAGATTTTCCTTTTGTTGAGATGAGGGATATAGAGAAATGGGAGGAGTGGGAGTTAATATTTAACAGATATAGACTTTCAGTTTGGGATAATGACGAATTTCTGGAGATGGATAGTACTATTGGTGATACAGCAATGTGAATGCACTTGAGACCACTGAACTCTACACTTTAAAATGATACATTTTCTCTTATGTATATTTTACCACAATAAAAATAGGTCTTAATTACAAAGGAAGAAGTAGTAAATTTAGAGTTGAGAACCCATCAAAAACAAACAAACAAACAAACAAACAGCAGGTGCAGGAAATATCCTCCCTCCATTTTTAGGCCAATCTTTTACAGTCTGGATTTATTGCCTATTGTTTTATCAAAGACTTTACTCCTTTAGTTAGTCTCCAATGTGGTGGTTCTCTGTTCCATTCTCTTACGCTCTCTGCATGCTGGGAGGCTGACCTCTATGGAATACATCAAAGTTTGTTAGGTTTGGCCAGCTGGAGGCACAACCAGGAGACCACAGGGCATGAGGTGTGGTCATGAAGATTGCAGTCTCCATATTTCACATTCTGAATGTCCTGACCACACATCTGACAATAGCAGTTTTCCTCTATAGCCACAGCTTTTAGTGAACAGCCCTCACTTTTTTGGCTTCGGGTTTCACTGTTTCCTTGGTCTTCTCTCTTTCAGACCTGTGTGTGCCTTTCCTTCATGGCTACCCTTGTGCTTCATCTGCCCTCATCTTGCTAAGTCATCCTTACACTTACCCTTTGTGTGTGCCGAGTGCTTCTCACCAGAACTCTGAATGATATTTTACCCTGTTCTTCATCATTTTCTTTCTTTCTTTCTTTTTGTTTTTGATGAGTCTCACTCTTTCACCCAGGCTGGAGTGCAGTGGCGTGATCTCGGCTCACTGCAACCTCCACCTCCTGGGTTCAAGAGATTCTCCTGTCTCAGCCTCCCAAGTAGCTGGGATTACAGGCACCTGCCACCGTACCCGGCTAATTTTTGTATTTTTAATAGAGATGGGGTTTCACCATCTTGGCCAGGCTGGTCTCAAACTCCTGACCTTGTGATCCACCTGCCTCAGCATCCCAAAGTGCTGGGATTACAGGCTTTTTCATCATCATTTTCTTCAGATCCACAGAATCATTCCCAGCCTCATGTGTACATGTCCTAATAATTTCCATGAAACAAGTAAAATATTTAACTGTCAACAGACATGATACTCCACTAAGAGCAATCATAAAAGATGAATAAAATACAAAACAAACACCTCATTTATTTGAGGGTAGAAAAGAGCCATGGAGGCAGCCAAGACCCGATGAGCCAAGGTCCTGGAGAGTTGGGAACCTTTATAGAGAAGCTAAATTTTCTACACTTACTCATCTCTGGAGGTATTTGAAGTATTACAATAGCACAAAGGAAGAGGTCAAGAACTGGAGCAGAAAGTGACAGCTAAATAGACCTCTTGCAGTCTCTTGGGGTGAGATTAATGAAAAGTGGGGTTCAAAGTTACCAAAGTGATTAGCATTTGAGGGACCAAGATGTCAGTGAGAAAGAAAGCTCAGAGAAGTAGGCATGGAACTGTAGGCTATGCTTCCCCCAGAGGCATTTGCCAACCTATAAACGTCACAGGGCAATATCAGGAAATGATATGTACATTTTAAGAGGCCGAGAATCTAAGCACATATTTTGACAAGTTCACAGTACTGCAAAACAAAAATTGAAGTTCAGGGTCCTGCAAGCTACTCAGGAATCTCTCATAGAAACTCTTGAAGGGCTGTATCCTAGGGTTAAAAGTAAACTAGAAATAGGACCTGTCTGAAACTCAGTCTTAAATTAGCTTAACCCCTGACTGAATTAACATGATCAACCACAATCTGACTGCCTTCCAGTGGCTGAAATATATACTCTGGAGAAAAATACCATCATCTAGAGACTCAACATCTTTTCTTTTCTTTCTTTCTTTCTTTTTTTTTTGAGACCGAGTCTTGCTCTGTTACCAAGCTGGAGTGCAGTGGCACCATCTCGGCTCACTGCAACCTCTGCCTCTCTGGTTCAAGCGATTCTCCTGCCTCAGCCTCCCGAGTAGCTGGGACTACAGGTACCCGCCACCACACCCAGCTAATTTTTGCATTTTTAGTAGAGACGAGGTTTCACCATGTTAGCCAGGATGGTCTCAATCTCTTGACCTCATGATCCGCCCACCTCGGCTTCCCAAAATGCTGGGATTACAGGCATCAGCCACTGCACTTGGCCTCAACATCTTTTCAAATGCAATGTCCAGCATTCAATTAGAAATTACTAAGCACATGAAGAAATGAAACGAAGAAGAACTCTGGTAGAAACAGGCTCACACATGATGCAGATATTAAGATGGAACAGAACTCGAAAATAACTCTAACATAACTCTGATTAACATATTTAATTAAATAGATGAGAGGGCAAATAATTTTGCCAGAGAATTGAAATCTATTAAAAAGTATCAAATCAAAAACTGAAAAATGAGAAATAAAACAACAAAGTTTAAGAATTCAGATGAATTTAATAACAGATTAGAACCCACTGAGGGAAAAGTCATTGAACTGAAAAAGAGATCTTTATTTAAAAAATAAATATATGTAATATTTATTTTTTAAATAAAGATACACCAATATATACACACATATATATGTGTATGTATCTATACATGTACATATATATGTACTGAGAGAGAGAGGGGGGAGAGAGAAGACAGAGAGACAAAGAGAGAGCAGAATAACTATTTAAAAAGATAGTAAAGATTTTTCCAAAATAAATAAAAGCCATATATTTAAAAAATGCTAAAAACTCCAAGTGGAATAAAAACAAATAACTACTCATGTAAGCTCATTGTAGAAAACTGCTAAAAAAATACAAAGAGAAAATTACAAAATCGGCTGTAATGAGAGGTGTGTGAGGGGGTGAGTAGATTACATTCAAAGAAGTAACAATAAAATTGATGCTCCAATTCTCCATTGAAATAATGGAATTTAGAAGATAATATAATGATTTCTTCAAAGTGCCAAAAGAAAACAATTTTAATCCTTATGAAAATATCCTTCAGAATTGAAAGGGAAATAAAGACTTTATCAAACAAAGAAATGGAAAGCTTGTCTCTAGAGCAGATCGCACCAATGACTGTGGGTATACAAGGTAAGGCTTCTGAGTCGCTGCTAATATTCTGTTATAACCCTGAGTAGCAGTCACACAGATGTGTTCATTTTATGTAAAATGTTTCATCTGTACGCCTATGATTTATGTTCTCTTCTGCATATGTTACGCACTTTAACAAATTGTCTAATTATAAATCCACAATCCCTTTCCTGTAACATCTTATTTATTTACTCCACTTCATAGCAAAACTTCTTGAAAACATTTGTCTAGTGTTGATAAATCAACTTCTTCATGTCTCATTTTTAAAATTGTATTGAACTTCAGGTTTTTCTTTTGTAATTTTTTAATTGACATATTTGTAAATATTTGGGGGTATAATTTAATTTTTGATACATATATGTTGTGTAATTATCAAATCAAAGTATTTAGCATGACCATCACCCCATATATTTATCACTTCTTTGTGGTGAGGATATTCAAGCCTCTCGTATAGCTGTTTTGTAATACACAACACCTTACTATTATCTATTCTCATTCTACAGTGTAATAGGACATCAAAACTTATTCCTCCTATCTGACTGTGACTTTGTACCTGTTGATCAGCCTCTTCCCATCCTCCTCCTCTCTCCTCCCCAGTCTCTGGTACTCACCATCCTATTCTCTGCTTCTATGATACCAACTCTTTTTTTCTTAGATTCTACATATGAGTAAAATCATGCCTGTCACCATATACAAAAATCAACCCTCAAATGGATTAAAGACTTAAATGTAAAATCTAAAACTATAAAACTACTAGAAGAAAACATACAAAAAACTCCTTACAATATTGGGCTGAGCATGGATTTTAAAAATAAAACCTTCAAAGCACAGGTAACAAAAATAAAAACAGACAAATAAGACTACATCAAATTGAAAATATTTTGCACAGCAAAGAAAACAATTAACAGAGTGAAGAGACACCCCAAGGACTGGCAGAAAATATTTGCAAATGTACATCTGACAAAAAGTTAATATCCAGAATTATAGGGGACTGAAATAACCCAACAGCAAAAAAAAACAAAAAACAACCTTCCCAATAACCAAATTTAAAAATGGGCAGAAGACCTTAATAGGTACTTCTCAAAAGAAGACATTCACATGGCCAATATGTTCATGAAAAAATGTTCAACATTTTTTCATATTATAATTGAGGAAATGCAAATTGACCTAGTTTCCTTTTCTACAACTTCATTGACACTGTTCAATGTCATCATTGCCCTCCCCTATGATGTTGCAAAATGCGGAGGATACATGGGTCCCCATCTTTGCATTTCAGGATAATTTAACACAGCTTACCTTCTGCTCAAGACATTTTCTTCTCTGAGCTGCTGTGATACCGTATTCTTCTGTTTTTATTTCCAATCCCCCTGGCTGCCTCTTTTCATATTTCTTTATGCACTCACACTTCTCTGTTTGACCTCTACATGTGGGAGCACCATGGAACCCTATCCAGATGCTTGTGTCATTTCTGATCCAAATTCTATTCTACATTTATATCTCCAGTTTAGACTTGAAAGTTGAGCTCTAGACATGTACACGTAATTGTGTGTATCAGGGGTCAGCACACTTTTTCTGTAAAAGGCCAGAGAATAAGTACCTTAGCCTTTGCAGGCCACATGGTCTCTGTCACAACTATTCCACTGCGTTGAGTGCATAAAAGCAGCCATCACCAATACATAAATGAATGAATGTGGCTGTATCCCATAAAACTTTGTTACTAAAACAGATGACAAGCAAGATTTGGTACAAGGTGCTATAGTTCATTGATCCCTGGTCTATATACCTTCTTGATATTCACTCTTGATATTCACTCTTGATTCACTAATAGGAGTTTTGATATTAACAACTTTGAAAGGTTTCTCCCTGTGATACTGAACTTGATGTGTCAACTTGGCTGGGGCACAGTACCCAGATATTGCGTCAAGTTTTAATCTAAATGTTTCCGTGAAGGTGATGTTTAAGTAAGGTTCACATTTAAATCAATTGACTTTGAGTAAAACAGATTATCCTCTATAATATGGGTGGGCCTCATCTAATCAGTCTTCTAGAAAGAAGACTGACTTTTTTGGACAAGGAGGGAATTTAGCCAGAAGACTGCCTTCAGGGTCAAACAATAACTTTCCTCTGGGTCTTCAGTCTGCTGGTTACCTGGCAGATTTTTGGACTTGCCAGCCTCTTCATTTATGTAAGCCAATTTCTTAAAATAAATTTAAAGTATCTCTCTCTCTCTTTCTCTCTCTCACCCCCAATACACACACAAACACACACACACAACACTATTGCTTCTGTCTCTCTGGAGAACCTTGAGAATAATACCCTTGCAAATCTCTGTTTTGTAATCTTTCCTCCATCTCCACCATCATCGTGATTCATGTCACTATTATTTCCCACCTATATAGCCTTGATAGCCAATTAATTGGTTTCCCTTTAATCTCTGCTCCACAGAGTAGTCAGAGTAATGTTTGTAAACACAAGATCCTGTTCCTCTTCTGCTTAAAACTGCTCAAAATAAAACCCAAATGTTTTACTAAGATCTGCTAGCATGTGGAGCAGGGAGATAAAGGAAACAGAAGCGTGCTCACCCTCTTAAATGGGACTGCTATTCTTTGGCTCCAACATACACAGCAATGTGGGCCCAGTGTGGCCAGACCTTTTGTTTTCTTTTTAAAATAAAAAGCAGCCATCCAGGTTTCTTTGGTCTTCATAACTTCTCAGACTGCTCATCGGGGTTTTTAAAGCTCTTTTAGATTTCAGTTCTCTCTCCATCTTTCCAAATTCTTTTCTCCAACACTGCGGTCTGCATTTCTCCCTCCAGCCATGGTGATCTAACTGTGATTTTCCTTCTGCATCCGGCTGTTTCTCACCTCCAAGCCTCTGCACCTTCTGTTTCTTGTGCTCCGGCTTCCCTCCACCTCCCACCCCTTTGTTCTCATGGTTGATGCTTCTTCTTCTATGCCATGTATTCCATGAAGACGTCTTTGACTCCACCACTTCAAGTTGAGTTCACTGTCCTTCCCTGGGGCTAATAAAACCGCTACGCCTCCCCATGAGAGCAGGCTTTTATGCTTCCTTTCCATTGTCTCTGCCAGTAGACTGTGCGCTAACTGCTCAAGTACATGAACACTATCTTGGATTCCTTTGTGTTCAATACAGGAATAGTCATGAAAGAATTCCAGCCCTGCTCCTAGGTTTTGACCGGTTAACCTGATTAATATGTATTGCCACGAGGCCTCTGTCGCTATCCAAGGTGCTGGCCACCTTACCTTGGTGGTTCCAGCCAACCTTCCTTACCAGGGCTAGAGTGTGATCCTCTGCTCCCAGTGCTGTGATGCTATCTGCTCATTTAACCTCTATATTACTAGGGTCTGCTACACCACAGGCTGCTGATATTAAGCTTATGTGTTAATACAAGGCCTCAGTTGCTTATTTGCACCTCTGGGGTCAGTATCTGCAGCCAGATCGAGTTTCTCTGTCCCAGTTCTGACCTGGAAGGTAAGCCCTCTGACCCATTTCAGCCAAGGCACTCTGTCTTTCTGCTTCTTATATAAACTACACGCCAATCCTCACACCTGTCTCCACTTGGTTTGAGACATGATCCCAATTCTCACTCCTGAGAATTTCTAAGAAATAGTTACACAATTCTTTTTCTACTGGAGGAGGTCCTTTGCATGGGAGAAAGTTCAGGTTAAAAGCACATAATTTATTAATATATTTCCTCAGACCTAAGTTTATACCCTAGCTTTATTAATGACTAAATATGCAAACTTGGGCAAGCTACTAATGCCTCCGAATCTTAGCTTCCTCATCTCTAACATGGGAATAATAATACATGCCTCATAGGGTTATTAATAAAATGGAAGCTAATGTGTTTAAAATCACTTAGTTCATAAGCTTTTATTTTTTTTTAAAGGTATTAATAAATAACAGTACAGCAGTAGTCTCATCCATTGTCCTAGTCTGATCTGGCCTATCTCTCTCATTGTGGAACATTTTCTACCTTCTCCTACTCTCTCCTGACAGCTGCTTTTGCTGCTAATAAATCCTGCCTGTGATATCACAGTGCATTGTAGCAGCTGGCTTAGAGTCGAGACATCAACACATGAATAAGACAGGATGAGAGGAGGATACGGCTAAAGACAGAGGCTCCAGCTACCTTGGTGACAAGGAATGGAGGAGAAAATGAACAGGAAATTTTAATAAGATTAGGAGGGCTTGCTTTTCTGCCAAGTGAGGTGGGTTTAAACTTCTTCCTGTGTTCACTACCTAGTTTGTCTGAGTTAGGCAATTGCTTGAGGGAGAGGTAGCTAATCAGGAATTTGGCAACCAAGAGGAAAAACTGCAAATGAAATCGACCACCTGATGTTCAAGAAGAAGAAGGAAGGAAAGAAGGAGGGAGGGAGAGTGAACAAAAGGAGGGAAGGAGAAAAAGAAGCACCATTCCCCTTCCTGACATGCCTGCCTTGGACACATTTCCAGCATGGTAGAAATAGGGTTCCCAAGACTCACACAATTAAGAATTAGTTTTCTAAAATTTGATGTCCATAAGAGTAAGTTCGATTCCACGGTGGCACCCAAGACCATTCAAAATGATGCCTTCTGAACTTTCCCTCTCCATCTCTGGGCACCCCATCTCCATGTGTACATAGAAAGATGTAGTAACAGGCCAGGCATGGTGGCTCACACCTGTAATCCCAGCACTTTGGGAGGCTGAGATGGGCAGATCACTTGAGGTCAGGAGATCAAGGTCAGCCTGGTCAACATGGTGAAACCCTGTCTCTACTAAAACTACAAAAATTAGCCTGGTGTCCTGGCACGCACCTGTAATCCTAGCTACTCAGGAAGCTGAGGCAGGAGAATCTCTTAAATCTGGAGGCAGAAGTTGCAGTGAGCTGAGACTATGCCACAGCACTCCAGCCTGGGTGACAGAGAGAGACTCTGTCTTAAAAAAATAAAAATAAAAAAAGATGTAGTAACAAAGTTTAAGTGTTTACTCAGTGTCAGGTTCTATATCTGCATTCTTTCATTTAGTCTTCTCAGCAACCCTGGAGAATGTCCCATTATTATCCTTATTTTCTTTACAATAAAACTGAGGCTTAGCAATATTACATTATTTTCTACAGTCACAGATTTAGCGTGATGTTGAGCCCCGCAGCCTGATAACAGAGAGTATAATGACGATTATTGCGTCAATAAATTTTTTTTTTGAGATGGAGACTCACTCTGTCACCCAGGCTGCAGTGCAGTGGTGTGATCTCAGCTCACTGCAATCTCTGCCTCCCAGGTTCTAGTGAGTCTCCTGCCTCAGCCTCCCAAGTAGCTGGGACTACAGGTGTGTACCACTGTGCCCAGCTATTGTGTGTGTGTGTGTGTGTGTGTGTGTGTGTGTGTGTGTATTTTTAGTAGAGACAGAGTTTCAACATGTTAGCCAGGATGGTCTCGATCTCTTGACCTCGTGAACCGCCCACCTCAGCCTCCCAAAGTGTTGGGATTACAGGCGTGAGCCACCGAGCCTGGCCCAATGAATTTTTTTTAAAAAACAATACTTTATATGTGAATGTATGTATATGTTGCTTAGTGTGTATCAGCCTCTGCCCAAGAAACCAGGGATACAGTGGTGAACAGCACAGAGGTAGAGAGATTATACAGCTCTTCAAGATGGAACAAGTAGCAAGCAGTAGAATGGGGATCCCAACCCTAGTCTTCAACTTTCAATTGTATTTTTCTATTATACTCAGCTGTTCTCCAATTCCCATGTCTTCATATTCAAAGACGCTATTAACCTACCCCATCACCAACACCTGGGGCCTGCAAAGCAAAGCAAATGGAGTTAGCATCTTTGTAAATACGAATTGTCTGAGTCGGAACTCATCGGACCCAGGGAAATGCCATTCCCTGTTTTTCAAAGAGAGTAGAAATGCTATTGATCTCCCAGAGAAAACATGAGGCTCAGAATATAAGCACTGAAGAGCTGGTTCTCGCTCCATGTGATCCGGCCAGGATGATTTCCTTTCATAGATCCTCATCGGTAGATTGACAAGGATGGACGAGCTGGTTCCCAGGTTCCCTTAGCCTTTGTGGGAAGAAATCTATTTGCAGTAGTTCCCTAAAACTATTAGTTCAAAACTCTTCAAGACAGGGAGTTTAATGAAAAGTTAGGGGGACAAAAGTTTGACTAACGGAAGCACAGTCTTTTAAATTCCTCTTACTCTGCCAATCTTTTGCTGATCAATATGCTGGATCACACTCTAAGGCGTAATTGGCTGCAAGATTCTCCTAAGGGCTTTAAAATTCAGAGCCCACTGGGAGGCTGAAGCCGGAGGATCACTTGAGGCCGAGTTTGAGACCAGCCTAGGCAACAAAGCAAGATTCTGTTTCTACTAATAAAATAAAATTAGCTTGGCAAGGTGGCACACACCTGTAACCCTAACTACTCAGGATGCTGAGGTGGGAGGAGCACTTGAGGCCAAGAGTTTGAGACCACTCTGGGCAGCATAACAAGATGCTTCTCTACTAAAAAATAAGAAATTAGCCGTGCATGGTGGTGCATGCCTGTAGTCCTAGCTACTCAGGAGGCTGAGGCAGGAGGATCACTTGAGCCCAGAATTTCCAGGCTGCAGTGAGCTATGATCATACCACGCACTCCAGCCTGGGCGACAGAGTTAGACCCTGTCTCTAAAATATAAAATAAAATAATAAAATAAAATAAAATAAAGACATCCAAGCTTTATCAGGAGAGAATACACATAGGTAATTGTGTTGGTCAGTTTCTGGGGCTTCTTTCAATAGAAATTTTTCTACGACAACAGTCATCCTTAGCTTTCTCTTCTCCAGAGTCTAGGTGCAGGGTAGGAGTTAAAAGCTTGAATTCGCACATCAGTCAGGAAAGATCTGCGTAAAACTGTCATCCCTTAATTTCTCTTAGCCTGTTTCTAAGGGGATATTTCTATGAGGATAATTATAGTACTTCCCTCTTTGGGTATAATCAAACCAGTTTATGTAAGTATAGCTTAGCCCATAGCAGAAAGGTAATGAGATGTTCAACTGATCAACGATGAAGTCTGCAGGGTCATAGATGTCCCTGAGCTCCTCAGAATGTTGTCATACTGACTTAGATAGTTCATTACCACATTCCAATATTAACACGCTGTCTTATTCCAGAGAGGCCCTGTTACTAATTACAATATTTAGCAATTTTTTTTTCTTTTTTGAGATGGAGTCTTGCTCTGTTCCCCAGCCTGGAGTACGGTGGTGCCATCTCGGCTCACTGCAACCTCTGCCTCCCGGGTTCAAGCAACTCTCCTGTCTCAGTACCCTCAGTAGCTGGGATTACAGGTGTGCACCATCATGCCTGACTATTTTTAGTAGAAACGGGGTCTCACCATCTTGGCCAGGCTGGTCTCCAACTCCTGACTCCAAGTGATCCATCCACCTCGGCCTCCCAAAGTGCTGGGATAACAGAGGTGAACCACCATGCCCAGCCTATTTAGCACTTTCTAACTGGACAGAGAGAGAGAGAGAGAGAGAGAGAGAGAGAGAGAGTGAAATGGAGGTGGGAGAAGGAGGATTTTGCAGTGTGCTTGGCTGGAAAGCCAGCTAGGCAGTAAGAATGGAATGAGCCATCAGTTTCCACAAGAACTGTTGGTAACGACTCCTTCTTCCCTCCCTTCTGGCTGGCTGTCCATTTTGTTGAGGGCTGGGTTGTTTATATGAGAAAAATTCTGGTCCTGTGTTAGAAGGCATGCTTGCTGCTAAAGACAGGTGCTGATAGAACAGTGCAGAAGGCATGATGCTTATGAATGGAGTCACAAAATATCCCACTCCACTAGCCCTGCCCCACACACCAGCATCAGCTGCTTGATTGCTTACAAGCTCACAGTTCTAGCAGAGATCAGAAACTTGGAGGAGATGCCAGTGGCTCTGAGAACCAACCCACATTACTTATTTATTTCCCCCCAACCATTGTTGAAGAGTATTTAGCAAGTATATTTCCTGAAGGTGGTTCTTTTTGTAAGAAACCCCAACGGTGATTTAATTAAGCCTACATAAATGCTAAGTGGGATTCAAACAGAATGGGATTTGCTGATTTGTATGTGTTGAAATAAATTCCTTGTTCTGTTCTAATTGAATAGATTGAACACAGACTGTATTTGTTCTTATCCTGTAGCCGCTTTCACAGGAGCGATAAATTGGAAATGTTATCTGGCTTGATATGCCAGTTTTTCTGAGAAAATCACTCTGCCAGTGGTGAGAGAACGGAAGAGCTGAAAACATCTTCTTTTTTCAAAGTCATATGTCACAAACCAAGGAGACTCCAAAAAATAAATTATGGAAGATTATGACCACTGCTGCCAAGGATACAGTGAAATAGGTACATCTTGTATGCCCAGTAATGTTGAAAATTAATATAACCTTATTTAAAAAGCAATTTGGAGATGTTGAAAGAAAGCCTGAAGATTACCACCATGCTTCATGATTCTATCCAGGTGTCCCACATATGAGAGCCAATTCCAAAGAAATAACTACAACTTGGAAAAAACTATATGCATAAAGATGTTCATTATGGTGTTAGCTACAGCAGCAAAACAAAAAAAAATCACAGAAAATATTTGCAAGAATTCCCAAATAGAAAATTATTAAGTCAGCTATGACACTTTCCCAGTAGGATATTATGCAGCACTTAACATGAAAGTCACTAAGTTTACATGGAAAAATACCTGAAGCATAATCTTAGGTTAAAATAAATCTAAATATACTTATATGCTATAGTTGCACTTTTTAAAAAATATGACAGGCAGCATGAAATATCCAGAATAGGCAAATTCATAGAGACCGAAAGACAGGCATAGTGGTTGCCACAGGCTGGAGGAAGAAAAGAATGTGGAGTGACTGCTAATGCATAAAAAGGGTTTCCTTTTGGGGTGATAAAAATGTTCCAGAACAAGATATGGGTGATGGTTGCACAACATTGTAATAATATAATAATGTAATAATGCCACTACGTTGTACACCTTAAAGTGGTTAAAATGGTACATTTTATGTTATGTGTATTTACCACATTTAAAAAAATAAAATGACAAAGGATGAAAAATGAAAGTATCTAAAAATTGGAACAGCAATTGTTTTAGGAGGATGGGATTATGGGTGGATTTTCTATGTTTTTGAAATTTTCTGTAATCTTGGTATTAGAGACAGGCAGAATCAGACAGTATTAGAATGCAGCCAAGAAGC
The DNA here is from genome assembly GCF_028858775.2 of Pan troglodytes. Lineage (NCBI taxonomy): Eukaryota > Metazoa > Chordata > Mammalia > Primates > Hominidae > Pan > Pan troglodytes. The sequence continues at coordinate 28,947,866 of NC_072416.2, forward strand.
CTCGGGGCTGTGATTTCCCTAAACCCCATGCCTTTCTCCAACTACTGTAGACCTGGATATCCAAACCTGGAAACTGAGGCAAAGCCACTGCAAAGGACTGGACTTATGAGAGAAACAGCAGGGAGGGGGGGGAAGAGGGGTAGTTAACGAGTACAAAAATACAGCTAGACAGAATGAATAAGGTTTAGTATTTGATAGTACAACAGGGTAATTACAGTCAATAATAATTTATTGTACATTTTAAAAATATAACTGAAAGAGTATAGTTTGTAACACAAAGAAATGATAAATGTTTGAGGTGATGGATACCAAATTGACCCTGATGTGTTTATTACACATTGTATGCCTGTATCAAAATATTCCATGTGTCCATACATACATATACCTACTATGTACCCATAGAAATTAAAAATTTATAAAGTATAACAAAAGAAAGAGGGGGGGAATAAACTAAGAAATTCAGTGTATAGAAAATTTTCGGTGCTTCAGAATTGCCTGCATTCCTCTTCACAATCGTTATTCACTTTCTCCTCCTCACAGTGTACCATCATAATCCATGATAATACAGTACCATGGTGTAGTTTTGTCTGTTTTTGAACTTTATATAAATGGAACCATATAAAGGGTCTTCTTTTGTGTTTAGCTTCTTCCACGAAAAACTATAGAGTTATCTATATTGTCACACATATCAATAGTTCATTCATTTCTATTATATCATAATACATTCATAATACCATATGAATGAACCAGAGAAATGACCTGCTTTATGTTTTTAAAGAGTTTGTGGCATCTGGTTTTAACTCCAATATGTAAAGAGCTTGGAAGCCATCTTTCCTTCCACCACAACAAGAAAACAGCTGAACTGAAAATCAATGACTTTTCTTAGATCCATTAAAGAATTGAGATTGCAGGACACACTACCACCCAGAAAACTGGAGAGAGGAAAATACAGAGAGGAAGCAGATCAGCTTACCTGAAGCAGAGGCCGCTGGAATCTGTGACAGGTAGGAACATTTAAACCGTACCTTTGATGACTTACTGGAAGCTGAGTGTGGACCAGATTGAGAGCCTGGTTTGAGGGAGGTCTCCACGCTTCTGTGTGTTTTATCTCCAGGAGTCCCACTAGGTTCCCACAATGAAGATCAGAGAAAAACAGTGAAAAAATCCCTCACGTTTGTTCAAGGGAAGAGAAAGTAGCCATTCTGAAGTAAGCCCACAGGTTTGTCCATAACAAAGATCTACCCAGGAAGGGAAAATACTTTACTAGTTTCTTCTCCCAAATGAAGAAAAGGAAATACCCAACTCCAGCTCCCTGTAGCCTTCCTGTCCCACTAAACAGAAGGTATAAAGCTTAGAGGCATCTTAGAGGTAACAGACTCCCTAAAAGACTAAAGCTTAATCATAGGATTATAGAACACCTCACCTTTTCCCACATCTGACTGCATTATAGAGCTCCTGTATAATAATAGTGGATTACAGCTAAAAGAGCTATAAGATTTAGATTTATTTAAGAAGGAGTTTCTAGGGAAACCCAGAGACAACCAGGGAGACAAAAACAAATGTCATTAAAATAAATGTGAGCCTCTAACTCCTACAGCTGTGTAAAATGGTAAACACAACCTAACTCCTAGCCAGATAAACAGAAAACTTCAGTAAATGCATATCCACCTTTGTTGTCATTATCCAAATATATCATGTTCAGTTTCCAACATAAAACTACAAAATGTGCTCAAAGACAAATAAAAACACAGTCTGAAAAGAAAAAACAAGCATCCAGACCAGACTTAGATATGGAAGAGATTTGGGAATTATCAAGCCAGGTATTTAAAATAACTACATATATGCTAGGGGCTGTAATGGAAAAAGTAGACAACATGTAGGATTAGATGGATAATGTAAGCAAATAGATGAAAAATATAAGAAAGAATTAAAATGAAATGATAGAAATCAAAATAATCACATCACAAAGAAATAAATTGTGATGGCCTCATCAGTTAGTTGAAGAAAGAATCAGTGAGCTGGATGTATTGTCAATAAAAAATTTTCTCAACTGAAATGCAAAAAAAAGATAAACAAGCCGGGCACATTGGCTCACACCTGTAATAAACAGGCCAGGCATGGTGGCTCCACTTTGAGAGGCTGAGACAGGCAGATCACTTGAGGTCAGGAGTTTGAGACCAGTGTGGCCAACATGGTGAAACCCCGTCTCTACTATAAATACAAAAATAAGCTGGGCATTGTGGTGTGTGCCTGTAGTCCCAGCCACTCGGGAGGCTGAGGCAGGACCTGGGAGGCGGAGGCTTCAGTGAGCCAAGTTCATGCCACTGTACTCCAACTTGGACAGCAGAGTGAGACTCTAAAATCAATGAATGAATGAATCAATCAATCAATAATAGAATATCCAGGAACTGTGAGACAATTTTAAAAGGTATAATGCATACAAAGTTGGAATACCAGAAGGAAGAAAGTAGCAGAAAAATTGTTTGAAGTAATAGTGATGGGAAATTTTCCAAAATTAATGACAGAAACTAAACCACAGGCATAGTAATCTCAGAGAACAACAACCATCATTATCAAAATATCTATCTAGGCATACCATATTTAAATTGAAGAAAACTAAAGACAAATAGGCTTAAAAGAAGTGAGAGGGAAAAATCAACCACCTTCTCTACAGAGAAACAAGAATAAGAATTGCAACAGATTTGTCATCAGAAACTACTCAAGCAAGGAGAGAGTGGAATAGGATCTTCAGGGTTGAAAAAAAATAAAACTCCACCAACACAGACATTTGTGTCAAGCAAATTTTTTTCTCAAAAGTAAAGGAGTAGATATTCTCAGACAAGCAAAAACTGAGGAAATTTGTTGTGAGCAGACTTGCTTACAAGAAATGTTAAAAGAAGGCCAGGTGCAGTGGCTCATGCCGGTAATCCCAGAACTTTGGGAGGATGAGGCAGGGAGATCACTTGAGGTCAAGAGTTCCAGATCAGCCTGGCCAACATGGTGAAACCATGTCTCTACTAAAAATACAAAAATCAGCTGGGCTTGGTGGTGCACACCCATAATTCCAGCTACCTGGGAAGCTGAGGCACACGAATTGCCTGAACCCGGGAGGCAGAGGTTGCAGTGAGCTGAGATCATGCCACTGCAATCCAGCCTGGGCAGCAGAGTGAGACCCTGTCTCAAAAGAAAGGAGGAAGAAAGGAGGAGGGAAGGAGGGAAGGAAGGAAGGAGGGAAGGAGGGAAGGAGGGAAGGAGGGAAGAAAGGAAGGAAGGAAGGAAGGAGGGAAGGAGGGAAGGAGGAAAGGAGGGAAGAAGGGAAGAAAGGAAGGAAGGAAGGAAGGAAGAAAGAAAGGAAGGAAGGAAGGAAGGAAGAAAAGAAAGAAGGAAGGAAGGAAAAAAGTTCTTCAGAGAAAAGAAAAATGATATAGGTTGGAAACTCAGATCTACATAAAGAAAGGAAGAATAATAGAGAAATAATCAGTGAAAGGTAAATGAAATCTTTTATTTTTGTTATTTCTAATTGATCTAAAAAGATAGCTGTTCAAAGTAATAATAGCAACAATATATTGGTTGAGTATAGCAGATGAAATGAACAGGCTGGTATTATAAGAGATAAGAGGGATGAATTGGAAATACTGTGGTATAAGGTACCTTCACTACCTATGAAGTAGAGAGGTATTGTTTAAAAGCATAATTAGATTATTTTAAAATGTGTATTACACTCAAAAGCAGCCACTATTTTTATCAATATATAATAATTGTACATTTTTGGGTGGCAGATGTGATATTTTGGTACCTGTAACATTGTACAACATGTACCCTGATACCATGTACCCTAATACAAATCAGGGTAATTATATTATCCATCACCTCAAACATTTATCTTTTCTTTGTGATGGAAACATTATAGCTTTTTCTCTTCTAGCTATTTTGAAATATACAATTATTGTTTACTATAATTTCCCTACTGTACTATTTAACACCAGAACATATTCCTTCTATCTAATTGTATTTTTGTACCTGTTAACTAACTTTTTATCTCCCACACCCCATCCTCCACCACATATAATTGATATGCTAAGAGAAGAGGGAACATGGAGTTATATCAAGTGTTCTATTAAAACCAGCAAAGGCAGAAAAAGAGGGGAGGATAAGAAAGAAAGAGCAAGTGCAATGAAAAGAGAAAGAACAAGTGCAATGAATAGAAAAAGCTACAAACATGATAGATATTAATCCAGGTATATCAATAATAAACTTAAATGTGAACAGTTTAAATATACCAGTTAAAAGACAGAGACTGTCACATTGGATTATTTTTAAAACAAAGCCAAGATTTATCTATGTGTTCTCTATAAGAACCCCATTTTAAATATAAATACACAGATAGATTAAAAATAAATGCATGGAAAAAGACATACTATTCTAACACATTAACACTAATCAAAAGAAACCCGGAGGATCTATATTAATTTCAATCAAAGCAGACTTTAGAGCAAATAAAATTGTCAGAAGTAAAGAGGAGCATGGCATAATGATAAAGGAACCAATTCTCCAAGAAGACATAACAATCTTTAAGGTGTATACAACTAACCACAGAGCATCAAATTACATGAGGCAAAAATAGATAGAACTGAAAGGAGAAATAGATAAATCCACTAGTAAAACCGGCGACTCCAACACCCATCTATCAGTAATTGACAAATCTATCACACAAACATCAGTGAGGATGCAGCTGAACTGAACAACACCATCAGTAACTGAATCTAATTAATATATGTAGAGTACTCCATCCAGTACAGCAGGATGCATTATTCTCAAGCTCATACAGAAAATTCACCAAGTAGACTACATTCTGGGTTGTATAATACGCCTTAACAAGTTTAAGAGTGTGCTGTCAAATAACAATGGAATTAAATTAGAAATCATTAACAGAAAGACAGCTCAAAAAATCCCCACATACTTGAAGATTAAATAACACACCTCTAAATTATACATGGGTCAGAGAAGAAGTCTCAAGATAAATTTTTAAAAATATTTTAAACTAAACAAAATGGTAATATTAAAATATTAGGACACAGTGAAACAGTGCTTAGAAAGAAATACAGAGCATTGAATATGTATTTTAGAAAAGAAAAAAAGGATCAAAATCAATAATTCAAGCTTCTACCTTGGGAAACTACATAAAGAAGAACAATATAAACCTAAAGCAAACAGCAGGAAATACATAATAAAAATTAAAACAGAAAATGGTAAGATTGAAAACTGGATGTTAATAGAGAAAATCAGTTAAAACCAAAATCAGTTTTTTTAGAAAAAAATCAATGAAATTCATAAACCTCTCATCAAGCTAACCAAGAAAAAATGGAAAAGACACAAATTACTAACATCAGAAATGAAAGAGGGAACACCATGATTGAGCCCATGGGCATTTAAAGGAGAATAAAGAAAATTATGAATACCTCCATGACTCCAAATTTGATAACTTAGATAAAATTGAAGCGGGGTATTTCCCTGACCCCTTCACAGGACATGCAAAGGGGTGCCTTGTTGACTCAGCCTGCAGTACTCAACTCCTTGTGAGAGGGACCATGCAAGCAAACGAGGCAGGAAGTGGAGTGTGTGGTCACTGGAACTAGCCGGCTGCTTTGGTGCCAGCAGAGGCAAACTCCACTCACTTGGACCTGCTGGGCTTCCCCCTTTGTGGGAAGGAGCACACAGGTGAGCAGGTGCAGGAGCCAGGGCAAGCAAGCACTTTTGGGAGCTGGCAGGAGTGAACTCCACACAGGGCCCCATAGCAGCATCTGGCAGAGAGGTGCCCATATCCCCAGAAACCCCAGAGAAAGTCTTACAGTGCTCTTTTAGCTCTGTTGACTGCAGATGGCTTAAATGTTACCAGCTCAGTATACTCTCTGCCTTTTCTCATGAGGCAGCTGCCTTCCATCAGTGAGGGCAAAGTGTCAGTGTGACAGCCTTTTGCATCCACACTTGTGGTAGCTGAGCTCTTGTCTGAAATCTAGGAGAAATGAAGTCACACAAACGAATCAAAGGTTAGTAAATGTGGGGAATTTTATTGCCAATGAAATTGACTCTCAGTGGGAAGGGGAGCTGAAAAGGGGACGTGATGGGAAAGTAATCTTTCTTGAAGTCCAGCTGTCTCCAGCCAGATTCTTCTCTGAAGTTACGTAATCAAGCTGTCCCTCTGAAGTCAAGCTGCTTCTCTCTGATGTACAACCAGAGTCTCCAATGTCCAACTGCTTCTCTCCGCCAGCTGGGTCTGGGGTTTTTATAGGCACAGGATTGGGGGCAGTGTGGGCCATGGGTGGTTTTGGAAAAGGCGATATTCAAGCGGGAAAACAGGGATGTAAGTTCTCACTTTGGGCTGTGGTTTCAGGTTTTTGGGCTTGAGGGTGGGGCCCTTGACGGGGACCCTCCCTCTTCTACCCAGAATTTCCCTGCCTTCTGTCCATATCAAAATCAATCAATTCCTTGAAAGATGCAAGCTACCAAAGCTCACACAAAGAGAAATAGATAATCTAAAGGGGTCTATATCTATTAAATACAATTTTTTTTGGTTAAAAATCTTCCTAAAAAGAAAAAATCCAGGCACAGATAATTCCATTGCTTAATTCTACCAAACATGTAGGGAAGAAATGATACCAATTTTGTACAATGTGTTCAAGAAGATAGAAGCAGAGGGAAGACTTTCTAACTCATTCTATGAAACCAGCATTATGTTAAGACAAAAACCAGATAAAGACATTATTTAAAAAAATCTATACACCCACGTCATAGATGTAAAACTCCTCAACAATATCTTAGAAAACAGAATACAAATACAAAAAATAAAATATACATAAATATATATATAAATATATAAAAATAATTATACACCTCAAGTAGGGTTTATTCTAGGCTTGCAAGGCTGGTTCAACCTTAAAAATAAATTAATGTAATCAATCATATCAACAGGTTAAAGAATAAAAATTATATGATTATATTAATAGATGTAGAAAAAGTATTTGACAAAACCTAACATCCATTCAAAATACAAACTCTCAGAAAACTAGGAAAACAGGAACATTTCCAAACTTCCTCAACTTGATAAAATTATCTACAAAAAACTCCAGCTAACTTCATACATAATGGTGAGAAACTTGATACTTTCACCTCAAGATCAGAAATAAGGAAATAATGTCTCCTCTTGCCATTCCTTCTCAACACTATCTCAGAACTTGTAGCTAATGGAATACCATAAGAAAAGAAAATAAGAGGTATACAGATGGGAAGGAAGAAATAAATTATCTTTGTTTGCAGATTATATTATTGCCTATGTAGAAAATCCCAAAGAACTGGACAAAAAAATCCAGAACTAATAAATGATTATAGCAAAATCAAAGAATGTAAGGTCATTATACAAACATCAATTTGCCCCCAATATGGTAGCAATGAACAACTGAAGTTTGAAATTAAAAGTAAGATATAATTTGCATCAGCACCAAAAAAAGATCTCACAAAATGTGTGTAGGATCTATATGAGAAAAACTATAAAACTCTGATGGATGACATCAAAGATCATTTAAATAAAGAGGTGTTCATTTTCATTGATAGAAAGACTTGATATAGTTAAGATATCAATTCCTCACAACTTTACAATCTGTAGACTCAGCACAATTACTACCAAAATATCAACAAGTTATTTTGTGAATATTGACAATTTGATTCTAAAGTTTATATAGAAAGGCAAAAGAAACAACTATGTAACTCAAGACTGAAGAATAAAAAAGTCAGAGAACTAATGCTATCGGATATTAAGACTTACCACAAAATGACAACAATCATGTTAACAAGGTATTGGTGAAAGAATAGATGAATGATAAATGGAAGAGAATAGAGTACCCAGATGTAGACCCACACAAATATAGCCAACTAATCTTTGACAAATGAGCAACAATAAGACAATGGAGAAAGGATAGTCTTTTCAAGAAATGGTACTGAAACTTCTGGACTTTGGTATGCAAAAAAAAGAGAATCTTTTATAAAAATTAGCTCAAAATAGATGTTACACATAAATTGCAAAATTACAAAACTTCTATAAGGTAATGTAGGAGAAACCTGAGGTGACCTTGGGTTTGGTGGTGAGTTTTTAGATTCAACATCAAAAGCACACTCAGTAACAGAAACACAATACAAGTCATGTATCTGTTAAAGAACTTTTATCCAAAATGTACAAAGGACTCTTAAAACTCAACAGTAAGAAAACAAATAACCTGATTAAAAATGAACAAAAGATTTGAAAGACACCTGAAAAACATACACAGAGAGCAAATAAGCACACAAAAAGATGCTCAGTCCCATGTGTCATTAGGTAACCACGAATTAAGACAAAAGTGATAGTACTACACACCTGTTAGAATGGCTAAAACAACAACAACAACAACAAAAAACTCACAACACCAAATGCTGGCAAGGATGCAGAGAAACAACACTTGCTGCTGGTGGGAATGCTAAATGGTGCAGCCATTTTGGAAGACAGCTTGCAGCTTCTTGCAAAGCTAAGCATAGCCTCACTATATGAGTGCAGCAATCACGCTCCTAGCTATTTACCACAAAGAGTTGAAATTTATGCATGCACAAAAACCTGCAATGTGAACGTTTACAGCAGCTTTATTTGTAATGCCCAAAGTCTGGAAACAACCAAGATGCTCTTCAATAGGTGAATGAATAATCTTTGGTATATCCATACAATGGACTATTATTCAATGGCTAAAATGAAATGAGCTATCAACCCACAAAGAGACATGGAGGAACCTTAAATGTATTTCGCTTAGTGAAGAAACCAGTCTGGAAAGCCTACATACCATATGATTCTAATTAGATGACATTTTGGAAAAGACATTACTATAGACAGGGAAACAATCAGTGCTTGCTGGGGGCTTGGTGGAAGGGCACGTGCATGACTCCTGTAGTGACAACTCCTGCTGAAAGCAGGCTCACAGGCAAAAATTACAAAATAAATTATGTTAAAGACTACATAAATACTGGGAGAATTTACTACCAAAGGGAGGGAAAAGATGAATAGAGGAAGCATTAGAGATTTTCTGCGTGGTGAAACTATTCTGCATAATACCATAAGGGTGGATGCACGTCATTATTCATTTGTCAAAACCCATAGAACCAGACAACATAAAGAAAGGAACATCATGTAAACGAAGGACTCTAGTTAATAGTAATGTATAAAATTGTAACAAATATGCCACACTAATGCAAGATGTTAATAATAGGAGAAATGCTATGTTAGAGGTAGAGAATAGGGGTGGGGTGCATATATGGAAGTCTGTATTATCTGCTCAATATTTCTGTACATCTAAAACTGTACTAAAACTGAAGCCCATTTAAAAAATAAAAAATAAAATTAGCTGAGTGCAAATGATGGTTTAAGCATAGCAGTTAAAAAAAAATTAAAACAACAACAAAAAACAAAGGTGGGGGGCTGGGCACGGTGGCTCACGCTTGTAATCCCAGCACTTTGGGAGGCCGGGGCTGGCAGATCACCAGAGGTCAGGAGTTCGAGGCCAGCCTGACCAACATGGAGAAACCTGTCTCTACAAAAAAAAAAAAAAAACAAAAATTAGCTGGGCGTGGTGGTGCATACCTGTAACCTCAGCTACTTGGGAGGCTGAGGCAGGAAAATCACTTGAACCCAGGAGGCAGAAGTTGCAGTGAGCCCAGAACCCACCATTGCACTCCAGCCTGGGCAACAAGAGCAAAACTCCGTCTCAAAAACAAACGAAGAAGAAAAAGGAATTCTATTAATTTTTTTGTAAAGCTTGTCACAGCTGCCAAAGTAATCTATACCTTATTCCTGATAAGGGATGCCATTGGTAGGTAGGGGTGAAAATATCTTAGAAATGCGACCTTCCTTCTAATTCATTAATATTTCTTTTCAGAGGTTTTACGGGTGCTTTAGCTGTCTTTTTGTGTCTTTTTTCACCTGGTGACAAAGAGCTGCAATTTTCCTACCTATCAATTTGGCAGTCTGTGTGACATTTGATGGAACAACTTATGGAGTATGGTGGTGCTTATATTTCTATAGTCAGTCTTCCTGGGTTCCGTTTCAGCCCCATGACTTAACAAGCCTATGAGTCTGAGTTTTAACAAATAGCATAGAGGAAATGTTAGTATTTACCTCAAAGATTGTTGTAAGGATTAAATAAACTAATCTCTGGTTCCCATTAGATGTGTTCAATAGATGTGAGCTGTTATTTTTATTATTTATATAAGTCTTACCCAATGCTTACATCAAATAGGGGAAAGATGAAAGATTCCAGCTCAAATTATTTCTGGACTATCAAAGTACATAAAAGCAAAACTAAGATAGGATGCTTAGAAGCTGTGGAAACACAGCCGAGAGGAAGAAAAAAAGGGAGAGAAATACAGGTCAGGATAGCTTGAAATCTCCTCTGCCCTTGATCTGGGCATCCAATATAGCTCACCCCTAATCCCTTTAATAATCCCCTTCTGTAAACTTGACCCTAACCTTGTGCTCTCCTGGGCAGGAAATAGTGATAAAGTCTGAGGTTTTACCTCTAAGGTTCTCGGTGACCCCTGGCCTGAGCCTCTACCTCTTGAACCTGAAATCAGGAAGGGTCAAGACCCTGATTATTTCTTGTGCTCTCTCCCTCTCTCTCGGTGTTTATATTATGCTCCACATGCCTGGGGCCCATCAAAGGGAGAGGAACATGTTCAGAAAATAAATAGCATTGCTGTCTTATGCTTTGCTTGCTAGAAGCTGTTTATATAATATAATCTGGTTTCTTCACTTTGGGGAACTTAAGGCACAGAAATTGCTTTCCCTCAAGTCTTAATATCATAGGACTCAAAAGAGACCCAAAAGAACTTCATGGGACCATGGTTTCCTCCACAGACATGTTGCCAAATAGTTTCTTTCCCTTCATGTTTGAAAGTTGCTTTTTCAGTCAAGATGCCAAAAACATCTTCAGAAGCACTGATACTCTGTTGCCTGGGGCTGTGACATGTGGCTTATGCTAAATTCTTTTCTCTCTCTCATCCTTGCTAGGCTGCATTTGTAACCAAGCCCTGGTCCTTTTCATTGCATCTTGCCAGAATGAAGAAGAGCTGATCTCTCCAGTTCCTGTTATTCCCCTTACATTGCCCACATTTATTGCTCAATAAACCACAGAAATCCTTTTGTAACCCTCGTTCTTCTCCTCTCTTCCCCTTTTCACTATTGAATTTAAAACTCATGCATTAGGCATGTGCTTTGTGATATTTGTGTCACCTCTCTAAATTGTAGTGCAAAAAAGAGGAAGAAAAGGCATCTGCTCAAATTGACATTTCCATCTCGGCTCACTCATTTGAGAGTGACAGGCTATAATTTGCCAACAGGTTCACATCCAAATGCATAGGTTAGTGCTGACATCAGGTGATTTTTCCACCATTGCCATCTCCAGCTCATGCATGCTACACAGAGGCCACGCTTAAGTCAGCAGATATTGCAGGGAAAAGGAAGAGAAAAAAAGGAGAAAGCTCTTGATTTCCCTAAGCCTCTTAATGCATCAAACACAATGATATATTTAGGTCTATTTGGTGGAGCAGGTGGGTGGGTCAGAGCATGCATTGGAATGCTGTGTGGGTTGAGAAAACTGCGTTTTCTCTTATGTGCACTCAATCTGTGCAAACACACTTACCCTCTGACTCTGTGAGTAAACAGACTTTGTAGCCAGGAAAACCAGGATCAATTCCTGGCTCTGAAGGTCAAGACCGAGCTGAGAGAGAAAACATAGTTCCCTCCTGCTTCCAGTGGTCTTTCCCTATCCAGTTACGTGCCTCCCCCAGCCACAACAAGGTCCACTTGCTATTAGACTGGTGCAATGAATGGCAAAAACCACAATTACTTTTGCACCAACCTAGTAACTTGTACATTGTCTGGCCAAGAAGAGAACGTGTTTATGACTTTGCCTTTTTCTTTCTGTTTCTTTTCTCCCTATTGCTTCTTTCATCCTCCTCCTTCCTTCTGGATTCAATTTTCTTCTTGCTGGGTTATAGCCTTTAGAGGTTCTCTCAGCAAGCATCTCTTTGGTAGTAAATTCTCCTAGTCTTTTCATGGTCTTTAATATAATTTTTTGGGGTAATTTTTGCCTGTGTGCTTGCTTTCAGCAGGAGTTGGTATTAACAGCAGTCGTGCACGTGCCTAGGTTTAGGAGGACTCCTATTGTCTGGTTTTATGGTTGTCTCTGCAGAGATTCCTCACTTCCTGGCTAGCTTTTACATTAATTCCGTGGCTCGAAGTTTCTACCCCGTGTGAGGAGGTACAACTCAGGCTCATCTACTACATACACGTCATGCAGTTCCAGGGTTCTAATATTTTATGAGTCACTACTTTCCATCAGCGATTCAGGCGACATTCACTTCTGGGCTCTGTCCCAGAGCTGGAAGGGAAGTTTCTCCTCCCTGTTTACAGACTCAGCGTATGTTTCCTGGTGCCTTACTTTACCCAGGAATCTTCATTCCTTCTTGTAGCCTTACAAGGGGCCACAGACTTGAAGACAGTTTCTTTCCAAGAACATTACAACCCCAGCCCCAGAGGGTCAAATTCTGTTCTTTACTGAGCCTGGGAAGCCTCTTATCATCTCTAGATTACCTGAGGGGCACCCTTTTTAACTTTGACCTCAGATTCTATTTTATTGAATTAAAATTGTTTATTTAGTAACTTCACACTTTACAGCATAGAGAAGGTTTTGCATAAAGTTTTGTTTTGCCTTATTGACCAGGAGTCCTGCACTCACTTTTCTGCCCCTGTTTTTTCGACTTTCATGTATCCCTTTGAAGCTTGGGACAACATCCAGGTTTGCAATTGTGCCATCTATGGACTACCTTACCAGTCAAGACTTCAGCTAGTGATGGGCTTTTAAGCCCTTACTGCATTGACGTTATGAAGTCAGAGACCCAAAGACATTTTGAGCAACACTTGTTTGGGGAACCAAGATCTCTGTGCAGGTTCACAAGCGCATGGTTAAGCTCTGACCTTTACCAAGTCTGGTTCTGGTCCCATGGGCAGCTACTCAAAAATGAGAGAAAAGGAAATGAGATGAGGCGGCTGCACATGGAATAGAACGTCCAGCATTTTGGGGCTGACCATGGATAGCATGCATTCTATCCCTGTTGTAGTACATTGTTTCCTGCTCAATCCAATGCCTCTCTTTCTTTAAAGACAAGAAATGTGTTTATGTCATCATTGTCTTTGGCAACCAAAAGAGTGAGTCAGTCTTCACGGTCCAGAGTGGAAAGAAAGCAATAATCAGATATCAGAACTAGGGAATAATATCTTAGCAGCCAACCTAAGGAAACAAAATTTTTGATTAGAGACACCTTAATGACCAGGGAACATAAGGTTACCATCTTTGCCTCATACCAACTTGCTTGGTCCACTTGAATGTTTAGCAAATATTGCTTTGAAAAAACTTCCTAGTTCAGGTGACATTATAAGATAAGCACCACATAAATCCACGATGGACAAGGAAAGAGGCTTCTGAAAAGAGGATGGGACTTGGCAAATAGAATATAGCTCCTGTCTCTGAGAGGTACCCCGTCTGGTAGCAGAGGGTCAAACAAAACAGTTTCAAAGCCTGTTTTCCCTACAGCAGCCTGTAGCATCCAAGATTTTTGGAAGAGAAAGGACATTTCTTCTGGATGTTAGCTTTCTTGTCTTTCCCCCAGGCATCTCCCAGAGTAGGGAGGGAGCTCTTCTATTTGTTGAGTGCTTAATCTCTGCCAGGCAGGAGTTCTATCTATTTTTAACACATTTGACAGAGTGATCTTTTAAAAGTAAAATTAGATCATTCTATTCTCCTTTAAAAACTATTCAAGGGGTATTTTCTTTGCATTCAGAGAGATCCAATTTTTTATCCTCACATACTTGATGTGATCACTGTTTTCTCACCTGTTGTGTAACTTATAGCAGCTCCCCCTGCTCAATACAGTTCAGCCTCTTTCTGTTTCTTGATATCTTCCAGCTCATTTCACCCCAGGGCCTTGGTGCCTGCTGTTCCATTGGTCTGCGGCCCTTTCGTTCTTATATTATCATCTGGTTGGCTCCTTGGAGTCATTGAATCTCAACTCAACTCAAATTTTGTTTACTCGGAGAAGGTGGCCCTGAAGCCCTATCAGGTTAGCCCTTCCTGTCACTGACAACATCAGCCTGTTTTATTTTCTTCATGGCCATCTCCATTATCTGAAATTATGGTCTTCATTTATTTATTTCCCATCTCTCTTCTCTACTGTAATGTAAGCACCATAAGAACAGGGGGTTTTGATGATCTGATTCACCACAGCATCTCCCGTGCCTAGAGCTGTTCTGGTCCTTAGTAAGCCTAGTGGCTGAAAATATGGCCTTTGTAGCCAGTTGACCTGGGTTCACATCCTGGCTAAGCTATGTGACCTTTCTCCTGTTGCGGAACCTCTCCAAGCCCTCACCTGTAAAATGGTAATAGTAATCATAATTCTTATCTCATAGAATTGTTCTAAGGATTGAAGGAGTGAATGCATATGAAGTGTTTTGAATAGCACCTGGTGCATAGTAAGCACCCAAGAAATATGAGTTATTATCATCGATGATAAATCTGTTGAATGAATGAATGAATCTGGTGTTTTCCCATACAGATTTCATTGACTTCTCATAGCAAATGTGATTCCATCCATGTTATGAGTGATGTTAAGAAAATTGACTGGGTTTTCACAGCAAGAATGACCTGGGTAAGGATTTCATTCCACATCTACCAGACTGTGAATCTCGGGCCCTCTTTTATGATTCCAAGCCCTCTCCCCTCCCCTCTGGTGTCACCCGTTTCTGTACTGTGCCTTGGCCCTGTGCTGGGTCAATTTTTCTGAAACCTCTTGCCCTGGTGTCTTCCTAGCTGGTGTCAGCTTGAGGCTTGATCTTGAATTAATTCCCCTTTTGCTCCTGTGTGTGCTGCAGACTCCTCCACTCAGGTCTGCTCATTTCAGCCTCTGTCTCAGCAGTTCCTGATGACCCCCAGCAAGGAACAACAAAAGGGATTTTCGAGGAAGAATACCACATTGATTCTTCCACTGCGTCTTGCTATGGAAATGGAAAGAGTGGTAGTGATTCCCCTGATCTCATCACCCTGATTGGCTCTACCTTCACTGAATTATTCTTCCCAGCAAGGTGGCAGAAATGGCCCTAGTGTTTTTTTGTAGAGCTGCCTTTTATCTCCACTTAGTGTCGACTTCTGCATTCAAGGTAGAGTGGGAAAAAAACATAAAAGTAAACATTCCTCTGGGAAGAAAAAGGCCCAAGACTTCAAGTCAACATGGTAAACAATGGCGTAATTTTTCATCTAACCGGGTTCTAGAATTCGTGAACTTCAATCAGACCCATGTTGCAGCATTTGCTTTGATATGTGCTGTGGAATAATACTTCACACTTCCCTAGGGAATTCAGGGAGGGTGATTATCACATCCATTCCCTCTATCTGTCCCTTAAAGACATCCTTTTGGTCTCATCCTCTCTCCAGAATTTAGAAATGAGAGGCGGCAAAAGCTCTTGACTACTCCTCTGGCCTAAGCTGAAGGTGTTTCATGTGTACGAATGTAAGTCAAGGAGTCACACAAGTCTGTCTCTGACAGTATGTGAGCCTCTATGTAGGTGTAAAGCATGTCTGTGTGTGAATAAGAAAGTAAGCACGAATAAGTGTATGCATCCATATATGAAGTATGTGTTTATGTGCCCAAGTGGGTAAGTACGAGAGCGTATGTTTGTATACCATATGTGAGCATATATGTGTGTAAACATGGTATGAAGGTCATGAAATTTTCACCTAGAGATGAGTGTCTAGGTGCCTACACATCTTTGCATGTCCAAGTGAGTCTTAATAAATATATCTTTGGCTGGGTGCAGTGGCTCACACCTGTCATCCCAGCACTTTGGGAGGCCGAGGTGGGCGGATCACGAAGTCAGGAGTTCAAGATCAGCCTGGCCAACATGGTGAAACCCCGTCTCTACTAAAAATACAAAAATTAGCTAGGCGTGGTGGCGTGTTCCTATAATCCCAGCTACTTGGGAGGCTGAGGCAGGAGAATTGCTTGAACCAGGATCCAGGAGGTGGAGGTTGCAGTGAGCTGAGATGGCACCACCGCACTCCAGCCTGGGCTACAGAACGAGACTCTGTCTCAAAAAAAAAAAAAAGAAGAAGAAGAAAAATCATTATATGAGCATGTTTCCCAGTATATAAATATATCTGGGCATGTGGAAGTACTTGCGTATATACACCTTTGAGGTCTGTGCAAGTGTGTGCATGAGTGAAGAGCTAAGTGAATGCATTTGTGAAAGTACATGCTTCTGTGCAGGTGTGAGAATATATGTCTATTTCCCTATAGGTTGTGACTACATGGGTAAACAGAGGTTCGGGTCTGCTGAGGATGGAAGAACAGGCCACACCGTTCTGACTATTTTTCCATGTCACCCTCCTGGGCTGTGGAAACAGAAGAGGGCTTTAGAATTAATCTTTTCCAGTAAACTCGACTCTGAAAATAGTTCCGCTGTAAAATTTACCTTGCCTTCTAGAAAGGCCCATCACATCTGTGCTCTTTTCCCATAGGTACGAGGAAGTTCCTGAGATAAACTTTGTGAGTGGTCCACTATTTCTGCATTTCACAGCATTGCTATACTCCAAACTTTGTTCTACTCATTGTTCAATTCAATGCCTTGAACCTGGCATATAATAGATGCTGAATAAATGAGTTATAATTGAGAACAATGTTGATTATTCTTTTACAACTAAACTCTAGCCATTTACAGATTTTAAATAAAGTGATCCATAACATTGAATTCTTCCTGAATGTATTATCGGAATGTGAATTATGGATTATGGCATTCATCATTTGCTTCATTCATTATTCACTCAACAAACACTCACTGAGCACCCACTATACTCCAAGCTTGGATTTGGACACTGGAGATGCAACAGTGAACAGATGCATTCCCGTAAGGAAACCAATCAATAGGAAATTATAGTACAGAACAACCCATCCTCAGTGGTCAAAGTAAGAACCGTAAGTTGAATCCTCAACGTCGTTTTAGGACAAGAACAAGAAACCCAAGAAACTCTTCATCTTTGCATTTGGGCTAATAAGTTCTTCAGACTCTTCTAAACATGCTCCCCCATCCTGGCTCAGTGGTGCCCATAAGACTCCCTGGGTTTCCTTTCTTTTCTGTTTTCTTGGCTCTTCCCAGCTCTCAGACTAAGCATCTATCATCAGGACAGCAGGGAAAGTTCAGCTGATGAGTGGCAGACACTGATGCTGTCCCTTTAGTGGTAGAGGCTTGTTTATCTGCTTTCTGTGGCCAGGTAGGGGGTAAATTAGTGCCCTGTGTTCTTCTCCTGTCAGGCATGGGTGAATGGCTAAGCTCCTTCCTTTTCTGAGGCTGCTGGTTAGGCCCCACTGAGCAGCCACTTGGCACTGCTGAAACCAAAGAGAGAAATAATGAGCCACCATCAGGTTCTCTAGATTCTGAGGTATGTCTGAATATGCTCTGGTGAGGGGTGAGTGAACAGTGACCCAGGGGAAGGGCAGAAGGATCTGAAGCTGTGAGTGCAGGCACAGGGTTCCTCTGGGAAATAGACACCTAGGACCCCAGGTGGAGGTGAATAAAAAGGAGCTCCTAAAGACAAGATGCTCAGAGACCCTGGGGAAGAGGAGCAGGTCAGGAGCCCCCCAGCTCAAAGTTGTATAAGGACACACCCAAAGCGCTTTGAGGTGGCAGACAGACAGCTGGAAGCAGATCTTGGAATAGATGTAACAGAAATAAAAAATGGAAATAAGTCATGCTCAAAAAACCGAGACAATGATGCTGGCTCACAGAGCAGGAGGCAGCAGCTGTAGGAAAGGGATCTTGGGAGCATCCTTGTGTCTTTCCTCTGTTCATCCATGTCCCACGGACCACAGGTTGGCAGTGGGAAATGAATCAGGCCCAAGAGTGCCTCATGTCCTTTGCAATTCTAGCAAGAAAATGAAATTGTCAGAGTTACACTCCGAATCCCGAGGACCTGACCCCTGGCTGTAGCATCCTCTGCATTCCTGTTGCTTCACAATCTCATCACTGACTTTGACCCCAGCTTTCACAGCCTTCCTCTCTCCTTCAAGCCACATCTTCACCAAGGTGGCACCAACCAACCATCCAATAGACACCAAATTAGAGACTCAGTGCGTCCAGGAGATTCAGGGTGCATCTTGTGTGAAAGAGCGTGACTGGCATTTCCACAGGGAACAGGTCTATATTTTTTACAAGATTATCAAAGAGTTGTGGGATCCCCACCTCGCCTAAAAAAAGAAACATTCACGGCCTGGCGCAGTGGCTCATGCCTGTAATCCCAGCACTTTGGGAGGCTGAGGCAGGCAGATCACGAGGTCATCAGATCAAGACCATCCTGGCTAACACAGTGAAACTCCGTCTCTACTTAAAATACAAAAAAATTAGCTGGGCACGGTGGCTCATGCCTGTAGTCCCAACTGCTCAGGAGGCTGAGGCAAGAGAATTGCTTGAACCTGGGAGGTGGAGGTTGAAGTGAGCTGAGATTGCGCCACTGCACTGCAGGCTGGGTGACACACAGAGACTCCGTCTGAAAAAAAAAAAAAAAAAAGAACCATTCACTGCCCTAGACTCTCAGTCCCTACCCCCCTCCCTTCTTTAGTGAAGATTCGCCTCCACCTGAATCTCATCATGAACTTTCCTATCATCGTCCGCATAGGTCCCACCCCTGAAGCAGTAGTCTCTGGTTTCCCTGACCATAACCTTTGGTCCAAATAGCTTTCTCACTTCTCCATGCTAAAGCAGATAATAAAGAATTATCTGCTTTATCAGCTGGTTGAAGACTTCTAGGCCCCTCCCTCCCCTCTGTCTTCCAGCCTTTCTACCTTCTGACCTGGCTTCTGACTGCATTCGGTCTGGGTTCCAAGGTCAATTACTCAGCCACCCTCTTACCAGCATCTTCAGATTCCCAAGCTCCTTGTCTCTTTTGTAGACCTACAAATACATCGGAGAATGCAGAATAGTGTTCTGCTACCCCCCAAAATTCAGAGGGTAAAATCTCACCCAGGCACCCACGGCATCTCAGTAATTGTGTTATTTAACCTTGGCCATCTCTTTTCTTCATTTATCTTGGCAAATCCTCCAAAATTTATCCACTCTTCCTCAAATCCCTCTATAATGAACTTCCAGCTCACATCCTTCTCAAGGAATGCCCTTGCCTTTTTCAAGAAAAGAGAGACCTGGAGGGATAAACTACCTCAACTTCCTGCTGGCTCTGCCTATGGTAGCCCTCTGTTGACAGGTGAGAAACGAGGATTAGAGAAGGATAGCGCCCTCTCCAACCACTTACAGCTAGCTAATGGCTGCAATGGAGAATGTCTCTACTTCTTTAGGTCATCTGGAAATGCTTTGTTCTCTCTGTTTATTATAATTATTCTTATTGTTACGATTATGATAATTAGATAGGCTTTATTCTCCATTAAAACAACAGATACATGCTGAATGACTACTGTTATGGTTTGGCTGTGTCCCCACCCAAATCTCATCTTGAATTGTAATCCCCATAATCCCCACATGTCTTGGGAGAGACCCGGTTGGAGGTAATTGAATCATGGGGGCGGTTTCCCCTATGCTGTTCTTGTGATAGTGAGTGAGTTCTCATGAGATCTGATGGTTTTATAAGTGTCTGGTATTTCCCCTGCTGGCATTCACTCTCTCTCCTGCCGACCTGTGAAAAGGTGCATTCCACCGTGATTGTAAATTTCCTGAGGCCTCCCCAGCTATGTGGAACTTTGAGTCAATTAAACCTCTTTTCTTTACAAATTACCCAGTCTCGGGTATTTCTTCATAACAGCGTGAGAATGAACTAGTGCAACTACTATGAGCCATTTCTTACAATGTGAACAGTCTGTCATGCTGGCCAGCCCAAGCAGATCTGCGGGTCCCAGGATAATTGTAAAAGTGTGCAAATCCACAAGCAGTAAGTGTTCACAGGCATGCATGCTCCATGAACCTACATCTGCTCTCACAATGCTTACATGCACACACACACACACACACACACACACACACAGGGACACGTGTCTGCAGAACACAGACCTTCTGCAGATGCAGATTCATGCGCAGGTGTGCAGGTAACTGCAGCTGCTGATTGCTTGTGTCTGGTTTTATCTGCCACCTGTCCTTGAAATACTTCCCACTGATGACCACTGCATTCCACCTGTGAGTGGAAAGGCACGATGAACTCTGCTTAACAGGTTCATGAATTTACCAGGCACTTACTTAAGATGGTTACACCACATTATAGCAAATGGCTTCCAGGGGCTCAGGAAGGGCTGTATTTACTTTCCGAGAATTACCATTAGTCCTGGATGGGAAGGTGCTAAGAAGCGGCATTAGCATGGCTTTGGTCAGTTTCACTCCCCTGAGCAGTTGCAGAATTCCTGTGGGGTTTATTGATGGGCCAGTTATTCTTTAACAGGTTTCAAATTTGACTCCTGGGATAATGAGATGGGTCTTTAGGGACCATCTGTCTCTCTCCCACGGTTGTGGGCAGCTCTGAGGAGCCTGACTCCTTAACTAGCGGGTGATGGAGTGGAGATGGGGCTGAGTGTAGCACAACCTATTTGTCTCTCCCAGAGCTGAAATGCTCCCCAGAAACTCCTTTCTCCTCTCTGAGACCCCTCCTCAGTTGACATATTTGAAAGTCAAGCAAGGCTCTGCCTCAGGTAGTCAGGGGATTTGTGTCCCAGCTCTGCTGGGCAAGCTTAGGCAAGTAACCAAATCTTTCTGAGTCCCAGTTTTCTCTCCAGTAAAATAAAGACATGCACCTGATAATATGTGGCATGAACTGAGGATCTACTCTGTGTTCAGCACTGTGAGAGTTTTCAGCCTAGGAAGGGACCGAAATCAAGCAACATCTCTGTCCTTATGAACAATGACAGAAACAAAAACATACTGAATCACCTTAATGGATGCATGATTCAGGCTGATATAGGTGCTGGGAAGACAAGAAGCAGGACCGTGAGCAAGGGCCATGTCCTTGTCTAGGACTCCAAGAGAGTGACAGTGGAGCTGAGAGCTGAGGGGTGAGCAGGCATGAATCCGTTGGAGGAGGGTGGTGAGAGTGTACCAGGCAGAGGGAACAGCTTGCGTAAAGGCCTGGAGACTGGAGGGAACATGGTGTGTTGCAGAAGCTGAAAGAGAGCCAGGAGGACTGGCATGCAGAGAAGGAAGGGATGGAAAGGTAGGCAGAATGTGGATCCTCCAGTAATTTATACTAGGACACCTTGTTAAGGATTTGGTCTTCATCTCAAGAAAAATAGACAGCAGTCAAAGGTTGTAAGCAGAGGGAAGACTCCAACCTATTGGCATTTCAAAAAGCTCGCTCTGGGCCAGGCATGGTGGCTCATGCCTCTAATCTCAGCACTTGAGGGGGCCAAGGAGGGAGGATGACTTGAGCCCAGGAATTGAAGACCAGCCTGGACAACACAGTGAGACCCCTACTCTACAAAATTTTAAAAATTATGTGGGCATCATGGTGCACACCTGTGGTCTCAGCTACTTAGAAGGCTAAGGTGAGAGGATCACTTGAGCCCATGAGTTGGAGGATGCAGTGAGCTAGGATGGCACCACTGTACTCCAGCCAGCCCAGGCGACAGAGCAAGACCCATCTCAAAAAAAAAAAAAAAAAAAAAAAGGAGATTATTCTGGCTGCAGTATGGACACTATATTGGAGAGGAACCAGAGAGGATGTTGACAGACTGGTTACAAGGCAATTTGTGCAAAAAATGATGGAAGCCTGTCCATAGCAGGGGGCAGAGAACACCGTGAGAAGTGATATTAAGCAATTCATTGAACTGAATTTGAGCAGAGAGGAGAGAAAGCTGTCAATGATGACTCCTATATTTCCAGCTAATTCCTCACAAGGCCACTTAAAGATTAAGTGAACTCATGTGTGACTAGTGCCTGGCACACCGCAGGTGCCCAATAAATGCCAGTTCTTGTCCCCCTGTGTCCTTCAGTTCTTTGCCACTTGATTCCCACTGACTCCTTCACAGCCACGCAAAGCTGGGACTCTAATCCCTGTTCCCTTCTCCTAGAATGTTCTAACCTTATCATTTTTCTAATTCAGTGCTGACGTGCCAACAGGCAGCCTTGGCTTGGCAGAGCTGCCAGGGAGAGACAGGCACAGCTTGCGGCTGGGAACAGTTGCGCTGGGATAGTCCTTGGTGGGTTGATCCTCCTCCTGGCGGGTCTGACTAGCAGAGCTGCTGCTTTGTCACATTGATGGGCCAAGTCCCCTTACTCCTTTGCAGAAAGGAGAGGACATTTGATAAATAGGTGAAGGAGGGACACAAAACAGAATCGGAATGGAGAAAATAATAGGATTTGTGGATGGAAGAAACTGCACCCTTGGGGCTGTGTAATCATGCATGAATCCCCCCACTCTCCTAGGCTCCAGTTTTCTCATCTTTAAAATGGGGTTTATGATAGTTTTTATGATGGAGTTCCATTGTGAGAGTAAATGAGATCCTGTGATGAAAAAATAGTAAATAAAGTATAATGTGGCAAAGAAATAATTAATGTGTAAGTGGCCGGTAAGGTGGCTATGAATTCAGTTAAACCTGAGCTCAAACCCAACTTTTACCACTTCTGACCTGCATGTTGGAGCGGGGCAGATGAGTTACTATCTTCTCTGCACCTGAGTTTTCTCATCCACAAATAGAGATCATAATATGTAGCCCATAGAACTATGGTCAGCCTTAAAAGGGAAACCCCAGGTACCCTATCTCGTGAAGTTTATAGTTTTAGATAGAGAAAAAATAAACAAATAAACCTATAAATCAAAGATTAGAGCAGGTGTGGTGGTTCATACCTGTAATTCCAATGCTTTGGGAAGCTGGGGTGGGAGGATTGCTTGAGGCCAGGAGTTCAAAAGCAGCCTGAGTAACATAGCAAGACCCTGCCTCTACAAAAAAATATTTTTTTATATTTTAATTAGTTGGATGTGATGTCTTATGCCTGTCATCCCAGCTCCTAGGGAGCTTAAGGTAGTAGGATTGCTTGAGGCCAGGACTTTGAGTCCAGTCTGATCAAGAGTAAGAGACCCTGTCTCTACAAAAAAAATTTTAAAAATTTATGGCTGGTGCCTGTTGTCCCAGCTACTGGGAAGCTTAAGGTAGGAGGATGACCTGAGGCCAGGAGTTTGAGTCCAGCCTGAGCAACATCGCAAGACTCTGTCCTACAAAAAAATAAAAATAAAAAAGATTAGCCAGGTGTGGTGGCATGTACCTGTAGTCTCAGCCACTTGGGAGTTGAGGTAGGAGGATCGCTGGGGTCAGAGGCTCCAGTGAGTTATGATTGAGCCACCACTGCACTCTAGCCTGGGTGACAGACTGAGACCCTGTCTCTTAAACAAAAACAAAAACAAAAAACAAAAAAGCTAACAAACAACAAAAAGAAATGAGGTGAAAAAAATGAACAAACATAAATCAACGATTAGTTGACAGGGCGGTTTAATTCTCTGAGGAAACCAAAACAGAGGTCATAAGAGTGGCTACCTTGGATGGGGTGTTCCTGGGGGCTTCCCTGTGGACATGACCTTTGAGCCCAGACCCGAACGAAAAGAAAGGCCAATGACTCAAAGATCTGGAAAGATAATTCTCAATCCTGGCTGCTCATTAGAATCACCAGGAAATCACCTCCAGACCAATTGCAACAGTATTCTTTGGGGTAGAACTTGAACATATGTATGTTAATATCCAGGGGGATTTTGACACATGACGAAGGTGGCCAATACTAAGCAGGTACAAGATGCAAGATCTCAGGAGTCTACTATTGCCTGACATCTAGTAGTATCTTGTGTTTATTTGCTAGAGCTGCCGTAACTCATATGGCAAGTTGGGTGGCTTAAAACAGTGGTCTCCAAATTTTTGGTGCCAGGGACCAGTTTTGAGTAAGACATTTTTTCCATGGATGAGGCTGTTGGGGTGGAAGGTAGTGAATGGTTTTGGGATAATTCAAGCACATTACATTTATTATGTACTTTATTTCTATTGTCATTACACTGTAATATATAATGAAACATACAACTGACCATAATGTAGAATCAGTGGTAGCCCTGAGCTTGTTTTCCTGCATCTAGACTAGATGCTCCCATTTGCGGGTGACTGAAGACAGTGACAGATCATCAGGCACTAGATTCTCATAAGGAGTGCGCAACCTAGATCCCTTGCATGCGCAGTTCACAACCGGGTTCACACTCCTATGAGAATCTAATGCCACTGCTGATCTCACAGGGGGCGGAGCTCAGGCAGTAATTCAAGCAATGGGGAGTGGCTGTAAATACAGATGAAGCTTCGCTCACTTGCCTGCGCCCAGTTCCTAAAAGGCTATGGACAGTACCAGTTCATGGCCCGGGAATTGGAGACCCCTGGCTTAAACAACAGAGATTTATTTTCTCACAGTACTGGAAGCGGAAGTCCAAGATCAAGGAGTTGGCAGGGTTGGTGTTTTTCTGAGGCCTCTCTCTTTGGCTTGCAGACGGCCACCTTCTTGCTGTGTCCTCACAGGCTCATTCCTTAGTCTGTGTTCTGTGCATCCTAATCTCTTCTTTTTTTTTTTTTTTTTAAGACAGAGTCTCGCTCTGTTGCCCAGACTGGAGTGCAGTGGCGAGATCTCGGCTCACTGCAAGTTCTGCCTCCTGGGTTCACGCCATTCTCCTGCCTCAGCCTCCTGAGTAGCTGGGACTACAGGCACCCACCACCACGCCCAGCTAATTTTTTGTATTTTTAGTAGAGACGGGGTTTCACCGTGTTAGCCAGGATGGTCTTGATCTCCTGACCTTGTGATCTGCCCGCCTCGGCCTCCCAAAGGGCTGGGATTACAGGCGTGAGCCACCGCACCCGGCCCCTAATCTCTTCTTAAAAGAGCAACAGTCATACTGGATCAGGACCCACTCATGTTGCCTCATTTTACCTTAGTTACCTATTTAATGGCTCTCCCTGCAAATGAAGGCACATATTCATATTTAGGACTTAGCATATAAATTTTGGAGGGGACACAATTTGGACCATAACACACCTAATACATGCAAGTTTCTTCCTTCACCCTAAGCTTCTGATTGACTTTTTTATCTACCTCCCTAAATTGACACTGTCTGCACTCCCTTCTGTGTGGTTCTGAGAATACTTTTCATTATCCAAGAATTAATGGTTTCCAGAAGTTTGAACTACAAAACATCCAAATAAGAGTCTTATTTGGAGCCCTTATCTCCCAGGTAGAGACAGTGCTTCAAAGAGGAAGGAACTTGCCCAATCCTTCATAGATAAAGGCCCGGGAGCAGGTCAACACTCCCAATGTTATTGCTGCCACAATCTTTGTTCTCCTTATACCTGCAGATGCAGAGGGGCAGGAAAAGTCCACTAGGCCAGCTCTGCTACTTATTAGGTGGCTTTTGGAAAGTCAGGCCACCACATTGAATGTTATCTATAAAAAGGAGACTATAAAATGATGATTGTGAGATGCATGCCAAAACGAGAAGGCTTCTCACAATGACTGGCCTATAGTTATGTGCTCCATAAACAGTGACCATCATGATCCATGTGATCCTCAGTGCTGTGCCTTCTGATGGGTGTGAGGTCATCCTGGGAGGAAGGAAAGGGCATCTGACTTCTCAGGGTTTCCAAGTCTGGTGTGACAGTGCCTCCTTTGATTCTAGCTCTGGGTAAGAGGAGGTTATGCCCAGGCAAGGATGAGCAGAGTGAAGAGGACCTGACATCAGGTAACTGTATAGCCACTATCTTCACAAGGACAGTGGTCCTCACACTTTCTTACAAATGCATTTCTCTCCTCTGCCTCTGGGCTATTGTCAGAGCTGAATTCCAGGCCGATGGCCATGGGACATTGTCACACGGGATTTAAACAGGAACCTGTGAGAGTTTCCCTGACATCTTGTCTGCCCTGCGCTCTATGAGGGAGATGGAGGGAGAAAGTCTCTGTAGCCCACTGGGGCTGTGACATCAGGACTCAGCCATGTCTGCAGGGTTTTCCTCCTCTCTGACACTCCAAAGGCTTCATTGGCAGATCAGCAGAGAAAGTAGCTGCCTTTGCTGAAAGGCTTAGGAAGAGACGGTGACCTATTTTTGCATGCTTTTCTGATGAGGTCTTCATGTGGGAACTTCTGCCAAGCAATGAACTCATAAACGGTGGGTAGGGTTTTCTAGGCACCCAGATGAAGAACAAAGAGACCTGGTGTTTTCCAAAAACACAGTCTTGCTTTCAATATGGAAAAAGGAATGAATCCTTACATCAAAAGCAAGAAGGAAGGCAGCTTGTGTGTGGGTCCATTTCTCTAAATCCCTTGCAACCATTATGGCTAATGTCCTTCTCTCCCCATTTGTCAGTTATCCAGTTCCTGAGCAATTTCTGACAAAGACAAGAAGACCAGCAATAGTCTTCCACAAGGAGGTTGGTCTGGAATGAGAGTTGCTTCTAGAGAACAAATACTCAGTCTGATGGATATGACACTATGTCTCAGCATTCCCTTCACTAAGCTTCCAAGCTCAGCACCAACTGGATTTAGAGCTCAGACTACAAAGCAAATACGTCAACTGTTTCTCAGATGCCTCCAGTCCCCTTTTCCCCACAGGGTTTATATCATACACTTTCCATTCTCAGAGTCAATTGGGCTGCTGTGGGCTGCAAGAAACAGAAGATGCAGCAATGTGGCTTGAGCCATCAGTAAATGTATTCTCTTCTTAAAGCAAGGTCCAGAGGTAGGCAGTGTTGAGGAGAATTCCACAGCTCAGACATGCCAAGGACAGGAGCTATTATAGTCTTCAGTCCACCTTCCTTGGAATATTGAGTTTTCCTCCTTATGTGTGTTTTTTTATGGTTATAAAATAGCTGCCACTGCTCCAGCCATTGCCTCTTTACCAGACAGCATCAAAGCAGGAAGCAATAGAGCTCTCCACTCAATCCATTTTTAACTTTAAATATAAATGTTCGATGATGTATAACACATGTACAAAGAGTACACACATCAAAAATGCACATTAGGTGACTTTTCACAAAGTAAACTGAGGCATGAAACAAAGCACACAAACCATGATACAGAACATCACCAGAAGCACCCTTGGCCACATTCCAATCTCACTGCCCCCAAGAGAAATCACTAACCTAACTTCAAACACCATAGATACGATGGCTTCCTTTTTTTTGTTGTTAACTTTTTATAAATGGAATCACACAACTCTTTCTTTTAGGCAACTGTCTTCTTCTGTTTCCTGAGATTTATCCACATAGCTGAGACTATCTATAGTTTGTTCTTTCTCATTGCTATATAGTGATCCTTTCCACATATCTAACAAGATTTATTTATCCAATTGCTGATAATTATTTGAGTTGCTTCTAAGTTTTGTAGATCCTGAATAGTGCTGATGTGACTTCCTGGTGTGTATGTTTTGGTGAATATATAACTTAGGAGTGGAATGGCAGGGTCATAGAATTTACCTCTCTGTTTCCATGAGGGAATGTCTTTCCCAGAAGGCCCCAGCAGACTAGAAACAAGCTTACCCTGGAACAACCCACCAGCCACAGCCACAGATTGCCTTGACCTTGATTGGCTTAGAGATATAATTTATTTCCTGTGGTTGGGAACGTTGCTTTCTTTTTTGTTTGTTTGTTTTGTTGTTGTTTGTTTGTTGTTGTTGTTTTGTTTTGTTTTGTTTTGAGATGGAGTCTCACTCTGTCGCCCAGGCTGGAGTGCAGTGGTCCCATCTTGGCTCACTACAACCTCCGCCTCCCGGGTCCAAGAGATTCTCTTGCCTCAGCCTACTGAGTAGCTGGGATTACAGGTGTGCACCACTGCACCCAGCTAATTTTTGTATTTTTAGTAGAGACGGGGTTTCACCATGTTGGTCAGGCTGGTCTCAAACTCCGGACCTCGTGATCTGCCTGCCTAGGCCTCCCAAAGTGCTGGGATTGTAGGAGTGAGCCACCAGACCTGGCCGGGAACGTTGCTTCTTAATCAAAACCAGGCATCTGGAGAGAGTACGAAATAGGCATGGTTTCATGTGGGCACCGTCACACGCTTTTATCTCCTGCTGATTATAAGCTCAGGTTCTTCCATGAAATGTAGGTTCACCTGGAATCACATCAGTGTCACTCACCTGGACACCTGTCCACTGCTCTGCTTTTTCTAGAAGTGTGGTCGAAATTTCCTGTCACTATCTGCCTGCCCTCTACCCAGGGTTTGTCTCTAATTGTGTCTTTTTTGCCAGAACCATGCCTGAGCCCTCCTTGACAGGTAGGCCTGAAGATGTTGTCCGGGAAGAATAATAAATATGGACCAAAATTGCCCGGCACGTGCCTTATCTCAAGCCCTCTATCTGCAATTCTATCCCATCAGGCACGCTTCCTTTAGTGAATTTTCTAAGTACCTCTATTTCAAGATCCCAATGGGAGTGATTTTTCTTGAAAGGGCACATCCTCTTTCAGTATCATCCAGCGAAAAATCCTGAACAATCTCAAGCTGATTCTAGGACAGTTTTGAGTAGGTTATCATGGGATTTCCCCCAAAGTGTGAGTTCAGTGCAGTATTTTAGCAGAATTTTAATATTGCAATAAGGGTGGATTGACGTTGCATCCATTTGTATTCTCATTACAATAAAAGAATCAGCATGGTATTGGAATTTTACTGCCTGTGATGTTTGGTGAATTACAGGGAGGTCTAATACAATTTCCCACACTATATTCTGTTTAGATTGTCAGGTTTCTGTGGCCATTTCTCAATAGACTGATAAAGCACTAGATAGAGGATTAGTGCTCTTGGAAGCTAAGAAAGGAGGTGATGGGGTTGTTTATAGCTTCTGGGGATGGATTCTGATGAAACAGCCCAGAGGGAGTGAAACTTTCACAGCACACAGAATGCCAAGGACTTGGAACATATTATAGGGAACAGCCCCACTCCATCGAGTACTTCCCCCTGGGGGTCCAGGACCAGAACAATCAGAACAGAGATACTAATGAATCTCCCCTTGGACAACATCATAAGAAGATATAAATCATACCAAATGTCTCTGGAGGAGATTCATTCTTTTTTTCCTGCTAGAGGGACACTTCCGATTGGATTTAACTAGCACATGTTAGACAGCAGCAACAACATGCACTCTCAACACTCATGATCTCATTCCATTTTCACACAGCCCTGTTGAATAAGCTATTACTATTATGCTCCCCATCACCAGTATTGTTTTAGATAACGTTTCCAGGAAACAGACCCTGAAATGGAGAATTGCATGCAGAAGGATTCCTGAGGATTAGTCTCTGGAGATCAAAGAAAGTAAGGAAGTGAGGGAGGCAGGATTGGAGAGGTAGAGAAGCTGACCTGCAAAGTGGCTACAATGAAGCTCCTGCAGGGAGATCCAGAGTGGGGTGACCTTCCGAGTTCTTGCAGACAGACACAACGGTTCTGCTCCTGTGTCTAGGCACATCAGTTGCTTATTGTTTGGGGGCTACCCCATAGAAGGGACATAACCTTGCACAAGGCAGCTCCCTGCTACAAAGGACAGTACTCAGTGAGGGACATGGAGGTGAGAGGTCAACAGCCAATATTCTCAGCACCTGGGGGATGAGTGTGTCAGTCCTGATGAAGGAATCTGGGCAGAATTCCACACTGTCCACTGACATCATCATCATGGTCATTTAATGAAAGAGCCTCAAAAGAATTAAGCAAATGACCCAAGGCCACATAGCTGGTGGGTGGACCCTCAGTTGCTCTGACTCCTGAGTCAGTGAGCCCTCTCTTCCCTGCCATTGCCTCAGTCTCTCCATTTCTCTCAGGAGTCTAACTAGGGAAGCAGGTGGTGAGGTAGATGATAAAGGAATGGAAACTCTGAGTCAAGGAAATAACAATTCAGATAGAAGAATGCTAGGAACACCTTTCATTCGATAAACACCAGTACGCACCCACTGTGTGCCCAGCATTATTCTAAATGCATGGTTATGATATTAGGAAGACAGACAAGGTTCTCTTTCTCATGGAGTGTTTATTCTAGTCAGATAGGCTTATATTCTACAGAGCCTAGAATATGATGGATAAAGTCAGTAGTAGCTGAGATTGGTTGAGTGGACTTGGGATCTCATTTGAAGGAACAGGAAATGTCCGTATTATTTATACTAATTGAGGTTATATCATATTTGGCTACATATAACAGGAAAACCAACTGATAAGAAGAAGGCTTATTCATTTCTGTTCCTTAAGTATGGTGTTTATTAAAAATAAGAAAACATGTGGCCGGGCACGGTGGCTCATGCCTGTAATCCCAGCACTCTGCTAGGCCTTGGCGGTCAGATCACCTGAGGTCAGGAGTTCAAGACCAGCGTGGCCAACATGGTGAAACCCCGTCTCTACTAAAAATACAAAAAAATTAGCTGGGCGTGGTGGTAGGCGCCTGTGATCCCAGCTACTTGGGAGGCTAAGGCAGGAGAATCACATGAACCTGGGAGGCAGAGGTTGCATTGAGCCAAGATCACACTACTGCACTCCAGCCTGGGTAACAAGAGCGAAACTTCATCTAAAAAAAAAATAAAAACAAAACAAAACAAAACAAAACAAAACATGCAAGGTCATATTATATGCTGGGTGTGCAGGTAGACAGAAAACCCTACACCAGCATGGATGGCAGACTTCTGTTCTCTGCCTTCCACTTCAGACTGGATTTTGGTGTAGTATGGGCTAAGTTGACATCTGGCTTAAAATGAGGAAGCAGGAGATGCAACAGATGAAGTCAAGGCAGTAATTCAGTCTGTCTCATGCAGGTAATATTGAATGGCAAGGAGTATCTCTTGTCATTAGAAACACAATTGCTTAGCTGGGCATGGTGGCCTGAACCTACAGTCCCAGGTACTTGGGAGGCTCAGGCAGGAGGATCACTTGAGCCCAGGAGGTCAAGGCTGCATTGAGCTATGATTGTGCCACTACACTCCAGCCTGAGCCACAGAGTAAAACCCGGTCTCAAAAAAAAAAAAAAAAAAAAAAAAAAAAGGAAATAGAACACAATTGCAATTGTAGCTGGGAGTGATAGCTGTTACTTAATGAGATTTAGGCCTTTGCACAGGTTTGTCATGTGGTCTTGTCTTCCCTCTTTAGAAAAGGAGGAGCTCTTTCATGATGATTTCTTCAGATGTTTGTTCACAGATAATATAAGTCTCAATTGCCAACATGCATTGCTTTCCAGGTTTGTGAGCTGGAGTCTCTTCAGTAAATGGCAGATAAAAGTATTTGAATATATCCCTGAAAAAGAAACTTCCATCTACCATCTAGTTTTGTGTGTGTGTGTGTTGTGTTGTTTTGTTTTGTTTTGTTTTGTTTTTAGACGGGTCTTGCTCTGTTGCCCAGGCTGGAGTGTATGGAGTACAGTGGCGCAATCACAGCTCACTACAGCCTTGAAGTCCTGAGCTCAAGTGATCCTCCCACCTCAGCCTCCCGAAGTCTAACTAGTCCTCCTTTGATTTTCTTTTGCCACAATGTAGCAGAGCAGACCTACATTGGATTTTGGTTTTTGTTTTTTGGTTCTGCAGAACTTTCATTCCCACATAAAGGTAGAAGGGATTCTTGGCTGTCTGACAGAGAAGATACAAAGATTCCACTAACTTTGGTCTCAGTGGGTAGAAGAAAACATCAGAGACTTGGAGACACCAGTTAAACCTCCTTGGAAGGGTTATCCATCTTTTCCACACAGCAGAATAAAAAGTGTGGAGGAAAATGCCAACCCTTATTAGAACCTCAGCCCAGGGAATTAAGCTTTGCACAGTCAACTCAGGAGTTTATCAGCTGCCCACTGGACATAGTTCTTTCAGTCCTCCTGATCTTTCATTAAGTAAGTCTGAATACCCTGACATGTTGCCATCTTAGTCTAGTCGGGTTGCTACAATAAAATACTCATAGGCTGGGTGGCTTAAACAAAAGAAATTTGGCTGGGTGCGGTGGCTCACACCTGTAATCCCAGCACTTTGGTAAGCAGAGGTGGGTGGATCACCTGAGGTCAGGAGTTTGAGACCAGCTTGGCCAACATAGTGAAACCCTGTCTCTACTAAAAATACAAAAAATTAGCTGGGCGTGGTGGTGCACACTTATCCCAGCTACTGGGGAGTCTGAGGCAAGAGAATCGCTTGAACCCGGGAGGTGGAGGTTGCAGTGAGCCAAGATCGTGCCGTTGCATTGCACTCCAGCCCAGGTGACAGAGCAAGACTCCATCTCAATATATTTATCTAGGTCCTAGAAGTCCCAGATCCAGTTGCCAGTCAATTTGGCTCCTGGTGAGAACTTTCTTCCTAGGTTTTGGGCAGCCACCTTCTTGCTGTGTCTTCTCATGGTGAAAAGAGAGGGAGAGTGAGCTTTCTTGCATCCTGTCTTACAAGGACACTAATCCTATCAGATCAGGGCCCCATCCTGTGGCCTCATTTGACCTTACTTACTTTCATAAAGGCCCAACTTCCAATTATAATCACATTAAGGTTAGGGCTTCAACATATAAATTCAGGGGACAGGCAGTTCAGTCCTCTGCAGTAAAAGCATTAAGCATGTGTAGGTCTTCTCTTTCTCCAAAGAAAAAGATTTCAAGAGATATTCTTTGAGGGAATCCAGCCCAGCATCCATGCCCCTATGCTTTCTAACCCAATAGTCCAACTGAATGTTCACATGTGACTTCATAATTCCATATTATTGCTCCAGAGGTTCCAAAGAGCTTCTTGTAGACTTCCCTAGGCATTAGCTAAGAATCCCAAATTCCACCCACAGAGAGCCAGCTTCTGCTAGGCACTATTGTTGCTTATAGATTAGAGGATAAAGAATTTGGGTTTTAGTGTTTCAAAGCAAGGAGCAGTCACATGGCCAGGTCATGAGCCATGTGCAATAATTCATTATCATCATTCTTAACTGTCACATCACCAATGCCCTTCTTTGGGTCCACTATTATTATACGGTAAGGTAGAAGACTTTCTGGGATCCCTATTACAGCTTCAAAGACTTTGCAGTTCAACAAACTCATACAGAAATGCTCAATATTACTAATCATTGAGGAAACGCAAATCAAAACCACAATGAGATACCATCTCGCACGAGTCAGAATGGCTGTTATTAAAAAATAAAAGCATAACAGATGCTGGCAAGGTTGTGGAGAAAAGGGAATGCTTACACACTGCTGGCGGAAATGTAAATTAGTTTAGCCACTGTGGAAAGTGGTCTAGAGATTTCTGAAAGAACTTAAAATAGAAGTACAATTCAACTCAGCAATCTCATTACTGGGTGTATACTCTAAGGAATATAAATTGTTTTACCCTAAAGACAAGTGCTCTTGGATATTCATCGCGGCACTATTCACAATAGCAAAGACATGGAATGCACCTAAATGCCCTTCAACGGTGGACAGGAGAAAGAAAAGGTGGTACGTACACACCGTAGAATACTACATAGCCATAAAAAAGAATGAGATCGTGTCCTTTGCAGCAACACAGATGGAGCTGGAGGCCATTATCCTAAGTAAATTAACACAGGAACGGAAAAACAAATACTGCATTTTCTCACTTACAAGCATGAGCTAAACACTGAGTACACATGGACACAAAAAAGGGAACAATGGACACCAGGGCCTACCTGACAGTGGAGGGTGGGAAGAGGATGAGGACTGAAAAACTACCTACTGGGTGTTACGATTACCTGGGCGACAAAACTATCTGTTCACCAAACCCTTGCAAAACACAATTTACCCATATAACACACCTGCACATGTACCCCTTGAGCCTAAAATAAAAATTGAGAAGAAAAATAACAAAAATAAATAAACTCATTGCACATTTAAAAAGAGAGTTATCATGGTTGGATTTTCTTTTTTCCTTAATAAATAAAACTTCCATTATTTCACACTAAAAATTGTAAAGAGATACTTGGCAGTTGGACTCTGTGAAATAAAGCGGTATTGCTCAGTGACTTCACCACTTTCTGGACCTCAAATTAACTTTTCATTATTGCAAGTGTATCCAGTGCAGCCACAAGCCTCAGCAAATAATTTCCTAGGACATCACTGACATTCGGACTTGAAGTGTCCTCACTGTCAGATCTGAGGCCACAGCAGTGAAGGCCAAGTTCAGCATCATCTGGGTCTGGGGCTCTGAGAGCAACTGAACCGTTCTCCTTCCTCTGTTGCGCCGTGGGCTCCAAGGCAGGTGACAAATGGAAACCAAGTTGAGGGGAAAGTTCGGGTAGAGCCCGTGCTGGTTCCCAACCAGATGAGCCACAATACCCATGGAGGCTGAGCCTAAGGGTCACCAGCCCCAGGATGAATGATTGACAGTGCATGGTTGCCTTGGTTTTATAGCATTATTTTAAAGAAAGAGGGCCTCCCCTCTCTGACCAACACACCCCAAACTATTGCAAAGCCCACCTCACTTCCTTTTTAATAAAGTCCCCTTGAACTGGCCTATAGTCTCTCACTCTCAGACTCTCAGATCCAGTTGGCCAGGCTCACCTTTCGCCCTTGCCCAGCCTCGAAGGAATGTGGCTTGAAATCAGGGAGATTTC
The DNA here is from genome assembly GCF_028858775.2 of Pan troglodytes. Taxonomy (NCBI): domain Eukaryota; kingdom Metazoa; phylum Chordata; class Mammalia; order Primates; family Hominidae; genus Pan; species Pan troglodytes. The sequence continues at coordinate 28,982,518 of NC_072416.2, forward strand.
TTATTACCTCTGGGGGTAGGAGTTCTCAGATTGGTGGAGGAGCTCAGAATATCCGTCAGATCACAAAGTCCTTCTGTCTTCAAGTCTGTCATTCTCAGTGAGTCAGATTTATCTCCCACTGGATGCCAAAATGACCATAGTGGCTCTCTATCAGTTAAGGTAATGTAGTTGCTCTAACAAATAACCCTAAAATTTTAGTGGCAGTAAAACATGTGCTTTAAACAATATTTCTCTTTTGCTCATCATAGTCCAACAAGAGTTGATGGGAGAAAGTTGAGGCAGGAGCTCTTTTCCTGTCTGTCACTCAGAGACACAGGTTCTTCCATCTTGCTTCTACCCTATTCTAAGTCTGGAGTCTTCTCTACCTAGTAGAGAGGTTTAAAAAAAGGGCAATATTCCTAACAGGAAGGTTTCATGGGCCAGGCCTGGGTGTGGAGAGCACTGCTTCTGTTGAAGATCTAGAACTTGGTCAGAGAGCTTCATCTACCGCAAAGGAAGATAGTGAATATAGCATAGGTGTATTGCCTGGACGAAGAAACCCAGGTATTAGGGAGCACTGCAGTGTGCCCAAGAATTTCCAAGCACCACGTCCTTACACAATAGCATTCAAGGTCAGGACCAAAGGCAGAAATCACAGGGCTTTCTTCATTCTTTCTCTCTTGCCGTCAAAGAGAAGCATCTTTTTCCAAAGCCTTCCAGAAGATTTTTTTGCCTGTGTCACACTGGCCATCACTGGGCCACCATTAGCAGCAAGGAAGTCTAGGAGAGTGAGTATCTGGCATTTTGTTCTCTAAGATGGAAAGTGGTTTCTGCCAGCAAAATAGAGCTGAGAATGGCTGTTGGTTGTTACACCAGTGTGTGCCTACGGCTTAGAACAGAGTGTTCTAGCCAAGGTGACAAAGAAGATGTCAAAATCAGTAGAAGATGGGACTGGGTATGTGGCCAATGACCCAGGTGAGAAGGTCTTGGTTGTGGGATGGATTTCAGTCTTGTCGGGGAGTTGCAATAAAAGGTGCAGAGGACAAGCACCAAGGCCACAGGTAGTTAGATAAGGAAGCTGCAGCCTGCTTCTCACATAGATGCCCGGGGTCATATTCATGTCCCATGCCCCTCCGGGAAGAACAGCTGGGTTACAGCATTGGGTGAAATTGTTAGGGTAACTGGTCCACACCATTACTTGGTGTGTGTGGGGTAAGGGGATGAGCATATATATGGGGAATACCCTTTGACCACTTTGTCTATGTGTTCCATGGTTTTTCTTGAACCCATCATCACCCAGTTCCCTTGGAAGCAATGCTTCCTGCATCCCACTACATCTCACTTTTCTCCTCTTCTAGGAAGAGTAGACTTTGACTATATCAGGAATGGGGATTAAATTTGCATTGCAGGTGAATTCCAAGCCTCCTTGTAAGTGAGAAAGAGTTTTATACTTACCCCCATGAGTGCTGAGACTAAGGAAATGATTACACTAGCTTCTGTCTATAGAGCATCTCTTTTGTGCTTGAAGAGTCGTTTTCAGCCTTGGCTATATATTGCAATCACCTGGGGTGTTTTAAAAGATTCGTGCTCCAATTAGAATCTCTAGAGCTACAGCCTAGACATCAGTAATTTTTTAGAAGTTCCCCAGTGATTCTATTACCCAGAGAAGTTTGAAAACCATGGTACCAGACAGAGTTCTAAAGGTTTTAGATATATTATCACTTTTAATCTTCACAACCCACCCGTTAAAAGAAGGTATCATCAGTTTCCTCATTCACGAATGAATGAATGAATGAATGAGGTTCAGTGAAGTTAAGCAATGAGCTAGGGTTTATACAGCAGGAAGTGATACTGCAATCCACACCTGGGTCTGTCGGACTCCTGGGGTCAGCCTCCCCACCACTTCACAAGGCTGCATCTATAGGAAACAGGTTGTTATGTCTGACAGCTGGGTGAGGCTGCAGTAGGCTGCGGCTGACAACACCCGAGATTGCTCCCAAATGGTGCTCCCCTGGCATTGTCTGGGGAAACCTGATTGCTGCAGTTGTGTTATAAAATTATCACTTTACCCACGCAAAGGGGCCAGAGCAACCGGTTGTCTATTCCTGTGGTTGTCCCAGATTATTAAATGAACAGCTGCCTCCAAATATGTTTGCAGCCACTGAATTCAATGGCTGCGTGCATTTGCATATTCATGGCTCCCAACCCATGGCCCAGGCTTGCAGGAGTCCTCCAACGGGGCTCTGAAAGTTAATTTATCTTGACAATTTAAATAAATACACTTCCATCAGCTTTAGTGACTCCACTAGGTTTCAGTGAGTACTTTGACAGACAGGGAAGGCAGAGATGGAACGAGATGGGTGGGTGATGGTGGTGTTTGCTATGAGTCTCAAGGTTAAGGGCAGCAAGAGGAATAAACTATTGAAATGATGAACAAAGAACTCCACACTGGTCAATCACTTTCACTCAGAGCTCCAATTTGCTCATTTTACATTTTATTTTATTTATTTATTTATTTATTTATTTATTTATTTATTTTTCAGACGGAGTCTTGCTCTGCCATCCAAGCTGGAATGCAGTGGTGCAATCTCAGCTCACTGCAACCTCCTGCCCCTGGGTTCAAGTGATTCTCCTGCCTCAGCCTCCTGAGTAGCCGAGATTGCAGTTGCCTGCCACCACACCCAGCTAATTTTTGTATTTTAGTAGAGGCAGGGTTTCACCATGTTGGCCAGGCTGGTCTCAAACTCCCGACCTCAAGTGATCCACCAGCCTCGGCCTCCCAAAGTGCTGGGATTACAGGCATGAGCCACCACACCAAGTCTCATTTTACATTTTAGACCTAGGGCAAGCTAATTAAAAAAAAAAAAAATATATATATATATCTAAAAAATATATATATCTAAAATATATATATATTTATATAAATATATATATATAGTCATAAGAACACTTGAGATCTACCCTCTTACAAAATTAAGTGTACAATATGTTATTGTTGATCATAGGTGCAATGTTGTAAAATATCACAATTTCAAAAATTTCTATCATTCTCATAACCTTGTGGAGTGGTGGGATTGTGATCCCAGAAGTCAGACAGCCCCAGGTGTGAATTCTAGCACCACTGCCTATTGGCTGAATAATTCCTAGCCAGTTGCTTAACCTCTTTGAAATTCATCTGGAGCATTTCTAGAGCTGATTCATCTTGCTTGACTGGAACTGTGTCCCTTGGTTAGTAACTCATTTCTCTTCCTCCTCATTTCTGATAGCCACCATTCTACTCTGGCTCTATGTAATTGACTGTTTTAGATATAGATATATCCTAAATATGAACTCATGCAGTGTCTGTTCTTCTGTGACTGGCATATGTCACTAAGCATAATGTCCCAGTTCCTGAAGTTTCATCCATGTTGTCTTGGAATGCAGAATTTCCTTCTGTTTCATAGCTGAATTGGATTCTGCTGTATGTGAGGACCACATTTTCTTTATTCCCTCACGCACTGCTAAATATTTAGGTTGTTTCTGCATCTTGGATGTTGTGATTAATGCTGCAGTGGACACTGGAGTGCAGGTATTTCTTCAAGATCCTGACTTCAGTTCTTTTGGATAAATACCCAGGAAGTGGGATTGCTGGATCATACGATAGTTCTGTTTAACTTTTTGAGGAACATCCATACTGCTTTTAGTGGCTGCACCATTTTGCATTCTTGGGCAAGTTTTTTGATTGATCTAAAACTTACTGTTTCTCACCTATAAAACGGGATTAATAAACTCAAATGCAGGGTTGTAGTGAGAATTAGATGAAACAATGCAATTTCCTAACCGCCATCATTCTTGTCTTGCCTTCATATACTTGTACTTCTGGGGCTACTAGTTAATTAATTTTCCCCTTTAAATTGAAGCACTTCTATTTTTAATGTGAATATTATTTATCCATAACTTTATTAATAGCATCCTGCAGACTACAATAACATTGTCCTTTCCTAATGCGCATTAAGCAACAGATAACTTTAAAAACAGAGCTCTCTCAGCCAGCCGTGGTGGCTCATGTCCATAATCCTAGCACTTTGGGAGGCCAACGCAGGCAGATCACTTGAGGTCAGGGGTTCGAGACCAGGCTGGCCAACATGGCTTAACCCTGTCTCTACTAAAATACAAAAATTAGCCAGGCATGGTGGCGGGCGCCTGTAATCCCAGCTACTCAGGAGGCTGAGGCAGGAGAATCACTTGAACCCCGGAGGTGGAGGTGGCAGTGAGCCAAGCTCGCCCCACTGCACTCCAGCCTGGGCAACAGAGTGAGACTCAAAAAAGAAAAAAAACAAAAACACAAAACAAAACAAACAAAAAAACAGAGCTGTCTCCTTCATGTGCCACCTCATTGGTGTGTGGAACGCAATTGGAGACACTCTACATGGAGAGAGTAAGACCACAGCTGGGCACCTGCACATGAGAAATAGCCAGTACTTATCTGTTTCACCCTCTCCTTAATGCCAGCCTCCCATGTGAAGACGATCCTTACACAGGCAACACTGATTGAATCTGGGGTGTGGGGGCAGCTCAGCCACCATGCAGGAATAGAATCAGCTCCAGTGTTGCTGCAGCTGCCCACTCTTGCCCCTCACTGTGGCAGCTCTTGGTTAATGGCAGAGACCCGGGGCCTCGCTGCCCGTGCTACAGCCTGGGCTGTGCAAGCTACCAGGGAAGCAATCCTTGGCAGGCATCTCACCTTTCTGTGCCTCAGTTTCTTCATCTGCAAGATGGAGATAATGTTAGCTACATCGTGAGGATTGAATGATGTGCCTGGTGCAGAGAAAGTTGCCATTTAAAGGGCTGCCAAGCTAAAGGGATTTTTTTTTTTTTTTTGAGACAGAGTCTCGCTCTGTCGCCCAGGTTGGAGTGCAGTGGTGCAATCGCGGCTCACTGCAACCTACACCTCCCGGATTCAAGTGATTCTCCTGCCTCAGCCTCCTGTGTAGCTGGGACTACAGGCCCATGCCACCACACCCTGCTAAGTTTTTGTATTTTTAGTAGAGACAGGGTTTCACCATGCTAGCCAGGATGGTCTCGATCTCCTGACCTTGTAATCTGCCTGCCTTGGCCTCCCAAAGTGCTGGGGTTAGAGTAAAGGGATTTTTTAAATGTCCAGATATGCTGATTCACATCAGTTTGTAGCCTCTCTTTTCTTCTCCCCCTCCTCTTTCCTTCCTTCCTTCCTTCCTTCTTTCCTTCCTTTTTTCCTTTCTCTCTCCCTTTCTCCCTCCTTTCCTTTCTTCCCTTCCTTGTCCCTTCTTTCTTTCCTTCTGCTTTCTCTTTCTTCTCCTCTACCATCCTTCCTCTCTTCCTCCCAAGTGCTTTCCTTCCTTCCCACATCCATTTTTCCTTTCTTCTTCCCTCAGTCTCTGCCTTTCACACACCCAGAAGACTTCCTACACCTCAAGGAATTTAGTTACTTTCCTATACGTGATGCATCTTGTTTTCTCATTTCACAGGTGAAACTGAAGAGGCTGCAGCTTTGAGAAGACACATGATTTTCACATGTTCACACAGCAAGTGCAATAATGAGCTGACATCTTCCTAAATGCACACTAAAAATAATACATGCTTGTGAAAACTAAGATGGTTCCTCCATTGTCACCTAATGCATTGTGTACACCTGCAGTACATGTGCTTCTCCTGGAGAAATCATGGAATTGTGTTAAGGAACAAGCTCAGCCTCTTGCATTGGAGTGGCATCTTGTGTCTGAGCGTGTGTAAGAGACAGAATATATAAAGGTTAGATGCGTGTTCTGTGCAGCCAGACTCCTTGGCTTTGTTTTCTGGTTCCACTGCAATGCTTAGCACATCCCTTCTTGTTTCTCATCCTCAGTCTTTGTATCTGAAATGTGGGGATAATAGTAGAACTTACCTCCTGAGGCTGTTGTGTGGAATAAACAAGACAACAGAGAAGTGTTCAGCAAACACCTGCTAAGTACCAGTAAATATGGGTGATTGTTATCATTATTCTGGGCATTACAGGGAACTACATTGCAGAAAGCAACTGTTCAAGTGCAAGATGATGCTTGCAGCAGTTGCAGGATCCAACCACTCTTCTCCAATGTGAGGTTCGGTGGATCAAACTGCCTTTAGTCAGATCCACCTGTCACCTACATCTGTGTGACCTGGAGTAAATTCTTAACCTCTCTGAGCCACAGTTTTCTTATCTATAAAAGGAGAAGAATACTGGCACCTGCCTCAGGGTAGTGGTGAAAATCAAATAAAGTAACAGAAGAATTACTTAGAGTAAAGCCTGATGCATAATACATAGTAATTACTTATTTATTATTTCTTTTTGGGACAGGATCTGTTGCCCAAGCTGGAGTAGACTGGCATGGTCATAGCTCACTGCAACCTCAAACTCCTGGGCTCAAGTGATCCTCCCACTTCAGCATCCCAAGTAGCTGAACTACACGCATGTGCCACCATGTCAGGTAATTTATGAAAAACTTTTTATAGAGAGGAAGTCTTGCTATACTGCCTAGGCTGGTCTTGAACTCTTGGCCTCAAATGATCCTCCTGCCTCTGCCTCCCAAAATGCTAGGATGACAGGTGTAAGCCACTGCACCTGGCCACTGTTTTCTTTTTAAACTACTGCCTCTACTCTTCCCTATTGTCTGATGTGCTCTCTCTCTTTAAGTAAACACACCTGGGGATGTTCCAGATGTTTGGTGCTGGCAGGATCATCACCCCTTTCTCCATCACACACACAACGACACCACTACCAGCTGCGTGCTCTCCACCCATTCAGGGAATTGCATTGCTCCAAGGATGACTCAGAGCAGACAGAGGCCTGGAAGGGAGGGTCTGGGCAGGGGCAGGGAGAGAGGAAAGAATCGCCTCCAAGTACTTGGCTAGCCTTCTGCTTCCCCTCAGGAGAATCATAAATTACCCTCCTTTAGTTGTTCACCACTGCTCCCATGAAAATTAAATTCCCAGCCTGTATTTTAAATCCTATATATTGTTTGGCTTAAGCTGAAATTTTTTCACTCTGATAAATAGGGCATTTTAATAACATTCACAGCACGACCAAGAGTTGGAAGAAAATACACATGGCTCACAGGTGTCGGATTCCCTGGGCACTGCGGAGATGGGATCTTGTCATAGCGCTCTCCTGGGGAGTGACTAATGCTTACGTAGGAAAGAGAGGGTGTCTCTGCCCCTCCAGGGACTGAGACAGCAGGGGAGGCTGAGTTCTGGGAACATAGAACTGCTGGAGGAAGGAATGGGAGGCGAGGAGGCAGGCAGAGGCAGGGACCCGAGTTTGCTCCTCCTGGGAGATGCACAGCCCCTAGGAGGATGGCAGCCTGACCCCAGCAGCAGTCCTTGAAGCTCTTCTTTCTCCACTCTGTCAGGGCTCTGTGTCTTCGCTGCCAGAGATAACAGGGTGATGAAAATGTTCTGAATCCATCAAATGCCTGCACACCGAGGCAAGGGGCTGCTTTTGCTCTATTCTTTTTTTTTTTCTTTTTTCAGTTTTGCCCTCTGATGTCTGCAGAAGTCTTTGACATTAACATGCATGGGTTGGCTCCTACCCTGTGCTGGGTTCTGTGGGGGATACAGAGATGAATAAGACATGGCCACTGCCCTTGAAGAGCACACACACCAGTGGGGAAGACAGATATGAGCTCAAGCACTAACAGTTAAATACTAATGGCTATTGCACATTGAACACTCACCAGGAGCTTGGCACTGTGCTAAACCTCACTCATTCATTTAATAACTATTAATCAAGTGCCCAGAATATGTCAAGAATGTTTTTTTTTCGGTGCCTGGAATCAAATAAGGAACAACGCAGCAGTCCTCTACCTTTGTGGAGTTTATCATCCCTGAGGGGGGTAGCGAGGAGAAAGACAACCAATAAGAAGTCTATAATACACCTGGAGGTGATCACTTACAAGCAAAGTAAACGGAGAGGAATGGGGAAGCCATTTTATAGCAGGTAGGTCTGGGGAAGCCTCACCAATGAATGAATGGAATAAGAGAGTGAGTCATGGGGATGCCTGAAGAAGAGTGTTCCAGGTTGAGAACACAGCCAGTGAAAAGTCTCTGAGCATGTGGAGGCCAGCAGCCCAAAGCAGAGGGAGAGGGAGGAGGGTGGGAAATTAGATCAGAGAAGTCAAGAAGCCAAGGGAAGAACTTTGGATTTTATTCTAAGGACAGTGAAAATTTACCAGATTATTTTAAAGCAAAGGAGTAACATTAAGTTAAGTTTGCAAAGGATCACTGAGCACACTGTAGGAATGAACAAGGGTGAGAGCTGGGGACCAATCATGAGGTTCTAAGGGCAGCCACAACTATTTCCATTGTGGACATCAGAAAAGTTGAGGCTGGGAGGCCGAGGCAGGCAGATGACCTGAGGTCAGGAGTTTGAGATCAGCCTGGCCAACATAATGAAACCTTGTCTTTACTAAAAATACAAAAAAATTAGCTGGGCATGGTGGCGCACACTTGTAATCTCAGCTACTGGGGAGGCTGAGGCATGAGAATCGCTTGCACCCAGGAGGCAGAGGTTTCAGTGAGCCAAGATCATGCTACTGCACTCCAGCCTAGGCAACAGAATGAAAAAAAAAAAAAAAAAAAAGAAAACAAAAGAAAAGAAAAGAAAGAGAAAGAAACGAAGAGCTGAGGCTGGAAGCTGAAAGTTATCTCTGGTTTCAACCCTGGTAAGTAAAAAAGTTAGAGGCCAAAGCCAGAAAGGTCTGGGTCCAGACTCTCTGCCATTAATTCCTGTGATCCACCAACTCCCTGCTAACTTGAGTAAAAGGCGCAAAATGATCCTCATTGTATGGTGTGTACAAATCTCAACCTGGAGGTTCAGAGGAGAGAGCAAACCCCTGCTGATGTGTGGCAAATCAGGGAGGACTTCACGCTGGAAGTGATGTCATGCTGGCCCTTGGAGAAGGACCCCATTTGATCAGATAGTGAGAAGATGCACCCTAGACATAAATGATAATGCAGCAAAGGCACAGAGATGGGGAATGGGGAAATTATGCAGTTCAGGAAGACTAGAGTTTGGAATACCTTTCAAAGAAGTGTGGGACAAGAGTCTGAAGAGGTAGCTAGACCACTGTGGAAAGCAGTTTGGTGATTTCTCAAAGAACTTAAAACAGAGCTACGATTCAACCCAGCAATCTCACCATTGGGTATATACCCATTGGAAAATAAATCATTCTACCAAAAAGACACTTGTGCTCATACGTTCATTACAGCACTATTCATAATAGTAAAGGCATAAAATCAAGCCAGGTGGCTGTCAATGGTAGATTGGATAAAGAAAATGTGGCACATATAAACCACAGAATACTACACAGCCATAAAAAAGAACAAAATCATCTCCTTAAAGCAACATGAATGCAGCTGGAGGCCATAATCCTAAACGAATTAACACAGAAACAGAAAACCAAATACCTCATGCTCTCACAAGTGGGAGCTAAAGATTGAGTACACTGGACATAAAGACGGGAACAACAGATGCTGGGGACTACTAGAGGAGGGGCGGGAGAGATGGGGGCAAGGGCTGAAAAATAACCTATTGGGTACTATGTTTACTACCTGGGTGATGGGACAATTTATACCCCAAACCTCAGTGTCATGCCATATACCCTTGTAACAAACCTGCATGTGTACCCCAAAATCTAAAATAAAAGTTAAAATTTTAAATAAATAAAATTCTAAACTGAAGGATTATTGATAAGGAACCATCAAATGGTTTCAGGCTGCAAGTGGTGAAAAGAAGTTGATGGCATTAGAGAGAGAAGCCTTGGGAACCTAGAGGGTGTCTCTCAAGAGCCTGTCAAAGTCTCCCCAAGGCAGTGCCGGTAGAGGCTCAGCATGAGTTCCATGTGAATCTGGTCAACTGGGCAAAGATTGTGTTCGGCCTTTGGGAATAGCCTGGGCAACATAGCGAGATGCTGTCTCTAAAAATAAAAATAAAATAGCCAGGCATGGTGGCTCATACCTATAGTCCCAGCTACTTGGGAGGCCGAAGCAGTGCCATTCACAGAAGTAGTGGAGTCTGAAAAAAGAAATAGTTATTCATAAAGAGATAATCAACTTGATTTTTGATGGGAATAAAAGCTAGAGGAATTTATTTCACAAGCACTCTTACAGCATTTACAATCGACCAGGTCCAATTCTAAGTACTTCGTAAATATTGACATATTAAATACAATCCTAGGAGGAATGTTTTCTCTTATTACCCTTGTTTTGCAGTCAAGAGAAGTGAGGTACACAAAGGTAGAACAACTTGCCCACTGTCACATGTGTCATAAGCATCAGAGCCTGGGTTTGAACCCAGAAATTTCGGCTCCAGAGTTCATTCCTCAACCATGTTAGGACATCATCTTTGTGAACATCAACATCCAAGCAATAATCTACAAATCTGAATTACTCACCTTTCTTGAGTTTGACAAAAGAAAATGACTCCTACCGTCCCACAGGCCTCACATTGTGGGGACATGCCAAGATCTCTAGATTAATTTAGATCTATATGCTACTAATGATCAATAAACTTGACATTTGTCCTGGGACTTCCAGTTGCCAAGTTCCATCATTATGACTAGAGTCCATTGTCACATCCTGTTCACCACTACATTGCTACTGCCTAGAAAAACACTTGAAATGTAATTACTGCTCAATGAATATTTGTGGTTGAGTATAATCTCTGGCCAGAGCCAGGCCCAGATTTGCCCCACATTTTAGATCTTGTGTTCTTACAGTGTTGCATGGTGATTTTAAACATAGAGTCTGAAGTCAGACTTCCTGGGTTTGAATCCTAGCTCTGCCACTTACTAGCGGTGGAACTTCAAATAAGTTACTTAATATCTCTGTGCCTAAGCTTTCCTGTACATAAAATGTGGAGGAACCCAGGAGGGTTCATTGCTTGAGGCCAAGTGTTCTGGAATAGCCTGAGCAACATAGTGAGATGCTGTCTCTAAAAATTAAAATTAAAATTAACAATTAGCCAGGCATGGTGACTCATACCTGTATCCCAGCTACTTGGGAGGTCAAAGCAGGAGAATTGCTGAAGCCCAGGAGTTCAAGGCTGCAATGAGCCATGATCATGCCACTACACTCCAACCTGGGCAACAGAGTAGAGAGCCTGTCTTTAAAAATAATAATAATAATAATAATAAATTAATTAACATTTTAAAATGTGATGGTAATGGTAACTACCTCATAACATTGCTGTGAGCATCAAATGAATTAATGTTTGTATAGTACTTAGAACAGTGCTAGCACATAGAACCAAAACTGTTAGCTGTTACTGTTACTACTACTATTACCACCATTACTGTGGAGTATAGCTGGGCTGCCTCATAGTTATAGAACCTTTTTTCCAACCAATTCTTCTCTCTGTTTCTCCCTGTTGAGGTCTCAGCCTGCTTCAAGCCTAAGGTCATCCAAGTTTTCTCTTATTATAATGACTATGGTAAGTGTATTAGTCAGGGTCCTCTAGAGGGACAGAACTAAGAGGATAGATATACACATGAAGGGAGTTTATTAAGGAGTATTGACTCACATGATCACAAGATCCCACAACAGGCCATCTGCAAGCTGAGGAGCAAGGAAGCCAGTGAGAGTCCCAAAGCTGAAGAACTTGGAGTCTGATGTTCGAGGGTAGGAAGCATCCAGCACAGGAGAAAGATGCAGTCTGGAAGGCTAAGCCAGTCTAGTCTTTTCACGTTTTTCTACCTGCTTTATATTCTGGCCACTCTGGCAGCTGATTAGATGGTACCCACCCAGATTAAGGGTGGATCTGCCTTTCCCAGCCCACTTACTCAAATGTTATTCTCCTTTGGCAACACCCTCACAGACACACCCAGGATCAATACTTTGCATCCTTCAATCCAATCAAGTTGACACTCAGTTTTAACCATCACAGTAAGTGCCCTCTTGATGAAACCCATACCATCATCATTCCCTGTGTCATCTTTATCTCCAGTTATAAGCACCAGCCATCCCTTTGCCTTCTTGCTGACAACATGAATTGGGTTTAAGAAGGAAAATCTCCTTCCAGAGTAGCCTCTTTCCTGCTGATGCAGGAGCCCAGCCTGCAGGACTGGGCTGTGCTTCCATCCTCAGCCCAACTCTACCCTCCAGGAATGCTGTTACAGCCATAGCTTTCTGAACCCTAGAAAGGCTCCTGAGCTGCCCTGAGCTGGATAATCCTTGCTACAGTTATAGCCTCTGCCTTCCAGTCCCTTGTACCAGAGAGAAAGGAGGACTCAGTGAAGACCCAGATCAGAGTGAATGTAACAGAATTTTGATTAAGGCCTGAAGATCTCAAGCACTGTGTATGTGAAAGTGATTGGATGATGTGATGGTAATTTTTTTGTGTTAACTTAGCAAGTCTAGATTACCCAGTTATTTAATCAAACAATATTCTAGGAGTTGCTTTGAAGGTATTTTGCAGATATGGTTAACACCTATAATCAATAGGCTTTAAATAAAGGAGATTTCCCTCAACAATATAGGTGGGCTTTACTTCATCTGTTGAAAGCCTTAAGAGAAAAACTCAAGGTTTCCAATAAAAGAAATTCTGCATCAAGACTTCAACATCAACTCCTGCCTGAGTTTCCAGCCTGCCAGCCTGCCCTACAAATTCAGACTTGCCAGCCCCTACAATCATGTGAGCCAATTTCTTAAAATAAATCTCTTAATATAGACATACACACATGTGGTGCACACACACACACGCACCGAGACAAATGGTCTCTTTCTCTGGAGAACCCTGATGGATAGTGATGCTATCCAACCTCCCAATAACAATAAGAAATCGAAGACAAGCAGACTCCAGGAGAAAGATGAGGCTGGGTTGCAGTTATCACATAACAGAAAAAGGAAAGATAAAATGAGGAGGGAAGGGAAGGGAAAGGAAGGGAAGGAGGGAGGAAGGAAGGACGGAAGGCAGGAAGGAAGGAAGGAAGGAAGAAGAGGGAGGGAGGGAAGGAAGTGAGTTAAATAAGGAAGAAAGGAAGGAAAGGAGTTAAAGGAAGGAAGGAAGTTAAAGAGGGAGGGAGGGAAGGAAAGAAGAAAGGAAGAAAGGAAGGAAGGAAGCAAGGAAGCAAGGAAGCAAGGAAGGAAGTTAAGAAAGGAAGGAAGGCCAGGAGTTAAATAAGGAAAGAAGTGGTGGGGGGGAGGGAGGAAGGAGACAAAAGACAGGAAGTGGGGAGAGAGAGAGGAGAGGAGAGGAGAGGAGAGGAAAGAAGGAAAAAGATGAGGAAAGGAGAGAGAGAGAAAAAATAAATACCTTTTTTTGTTTGTATAATCTGACATCTTGTAGACAGTTTTTTAGAGAGATCAATTCTGTCCCTTTGAGTTTTATTTTAAAAACTAGAGAAATAGGCTATTTGGCTAGTCTGTGAGACTTGTCATAGTCTCTGGGTTTACTGGGCGATTGGCAGGCCATAGTGTAAATAATGACTTAGAACTACTGGTTCAACTTCTCTTCAAAAATAAGGAACTAGGATCCAAGGTGAGGCCCAGTGACATACGGTGACTTGGTCAATATCGCTCATGGGAAGGCAGTCAAAGCTGCAGGTAGGACCAAGGTTTTCCTAACTCCCAGTTCTCTTCATCACATGATAGAATCAGGAGAGAGCTCTTCTTCTCTGTCACCCATCAGTCACCTCTGACCTTGCTATTTATTCCCAAGAGTCAGAGAGGCAGAGTGTACCCTCTGCCCTCGGAGATATCAAAGTCATCAAACCTGGACAAGTGAAGCCTTTGGCTGACCAGGGGCAGGGGAGGTTGGGTGTATCTGGCTGCTTACAACTCAGAAGTTGACATCAGCTCAGCTGCTTGCATGCTGTGCTAAATCTCAACGTGTATAGACTGAAAATCACCCAGTTACTTTGCGAAAACAGCAGTTTAATAAGATTAGGAGGAGTTGAGAACACTTGTTACATTCAAGGCAATAATATGGAAAGCAGATCATGAAGCTGAGAATTTGCAATGGAATTCTGAAATCAGCAAGTGGAAGAAATATTGTCTGAGGAGACACAATTCAAGACATTGGCTTCAGACAGGTCAAGTCGAAACATACTACCCTTAGAAGAAAATCCAATTGCCCTTGGTGTAGAAGCTCCTGCTGCTCTTCTTGGACACCACATTATTATTTATATTGGGAACTCCTACCAAATTACATATCCTATAGATTGACCTGGTCTATTAAGCTCTAAGCCTCAAAGTATTATTGTAACTTAAACTTGCACCAAGTAGTGCTGTGATCTGAATAAATTGTGTTGGGTAGAAGTTCATCAAGTTGGGCAAAGGGGAAGAGAAAAAAATGAAGATTTGTACCTGATCAGAACTGAGAACGTTACCCAGCCAAGACATGGCTCACCAAGACATCCCAAGAGGCTATATCCAATGCTGGCTTGGTGAGTCAGGAGTTGGCCTTTATAAGTGTCTAACAAGGCCATGTTGCTCAAAGGAAGCAGAAATCTAAGCAGCAAGGGAAATACCTTAGCAAAAGAGGTCTTGGTGTGATAGAGGTCTTGAGACAATTCTCAAGTGGTTAAGTAGAGTGGGATGGAAGGATTGTGATCTAAAAGAATCTGAGAGGAAAGAAGGGGTCAGATCACTCCGAACGTTGTGTTAAATAAGAAATTTGGGATATAAGCTAAGAGGAGTGGGAGTCATAGATTTTAGGCAGGCAGTGACAAGAATTGGCTTATATTTTTAAAGGATCATTCTGGCTTTTAGGTAAAACTGATTGCAGGAAGGGCAGGCAAGAATGAAAACAGGGGAACCAATTAGAAAAATATTACAGTAGTGAAGGATAAAAAACGATGCTGGCTTTGACTAGGATGACGGAAGTAAAGATGGAAAGAAGTGAATGCATTGGTAGATATGTGGATGTATGGGTATATGTGTGAATGGATTGATGGGTGAGTGAGTGGGTGAATGGATGGGTGAATGGATGAGTGGACAGATGGGTAGATGAATAGATAGATGGATGAGTGGATAGGTATATGGGTGGATGGATGTGTGGATGGTTGAGTAGATGGATGGATGGGAAGATGGGTGGATAGATGGATGGGAGAGTGGGTAGGTGGGTGGATGAGTGTATGAGTGAATGGGTATATAGGTGGGTAAATGGGTGGATGAAGAGATAGGTGGATGACTGAATGGGTGAATGGATGAATGAATTAATAGTTGGATGGATGGGTGAATGGGTGGATGGAAGAATGGGTGGAGGGGTAGATGAATGGATAGATGGATGGATGGATGAGTGTGAGTGGATGGGTGGGTGGATGGGTGGATAGGTAGATGAGTGAGTAGGTGGGTGGATAGGTGGGTAGACAAATGGATGACCGATGAATAAATGGGTGGATAGATGAATGGGTAGATGGGTGAATGGGTGGGTAGATGAGTGAATAGGTGGATGGGTGGATAGATAAGATGGATGGATGATTGGCTGGGTGGGTGGATGGATTTATGAGTGGGCAGGTAGATGGATGGGTGGATGGATGAATGGGTGATGGATGGGTGGGTGGGTAGATGAGTGAATAGGTGGATGGGTGGATAGATAAGATGGATGGATGATTGGCTGGGTGGGTGGATGGATTTATGAGTGGGCAGGTAGATGGAAGAGTGGATGGATGAATGGGTGATGGATGGGTGGATGGGTCGATGGGTGAGTGAATGGATGAATGAATGAAAGGACTGGTAGGGGGTGTACGTATGGATGGAAGGGTGAATGTATGGATGATGGGTGAGTGGATGGGTGGATGGATGGAATGGGTAAGTAAGCAGGCAGATGGATGGGTGGATGAATGGGAGAATGGGTGAATGGATAGATGGGTGGATGGGTTGATGGGTGAGCAAGTAGATGGGTGGATACATGGATAAAAGGGTGGATTGGTGAGTGGATGTATGTGCTGATGGGTGAATGTATGGATAAACGGGTATATGGGTGGATTAATGGGTGGATGGGTGAATGGGTGGGTAGATGTGTGGATGGATAGATGCGTGAGTGGGTAGGTGGATTTATGGGTGAATGGTGGAGTGGATAATGGGTAGATGGGTAAGTGGTTGTATGAGTGGTAGATGGTTGGATGGATGGATGGATGGAGGGATGGATGGATGAATGGATCGATACATGGGTGGGTGGATGGGTGAGTGAATACATTGGTGAAAGGATGGATGGATGGATGGATGAATGGACGCATGGATGGATGGACGCATGGATGGATGGATGGATGGGTGGATGAATGGATGAATGACTACTTAAATGACAAGATATGCACACTGTTCCCTTTGTCTTGCTGCTTGAACACGTAGAGACATTTATTAATTTTCTGTAAGAAATTCGTTGATTATTTAGGATTTTCTCAGTCAATAGAAAGTAAGTGCAAATGAAAAGTAACCCACTGGTGTACGTGAAGAACAAATACTGTGCCATCTCCACCTTGCAGATGAAGAGACTGAGGTCCTTAGAGGAAAGCAGCTGGCCTGTGGATATATGGCCTGGGAAGATGGGGAGTGGAAGTAGAATTTCACTCTTGTACCCTTATTTCTAGGAGTCCTTGCTGCATCCACTTCATGGGGCTCCTGCTGTTGTGTACTCTTTCCAGATAAGGAGAAGATGGTCTAGGAAATAATCCAGGGCATTTATTACTGCCATCAGTCATGGATGTATCTTGCAAAGAGGCTGGTGGAAGAAGTCACCACTCTGCGCTGTCCCCCAAGGGATCAGCCATACGGAATAAAGAATGTGCTAAGCTCTGTTCTGGGGCAAAGTGGAGGCAAGAATGTAAGCACTGCCATTTCACAGGTGTGTGAAGAACGACCTGCAAGAAAGAAGAAAACAAAATGGGTTGCATGTGTAGATATAGGTATATCTACATCTAAAGACAGAGAGAAACCAAAGTATTCAGAAAGAAGATTTTGAGTTTGATTATTTCAGAGATCTGGGTATGTATCCAGTGAGGATGAGAAACAGGGACAGAAAAAAAGTGAATGAATGACAGAGTGAGAGTTGCTTTATATTTATATGGGCAGAGGAAGGTGTATGAATGTGTGTCTAGGTGTGTAGATGTGTTTGTGTGTATTTGTGTGTGAGTGTGCATCAATGGTTGTGTGCATGTGTATTTACTTGTATTTTTATTCATATGTATGTGGGTGAAAGAGAAAGATTTTGAGACATCTCTGAGGATTCATACTTCAGGATTGTATGTGCACTCAAGGGAAGGAGGTAACATTATTTGTCATTTGACAGTTTAGGGACGTGTGGGCTCGCAATGGGAGGTGGCAGGGGTTAGGAGAAGGAAAAGAGAGACAGAAAAAGAGAAAGGGAGACAGAGAGAGACAGATAAGGCATAGGGGAAAAGGGAGAGAGAACCACGCCACCCATCACAGAGGCTGCCAGAAGCTCTTGGCCCACCCCCACCTGCCCAGAGCATCTCTGCTGTCCTAGAATGGTTTTAATCCCAGTACGCTGTGATCACCCTGCCTATTTTATGGTATGTCAGCCCTCTATACCACTAGAAATTGCTTGGAAAAAGACCTCATTTTTTTTCAGAAAACTAAAAGCAGCCCTTCTCTGTTTCTGGTTTCTCTTAAATGCAGTCGTGGAGAGGTAGATGGATTCCTTTCAGCCTATCTCAGTACTGTGGCAAGGTGGCAAAGGCCTCCAGGCTATCCTGGGAAGGAGGAATGCATGGTGGAGGGGAAAAGGATTTCATTAGATCATGCCCCAGGTTGTTCAAGTGAAAAATGGAGAAAATAATAATATCTTTCTTGCCCTCACAGATGACTCTGGAAAGGAAGAGTAAATCTCTACTCTCCAGGAGTTCCCTGGAAGGCAGATTTTATAGAAGCTATGGAAGAGGTTGTGGGCATTTTCAGAGAAGAGGAGATATTTAGACTGAGAAGTCAGTGAATGTTTCAAGGAGACGCAGGTGAAAATTCTTCCGTTAGGGTAGCTAGGCTGCAATGTTGTGGATTTGGTCTGTTCTTGGTCAGTATCTTCTAGTGCAGTATCTTCTAATCAGACTAACCTGGTTGGAGAATGGAGGATCCAGCCCTTATGCTTTTAAGAATCACTTACCACAGTCTGGAATTTACTGGAGACATGCAATGGCTTAGCGGCAATCCAAGAGAATGAGCTACAGGGACATGCAGTTTGGGCTGCACCAGGCTGGATTCCCAGGCTCAGGCAGGTGGACTCAGTAAACATTTATGGAAGGTTTTCAATGTGCCCAGCAATGGGCTCTGTACTCGGGCAATGCAGGGAACACAACATACCAAGTCCCACTTTTGTAGAACTTACAGATAAGTGGGAGAAGATAGTTCAGAGTCAATGACTTAGATGATACAGATAGTGACAAGAGATGTGAAGAAAATACAGCAATGGATTGGATAAAGAGTGATTGGCTAGGAATATTATTAGAGTGATGGTCAGGAAAGGCCCCCTGAGGAGGCATTACTTGGGCTGAAATATGAATGATAAGAAGGGAGATGTGAAAGCTTGAAGGTCACCCTAAGAGCAGAGATTTATTTCTACATGCAGCCAGGAGCCATTGAAGGGCTTTAGTAGGAAAGTGAAACATTCTGGATATTGGGGGGAAAGTGGATTGAAGGGTGTTTGGCAAGAGCAGAAAGCAAAGGGACCAATTAAGAGTTCACTGCAGCAGTCCAGGCAATAGACAACTAACTGTGCCTTGAAGTAGAGTGAGAGTAGTGGAGATAATAAGGAGTGGTTGTCTCTACACCCACCTGAATAGCTACAATTAAAAAGACTAATGAGACCTAGTGATGGCAAAGATATGAAGCAAATGGGACTCTCAAACATGGCTGGTTGGAGTATAAATTGTTATAAACAGTTTTTTAAATGCTTGGCAGGATCTTCTAAAGCCAAATATACATATATCCTAAGACTCAGCAAGTCCACCCCGAGAATATGCCCAACAGAAACAAGTGTTCATGCTCACCCAAAGAAATGTAAAATAATTTATATAAACTTTATTCATGGCAGCCCCAAACTGGAAAACCAAATGTCCATCAACAGGAAAATAAAGAAGTGAACAGATGACTGAATCACTTACAACATGCACGAAACTCATGTAGACAGTGTTCAACAAAGGAAGTCAGTCACAAAAGAGTACATACCATCTGAGTCCATTAATGTGCAATCAAGAACAGATGATAGAGGTCATCATAGTGGTTACCTTTAGTGATGACCATAGTGATTACCAGAATGAGACACAAGGAGCCTTCTACGATGCTGGAAATGTGTATCTTGTTGTGGACTGAAGCATAGATGCATTCATATGTACAAATTAATGAAGCTTAATACTTAAGATTTGTGTACAATTTTGTGTGTAGATTCTGCCTAAATGGTAAAGTTGATAGGCATGGTTTAGCAGGAACATGTTTTGAGGTACATTCAAAGATCCAACAGGACTTGCTGACAGATTTGGTACAAGGTATGAGAAGGAAAGAGATGAATCAAGTATTGCTTTTGAGTCTGTGGCCTGTTCCATATGGAAAAGGCATGCTGCTCAAGGATCCGAACTTCCTCTTGCCATTTTACAAGTAAGGGTGAACAGTGATGTCTAGGGTGAGAAAAAAAAAATCTAGGTCCCTCAGCAATCAGGTGGGCATAATAGTAAGGGAGCCAAGCCCACAGCTCTTAGGGAAGCAGAACTTTAGCAAGTGGTTTGGCATTCAGGGGGAGAGCTGCCACCTGTGGTAAGGTGAACGTGTAGGAATATGGCATGGCCTCTGTATTAGTCTGTTTTGTGTTGCTATAAAGAAATACCTAAGCCTGGGTAATTTACAACGAAAAAGGTTTAATTGGCTCATGGTTCTGCAGGCCATACAGGAAGCATAGCAACATCTGCTTCTGGTGAGGCCTCAGGAAGCGTCCAATCATGGCGGGAGGAGAAAGGGGAGTAGTGGGTCACATGGTGAAAAAGGTAGCTGTAGAGAGAGGAGGAGGTGCCAGCCTTTTTAAAATAACCAGATATTCCATGAACTAACAGAGTGAGAACTCACTCATCACCAAGGGGCGGGCACCAAGCCATTCATGAGGGATCTGCCCCCTTGCCCCAAACACCTCCCACTAGGCGCACCTCCAACACTTGGGGTCACATTTTAACATGAGATTTGGAGGGGAAAAATATCCAAACAATATCAGCCTCCATCTTACAAAAGGCCTGTAGGCAGAAGTGGCCATCAGAGCAGGAAACAGAGCAGACGTTTTATCCTGTGGACCAGGGCACAAGACAGGATATAAGTGAAGCGTGCTGTGGCAGAGAATGAGTAGATGTGCGCCAATCCCACTTCCCTGGCCTAAGAGCATGGGGAGACTGCAGTTCCTGCCTCCCTGGCTCTTGAGCTGAGGCCACATGCTGATTCTGGCAAGTGGAATGTGGGCGAGTAAATGTACACCATTTCCAGGCCCAGCCCTGCTTCTCTCTGAGATCCTCGGTTCACTCTCTTTATTCAGAGCATAAGGATCCAGCTTAAGACCACACAACCCTATGCGAAAAGTTGAGCCTCAAGATGGAAGGAAAGTAGATTGCTAAATCATTGCACATAATGCTGCTGGCTCAATGCCTGATCGGGTTGTGACATGAGTAACAAACAGGCCATTGCACCAAGTCTTTGAGATACAGGGGTTGTTACAGCAACTAGAGTTAATTACCCTAGCATGCGTGTGTTCAGAATCTAAGGACTAATCTAAGGAAGATGGGGCCGTTACAATGTGGGAGCTGGGATTCTCTGAGATCCAGTTAGCTCTGAGGAGGGTGCTGGTAGGGTGGGACGTATGAGACTGAGCCCATATGATGGAAGTGCTGAGGAAAGACAGAGCTGTTAAACCTCTGTCTTTGGGAGAAGAGTCTAAGAACTGGGCTGTGACTGTGGACCCCAAGAACACAGCTGTGGGGGCGCTACAACTAGGAGATGTAGAGAAACTCATCCATCTATCCATCCAGCCAGTACTTCCCATCACTCACTATGCACTGAGCGTGTTGGATGCATGGAACAACTGAACAGACATGGGTTCTGCCTTCTTGGAGTTCAAAGACTGCACCTGAAATTAAAGGTGGGATAGCTGATGCTTTATTCATGGGTTAACTCTTCATAGAGAGAAATAAGCACCTTACTGCGTCCTTTACCCTGCAAACCCACCTTGGAGAGTCTCTTGGCACAGCCAGCCCAAGTTGCTCCAGCCCTGAGCAACTGGAGAAAGAAGCAGATTTAGCTTCAGAAGGTAGGTGGAGACTGTTGGAGCAGCCCAGGCTTGGGGCAGTGGGATAGTCTGAGGCGTTGTTCCTGCTTGAGGTTTCCCCAGTTGCCTTACGGGTAGTCACTTATCACACTCCTGGGGATAGGTAACATTCTATGGTGTGTGTGAGCTTGCTGTGCTTGTGTGGGATGCCTTTGCAAAGTCCATCTAAGCCCAGGTCAAGGAAGGTGCAGGGGTCCTCGATGGAAACAATTGTCAGCTCATTATGGAAACTACTCTGGGGACAAGGGCCAAATGGAAATGATGAGGATTCTCTGTGCCAGGCCAGCTTTCTCTCTAGCAGTCCCTCCCTGAGCTGTCTGGGATACAGGCTTACCAGTGCTCAGATCTCTATTGGTGAGAATCAGGGGCTTCCCTCCCCTCCAAATTTGTCACCAGCATTGTCTTCACTCTAAGATGAATAATTATAGCAATGATAAATAGTATAATGATAGTAATAAACTCTGTTTATTGAGGCCCTTCTACCGCTAGTCACTTTGTATTACTTCCTTGAATCTCAAGCTTGGCACTGCCTCTTCTTGCAGGTGATACCATGGAGCATCAGGAATGAGAATATGCAGGAAACAATATGATGAATTAATTGAGTGCTTGCTACATGTCAGGCACCACGCTTACTGCTTTAGATTGCTAGATCTTTCAACAAACCTATCACTTAGGCAACATTAGTAGCCCCATTGTGTCAAAGGACTGAGTTTTAGAAAGGTTGAGTAGCACAGCGAAGGTCACACAGACAAGGACATGGCAGAGCAGACATTGAATGCAGCAGCCTGGCCTCAGAGCCTATCCACACAATAACTACACTACACCACCAGTAACATGCCAGTCTAGAACGTTCTGCAGGAGGACTAAGCTAAGGCCATCAACAGCTTTGACATTTTGTGCAGAAAGTCAGTGCCACGGCAGGGCCTAGAATTCCACTGAGAAAGGAAAGTCTGCCTTACATAGAAGCAGTGATTCTTTGGGGCTTCTAAAGGATGCCTGGGCTCCAGTTCTCTGCCTTTCTGGGAGACACAAGGACATGGATCACATACAAAGTGAGTTTGGTCATCCAGACCACCTTCCTGTTCCCTGCATTCCCCCAGGAAATGATGCTGATTGGCAGTTAGGGCAGAGTGGGCTAAGCAACTGAGCACTGGCTAGCAGGTCAGCACCTCGGAGGGGCTGCCCTTGACAATGCTGTGAGCATGGTGTAAATCCTGAGAAAGCTAGACCTGGTGAACTTCTTTTTCAAAACTGAAGGCTGCACGTTCATTTCTATTTTGTGGCATGCAAAGCAGGTTCACATTCATTAGCTCATTGAATTTGAACCTCAAAAAATAAGTCCTGGTAAGCAAGCAAAGCAGAAACTATTATCCCCAACTCCAGTGGGCAGATATTGTCGTTCCCATGCTATAGATAAAGAGAGTGGATTTTGATGTGCTGAGGTCATTGGTCCAAGGTCACACAGTTCTGTAGTGATGGACCAGCAGTCTCTCTAGTCCAAAGTTTACATTGCAAACCATTAGACCCCACTGCCTCCCTACAACAAATACCTTCCCATTGTTGGCTCCATGCGCTGCACCTGCTTCCTCCTGTGTCCTCAGTAGCTGTCACCATATAAGTAAGACACATAGTAGTTGCTCAGTGTGTTCATTCAATGTATTGATGGATGGATGAGTGGGTGGATTTTCTGCCTCAAGATACAATCATGACTTAGATGACATAATAATGGGGTGAGTCTGCCTCTACCTACTAAGATCTAGTAAAAATCCATCAGCTGCTGCCCTGAAGTTTGTACAGGTACCATAGCAGTCTAAATGCATTGACTTCTCTGTACTCACCCTAAAATTCTCTCTCCTTATTAATATTTTTTCTTTTTTTGAAAAATAACTACGCACTACGTAATTTAATTTCAGTAAACCCATAGGAAGCACCTATTATCATCCCTATTTCATAGATGAGAAAATTGAGGCCCAGAGAGGTGAAGTAACTTTCCCAGGTTCACACTGTTGCTCAGTGGCAGAGCTGAGATCCTAATTATGATCTGTCTGTTGCTGAAGATCACAGTCCTGGTCAGGTTATACTGATTTTCTGCCAACAGTGGCTCTGTCGAGATTGTTCAGAGGAGCATGGGGTGTTTGCAGCTTCAGGGAGCCTGACCATACAAAGCTCACCTTGTAAAATCAACCCTTGCAACTTCCACCTTCCCCCACACCAATAAAGGAAGAGGAAGCCAGCAGAGAGATCTTGCTTTGCTTGTCAAGAAGCTTCGGATTAGAAAGCTAGTTAACAATTCATCTAAAATGAGCAGAGGATTCCGAGCATATCCAAATTAATATTTATAGAGGGAATGCTTGCTCAGACCCAATTATTCTGAGGGCCTGGAAGCTGGGCACAAATGGTGCATAAAGGGAGGGAGTACAGATGCCAGGGGAAGCTGGCCCTGGGGACCGTTGCCAGGATGCTGTTAGGTGCCAAACATGGGGCATCAGTGAGGCCTGGGGAGTGAACAAGCAGGTGTCTCACCCCACAACTTTTTATTTACAGCTAAGCACTAGGCTTCACCATAGCTTTAATTCTCCTCTTCAGCACAGGATATGGGCACAGCTCACCTTTGCAGAGGCCTACAGTGATTGGGCAATAAGGAAATTTTTAGATGGGCCAGATGGAGACTCTGGAACCTGGGGATAAGGCACCACCACTTCTGGCCTCCTGTTCATAACTGCCAGGGGGAACAGGGGCCTGGCCTGATTTGCCAGATTTCTTTGTATAGAAAATTCAAATGTTAATATAAAATCTCCATAGCAGCAAGTTGTCATTTTCAAATAGTGAGAGGGTCCAACAAAGCACGCCCACGTCAGTTTTGGCCCCCACACTGCCGCAGGTCAGAACCTCTGGCCTAGAGGCTGGAGTCTGAAATTATTTCCACTGGCTTTGACGAAGTCCTGCCATTTTTGCCGTATAGAATTCTTCCAGCACTGGCTTAATATCAATCCATCTTTGATGGTATTTCTCCAGGTTCTAGCCTACTCAGCCCATTACAATCATAGAACCTGGAGTCCCCTTTAAAACTCTCTACCCACCACTGAAAGGAAGAAAAAATAGTCTCAGTTATTATTCCCAAGACTTTAATGTCACCATGAGAATATTCTCCCTCCAGCCGCCTACTCAATGGCACTCATTTATAGGTCTCTGATCTCTAAATCTCTCTCCTATTCCTCTTCCACATAACACCAGTGGGAACTTTAGAAAATTCAAATCTGATTGTATCATTCTTCTGTTCAAAACCCTTCAAAGACTCCCCATTGCCTTCCTGAAAAAGATCAGCCTCCTTAGAATGGTGGTTAAAGTCCTACATGATCTGGCCGTAGGCTGTCTCTTCCACTTTATCTCCTACCACCTCTAGCCTTGCAGTCTATAACAATGAGAAATGTTTATTTGAAAGCAACAGAAAATGTCTCTGAGTAACCGAAGCAGAGTAGGAAACCACTGTCTTCCAGCTCTAACCATCACCATCGTCAGTTGCCTGGATCTTAGCTTCTCCAATTGCCCAATTCAGTCTGTTTTCAATGTAATAGTCAGAGAGATCATTTTAACCTTGAACCAATCTATGTTTCTCTCCTGCTTAAAACCTTCCAAGGACTTCCTATTTCACCAAGAATAAAAATGAAATCTTTATCACGATTTACAATAACTAACATTTATTGAGTACTTACATACCAGACACTTTTCTAAGCACTTGAGCTTGACATATCTTAATATGTCAAACCACTTTGTGGGGTAGGTTTTGTAAGTAGCCTCGTTTAATGGATGAAAACACTGAGGCATCGAGAGGTCCGTTACTTTGACCAGTGGCTCATAGCTGGAAGGTAGTGAATTTGAAAAGATAGGCTGACTCCAGAGCCCAAGATTTCATCCACTAAACTGCACTGATATGCTGCCTGTCGTTTTCTAACATCATGCACTTTCACTCTGCTCCAGACTAACTAATCTCATTACTGTTCTTCAAATGTGTTGTGTTCATTTCAATCTCAGCGTCTTTGATCCTCCTATTTCTCTACCTAGAAATCCTTCCAGGCAACTCTATGTGGCTCCTCCCTGGACTTTCTGTCTTGACTAGCACCTCTCCTCCTCTAAGAGGTTATCTCCCTAAACCACATCCGTTTTCTCCAAAGCTCTAAGTCAATGGAAAGGTGGGGAGGGGAGTAGTTTGAAAAGGGCAGGAATCAAAGAGCTTTGGGAGACCCTTGTGGTAGGTGCCAATGGAGTTACTCCAGGTTGCTCACTAGAATGAATTAGCTCTTTTAAGGTTTCCATCTTTAATAAGCGAAGTCCAAGGAGAGATAAATTCCTGTTGGCATACTCTTGATCATGTATCTCATTCTTGGCTAAGGTAGAGTGAGGCATCTTTTTTGACAACCAGGGCAACTGATACCTTGGTTCAAGTTGGAGAAAAATGCCCTTTCCCTGAAATAGGCACAGCTCTCCACCAGGATGCATGGTTGGTGAACAGAACCAGGGCAGGATTTCAGCCCTCAAATCAGCCTTGGTCAGTCATGTTTGTGCAGTGCTCAACCTGCACAACCACATGTGGCCACTTAGCTAGGACTGCTCACAGATGAGAAAGAGGTAATTCCCCTAATGGGAGCCAGGGATATCACTAAAGTAATAATAATAATAATAATAAAGATATATACTGAGTAGCAAAAAAAAAGTCACTAATGAACAACAGATATTCTCAACCAGTAGTTCTCAATTCAGATTACTCACTAGAATCGCCTGATGAAATGTACATATATTCGGATTCTAAAGTCCTACCCAAAACCAAAGTAAATTAGTTCTGGAGGTGGCACCTAAGAATTAATACTTTAAAAAGCATTGCTAATGATTCCAATTTGCTGCCAAGTTTGAAAACCAACGCTCTAAACTCTACCTCCGCTGAATGCTGTAGTTTCTTAACTGGATTTTAGTATGTATTGTTTCCATGCCATTGTTCCAGCCGTCATCATTCCCTAGAACGCTTACAAATGCTACACATACACACAGACACACACACACACACACGCACACTCACACACCACACCTTTGTTGTGATAACTCCTGCTGACATCCTGAAGGAAGCTTACCTGACCTGCACTGCTCCACTCCCACTCTTCTTGATCACTGCACACTCCACAACTTACTGTCTGTCAAAATACCCATATATCCCTCCCTCTAAACTAGGAACTCTCTGAAAACAGGCTCTGGGCCAGATTCACAACAGACCTAAAGATCTCACCCTGGAGACCTAATCCTGAAACCCATGGACTTGTGATTGTTGCCCTAACGTCTCTCCATTTCCTGCCAACACCACACCCCAGCCTGAGCTGATTCAAGGTTTTAGGTGTCCTATCAGCATCATGGTTTCTTCAATCCAGAATCCACATTTCTACTTGATTGTGAAAATCTGTGTTTCTCAGAAATCTTGATAGTTCAGACTCCCTGGATTTGTGTTCTGGGCTGCATTGGACTGCCTTTTGAACTTTATTTTTATTTTTTGCTTTTTTAAGATATCTTTTGCCCTTTGAATTAGTAAATGTGGACTAGTGCTTCTTTTTGCCTGCAATAAAGCCATCCACCCACTCTGTCTCAGTTAAAATTCCTGGGTCACCTCTTCACTTCACTCCTTTTTCTCCAGTGTTTTTCAACTTTCCCTGCAGCCTAAGCTATATCCTTAAAGAAAGAAAACAAAACCCTTTTACATTCTTCCTGCCTTTCATCTCCCTAAGACTCGGACTTCTGCTATCTGCCAGCCTCACTCTGCTTTCCCTGAGAAAAGCAGCCAGGACTTGAATTAGAAGGATGGTCCAAAGAAAGGATTTTGCCTGATGTGTGCACGCAGTTTTTCCTTGATGTGCTAGAGACAAATGAGGGAAGGATTTCATACAGAGCTTCTGTCTCTGCTTGGTGTCAACAGCTGCTCCTGAGTCAACAGAGCAATGGTGTGTATCTGGACTGAAGAGAACAAAGGTTGCTTAAATTGTTTTCCATCCCCTCTGAAACCAGTAAGTGCTACTCCACTGCTTAGCGCAATTGAGTTCCTGAACGGTGGTGCAGCAGGGTGTCAAATCAAATCTTAATTCTGTCAAATGCTGGCTTGATGAGCTTACAGAAGCAGGTGCAAGGCCAATAGGGGAGAGGTCAGGGGGTCCTATTCCAACTGGCTATGCCAGGGGCCCCAGTGAGACACTCTTCTCCAGGAGAAAGGACAGCCATTCCACTAAATATTTGAGATCTTAGAGATACTTTCCAGTGGGTTTAATATGGCCGTGAGCCAAAGCACATGCCACATCTGACTTTATGATAAAGTTCAACAAGGCAGGTAGGAATCAAAACACATGGGGTTGATGAAATGTTAAAAGGAGGGAGGGATGGATGGTCGTGAAATGGTTACTGAGGGTTACACCCTAGAGAGATATCAGTGAATAAGATCAAAGATCCCTGCATTTAAGGGGCTGGCGTTCTAGGCGTCGTCTCCCTCCAATTCACTCTAGAGAAGCACAGCTCTTGAAAGATGAAAAGCTTTCAAGAGATACCAAAGGACAAAAGATAAAAGGACAGATCCCATTCTCTCAGAGGTATTGAAAAATCCAGCCTTTCTGGCAGACTGAATTTTTTTTTTTGTTTGAGACAGGGTCTCAGTCTGTTGCCCAGGCTGGATTGCGGTACAATCTCCATCTCCCAGGCTCAAGCGATTATCCTGTTTCAGCCTCCTGAGTAGCTGGGGTTACAGGCGTGTGCCACCATTCTCAGCTAATTTGTGTATCTTTAGTAGAGATGGGGTTTTGCCATGTTGGCCAGGATGGTCTCGAACTCCTGACCTCAAATGATCAAAGCCCCACATGACACTGGGCATCTATCCCTCCCTCCTTTTATCATTTCATCAACTCCATGTGCATTGATTCCTACCTGCCCTGTTGAACTTTATCATAAAGTCAGATGTGGCACGTGCTTTGGCTCAGGCCATATTAAACCTACTGGAAAGTATCACATGTCCATCTCTGAAACATGTTTTGTTGGGGCTATTAAGAAAGAAAAATTATCCACTGGGGTTGTTAAACAGAGAGAATGGGAACTTGAAACTGCTGGGCCCATCCTTCTGGCTCATAAGAAAAGCCTGCTTCAGGGGAAAGCCCAGGCAAGAGATGGAAGAGTGGCATTGTTTGTATCTCTGTATTCTTTTGTTGTTGTTTTTGAGATGGAGTCTCCTCTGTCACCCAGGCTGGAGTGCAGTGGCACTATCTCAGCTCACTGCAACCTCCACCTCCCAGGTTCAAGTGATTTTCCTGCCTCAGTCTCCCTTGTAGCTGGGATTATAGGCACACACCACCATGCCTGGCTAATTTTTGTATTTTTATTAGAGACAGGGTTTTACCATGTTGGCCAGGCAGGTCTCGAACTCCTGACCTCAAGTAATTCACCCACCTTGGCTCCCAAAGTGCTGGAATTACAGGCATGAGCCACTGCTCCCGGACCGTATTCTTTTTACAGATTTATTAAATTAGAATAGACATACTATAGCTGTGCTATTTAAAATGTATTATTGGCCCAGAGTGGTGGGTCATGCCTGTAATCCCAGCACTTTGGGAGGCCAAGGTAGGTGGATCATTTGAGGTCAGGAGTTGGAGACCAGCCTGGCCAACATGATGAAACCCAGTCTGTACTAAAAATACAAAATGTAACTGGCATGGTGGCGCACACTGTAATTTCAGCTACTCGGAAGGCTGAGGCAGGAGAATCGCATGACCCAGGAGGTGGAGGTTGCAGTGAGCTGAGATTGTGCCACTGCACTCCAGCCTGGGTGACAGAGTGAGACTCCATCTCAAAAAATAAATAAATATAAATAAAGTGTATAATGACGTGACTTTGAATATATGCATATACCAGTAAAACCATCACCGTAATCAAGTTAATGAACATAAACATCATCTTTGAAGGTTTTCTTGAGTCATTTTGTAATCCCTACCATTCCCAAGCAGCCTGTTTTGTCACTATAGTATAATCTGCATTTTCTATAATTTTATGTAAATAGACTCATATAGCATGCACTCTTTTTTTTTTTTTTTTGATCTGGCATCTTTAGCGCAGGATAAGTATTTTAAGTGTTCTCCATGTTGTTGTGTGTTTCACAGGTTCATGCCTTGATCATGTTCAAGTCTTTTTGTGGCATTGGCCTTTATTTATCTTGGGGAAATACCTCGGGATGGAATAATTGGGTCATATGATAAATGTACATTTATCTTTTAATGGAACTGGCAAATTGTTTTTCATAATCATTGCATGTCATATGACTTTATATCCTTACCCTTCGTGTATGAATTCTGCTTGCTCCACATCACCTGATATGGCTAGTCTTTTTATTTTAATTTTAGCTATTCCAGCGGTTGTATCTCATTACAGTTTTGATTTTAGTTTCCATAATGACTAACGATGAGGATATTTTCATGTGTTTATTTGGCATCCACATATCTTCTTCGGTGAACTATCTGCCAAATCTTTTACCCATTACTTTACCGGGTTGTTTGTTTTTTTTGGTATTGAATTCTGAGACTTCTTTATCAGAGCTAGATACAAGTCTTTTGTCAAATATATGCTTTGCAAATATTTCCTGCCAGTTTGTCATTTGCCTTTTGATTTTTGTCTTTTAAAGAACAAAAAATTTTAATTTTAATAAAATCCAATTCATTGGTATTGCTTCTTTTATACTTTTTGGTGTTTGTGTTTTATTTAGGAAGTCTTTGCCAAACTTAAGGTCACTGAGATTTTCTTCCGTGATTTATTCTAGAAGTTTTAGATTTTATCTCTTACATTTAAATCCATAACCCATTTTGAGTTATGTTTTATATATTGTATGATGTAAGTGTTGAGGTTCTTTCTTACTTTTTCTCCCCGTTTCTTCCTCACTTTTTCTCCCCGTTTCTTCCTCTTTCCTAATCAATTACTATTGAAAATATGATTCTTTCCCCCACTGAATTGCACTGGCACTTTTGTGAAAATCTGCTGACCTTATATGCGTGGATCTATTTATTTCTGGACTCTCCAGTCCATTCTGTTGATCAATGTATCTGTCTTTACACCAATGCCAGTATTTTGTTTCCTCTAGTTCCTCCAGCTTTTTTTTTTTTTTTTTTTTTTTTTTTTAACATGGAGTCTCACTCTGTCACCCAGGCTGGAGTGTGGTCACATGATCTTGGCTCACTGCAACCTCCGCCTCCTGGGTTCAAGCGATTCTCCTGCCTCAGCCACCAGAGTAGCTGGGACTACAGGTGCGTGCCACCATGCCCGGCTAATTTTTTATATTTTTAGTAGAGATGGGATTTCACCATATTAGCCAGGATGGTCTCGATCTCCTGATCTCGTGATCCTCCTCCTGCCTCGGCCTCCCAGAGTGCTGGGATTACAGGCATAAGCCACCGCGCCCGGCCAGATTCCTCTAGCTTAAAACTAAGTCTTGAAATCAGATATTATAAGCTATCCAACTCTGTTCCTCAAACTTGTTTTGGCTATTGTAAGCCCTTTGCATTTCCATATAAATTTTAGAATCAGCTTGTAAAGTACCACAAAAAATAGCCTGCTGGAATTTTTATTTGAGTTTGAGGTGAATAGGCAACTTCTTAATAATACTGAATTTTCTGCTCTACAAACACAGTATATCTTTCTAATTTTGTAGGTCTCTTTAATTTATACTGTCTATCTATATAATCTTCAGTGTACAGGCATTGTATATTTTTATCAAAATTATCCCTATGTATTTCTGTCTTTAAATTTTCGGTAACTTATAGCATATAAAAATAACATAAATCTTATATCTGTACATTTACAACACTCCTTTGAATCCATCTATTGATGTGGGTCCTTTGTAAGTCTTCATTTTCTGGTTTTGCTCAATTGCTCTGTTGAGCATTCTCATCTCTGTCTCTACTTGCCATGGTCTCAGTCCTTTTACTGGCCCTTTGCATGGCGTTCTTATTCCCATTTTTCATGGCCTCATCATAAAGGCCCAGCTCATCCTGAACTTGTCACTTGGAACTTGCTCTGACCACTGATTTATAAACACCTAGTGCTGACTCCTGCCCAAGGCAGATAGAAATTTACTTTGCTCTTTCAAGAGGGACAAGCTCATCTGCAGCAGATACATTGGTTTAGCT
The DNA here is from genome assembly GCF_028858775.2 of Pan troglodytes. Classification (NCBI taxonomy): domain Eukaryota; kingdom Metazoa; phylum Chordata; class Mammalia; order Primates; family Hominidae; genus Pan; species Pan troglodytes. The sequence goes on from NC_072416.2 coordinate 29,013,961, forward strand.
CAACCTCTGCCCATACCTGATCATTCATCTATTCCCTAGACATTTTCAGTCCAACAGTTTTTTTTTAACCTGATTCCCAGATTATCCCAGGTATGAAGCATAATTTGTGACGCCCTGGATTTTGTCAGAATAAAAAAAAAAATTGGAATTCTTCCACATTCTCTATGACAATGATTGTGGGGAGGGCTTCCTGGTGTAATATAAGTCATAGAAGCAATAAATCAAAGACCATTCAATATTACAAATATCCAGTTAGAAATAAGTGGGAGGAGGGAGGCCCATTCACAATAGTCATAAAACCTATAAAATATCTATGAATAAATTTAGCAAGCATGGTAGTTATCTGAATAAAACTATAAAATTTTATTAAAGAGCATAAAACATGATCTGAATTAATGGAGAGACATAGCATGCTACCGAATGGGATGACTTTGTATCATAAATTATCTACTCTTTCCAGACTAATAAAACTATTTACCAACATTTCTATCAGAATTCTTACATTTTATACTTTTAATATTTTCTTTTTCTCTTGAATAATTTTTAGAGAAATAGAACAAAATAAGATCATTAAAGAACAAATTTGGAATGATTTCCATACAATTTTTGGAAAAGAAGAATGATGGGGAAGGAATTGTCCTAACATCCATTAAAAAAATACTCTGAAGATGCTCTAGTCAAAACAGTATTGTCATTAAAATAGAGAGATAACAGATATTATAGTAAAAAGCAATAGAGTATGCAGAAATACATCCTTGTATATAAATAAACATATGACAAATGTAACATTTCAATTTAAATTAGAAATGAAAGGTTCATTTAATAAAAGTTTCTAGCATAATAGGCCACCCATCTGGGAAGACACAAAGCTAAATTCTTCCTATAAAAAACACAAAGAATAAACTCAAAGTGCTGAAATTTTTAAAATTAAAATAATACATAATAAAATATGAATACACACTTACTGACAATATTTATCAGAGCTCAGATTGAAGAAGCACTTCTTAAATTACAAAGAGCATTTCAGAAACCACCAACGTGACTATTAGAAAATAAATGAAGGTAAAGGATAGTAGTATAAAATCAAAAGACAAATAAGAGACTGGAAAAATTGAAATTTGAGGCATTGCAAATAAAAGTTAATGTTTATATCAGATGATTCAGAAATGTTAAGGAAAAAGTTAAGCACCTCTTTTAGAAATCACAAACAAAGAATATCAACAGAGTATTTGTAAAGATGCTGGTAACTGCTCTATAACATCTGAATATCCATAGCTGAATACATTAAGTTTCTGTATCTCTTCTAGGAAGACTAAAATGGATCTTCTTATGTAGTAGGTGATCATTGATATACATTCCCATACTCTTTCCTATTTTAGCTCTGCCCTTCTCCAGGAGTTCAGAGTCCTCTGAATTAAGTTGGCACTTGAGAGACAGAAATAAAAATCACAGATGGGAGGATTTGAGGGGACAGGCCTGAGAGTAAAGAAGCCCATGACTTTTGTTTGCATTACATTGGACAGAAATCAGTCACATGATCATACTGTCCTGAAAAGGAGGCTGGGAAGTGTAGTTCCGTTAACGTGCTCAAGAAGAAGAGGAAATGGGATTTGATGACCCACTGGAAGACTCTGCTATAATTTGGCAATTCAGAGGAGCAGATATCAGTGACCAATAAACATACAGTAGGAGGCTCAAAGTTAGTATTCAGGAAAAGAAAATTAAAACGTCACCTCTTATTCAACAAACTGGAAAAAAATTAAAAGTGATAACACAAATTTGGCAAGAAGATAAAGGAAAGGGATACTTCATGTATTTCTAGTAGAAATAAGAAATGCTATAGCCTTTTAGGAAAGCAGTCTGATAATATTGATTACATTTTTAAAAATCACATATATCTTCAAACTTGGAAATCCTACTTCAGGTATCTATCCATAAAAACAAATGCACAAGTAAATAAAAATATGTAGGCAGAGACATCCTTGCAGCATGTTTAAAATGACAAAAAACAAAAGCCAGAAACATCCTGAATGCTCATAAATAAAGAAGGAGTTGAACAAATCACAGTACGTTCACTCCTTGAAATACTATGCAGTTGTAACAGAAGACTGAATTAGATTTACACATGTTATCCTAGAGATATGCTTACAAGGTATTGTTAAGTGAGAAAAGCAAAGTACGAGAACTAGTTTTGGTATGGCGTAATTTTGCACAGCAAATTTTGCACAGCAAATTCTGCACAGCAAAAAATAACTATCAACAGAGTAAACAGACAACCTACAGAATGGCAGGAAATTTTTGCAATGTATTCACCTGACAAGGGTCTAATATCCAGCATCCATAAGGAACTTAAAGAAATTTACAAGAGAAAAACAACCCCATTAAAAGTGGGCAAAGGATATGAACAGACACTTTTCAAATGAAGACATACATGCTGCCAACAAGCATATAAAAAATGGTCAACATTTTTAATCATTAGAGAAATGCAAATCAAAACCACAATGAGATATCATCTCATACCAGTCATGATGGTTATTAAAACGTCAAACAATAATAGATGCTGGCAAGGCTGTGGAGAAAAGGGAATGCTTCTACACTGCTGGTGGAAATGTAAATTAGTTCAGCCATTTTGGAAAGCATTCGCAGTGATTACTCAAAGAACTTAAAACAGAACTACATTAGCTCCAGCAATCCTGCTATTGGGTATATAACCAAAGAAATATAAATCACTCTGCCATAAAGCCATATGCACATTGTTCATGTATGAACAATATATGTTCATTGCAGCACTATTCACCATAGCAAAGACATGCAGTCAACCTAAATGCCAGTCAATGACAGACCAGATAAAGGAAATGTGGTACACATATGCCATGGAATACTACACAGCCATAAAAAAGAAAGAGATCATATCCTTTGAAGCAACAGGAATGGAGCTGGAGTCCATTATCCTAAGCAAACTAATGCAGGAACTGAAAACCAAATAACACATGTTGTCACCTAAGAGAGTATCTCTTTCCTTTATATCCTTAAGTGGGAGGTAAACATTGAATACACGTGGACATAAAGAAAGGAACAATAGACACCAGGATGAAAGGAGGGTGAGGATTGAAAAATTGCTGTCAGGTACTATGCCTATTACCTGGGTGACAAAATAATTTGTATAACAACCAAATCCCCACAACACACAATTTACGTATAAAACAAACCTGCACATGTACCCAGAAAATAAATTAAAACTTAAAAATAAATAAATAAAATGAAAAAACAGAAAATGCTAAGAATTCTGGGGTTAGACAGATTTGGATTGGACTAAAATCCTGGCTCTTAACATATGTAAATCACCTGTGGTTGTGGTAAGAATTAAGTGAAGTATGTTTCTGAATGATTTATCACAAAAATACATTATTTGTTTATGGATTTATATGTGATTGGCAGAGTATGGGTTGTGAACAATGGGTTCTAGGGGTGGAGGTGACAAAGGTGCTGCAAACAAATTGTAGGATAAAATAAATATCATGACTTTTCTAAGTATGAAGTAAATCATTCATCCATGTATTAACTCATGCTATTTATTGAGACAAACATCTAGCTGGGCCCTGGTGATAGAGTAGTGACCTGGACAGATAAAATTTGTATTTCAGGGAGCTTGCAGTCTGTCCAGTGTGATCTTAGGTGTGGGTAAATAGGCAAATGTAAATGCTTTAGTGGGAAAATAAGAGAAGTGGAGCAGAAATGGGGAATCAACATCTATGTTCACTATCAGTACCTAGATATACTGGCTTGTCCAAGGTGCATAGCCACTTCTTGTCTTAATTCTTCCATCTTTAACTAATGATCCCTAACTTACAGGGATGTTGTAAGGAATGAATAAAATAGTACATATAAATTGAACTTCACAGTGCTGAAAACAGGATCTTGGTAAAATAAAGTACCTTTGACTTTCTCTCCTTAAATCAGTATCCCGTGTCCTCACTCCAATGTGAGTCAGGCTGGAATGGCTAGAAGAGAAGCGTTTTCCCAAGTCTGCAACCATTTTCTTCTCATGCTTTACTCACTGAGAATAAATAAGATACCCTCAGCTACTGAAAAGTACTAATCAATACGTGCTTCCTAATGGGTTCTGTGCTCTCAGGGATGCAGAAAGCCTTTGTGTCTGGGACTTGGAAAACGCTGAGTGGTGCTGAGGTGCCTGGATAGCACTTACCGTGAACGAGATCTCAGCAGGTCATTAAGTCACATCTAAAGATCTCCAAGATCAAGCCTGTCATGGCTCTTGTTTTAGTGTCCACTTTAATTTATTAATTATGAAAAATTAACGGCAGAATCCTGAGGTAGTTTACTAAGAATTGTAGTGAAAGTCTGATTTTATAGTGATCATTTTCCCGCTTATTGGGACAGTATCTTGGTCTAATTTTGGGAAGCCACTTCCTCCCCATTCTTCCATCCGGTGGTTTTAGTGGCGATGACTGCAACCCCAGCCACGGGGCTGGTGAACTGAGGCCTGGCAAGCCAGAGTGCTGGATCTACAGGGAAGTATTTGTTGGTTGTGACTGAACAGAAATTAACTTCTTGATTTTCATTGCTCCTATTATGAAAGAGAAGGATTCTCTTAATTAGAATGTCCTGGAGTTTCCAGGGTCTACCCTGTAAAGAGAAGGTTATCTGGGCTTTTATGCCAAAATCTCTCAATTTTTTTCAATACTTGCAGTTAATTCAGTTTTTAAAAACAACACTACAGGATTCTTACAACCAAGTGGGGTGAGAGGGGTGAGGCAGGGATGCTTCTAGACTAGCCCTCACATGAAGTTTTCATCCATAGTTGTCTGAGCAGGACATACAGAGACAACTGCCGAACATTTTGATCCATCCATCCTCAAAGGTTGAAGCATCCCCCCAAGTCTGCATCCATGTCCTTCTCATGGTTTACCCTCGAAGAGTGAATGAGATAGCCTCTGCTACTGAACACTGCTAGCCAATAGGTGCATCATAATGGGAAGATAATTTTCTTTCCGCTCATTCAACAAGAAAAACAGCTGTGTTTACAACTTCAAATCGGATTTGAATCCTCTCTCAGTTGCTTACTAGCTGTGTAATGGTGATAATAATGGCCTCTACTTCCCAGGGATGTTTCCTAAGAAGTTTAGGTGAGATACTTGGCCATAAGGACTCCCCTGGTAGTCTCCTTCAGGAGGAAAGGCCAATACAGAAAGAAGCCATCCAGCATCCGCATCCAGCATCCATAACCAGCATCCACATCCACCATCCGCATCTAGCATCTGCATCTATCATTCGCATCCAGCATCCAACATCTGCATCCAGCATCCAGCATCCAGCATCCGCATCCAGCATCCAGCATCTGCATCCAGCATCCAGCATCCAGCGTCTGCATCCAATATCCAGCATCCAGCATCCACGTCCAGCATCCGCATCCAGCATCCAGCATCTGCATCCAGCAGCCAGCAGCCAGCAGCCAGCAGCCAGCAGCCAGCATACGCATCCAGCAACCGCATCCAGCATCCAGCATCCAGCATCTGCATCCAGCATCCAGGACAATGCTGCAGGTCCATTGTTATACTTTTCCTGGAGCAGATTTCAAATCTCTGGCTCCCTTCCCAACCAGAACACAGTGTGTGTTCTTCCTCCTGTGTCCTCTGTATGGGCAAGAATTGGAACAATTGTTCTCTGCCCATGGAACCTTTCTTGGAAAAAAAAAAAAAAAGAGCTCAACTTGTCCTGTGTTTAGGGTCACTGGGGTTTAGATTGTGTTGATTTTCCCCTTCCTCTCTTTGTTTTTTATTTGTATCTCTATAAGAACACTATTTCCTCTCCCTTCTCTTTTTTTGACCTCTCAATTTTTATGGTGGTCCTTTGCTTCTCCTTTCTCTTCCCTCCTTCCCCCTCCCACCTTGCTTTCCACTTTCCTTCTTTCCACAGCTCACCCTTTCTTTCTTGCCATTCCTACATCTGTAAAACGAGAAAAACTATAACTACATTATCTTGACTGTTTGAAGGCTTAAAAAAATACACTTAAGACTCCTAACGTTCAATACTGTAGGCTCTTAATAAATGGAAGATGCTCTTCTTGCCTGTCCTGTTTCTCTGAGTCTGTCTTCTTCTTTTCTCTCTCTTGTTTCCTTACTTAGATCCTTGGCATCTCGTTCTGCTTTCCACCCCCGTCTTTTGCTGTCAGGTTGGCATCAGCACCTTCTTCACCCCCACAGCTCAGGGAGGCAGCGCCCTTCATTCACACCAATAACACTCTCTCCTCAGCTCCGTATACTTCCTTCATTTGATAGGCACAATGGTAACTTGTTAAGATGATTCACTATACATCACAAAAAAGTCACATTTCATGAACTTCAGGAATTTCCTCAATAAAGACATATTTGCTCTATGTACATTTTAATTATCTTTGTCAGAGGATTATTTTAGATGCCAGAAGCAGGACTGCTTGGAAGCCACCAGATAGAATTTGGCTTACACTTACAGTTCTCTCCAAGGTGCTGAAACTTGAAGCCATCAGGTGTCTTCACTTAATTCCCTTTGTTAGGGTGGACAGGAGAGACTCTTTCAGACATGCTTGATAGACACTGTTACAATAGCATCTTGCTTTGAAGTTTCTGAATTATGTTACTTCAAATTTATACCTCACTCCTATAATGTCATTTCCTGGCTTAGAAACCTTTCATGATTATTTTCCAATGCATCTAGCTCTTACAGCTCTGTTCTTGTAAAAGCTTAAAGTTCAGGCAAAGAGCATGGCTTCTGGGGTCATCCTCTCCCCATGACTAACTGGCTGTGTGACCTTGGAAAAATTACTTAACCTCTATATGTCTCTGAAAAATGAGAAGAAATGAGAATAATAACATGCCTACTCCATAGGTTTTATAAGGGTTAAATAAATTAATGTATGTAAAATGCTCTTTGTAAGGGTTTTGTAAGGGTTAAATGAACTAATGCATTTCAAACACTTAGAAAAATACCTGTCATATATTAAGTGCTATGTACGAGTTAATCAGTGAAACCCTTCAAGAACAAATCATATGGAAACAACTTATATCTTCACTTTAGATAAGATAGCATAGTGGAATTCATTCTGAACTCAATAATAATAGCTTCCATGAACACCCTCAGTATGTGCCAGACATTGTACTGCATTGTACTAGATATGTAAGATATATCTATATATATATATAGATAGATATATCTATATAGATAGATAGATAGATATATCTATATAGATAGATAGATAGATATATCTATATATAGATAGATAGATATATCTATATATAGATAGATAGATATATCTATATATAGATAGATAGATATAGCTATATATATAGATAGATAGATATAGCTATATATATAGATAGATATATCTATATATAGATAGATAGATATATCTATATATATAGATAGATAGATCTATATATATAGATAGATCTATATATATAGATAGATAGATATATCTATATATATCTGTATCTATCTATCTATATATAGATAGATATATCTATATATATATCTGTATCTATCTATCTATATATACATATAGAGAGAGTAATACACATACAAATATAGATAGAGATATATCCCACATAACCTCCTCATGAGGTGAGTATAATTATTATCCTCATGCTTCAGGTGAGGAAATAAGACACTGAAAGCTTAAAATGTTATTTTAGATTCTTGACTTTTTTTTGGTTTTTTTTTGTTTGTTTGTTTTTTTGAGACGGAGTCTGGCTCTGTCACCCAGGCTGGAGTGCAGTGGTGTGATCTTGGCTCACTGCAACCTCCACCTTCCAGCTTCAAGCGATTTTCCTGCCTCAGCCTCCTGAGTAGCTGGGATTACAGGCATGCGCCACCACACCCAGCTAATTTTGTATTTTTAGTAGAGATGGGGTTTCTCCATGTTGGTCAGGCTGGTCTCAAACTCCCGACCTCAGGTTATCCACCTGCCTCAGCCTCCCAAAGTGCTGGGATTACAGGTGTGAGCCACCATGCCAGGCCTCGATTCTTGACTGTTTCAAGCTCTAATTATTGTATTAAGAAGGTTGATTTTAGCTGCAAGTGAAAAAATCTAACTAAAATTGTCTTATGCAAAGAAGTGGAGAATTTCTTGCTTAGCTAACTGGAAAGTCCAAAGGGGGAAATTCTAGCTTCAGGCACAGTTGAAGCAAGTGATTAAGTGATATTGTACAGAATCTGTCTCTATCTCTTGGCCTTCCATTATTCTCTTTTGGGCTTGTATGAAAACAAGCTCTCACCATATGGTGGCAAAATAAGACAAACCATACTTACGATCTTCCTTTTTAAGTTTTTATAATCTGATGTATTTTCATCTTCATTTATAAGGTTTTGCAGAGATGTTTTTCTGTGCAGTTATTTTACTTGTAGGTGAGCATATTTTATTCTTATGATATCTATTAAATTCATTAATTTTATAATAATGTTGTTTTGGTTCTTAGTTTATTCTCTAAAATCTACAACACCCCTTTCATCCCATTCCATTGTTCTATTGACTCAACTTTGTGTCCAATATTACTGAAATTTCATTCTAATTAGTATTTTTTTCTATAGCTTGAAGTACTCTTCATGCATTTCTGTAAGCTATCTTTTCTTTCCAACAAGTTTCCTCATTATCTTTTGTGAGCTATGTGACATGGTTCTCTATATCTTGCCTTTTTGTTGCATTAGTAGATTTTCAGGTTGCAAGACTTTTATAAACTTCTTATTAATACTAACTCTTTTCACACCTTTAATTTGAAGTCAAAAATATATATGCGTGGGTGTATTTGTTTGGTTCTTATTTGGTCTTTATTTGGAAACTGTTTGTCTTTCTGAAGAGTGAGAGCTTGAGTGTAGGTTGCTTACATATCCTTTTCCATATACAGAATGGGAGATATGAGACAGGATGGGGAGAAAACCTAGTTGTGGAAGTTGTTGGTTTATCTAGGTTTTGTCCTTCTCTCTTCCCCTCCCCACCCCTCTCATGTTAAATTCCCAAGATCTAGACTTTCTCCCTTTATTTGAAGGGGTAATTTAATAACTGATAAAGTGAATTTACATGTTGAATGTTATGCCTAATTAGGTCTAGGGGCTTCAAAAAGGCAGGTAGAACTTGGTGGCTCCACCTGTCTCAATAAAAATAATTTTTTTCATAAGTAGCCAAGACTGAAGGCTGTTCTATGACTTCCAACAGGCAACACCTTGGGCCACATCTCAAAGTGGGAAGTACTGATAAGTATTTTACTGTCTTTCCTCCTTACCCTGCCCCCATGCCCAGCACTGTGCCAGTGAATGCAGACAGGATTCAAAGCTCTGCTGCACTTTGATAGAGTATTCTGTTCCTTTTCTTTACTCTCATCTTAAAGTTTAGACCACTAAGTTGAATCTCTTTCATTATACGGTTGTTGCTAGAAATGGTGTTTACAATTCCTTATTAATTTCATGAGTAATGGGGAAATGTAGACCTGTAATTCAACCTGAGCATGTTACCTTTACCCAGAAACACCATTAACTCCCTTATCAAAAAGAAAACTGATGTTCTGAGAGCCTGTGTTTCTCTAAAATGTCCAGTAATTAGGTAGCGAAGATAAGACAGAATGAGTTCTTTTAATTCCAGTTCTAACAAGCCTTTCCTCTTGCCTACACTCTTCCAGTGAATATTTTCCACTTCTACGAGAAACTGAGAAAATGGGTTTAAGTCACAGCATGAAGAAGACAGTCTGAATAACTGATAAAGTGACTTAATAATGCATTCGAGCATCCATTCATTCAAAAATATGTTGTTAAATTGAGTGTCTACTACAAACTGAACACACTGTTGTGTGTTAGGACATAAGTGGAAAAGGGAGAAATAGAAACAAGGCCCTTGTTCTTACAGGAATTCTGGTCTAACAGGGAAGACAGTTAATAAAAGGTAAACACATAAAAAGAGCACACGTCAATGACTATACGTTCTATTAAGACAGCAAGCAAGTGATGTGATGGAGTCTGGAGTTGACAGGGAACAAGGATGTTACTTTACATGATGTAGACAGGGAAGGTCTTTAGGGGGATTGGTGACATTTTGAGATCTGAGAGATGGGAGAGGGTCCATCTTGGGAAAGTGGAAGGGAGAAATGATCCAGGAAGAAGCAGCAGCATTTTCAAAGTCCTGAGGTGGAAAGGCTTTGGAGAAGAAGATGTAAACACAAGCCAAGATGGTTGAAATGCAGAGATAAAAAATCGGGAGGCTGGTAACAGATGATGTCAGAGCAGTGGAAGACAGACAGATCTGGCAAGACCAATCTACCATGGCAAAGGGTTTGACCGATTGTCAGGCAGGCGAGTGACTTCTTGAAGAAGAGAAGATTTTAAAAGGGGAAATTTTAGATGCTGGAGGTAGTGGCGCGGGTGCTAAATGACTGTTACATTCTGTCTCAGAGGTGGCAACTTTGCAGCACTAAGTGAAAGGAGCTTGGTGTATTTATGTGTTGTAAAAAGCTCAGAGATGAAAGGCGCTAGAGAAAGCAAGCCTATGGCTATTCTTACATTTCGAGATGCCCGCCCAGGCCTGTAATAGATTCCTCTGGCATTTTCTGCTTTCTATCTGAACATAGGGTAAGAATCTTTTTTTCATTTCCCCAGTTACATCTCATTTGCCTGTGTCTTCCCACTTTGCAGGATGGATGTAAAGGTTAATTCCACATCTGTAACTTCAGGAAGGGTTTTCTTCCAGGCTGCCAACCAACCTCTTTGACGATTTGTCTTGGTTGTTGTGCAATGGTATGTCACTTCTTTCCACTCACCCTTTGAAAACAGCCTATTTAAAGAAAGATGATTTGGGGTTAGAGTCAATAAAATCAGGTGGTAAGCCATTCTTCAGTATGTTTGGTCTTCAGCAGGTGGGCTGGGTGGCCAGGGAACCATTTTTTACTGACCACTGTCTCCTTGTCAGCAGTGCAAGCCTGAGAGATGCTCTGTGGCTGTGCATGCAAAAGGCTCCAAGTGACTTTAAGGTATGCCTAAATGAAAGTCAAATCTGGGCCATAAAAGCTTCTTAAGTTACTCTTCTGGGAACTCTCCTGGGAGGCTCTCCTGGAGAAAATGCAGGCTCCATCCAACATGAACTCTGTCTCTTTAAGCAAATAAATCCGTATTTTGAGGCTCAATTTTCTCATCTATAAGTTGGGACAAATATTTCTACCATTCAGTATTCTTTGGAAACTTAAATAAGATATGTAAAGTGACTGGCAGAGTGCCAGTACATCTTTGTAGCCTCCTCCATTCCTCCTGTCATTGCACCTTCATTCCCTCTTTTTTTTCTGTCCTCTTTAGCAGCCATTTTCATCTGGTGTTAGGGTCTCATCAAAAAGTTTGGTGTCAGTGTTAGAGCACAAACTCTGGAGCCAGACCATGTGGGTTTGAAGCCTGGTTCTGCCATTTTACTTACTACACAATCTTGAGAAAATCATTCAACCTCTTTGTGTTTCTGTCTTCCCATCAAGTGGTGACAACAACAGAATGTGTCTCACAGGATTGTGATTATTAAATCAGTCAATATACAAAGTGTTTAGGATAATGCCTGGCATATGGCATGTGCTTTATAAGTGTCCATAGTTATTATTATTGCTATTGTGTTATGATGATGATGATTCTACTTTCTCTGCTTCTGTAGTTTATCATGTTGGAAGTCAGTTACCACCAGAGAGGTACTTGTCAAGCAGTTCATCGCAGAGTACAGAGCAAAGTTGCTGGCACCTGGGGGGTTGGTGGGGGGTAGTTGTTTCATGGACCCTTGATTCATGTGCTTGTCCACAGCTTAGATTTTGAGGTAAGAACAATAAATTCATATTGGCTAGATTTTGGCTGCAGAGTTGACCGCATATAAATATATTTGGTCACAGCCTCATTTATTTTTTATTTGTTTATTATTATTATTTTTTATTACACTTTAAGTTCTAGGGTACATGTGCACAATGTGCAGGTTTGTTACATATGTATACATGTGCCATATTGGTGTGCTGCACCCATTAATCATTTATATTAGGTATATCTCCAACGCTATCCCTCCCCCAGCCCCCCACCCCATGACAGGCCCCAGTGTGTGATGTTCCCCTTCCTGTGTCCAAGTGTTCTCACTGTTCAATTCCCACCTGTGAGTGAGAACATGCAGTATTTGGTTTTTTGTCCTTGTGATAGTTTGCTGAGAATGATGGTTTCCAGCTTCATCCATGTCCCTACAAAGGACATGAACTCATCCTTTTTTATGGGTGCATAGTGTTCCATGGTGTATATGTGTCACATTTTCTTCATCCAGTCTATCACTGATGGACATCTGGGTTGGTTCCAAGTCTTTGCTATCGTGTGTAGTGCCACAATAAACATATGTGTGCATGTGTCTTTATAGTACCATGATTTATAAACCTTTGGGTATATATCCAGTAATGGGATGGCTGGGTCAAATGGTATTTCTAGTTCTAGATCCCTGAGGAATCGCCACACTGACTCCCACAATGGTTGAACTGGTTTACAGTCCCTCCAACAGTGTAAAAGTGTTCCCATTTCTCCACATCCTCTCCAGCACCTGTTGTTTCCTGACTTTTTAATGATCGCCATTCTAACTGGTGTGAGATGGAATCTCATTGTGGTTTTGATTTTCGTTTCTCTGATGGCCAGTGATGATGAGCATTTTTTCATGTGTCTGTTGGCTGTATAAATGTCTTCTTTTGAGAAATGTCTGTTCATATCCTTTGCCCACTTTTTGATGGGTTGTTTGATTTTTTTTCTTGCAAATTTAAGTTCTTTGTAGATTCTGAATATTAGCCCTTTGTCAGATGGGTAGATTGCAAATATTTTCTCCCATTCTGTAGGTTGCCTGTTCACTCTGATGGTAGTTTCTCTTGCTATGCAGAAACTCTTTAGTTTAATTAGATCCCATTTGTCAATTTTGGCTTTGTTGCCATTGCTTTTGGTGTTTTAGTCCTAAATGGTACTCCCTAGGTTTTCTTCTAGGGTTTTTATGGTTTTAGATCTAACATTTAAGTCTTTAATCCATCTTGAATTAATTTTTGTTTAAGGTGTAAGGAAGGGATCCATTTTCAGCTTTCTACATATGGCTAGCCATTTTTCCCAGCACCATTTCTTAAATAGGGAATCCTTTCCCCATTTCTTGTTTTTGTCAGGTTTGTCAAAGATCAGATGGTTGTAGATGTGTGGTATTATTTCTGAGGGTTCTGTTCTGTTCCATTGTTCTATATATCTGTTTTGGTACCAGTACCATGCTGTTTTGGTTACTGTAGCCTTGTAGTATAGTTTGAAGTCAGGTAGCGTGATGCCTCCAGCTTTGTTCTTTTGGCTTAGGATTGTCTTGGCAATGCGGGCTCTTTTTTGGTTCCATATGAACTTTAAAGTAGTTTTTTCCAACTCTGTGAAGAAAGTCATTGGTAGCTTGATGGGGATGGCATTGAATCTACAGCCTCATTTTTAATAATAAAACTATCCCATGTAAGAAAAGTGAGTAAAAAAAAAGACATATTAAGGTAGTGTGCTACACACCTATAGAAGGAAAGCTTGAAATATTTTTTGGCGATAGGAAGTGCATTATTATCTCAAAATTAAAATGAGCTGCAGAATAATAGCAGTACAAAAACACACAGAGACATTGATAATAGGCAGGAGGAAAAATGTACTGAAATATTAACAGTAGCTACTTCTCTCTAAGAGCTTTATACACTGAAGTTTCCCTAAATGCTGAAAGGCTGAACTCACTTCCTCAAGCAGTAAGAAAGCATAGCCTGAAGTGCCCCACCAAGTGAAGAAATGTCTTTGAAGTTCCATATTTTAACTTGAAAATTTATGTGAATTTTGTTTTCTGCTCAACAGTATGCCATTTTTAAATATAAAATTATTTTTAAAATTATTGATCAGACAAAAAGTAGAAGCCAAAGAAAGCTAGTTTTCTATCTATTCTTAGGTAGTGACATATCATAAGAATTTATCTATTAATGCTGGAATAACTGAGCTGCCTGCAACAGCAGTAACTCCACATATCATATTCCATATGTAGTCATATTTTCTTTTATGTGTTGTTTTTGCAAAGATTTCAGAGCCCAGGCCTCATAAATATGTGGATATGAATTTGAAAATAAAATCATTTCACATATTTCCAGTAAAATTGACTATCCAGGAAATTTTACCATTTTTATTTTAAAGCTTCCCACCTCCTTCAGACTGACTCATACCCCTAGTGGTACAAATACTATAAAAAAGGGACAAAATCTAACTTTACCAAACATCTTATAATGTAATATGTCCCAATCAGTTCTTATCTTCTGCTTACCTGGAGCCTCAACTCAAAGATCATCTCCTCCATCCACGCTGCCTTTATCAACACAAGTAGGATGTGTTTCTTCTCCCAGGCTTTCTGTGCTGAAATAGACAGGAGTCATTGTATGTACATGGCACAGGGAGGGATATAGAAAGGGAAGTGACTTGACTGGCTGGTTTTGAAGCCAGTACCTAAACAAATGGAGGAGGAGTGACTACTTGTACTTTGACTTTCATTACTTAAGACTCAAAGGTCCAGGTATAGACCTGGAAATAACCATGCACAGACAGTGGGTGCATGTTCCAACCTTCTCTGGGAAAGAATGACCTATTAAGTCCAATTCAATCCATCTCTCTTAACCACATGATACAGCATTGTGATTCAGAATGCAGATGTTTGTTTCGGACAGACATGGGTATGAATACAGACTCTGATACTTTCCAATGATGTAGTGCAAAAATAATAACACCTAGACTGGGCGTGGTGGCTCACACCTATAATCTCAACAATTTGGGAGGCTGAGGCAGACGGATCACATGAAGTCAGGAGTTTGAGACCAGCCTGGCCAGGATGGTGAAACCCTGTTTATACCAAAAATACAGTAATTAGCTGGGCATGGTGGTGGGGGCCTGTAATCCCAGCTGCTCGGGAGGCTGAGGCAGGAGAATCACTTGAACCCAGAAAGCAAAGGTTACAGTGAGCCAAGATCAGCCCACTGCACTCCAGCCTGGGTGACAGAGTGAGACCCTGTCCCCCGCCCCCCATAAAAGGAATAATAACACCTGACTTCCAGGGAACTTATGAGGATCTTCTAAATATGAAACTCAAGGAAGATTAAAGCTTTTCTATGGGAAATGATTCCATTTGCCTAGAAACAAATTTTTAAAAAATTATCTGCACGCTATACATGAAGGAAATGTTTAAAGATAGTAGAGGACAAAAATATGGCATGAACAAATGGAAAACCATATTCTTTTCTTGGATTATAAGACAAATATTATAAATTATGAACTCTTCCTCAATTAATTTATATATTCAATATGATTTTATTAAAATGTACCAACAGGCTTGTTTTTGAACCAAATAAGATAATATCAAAGTTCACATTAAAAAATGAAAACATCCAAGACAGATTTAAAAAAATAAGAGTTTTGAAGATTAATGCTATCAGATATAAAGAAATATTATAAGGCTAAAATAACTAAAATAGTGTGGTTATAGCAAATGAATAAAGAGAGATCAATAGAAGAAAACAGAGAATGTAAAATTTGAAGCAAAAAGCAAAAAGAAAGTTATAAAGAAAGTGCATATTAGTGGGAAGAAAGGTAAATTAATACATTTTGTTAAAAATTTGAAAGTCATATGGAAATAACCTGGGTCCCCACATGACTCTTTATAATAAGCACATTACAGATAAAGCAAATATTTTAATTCAAAAGTAACTCAATCAGACAACAGAATATTATTCAATGACAAAAGACAATAAACTACATCATACTCAATGGTAAAATACAATAAGCTTTTTACCTAACATCGGAAACATGAAAAAGACATCTGCTTTCACCACTGCTATTAAAAACTGTACTAGAAGTTCTAGCTAGAGAGATTAGGCAAGAAAAAGAAGTAAATTGTAAAGGAAGAAGTAAAACTATCCCAATTTACAAATGACAAGATCCTATATAGAGACAATACCTCAACATCCACAAATACACAAAAGTAATATAGCTAATAAACGAATTCAGTAGTTTCAGGGTACTATGTCAACACATAAAAAGAAGTTAACTATGTTTCTATATACCAGCAATGAACAATTCAAAAAAGAAAATAATAAAACAATCTCAATTACAATAGATTCCAGAAGAATAAAATTCTAAGAAAAAATTTAATCAAGCAGGTGAAAAACTCATATATGGAAAACTATAAAACATTGCTGAAATAAAGAAGATATAAATAAATGAAAAGACATCTCATTTCTTGGATTTGGAAGACAATAGTTTTAAGATGGCAATACTAACCAAAGTGACCTACAAAATCAATGCAATCCCTATCAGAACTCTAACAGTCCAACAATCTTTTTGGTAGAAATAAAAAAGCTAATTTTCAAATTCATAGAGAATTGCAAGGGACAATGAATATCTAAAATGATATTGAAAAATAACAAAGTAGGAGGACTCAGAGTTCTCAGCAACTTCAAACTTACTTAAAAACATGAAGTAATCAAAACGTTATGGTACAAGCACAAGGGTGTCAAATCCATTCAGCTGGGAAAGAATAACCTCTTCAACAAATGGTGCTGAGGCAACTTGATATCCACATTTAAACAAAAACACTATAAAGTTGCACGTGTATACTTATGTAACAAACCTGCACTTTCTGCACATGTACCCCAGAAGTTAAAGTATAATAAAAAAATTTTTAAAGTTATACCTCTATCTCATAATATACAAAAAATTAATTCAGAATGGACTAATAACCTAAATATAGGGGCTAAAACTATAAAATGTTATAAGAAAACAGACGGGTAAGACCTCATGTTCTTGGATTTGGCAATTGTTAGATATGACACCAAAAGCATGGGCAACAAAAGAAAAGATAGATAACTGAGCTTCATCAAAATTAAAAACTTGTGCATCAAAGGACATCATCAATAAAATGAAAAAGCACTTGTAGAAAAGGAGATGATATTTACAAATCACATATTTGAAAGGGGTTCAGTGTCTAGAATATATTTTTAAAAACTCTTACAACAATTAACCAAAGACAAATAATCCAATCCAAAAAATGGCAAAAGACTTGAAGAGACATTTCTCCAAAAACGATATACAAATGGACAACAAGTACATGAGAAGATTCTCAACATAATTAGTCATTAATGGAATGCAAATAAAAACTACAATATGTTATCACTTCACACCCACTAGGATAGCTATAATAAGTAAAAATGGGGAAATATCAAATATTGGCAAGGAAGTAGAGAAATTGGAATATTTATACATTGCTGATGGGAATGTAAATGGAGCAGTCACTATGGAAAACAGCTTGATGGTTTCTCAAAAAGTGAAAAATAAAATTATCATGGGACCCAGCAATTCCACTACTAGGTATATACTCAAATAATGAAAAGCAGATACTAAAACAAATACTTGTGCACAAATGGTATAGCATCATATTCACAATAGCCAAAGGTAGTATTAACCCAAACTTCCATCAACCAATGAATTAATAAATAAAATGTGATATATACATGAAGTGGAATATTATTTAGCTATAAAAAGGAATGAAATACTGATATATGCTACAACAAAAATGAACCCTGAAAATGTGCTAAATGAAAGAAGCAAAACACAAAAAGATTACATAGTGTATGATTCAATTTATATGAAGTATCAAGAATAGGTAAATTCGTAAGTACAGAAAATAGATCAGTGGTTTTCAGGGGCTGGGGGTAGGGGGGTTTTGGAGCGAATGCTTAGGAGTATGAGATTTTCTTTTGGGGCAAAGAAAATGTTTTGGAACTTGATGGAGGAGATAGCTGCACAACAACCTGAATGCACTACATTCCTCTGAGTTATACACTTAAGGAGTCTTAATTTTATGCTATGTGAATTTTACCTCAACTGATTGTTTAATAAATAAAATGAGCTACGAAGCCACAAAATATCATGGAGAAAACAAAGCAAATTGCTAAGTGGAAGAAGCCAGTCTAAAAAGGCCACATATTGTATGATTCCAAGTATATGACATTCCAGAAAAGGCAAAACTATAAAAACACTTTAAAGATCAATAGTTGCCAGAGATTTGAGGGAATTAATAGGTATAACATGGAAACATTTTAGGGTGGTCTCACTATTTTGTATGATATTATAATGATAGAAACATGGCATTGTGAATTTGTGAAACCCTGTAGAACTTTACAACACAAAGAGTGAACCTCAATGTATGCAAATAAAACATAATCTTTTTTTTTAAATTATTATACTTTAAGTTTTAGGGTACATGTGCACATTGTGCAGGTTAGTTACATACGTATACATGTGCCATGCTGGTGCGCTGCACCCACTAACTCGTCATCTGTTTTTGTTTTTTTTAAAATTATACTTTAAGTTCTAGGGTACATGTGCGCAACGTGCAGGTTTGTTACATATATATACATGTGCCATATTGGTGTGCTGCACTGATTAACTTGTCATTTACATTAGGTATATCTCTTAATGCTATCCTTCTCCCAGGCCCCCACCCCACGACAAGCCCCCATGTATGATATTCCCCAACCTGTGTCCAAGTGTTCTCATTTTTCAATTCCCACCTATGAGTGAGAACATGCGGTGTTTGGTTTTCTATCCTTGTGACAGTTTGCTGAGAATGATGGTTTCCAGCTTCATCCATGTCCCTACAAAGGACATGAACTCATCCTTTTTTATGGGTGCATAGTATTCCATGGTGTATATGTGTCACATTTTCTTAATCCAGTCTATCATTGATGGACATCTGGGTTGGTTCCAAGTCTTTGCTATCGTGTGTAGTGCCACAATAAACATATGTGTGCATGTGTCTTTATAGCACCATGATTTATAATCCTTTGGGTATATACCCAGTAATGGGATGGCTGGGTCAAATGGTATTTCTGGTTCTAGATCCTTGAGGAATCGCCACATTGTCTTCCACAATGGTTGAACTAGTTTACAGTCCCACCAACAGTGTAAAAGTGTTCCTATTTCTCCACATCCTCTCCAGCATCTGTTGTTTCCTGACTTTTTAATGATCGCCATTCTAACTGGTGTGAGATGGAATCTCATTGTGGTTTTGATTTTCGTTTCTCTGATGGCCAGTGATGATGAGCATTTTTCCATGTGTCTGTTGGGGACATAAATGTCTTCTTTTGAGAAATGTCTGTTCATATCCTTTGCCCACTTTTTGATGGGGTTGTTTGATTTTTTTTCTTGTAAATTTAAGTTCTTTGTAGATTCTGAATATTAGCCCTTTGTCACATGGGTAGATTGTAAATATGTTCTCCCATTCTGTAGGTTGCCTGTTCACTCTGATGGTAGTTTCTTTTGCTATGCAGAAGCTCTTTAGTTTAATTAGATCCCATTTGTCAATTTTGGCTTTTGTTGCCATTGCTTTTGGTGTTTTAGTCATGAAGTCCTTGCCCATGCCTATGTCATGAATGGTATTGCCTAGGTTTTCTTCCAGGGTTTTTATGGTTTTAGGTGTTACACTTAAGTCTTTAATCCATCTTGAATTAATTTTTGTATAAGGTGTAAGGAAAGGAATCCAGTTTCAGCTTTCTACATATGGCTAGCCATTTTTCCCAGTACCATTTCTTAAATAGGGAATCTTTTCCCCATTTCTTGTTTTTGTCAGGTTTGTCAAAGATCAGATGGCTGTAGATATGTAGATTATTTCTGAGGGCTCTGTTCTGTTCCATTGGTCTATATCTCTGCTTTGGTACCAGTATCATACTGTTTTGGTTACTGTAGCCTTGTAGTATAGTTTGAAGTCAGGTAGTGTGATGCCTCCAGCTTTGTTCTTTTGGCTTAGGATTGTCTTGGCAATGCGGGCTCTTTTTTGGTTCCATATGAACTTTAAAGTAGTTTTTTCCACTTCTGTGAAGAAAGTCATTGGTAGCTTGATGGGGATGGCATTGAATCTATAAATTATCTGGGCAGTATGGTCATTTTCATGATATTGATTCTTCCTATCCACAAGCATGGAATGTTCTTCCATTTGTTTCTGTCCTCTTTTATTTTGTTGAGCAGTGGTTTGTAGTTCTCCTTGAAGAGGTCCTTCACATCCCTTGTAAGTTGGATTCCTAGGTATTTTATTCGCTTTGAAGCAATTGTGAATGGAATTTCACTCATGATTTGGCTCTTTGTCTGTTATTGGTATATAGGAATGCTTGTGATTTTTGCACATTGATTTTGTATCCTGAGACTTTGCTGAAGTTGCTTATCAGCTTAAGGAGATTTTGAGCTGAGACGATGGGGTTTTCTAAATATATAATCATGTCATCTGCAAACAGGGACAATCTGACTTCCTCTTTTCCTAATTGAATATGCTTTATTCCTTTTTTTTTATTGCCCTGGCCAGAACTTCCAACACTATGTTGAATAGGAGTGGTGAGAGAGGGCAACCCTGTCTTGTGCCAGTTTTCAAAGGAAATGCTTCCAGTTTTGCCCATTCAATACAATATTGGCTGTGGGTTTGTCATAAATACCTCTTATTATTTTGAGATATGTTCCGTCAATACCTAGTTTACTGAGAGCTTTTAGCATAAAGGGCTGTTGAATTTTGTCGAAGGCCTTTTCTCCATCTATTGAGATAATCATGTGGTTTTCGTCTTTGGTTCTGTTTATATAATGGATTATGTTTATTGATTTGTGTATGTTGAACTAGCCTTGCATCCTAGGGATGAAGCCAACTTGATCGTGGTGGGTAAGCTTTTTGATGTGCTGCTGGATTCGGTTTGCCAGTATTTTGTTGAGGATTTTCGCATTGATGTTGATCAGGGATATTGGTCTAAAATTCTCTTTTTTTTTTGTTGTGTCTCTGCCAGGCTTTGGTATCAGGATGATGCTGGCCTCATAAAATGAATTAGGGAGAATTCACTCTTTTTCTATTGATTGGAATAGTTTCAGAAGGAATGGTACCAGTTCCTCCTTGTACCTCTGGTAGAATTTGGCTGTGAATCCGTCTGGTCCTGGAGTTTTTTTGGTTGGTAGGCTATTAACTATTGCCTCAATTTCAGAGCCTGTTATTGGTCTATTCAGGGATTCAACTTCTCCCTGGTTTAGTCTTGGGAGGGTGTATGTGTCCAGGAACTTTTCCATTTCTTCTAGATTTTCTAGTTTATTTGCGTAGAGGTGTTTATAGTATTCTCTGATGGTAGTTTGTTTTAAGAGGTTAGGGGATCCCAGAAAGAATGGAGACTGTGACAGAAAAATCTAATTATATTAGAAATGTATGAAACAACCTCACTGAACACGGTGGGGAAAAAATGTGCAGACTAATAAACTGGACACAGAAAGAAATATACTGCATGATCTCACTCACATGTGAAATCCCAAAAAACCTATACCTAGAAACAGAGGAAAATGGTAGTTACCAGGGGTTGTGGTGGGTTTAGGGGTGGGGATGGGGAGATGTAGGTCAAAGTATACAAAGTTTCAGTAATGTAGGACGAATATGTCTAGGGATGTAATATTTAGGATGAGGACTACAGCTAATAATATTGTATTGTGTACTGAAAATTTGCTACAAGAGTAGATTTTAGGTGATCTTACCACACGCACAAATAACTATGTGAGATGATGTATATGTTAATTTGCTTGACCACAGTAATAATAATGTCACTATATACCTATATCTGTATCAAAACATCATGCTTTATACCCTAAATATATACGATAAAAAAGAAATAATTTCAAACTTACAGATATATAAACATAAACAAAAATTCTTTAAAAAAGAAAATCTGTTGACCTAAGTAACTTTGGAAATTAATGGAGTCTGTAAGATGAAAGGAACTGCACTTGGTATTATATACACTAGTTGATACAGTTGTTTCACATGCACATAAGGACTCACAATTCCGTTAGTAGTATGCAGGTATACTGGAATTGAACAATTAAATAGATGGACGATGGATAGTGGAAACCAGATTTTTCACTGTTGGAATGGAAATTTACAGATCAACAAAGGGGAGGAAGCTAGAATAATTCATGTGGCAATAGATTAGAGTTAAAAACGTATGTTCTCACTCATAGGTGGGAATTGAACAATGAGAACACATGGACACAGGAATGGGAATATCACACACAGGGGACTGTTGTGGGGTGGGGGAAGCAGGGAGGGATAGCATTAGGAGATATACCTAATGCTAAATGACGAGGTAATGGGTGCAGCACACCAACATGGCACATGTATACATATGTAACAAACCTGCACGTTGTGCACATGTACCCTAAAAATTAAAGTATAATAATAAGAAAATAAACTAATAAAAAACATAATCACAAGCTCAATTTTAACTTAATACAGATACAAATGGTTACAAATAAAAATATGTATAGATATGTATACATACACGGGCTATTGTACACACATATATTTTGCTCCTCCGCTGAAAGGTTCTAAAAGAAATAGCATCCAAATAGCACCAAGCACACCTAGGGTTCAGCTCTTAGTTTCAAATGCCATTCACCATTAGAAGAAACCAGGGCTCCTCAGAGAAATGAATTATTCTAGGACAGGGGTACAAAAAATAGAAGATGAGCCTGGGACATCTTGTATTGCCAGGAAAGAAGAAAGTGCTAAAAAAAAATAATGGGGGTATATAAAAAAGGCACTGAAAGAGCTCCTAATGCCAAAATGGAATAATTTAAGCAGCAAAATAGTAGTATTGGATTTTAATCCAAAGTATAAAATAAACATCCATAAGCCTATGTCAATATAAATAAATGGTTGAATGAATTAATAAATGGGAGAAAAGAGACAAATCTCCCATGCCAAAGAATTCCAAATGAATTATGTAGATAGTCCACCCCAAAGGAGAGGGAGCATAACTCCTATGTACAGACCCTTCACAGTAACTTCCTTCCAAAGCCTAAGTACAGTATAAAGCGGGGGCCAAAAGAATAATTTACAGTGGAGATACCTGACTAACATTACTTCAGTCAGATGATTAAGGTCAACCTCAGCCATAAAGCATGGTAAACCACTGATATGATGAGATAAAAATGGCACTTTACCTCTGTAATCTTTCTCCCCCACAACCTATAAACCCAGTCTAATCATGAGACTAGCATCAAACACACTCAAAAAAAAGGGCTAACCAAATATTTGACCAATACTCTTCAAAACTTTTAAGATCTTGAAAAATAAGCAAAGACTGAGAAACTATCACAAACCAAAGGAGGCCAGGGAGTCATGACAACTAAACGCAATGTGATATCCTAAGTTGAACCCTGAAACAAGCAAAAAAAGAGGATGCTAGGTAAAATCTAAGGGCATCTGAATAAACTATGGATGTTAGTTAATATTAACATATCAATATGGGTTCATTGATTGTAACATATAGTAATATTTGTAGAATGTATATGGGAACTTTCTGTACTATCCTTCCAATTTTTCTTTAAATCAAAAACTGTTCTAAAAAAAGTCTAATAATTTAAAAAAATCATTAAAAGGAAAAACAGAGATAGAATAAGTTTTAAAACATCTCACTAAAAGGGGTGGAGCTTTTTTAAGTCTATGAAAAGCATAGAAAATTTATAAATTAATAATAAAAATCTTAATGCTCAAAACAAAAAGCAAAAATGAAAGCAAACTATGGCAGTGTATAAAGACACACAAAAACCTTGGGAAACATTTACAGTATATAGCTCTTTATAGAGCAACTATTTTTAAAACAGAAAATTACCATGAATCAGTAAGAAAAATGCCAGCAATACAACCAAGAAATAAAGACATGAGCAGATAGCTCACATGGAAACATCATTAGTGTGACAGTCAATCTCTATGCTAAGCAGCAAAGGTGGCAGTGCTTTCTTCGCCAGAGCAGCCACCGGGTTGTGATTTGAATGCTCTTGCAGGTGCATAGCTCACATGCCTAACTTACAGGCATTGCAGAAGATTCTGTGATATTACGGATATCCTTAGAAAAATTACTTTACTACTTGAATGAGCTGAAGTAGATTCACTGGCTTGCAAAGCTTGCAATTGTTGCAAGAAGGAGAGGATGGCTGGAGAAGGGGAAGGTTGATATTTGTGTCAGTCTGGGTGGGTAAGATTGCATCACAGTAAGAAATAAACCTGGCCGGACGCGGTGGCTCACACTTGTAATCCCAGGACTTTGGGAGGCCAAGGCGAGCGGATCACCTGAGGTCAGGAGTTTGAGACCAGCCTGGCCATAATGGTGAAATCCTGTCTCTACTAAAAATTCAAAAATTAGCCGGGCGTGGTGGCACATGCCTGTAATTCCAGCTACTCGGGAGGCTGAGCAGAAGAATCGCTTGAACCTGGTGGCAGAGGTTGCAGTGGGCCCAGATGGGACCACTCCACTCCAGCCTGGGCAACAGAGTGAGATTCTGTTTCAAAAAAGAAAAGAAAAGAAACCCCAAATCTCAAGGACTTTATTTATACAATGAAGTCCTTCTGACTTTATCAGTCACAAGATTCTTTGGAGGTTCCAGGTGACTCTCAGGAGTAACTGTTCTCCAATTAGTGTATCAGTCTCCAGGCTACTTTAATTCTGAAAAACATATAGCCTCCTCTATGATCATTGCAGCAGGGCAAAAGCAATGAGTTTCTCACTGCTAAATGAATGCTTCAGGTCAGTATTAACACATTTATTTCTGTTCATAGTCAATTGGTTAGAACTAGTCATTTTGTCCAAACTGGAAGAAGGTAAAAAAGAGATATGACAAATACTAATCATTTCTACGACACACCCACATTTACTTCATTCTTTTCCAAAATTTATGATTTGTTCTTGAAACTATTATGTGTGTGTTTTGTGTCCTTCTATTCAAACATTATTAGTACCAGAGTTGTATTTAATATTCTAGTAGACTCATGCCAGACACTTTCTGGGGGATTCTTCAACGTTTTTGGTTTCAAATACCATTGTATTCAGTTAGCTGTATAATTAGGAATTTTTATCCCCAGCTTCTTTCCTGAGCTCCATATCCAGACTTCTTATTTTCTACCCATTTTGTCCAAATTTCCCATGAGCACCATAAGGTACATAAAATTTCAAACAAAATTATCATCTTCAATGAACCTTCTTGTCCTTGACTTCTATTTAATGGAAGAATCCTTCTGGGGCGCCCAGATTTTTTTCTAAAATATTCCTCACATTTGTGCCATGATAGGTTATCAAAACAACTTCAAAGCAACCTCATTATCTCAATATTACATTCATTCTTTCAACAAGTTTTTAAACAAATACTATGTGTTTGAAACTATGCTGGGCTACACAGGCAACTCAATTGCCCAGTAGAATGGTGACCAGCTCTACTTAAAGTAAAGCAAAGCAAACAAACAAGCAAATTTGAAATTGAAAATTTGGATTTTCAATAATGTAATACCCACACAGTCCTGCATCCAACAAAAAATTACCATTACCAAACATGACAAAAATCAGGAAAATGTGATCCTTGACTAAAAGAAATATCAGTCTATATATATGCAAATGGAATAAACACTTCAACAAAAAGCAGAAAGTCGTAAAACACAATTATAGGCTGAGTACAATTGATCTACTTTAAGTATAAATTCAAACAAAGCTTTTAAAAAGAGATGACTCATGAAAGAATGCTACTGCTTTAGGTAGTAACAATGGATTTATGGGTTGCTTGCCTGGAGGTGTTGGAAAATACAGCTGTGTGGGTTGGAAATGACAGAAAGCAGAATTTGGGGCTTGGAATGGCAAAACAGTAGGAAATATATGGAGGAATTTGGGGAAGTAAGTTATACCTAGTAGGACCTAGAGCCAAAATCTAATAATAAACTCTACCCAAATCACTAGCTGACTGCTCAACTAGGCATAAGACAAACAGAAAACAAATATTAAAATGACAGACAATGCATGAGAAAGGAGATGTGTCTTTGAAGGTAGAAATACTCATGAGACTTGCTCATTGCTGGTCTTTTTGACTAAAAGTTGTTCTCCAACTTTCACATAGTTTGGGCTGAGCATACTTTCTGTGAAAATAATTGGCTGACTATTAAACTATGCATGTAAAGTGAGAGTCCTAGAGGGCCAAGCTAAAAAGTAACAGCTGTAATAAAAATGTTTTTTAGAAAACTAAAATTGATTCAAGAAATCAGTGGCTGCATTTATGGGGAAGACAGATCTCACAGTTTGAATCCACGCAAGTTAATTGCCAATAGCAATAAAATAATAATGATAATCATAATAAAAACATCAATAACAATTGTGCAAAGAAGAAAACAGAATCCAGAGTTATTCCAATATTTCTTCAGTCAAGAAAATTACTAGATATGCAAAGAAATAGGAAAATGTGACCCATACTCAGGAAAAATATCAATCAATTAAAACTGATTCTGGGTGGGCCATAATTTTGTATTTAGCAGACAAAGACTTTAAAGCAACTATTACAAATATAGGCAAGGAATTAAAGAAAATATGTTCAAACAATTAAAGAACAGCATGTTAACAGTCAATGACCAGAAAAGGATATTTCAACAGATAAATACAAACCATAAAAATGAGTTGTTAGGAATTTTTATTTTATTTTATTTTTAGATGGAGTCTCGCTCTGTCACCCAGGTTGGAGTGCAGTGGCCCAATCTTGGCTCACTGCAAGCTCCACCTCCTGGGTTCACACCATTCTCCTGCCTCAGCCTCCTGAGTAGCTGGGATTACAGGCACCTGCCACCATGCCCAGCTAATTTTTTGTATTTTTAGTAGAGATGGGGTTTCACTGTGTTAGCCAGGATGGTCTCAATCTCCTGACCTCGTGATCCACTTGCCTCGGCCTCCCAAAGTGCTGGGATTACAGGCATGAGCCACCGCGCCCGGCCAATTGTTAGGAATTTTAAAGGTGAAGATTGTAATAACTAAAATAAAAAATTCTCTAGAGGGGCATAGTAGAATTTTGGGGTGTCAGAGGAAAGAATCAGTGAATCTCTCAGTACATGTGATAGAAATTAGAGTTCATTTATAAGAGGGGACAGGGAGACAAAGAAAGATTGAAGAAAAGTTATCAGAGCCATTGGTATCTATCCAACAAGATCAAGTACGCTAGCACAAGTGTCACTGAACTTCCGAAAGAAAAAAAGAGAGAGAGAAAATGGCAAAAAAAAAAAAAAAATCAAACATTAACTCACAGATCTGAGATGCACAATAAACCCTAAGATACGATACACAAACACAGAGGATACCACATTAGACCTGGAACAAACTGCTGAAAGCCAAAAATAAGAGGAAATCCTGAAAAAGCAAGAGAAAAATGACAAATTACCTTCAGGTGAAGAATAAATGATTGATGACTGACTTCTCAAATAAAACAGCAAAGAATTAAAAGTAATTGAAATAAAATATTCAAAGTGCTTTAAAAAGAAAACCAAAGAAATGAAAATCGTAAACCAAGAATTCTATACATAACAAAACTATGTCTCAAGAAATAAAAGAAAGGCATTTTCAGATTGTTAGCACAAAGTTAATAACTAGATTAACTTTAAGGTTAATTCTATATGGATGGGTTTACATATATATATATATACATCACATAGATTAAAAACAATAACACAAAGCAGGAAGAAATTGAATTATACCAATGTAAGGCTCTTCTATTTCACCATAAGTAATTCAGCATGACCTTTAAGTAGACTGTGATAATTAAAAATGCTTGTTAAAATCTATAGAGCAATGACTAAAAATAATGTGACGGAATAAAGATAAAATGTGAAATAAGTGATGAAAATACTTTGTTAAAAATGCTTGTTTTACACAAAGAAGGGAGAAAATTGGCAAAAAAAGTACAAAAAAAAGGCAAACAGAAAACAAAGAGTAAAATGACAGACAAGTCAAAATATATCAATAGTTATGTTAAATGTAAACAGATTAAACATTAGAATCAAATGGCATAAGTTGCAAGAGAGTCAACTTTAAAAAGTAAGATATAACTGACAGATTCCAACAAGAGATGCGTTTTAAATTCAAATGTGTAATTAGTTGTGATAAAATGATGAAAAGTGATATACTGTGTAAACAGTATGCATACAAGAGCTGGACTTACTATAATATAATAATATCAGATAAAATGAACTTTAGGAGAAGGAGTTTACTAAAGCCCTAGAGGGATATGTCATAATGATAAAAGGGGCAAGACAGTATGAGTAATAATTACAAATATATATTCATATAATAGGAGGGCCACAAAATACATGAAGCAAAAACTTATGAAATTAAAAGGGGAAATAGACAAATCAACACTGATAGTTGGAGGTATTAATACTCTTTTCTCAATATTTGAGAGAACAAATATACAGATAATCAGTAAGCGTAAAATATGAGAAAAACAGGCCAGGCACGGTGGCTCACACCTGTAATCCAAGCACTTTGGGAGGCTGAGGTGGGTGGATCACGAGTTCAAGAGATCGAGACCATCCTGGCCAACATGGTGAAACCCTGTCTCTACTAAAAATACAAAAAATTAGCTGGGCGTGGTGGTGCATGACTGTAGTCCCAGCTACTTGGGAGGCTGAGGCAGGAAAATCGCTTGAACTTGGGAGGTGGAGGTTGCAGTGAGCCGAGATCGCGCCACTGCATTCCAGCCTGGTGACAGAGCAAGACTTCGTCCCACTACCCCCCAAAAAAGAGAAAACAATATTAACCAATTAACCTTATTAACAATTATAGAACCCTCTACCCAATGATAAGAGAATAACATCAAATAAAATATATATGGAACATTCACAAAGTTAGACCATTTAAAAATATATATGGAACATTCACAAAGTTAGACAATTTTCTGGACCACAAAGCTAGACTCAATAAAATTTTAAAAATTCAAATCATTCATGGTATATTTTCCAAACACTATAAATTAAATTATAAATCAATTACAGAAATAGATCTTGGAAGTCTTTAAATTTCAGAAATTAAACAACACACTTCTAATAATATTCCTTAGACATAAAAAGAAAGCAAAAGGGAAATTAGAAAATATAAAAGAATTAAAAATAAAAATACCAGAAGATGGCTGAATACGAACAGCTCCAGTCTGCAGCTCCCAGTGAGATCAATGCAGAAGACAGGTGATTTCTGCATTTCCAACTGAGGTACCTGGCTCATCTCACTGGGACTGGTTGGACAGTGGGTGCAGCCCACAGAGGGCAAGCTGAAGCAGGGTGGGATGTCGCCTCACCTGGGAAGTGCAAAGTGTCTGGGGATTTCCCTTTCATAGCCAAGGCAAGCCAGGACAGACTGTACCAGAAAAAATGGGACACTTCTGCCCCAATACTGTGCTTTTCTCGTAGTCTTAGCAACCAGCAGACCAGGAGATTCTCTCCTGTGCCTGGCTCTGTGGGTCCCATGCCCATGGAGCCTTGCTCACTGCTAGCTCAGCAGTCTGAGATCGACCTGCGAAGCTGCAGCCCAGCAGGGGGAAGGGTCGTCTGCCATTGCTGAGGCTTCAGTAGGTAAACCAAGTGGCCAGGAAGCTTGAGCTGGGCGGAGCCAACTGCAGCTCAGCAAGGCCTACTGCCTCTATAGCTCCACCTCTGTGGGCAGGGCATAGGTGAACAAAAGGCAGCAGAAACATCTGCAGACTTAAACGTCCCTGTCTGACAGCTCTGAAGAGAGCAGTGGTTCTCCCAGCATGGCATCTGAGCTCTAAGAACGGACAGACTACCTCCTCAAGTGGATCCCTGACCTCCGTGTAGCCTAACTGGGACACACCTCCCAGCAGGGGCTGAAAGACTCCTCATACAGGTGGGTGCCCCTCTGGGACGAAGCTTCCAGAGGAAGTATCAGGCAGCAATATTTGCTGTCCTGCGATATTTGCTGTTCTGCAGCCTCCGCTGGTGATACCCAGGCAAACAGGGTCTGGAGTGGACCTCCAGCAAACTCCATCAGACCTGCAGCTGGGGGACCTGACTGTTAGAAGGAAAACTAACAAACAGAAAGGAATAGCATCAACATCAACAAAAAGAACAACCACACCAAAACCCCATCTGTAGGTCACCAACATCAAAGACCAAATGTAGATTAAACCACAAAGATGGGGAGAAACCAGAGCAGAAAAGCTGAAAATTCTAAAAACCAGAGCACCTCTTCTCCTCCAAAGTATTGCAGCTCCTCGCCAGCAACGGAACAAAGCTGAATGGAGAATGACTTTGACAAGTTGACAGAAGTAGGCTTCAGAAGGCCGGTAATAACAAACTTCTCCAAGATAAAGGATTATGTTCTAATCCATCACAAGAAGCTAAAAACTTTGAAAAAAGGTTAGATGAATGGCTAAATAGAATACACAGTGTAGAGAAGAACTTAAATGACCTGATGGAGCTGAAAACCACAGAAAGGGAACTTCGTAACACATGCATAGCTTCAATAGCCGATTCCCTCAAATGGAAGAAAGGATATCAGTGATTGAAAATCAAATTAATGAAATAAAGAGAGAAGACAAGTTTAGAGAAAAAAGAGTAAAAAGAAATGAACAAAGCCTCCAAGAAATATGGGACTATGTTTGATTGGTGTACCTGAAAGTGACTGGGAGAATGGAACCAAGTTGGAAAACACTCTTCAGGATATTATCCGGGAGAACTTCCCCAACCTAGCAAGGCAGGCCAACATTCAAATTCAGGAAATACAGAGAACACCACAAAGATACTCCTCGAGAAGAGCAACCCCAACACACATAATTGTCGGATTCGCCAAGGTTGAGATGAAGGAAAAAGAATTAAGGGTAGGTAGAGAGAAAGGTCAGGTTACCCACAAAGGGAAGCCCATCAGACTAACAGTGGATCTCTTCGCAGAAACCCTACAAACCAGAAGAGAGTGGGGGCCAATATTCAACATTCTTAAAGGAAAGAATTTTCAATCCGGAATTTCATATCCAGCCAAACTAAGCTTCATAAGTGCGGTAGAAATAAAATCCTTCACATAGAAGCAAATGCTGAGACATTTTGTCACCACCAGGTCTGCCTTACAAGAGCTCCTGAAGGAAGCACTAAACATAGAAAGGAACAACCAGTACCAGCCACTGCAAAAACATGCCAAATGGTAAAGACCATCAATTCTATGAAGAAACTGCATCAATTAATGGGAAAAATAACCAGCTAACATCATAATGACAGGGTCAAATTCACACATAACAATATTAACCTTAACTGTAAATGGGATAAATGCTCCAATTAAAAGACACAGACTTGCAAATTGGATAAAAAGTCAAGACCCATCAGTGTGCTGTATTCAGGAGACCCATCTCACATGCAGAGACACACATAGGCTCAAAATAAAAGGATGGACAAAGATCTACCAAGCAAATGCAAAGCAAAAAAAGCAGGGGTTGCAATCCTAGTCTCTGATAAAACAGACTTTAAACCAACAAAGATCAAAAGAGACAAAGAAGACCATTACATAATGGTAAAGGGAACAATTCAACAAGAAAAGCTAACAATCCAAAATATATATGCACCCAATATAGGAGCACCCAGATTCATAAAGCAAGTCCTTAGAGACCCGCAAAGAGACTTAGACTCCCACACAATAATGGGAGACTTTAACACCCCACTGTCAATATTAGACAGATCAATGAGACAGAAGGTTAACAAAGATATCCAGGATGTGAACTCAGCTCTGCACCAAGCAGACCTAATAGACATCTACAGAACTCTCCACCCCAAATCAACAGAATATACAGTCTTCTCAGCACCACATCACACTTATTCTAAAATTGGCCACATAATTGGAAGTAAAGCACTCCTCAGCAAATGTAAAAGAACAGAAATCACAACAAACTGTCTCTCAGACCACAGTGCAATCAAATTAGAACTCAGGATTAAGAAACTCACTCAAAACTGCACAACTACATGGAAATTGAACAACCTGCTCCTGAATGACTACTTGGTAAATAATGAAATGAAGGCAGAAATAAAGATGTTCTTTGAAACCAATGCGAACAAAGAAACAACATACCAGAATCTCTGGGACACATTTAAAGCAGTGTGTAGAGGGAAATTTATAGCACTAAGTGCCCACAAGGGAAAGCGGGAAAGATCTAAAATTGACACCCTAGCATCACAATTAAAAGAACTAGAGAAGCAAGAGGAAACAAATTCAAAAGCTAGCAAAAGGCAAGAAATAACTAAGATGAGAGCAGAACTGAAGGAAATAGACACACAAAAAACCCTTCAAAGAATCGATGAGTCCAAGAGATGGTTTTTAAAAAAAGATCAATAAAATTGATAGACCACTAGCAAGACTAATGAAGAAAAGAGAGAAGAATCAAATAGACACAATAAAAAATGATGAAGGGGATATCACGACTGATCCCACAGAAATACAAACTACCATCAGAGAATAATATAAACACCTCCATGCAAATAAATTAGAAAATCTGGAAGAAATGGATAAATTCCTGGGCACATACACCCTCCCAAGACTAAACCAGGAAGAAGTTGAATCTCTGAATAGACCAATAACAGGCTCTGAAATTGAGGCAATAATTAACATCCTACCAACCAAAAAAAGTCCAGGACCAGACAGATTCACAGCCAAATTCTACCAGAGGTACAAAGAGGAGCTGGTACCATTCCTTCTGAAACTATTCCAATCAATAGAAAAAGAGTGAATTCTCCCTAACTCATTTTATGAGGCCAGCATCATCCTGATACCAAAGCCTGGCAGAGACACAAGAAAAAAAAGAATTTTAGACCAATATCCCTGATGAACAGTGATGCAAAAATCCTCAATAAAATACTGGCAAATCGAATCCAGCAGCACATCAAAAAGCTTATCCACCACGATCAGGTTGGGTTCATCCCTGGGATGCAAGGCTGATTCAACATATGCAAATCAATAAATATAATCCATCACGTAAACAAATCCAATGATAAAAACCACATGATTATCTCAATAGATGCAGAAAAGGCCTTTGACAAAATTCAACAGCCCTTCATGCTACAAACACTCAATAAACTAAATATTGATAAAACGTATCTCAAAATAATAAGAGCTATTTATGACAAATCCACAGCCACTATCATACTGTATGGGCAAAACCTGGAAACTTTCCCTTGGAAAACTAGCACAAGACAAGGATGTCCTCTCTCACCACTCGTATTCAACATAGTGTTGGAAGTTCTGGCCAGGGCAATCAGGCAGGAGAAAGAAATAAAAGGTATTCAATTAGGAAAAGAGGAAGTCAAATTGTCCCTATTTGCAGATGACATGATTGTATATTTAGAAAACCCCATCATCTCAGCCAAAAACCTCCTTAAGCTTATAAGCAACTTAGCAAAGTCTCAGGATACAAAATCAATGTGCAAAAATTGCAAGCATTCCTATTCACCAATAACAGACAAACAGAGAGCCAAATCATGGATGAACTCCCATTCACAATTGCTACAAGGAGAATAAAATACCTAGGAATCCAACCTACAAGGGATGTGAAGGACCTCTTCAAGGAGAACTACAAACCACTGCTCAGCGAAATAAAGGAGGACACAAACAAATGGAATAACATTCCATGTTCATGGATAAGAAGAACCAATGTCTTGAAAATGGCCATACTGCCCAAGGTAATTTATAGATTCAATGCCATCCGCATCAAGCTACCAATGACTTTCTTCACAGAAGTGGAAAAAACTACTTTAAAGTTCATATGGAACCAAAAAAGAGCCCACATTGTGAAGACAATCCTAAGCCAAAAGAACAAAGCTGGAGGCATCACACTACCTGACTTCAAACTATACTACAAGGCTACAGTAACCAAAACAGCATGGTACTGGTACCAAAACATATATATAGAAGAATGGAACAAAACAGAGGCCTCAGAAATAATACCACACATTGACAACCATCTGATCTTCGACAAACCCAACAAAAACAAGAAATGGGGAAAGGATTCCCTATTTAATAAATGGTGCTGGGAAAAATGGCTAGCCATATGTAGAAAGCTGAAACTGGATTCCTTTCTTACACCTTATAAAAAAATTAATTCAAGATGGATTAAAGACTTAAATGTTAGACCTAAAACCATAAAAGCCCTAGAAGAAAACCTAGGCAATACCATTCAGGACATAGGCATGGGCAAGGACTTCATGACTATAACACAAAAAGCAATGGCAACAAAAGCCAAAATAGACAAATGGGATCTAATTAAACTAAAGAGCTTCTGCATAGCAAAATAAACTACCATTAGAGTGAATAGGCAACCTACAGAATGAGAGAAAATATTTACAATCTACCCATCTGACAAAGGGCTAATATCCAGAATCTACAAAGAACTTAAACAAATTTACAATAAAAAAATAAACAATCCCATTAAAATTGGGCAAAGGATATGAATGGACACTTCTCAAAAGAAGACATTTCTGCAGCCAACAGACACATGAAAAATGCTCATCATCACTGATCATCAGAAAAATGCTAATCAAAATCACAATGAGATTCCATCTCACACCAGTTAGAATGGCGATCATTAAAAAATCAGGAAAGAACAGATGCTGGAGAGGATGTGGAGAAATAGGAACACTTTTACACTGTTGGTGGGAGTGTAAATTAGTTCAACCATTGTGGACAACAGTGTGGCAATTCCTCAAGGATCTAGAACTAGAAATACCATTTGAGCCAGCAATCCCATTACTGGGAATATACCGAAAGGATTATAAAACATGCTACTATAAAGGTACATTTACACGTATGTTTTCCGCAGCACTGTTCACAATAGCAAAGAGTTGAAACCAACCTAAACGTCCACCAATGATAGACTGGATTAAGAAAATGTGGCACATATACACCATGGAATACTACGCAGCCATAAAAAAGGGTGAGTTCATGTCATTTGTACAGACATGGATGAAGCTAGAAACCATCACTCTCAGCATACTATCACAAGGACAAAACCAAACACCGCATGTTCTCACTCATAGGTGGGAACTGAACAATGAAAACACTTGGACACAGGGCGGGGAACATCACACACTGGGGCCTGTCAGGGGGTCGGGGGCTTGGGGAGAGATAGCATTAGGAGAAATACCTAATGTAAATGATGAGTTGATGGGTACAGCAAACCAGCATAGCACATGTATACCTGTGTAACAAACCTGCACATTGTGCACATGTACCTTAGAACTTAAAGTATAATAAAGATAAAATAAAATATAATATAATACCAAAATATATTAGACGAAAACAAAGCAGTGCATAAAAGGAAATGTATAGCATTAAATTCTTATATTAGAAAAAGAATAAAGATGTAAAACCAGACATCTAAGTTGCACCCAAAGAAAATTAAATTAAACCCAAAGTTAGTTAAGAAATTTTTCATTAATGAAGAAGAAAAAACAAACAGACAGAAAAGCAGTAGAAAAAATTGGTGATACAGAAGCTGGTTCTTTGAACAGGTTGACAAAGTTGATAAATCACTAGCCAGCTTAATTTAAAAAAAATAAGAGAAGAAGCAATTTAACAGTATTAGGAATGGAAAAGGGATATAACTATAGTTCCTACAGACTTTACAGAAAAATAAGGAAATAGATGAGCTACTTTGTGTCAATATCTTGAAAATCTAGATGAAATGGGCAAATACTTTGAAAGTCATAGATTTCAAAAAGTGAAATTAACACCATAAATGGCAACCACACACACACTTAAATGGCTAAAAATTTACAAAGCTGACAATATCAAGTTTTAGCATGGATGTGGAACAGCTGCGACAATGACACTACCTGTGGGGATATACAATGTTACAACCACTTTGAGGAAACTGGTAGTTGTTCTGTGAAGCTAAGCATCCATTTACTATGTTGTCCTGCAATTGTACTCCTAGATATTTATCAATAAAAAAAAAGTAAAACACATGTCCACACAAAGACTTATAAACAAATGTTCACAGACGTTTTATTCATAACAGCCCAAAACTAAAAACAAAATTTCATTACCAAGTGCCGGCATTAAAAATTTGTGGCATACAACGGATACTTCTTGGAAATAAAAAGGAACAAATATCTTATACGTGCACATGGATGAATCTCAAAACACACACTAAAAAAAGAGCCAGAACCAGATACAAAATAATACATACTATTTGATTCCATCCATATGAGGCTGGAGGAAACAATTATAATTCCTAGCGACCAAAAGCAACTTAGTGGTTAGCGAGAGTTGATGTAAAATTAATGGAGAAATGGCACAAGCAAACTTTTTATGGGGACAAAAATGTCCAAATTTTATTGTAGTTGTTATTGTTTCAGAGATGATGTTTGCCCAAAGTCATCCATCTATGCATTTAAAATGCATGCATTTTATTGTATATAAATTATTCCTCAATAAAGCTGATTTTTAAAATAAATAACATTTTCCTAATGAATGAGATTTAGCATCCTTTCTATTTTTTAAAACTTTTTGAAATTTCTCTACTGTGGGCTCTCTATGTATGTTTTGCCTATTTTTTCCTACGAGAACGTAGAGCTTTTTTCTTATCCATATATAGGAGTGCTTGATATATTTAGAACTTTTTTTCTGTTATCTGCTGTATTTTTGTTGTTATTTTCTAGATTTGTCATTAATCTTTTCACTCAATATAGTGGTTTTTAAAACATTTTAGATTATGACATGCTTCTGATTCAAATAGTCAATGGCTGCTCTTTGCCCACAGATTAAACTTGGAAAACAGTACGTCATAACAGTTATGAGTGTAAGCTTTGGTATAAGAAGCACCTGACTTCAAAGCCCAATCTCTCCACTTTCCTGTACTCTCTCTTTTGGAAAGTTATTTGACTTCTCTAAGCCTCCACTTTATTACTTGTTTATTCAGAATAATAACATGGGAATTATTTTGAAATAATGTTGATCGGTCTAAAAGAAACTTTCATGTTTGAATGTCATTTTTAAATATTAACAATGTTATGTAGTTTAATCATATATATGTGCATCTGTGTTCAAATCATATATATATGTGTATGTGCATATATATGGGAATGTGTATATATATATACACATATATATACATAAACCCACACAAGTATATATATTAATATAATGATGGCACACAATACTAGGAATATTATAACTTTTTTTAAGTGGTAACTTTGTTATTTATAAAAACCAGCTACTGATGTTGTCAGTTAAGACCCTCCATAATCTGAATAAATTTATCTTTTAAATCAGTATTTTCAGCCAGGCATAGTGTTTAATGCCTGTAGTCCCACTACTTTGGGAGGCTGAGGCAGAAGGATTACTTGAGGCCAGGAGTTTGAGACCAGCCTGGGCAACATAATGAGACCCCATATTTACAAGAATACTATAAGAACTAGCAGGGCGTGGTGCCACCCTGTAGACCCAACTATTCTTGAGGCTGAGTTGGGAGGATCACCTGAGCTGAGAGTTTCTGGCTGCTATGAGCTATGATCTCACCCATGCACTCCAGCCTGGATGACAGAGTCAGATCATGTCTCATTAAAAAAAAAAAAATCAGTATTTTTACTACTTCACACATCCCAGTTTTGGTCACCATATATTGCATCTGCTTTCTATCTCTGTATCTTTGTGTATACCTTCTTATGCATAATGCCCATCTTTACTTCTCTGCAGTCCCAAATTGCTTGACATCCTTCACAGCCCAGCTCAGATGCTACCTTTTCCAAAAACTACCCTGATATGAGTATCTTCCCATTTGTAGTCTCATAACATTTATTTCTTTCTTCTTACAAATTCTTTCTTTCACTGTAGTACATTCTGCATATCTATTGCTTTCTTTTTGATGCAATCATCAATTTTCTAGATACAGAGACTGTGTGTTGCTCTTTTCTGTTGTTTTTGAAATGCTCAGTAAATATTTTCTGTGTTTATTTGTGTTCCATTGTGTTAAGTCAAGTTTATTTATTCATTCAACAAATACATATTTGAGATCTGGTGTGAATCAAATGGCGAAATAAGACACCATTCGTATTATATGTACAAATCATAATAAATGTTATGAAGGCAAAAAAAGAAAAACTAATGTAAGGGAGTTTAGTAGGCAGCCAGTAAGATGGGCTTCGATGATTCTCACCTCCTGACATGCATGAAATTGTGGCAAAACATTTCTAACAAATAAAATTTGGCAGAAGAGATGGGACATCTCTTTTGAGACTAGGTTATAAAAAGATGGCATCATCTATATGTAAATAGCCAACAGGTATATGAAATCCTTAGAGAAGCGCAAATGAAAACCATGATGCTATATCCTCTCACCCCAGTTAAAATGGCTTTTACGAAAAAGACAGGCAGTAACAGATACTGATGAGGATGGAAAGAAAGGGGAATGCTGTACACGGTTGATGGGAATGTGAATTGCTACAGCCACTATGAACAACAGTATGGAGTTTCCTCAAAAAGACCTAAAAATAGAACTTTGCATGCTTTGGCAATTCTACTACTGAATTTATATCCAAAAGAAAGAAAATCAATATATCAAAGAGATACCTGCACGGCCATGTTTATTGCAGCACTATTCACAATAGCCAAAATATCGAATCAACCTAAGTGACCATCAACAGATGAATGGATAAAGAAATGTGGTATATATACACAATGGGATATTATTCAGCCATAGCAAAGAATGAAATTCTGTCCTTTGCAGCAACATAGATGGAACTGGGGGCCATTCCATTAAATGAAATAAGCCAAGCACAGAAAGAAAAGTATCGCATGTTCTCACTCACATGTGGGAGCTAAAAAATGTGAATCTCATGAAGATAGGGTAGATTGGCAGTTACCAGGGATGGAGGTAAGAGGAGGGAGGAATAAAGAGAGAAAAATAAATATAAATGTTTTTATTACCACTGAACTGTACACTTAAAAATGGTAAATTATCGGCCAGATGC
This sequence comes from Pan troglodytes, assembly GCF_028858775.2. NCBI lineage: Eukaryota > Metazoa > Chordata > Mammalia > Primates > Hominidae > Pan > Pan troglodytes. Next base: position 29,052,839 of record NC_072416.2, read on the forward strand.
GGCGGCTCACGCCTGTAATCCCAGCACTTTGGGAGGCCAAGGCAGGTGGATCACAAGGTCAGGAGTTCGAGACCAGCCTGGCCAACATGGTGAAACCCCGTCTCTACTAAATATACAAAAATTAGCCAGGCGTGGTGGCAGGCACCTGTAATCCCAGCTACTCGGGAGTCTGATGCAGGAAAATCGCTTGAGCCTGGGAGGCAGAGGTTGCAGTGAGCCCAGATCACGCCACTGCACCCCAGCCTGGGCAACAGAGCGAGACTCCGTCTCAAAAAGAAAAAAATTGTATATTATCTGTGTATATTTTATTTCAAAAAAAATTTTTTAAGTTTGCACTTTCTATCTTGAGTAAAGAAAAGGGAACACTCACAAACTATTGGTGGAAATGTCAATTAGTTTACCCCCTATAGTAATTTCTCAAAGAACCAAAAACAGAACTGCTATTTGACCCAGAAATCCAGTTACTGGGTGTATACCCAAAGGAATATAAATTGTTCAACCAAAAAGACACATGCACACATATGTTCATCACAGCAATATTCACAGTAGCAAAGACACAGAATCAACCTAGATGCTCATCAACAGTGGAGTTGATAATGTGGTACATGTATACCATGGAATACTACACAGCCATCAAAAAGAGAAGGATCATGTTCTTTGCAGCAACTTGGATGCAACTGGAGGCCATTATCCTAATCAAATTAATGCAAAAACAGAAAACCAAATACCACATGTTCTCACTTATAAGCGGGAACTAAACATTGGGTACACATGGACTTAAGGATAGGAAAAATAGACTCTGGAACTCCAAAATGGGGGGGGGAGGGAGGGAGGGAAGAGGCAAGTGTTGAAAAACTATTCACTGGGTATTATGCTTACTATTTGGGTGATGGGTTCAATAGAAGCCTAAACTTCAATATCATGAAATGTGTACCTGTGTAACTAACCTGCACGTATACCTTCTGAATGTAAAATTCAGTAATCAAATAGATAAGAAACAAATCAGAATGAGGATAGATTTCTGAAAAGGATTTTTTGTTCACCTTCTAAGGTTTGGTAATTTGTAATGCAGCAATAGGTGGTTAATACAAAACATCAACATATTTTAAAGATGGTAGTTACAAAAAGCTTCTTGGAAGAAAGTGACATTTCAACGGAACCCTGAACGATAAGAAGAATATTCTCTGGGAAGAATATTCCAAGCAGTGGTGATATCTGAAAGAAATGTTACTTGAAAGCAGAAGCAAGGCCAGAGTCTGTGGGTGTGGGATCAAGGGTGAGGGCAGCATGCTGGGAGGTTTTAGCATCGGTCAAAGGTCAGAGAAACTGTGGTATATCTGTATGATGGAATACTACTCAGCCACAAAAAGGAATGAATTAACAGCATTTGCAGTGACCTGGATGGGACTGGATAATATTATCCTAAGTGAAGTAAGTCAGGAATGGAAACCCAAACATCATATGTCCTCACCGATCTGTGGGAGCTAAGCTATGAGGACGCAAAAGCATAAGAGGGATATAATGAACTTTGGGGACTTGGGGGGAAGGGTAGGGAGTGGCGAGAGATAAAAGACTACAAATAGGGTGCAGTGTATATTGCTTGGGTAATGGGTGCACCAAAATCTCACAAATCACCCCTAAAGAACTTACTCATGTAACCAAATACCTCCTGTACCCAATAACCTATGGAAAAATTAAATAAATAAATAAATAAATAAATAAATAAATAAATAAATAAATAAATAAATAAAATAGCAAAAAAAAGGTCAGATCCCTCCAAGAGCTTCCAGGGCTATCATCCTAAAAGTCTGGACTTTATGAAATGTTCACCCATAAGCCATCACATGATTTATTATAAGTGAATAATGAATAATGTAGAATTTAAGGTTTCTTTTGTTTTGTTTTGTTCTGTTTGTTTGTTTGTTTGAGACAGAGTCGCTCTGTTGCCCAGGCTGGAGTGCAGTGGCTCAATCTTGGCTCACCACTACCCCTGCCCCCAGGGTTCCAGAGGTTCCCCTGCCTCCGCCTCCTGAGTAGCTGGGATTACAGGCACCTGCCACCACGCCTGGCTAATTTTTGTATTTTTAGTAGAGACAGGGTTTTGCCATGTTAGCCAGGCTGGTCTTAAATGCCTGACCTCAGATGATCCACCTGCCTCGGCCTCCCAAAGTGCTGGGATTACAGCCATGAGCCACCGTGCCCAGCCAGAATTTAAGAGCTTTTTCCTGGAAAATGGTTGTGAGTGGGCCAGATTAAAAACAGGGTGAACCATCGGCGGAGTACTACACTGGCTTAGGCAAAAGATACCATGGCGTGGGCCAAGATCATTTGTGTAAGAAGGAAAGAAAATAAGTTTTAAATTTATTTTGTAGGTAGAATCCATAACCATCAAGCATATTTATTGGCCATTGAGTTGAACTGAATTCAAAATAATTGAAGTTTTTAATGTAGTGGCTAAAACTCAACAAAAGGCTGATAGCTCGGACTTCAGAATTTTGTCCTTGAGTTTTCAATGCAGGGAAGAAGAAGTAAAAACTAGGAATAGTGGATAGAGCCTCACCAACTGATATTTGTCAACTGATCTTAAGCAGTGAAATTTCATGCTTTCCTTCCTACTTTTTGTTGATCTGAGCTTTCCCATCAATGCTTCTTCTGTTTGTCGCATGTCCTTAATTCCTAGCCACTTGTAATCTTCATTTCCTAATCTCAAAAAAAGAATCTAATTAGATGTAACTTCACAGCCTAGATACTTGTAGTATCTAGACACCATGTAGTCTTTACTAACCTGTGCCTACTAAGGTGAAACTGAAAATATTTAATAACCAATATGGCATGGGCATAAAAGAATGATAAAAACTGGTGTGGCTGCTCAACTAGCGTGCAATGAAAAATCAGCCTTAATTCTCATATTTACCAATTGATAAAAAAAATCTCTTTCTCTAACCAGAATCTTTTTTTTCATCTACCAAAATTTGCTCAAATATCTCTTCCATATACCCTTCTTTGACCTCTAGGTTCTTCCTAACTACTGGAACAAGCTCTTGCATTAGGTATTACTTTGTATCTACATTATCTGTGTACATGACCATGGACCAAAGTCTTTCCCACGGATTTCCAGTACCTAAGCCCAGTGTAAATAGGCCTCCATGATACCGATCTCAATCTCTCTCTCCAGTCTCCACCTTTACAATGTTTATCCACACACCAGAACCTCCTTTCCATCCTCATCAACTTGAAGGTTCTTCTTCTCAATCTAGCCACCTGGGCTGACAATCTGTTCACCTTTATGTCTCTATATCTGTTTCTTTCACAGAAGGTTTTCTTTGCCAACCCGACCTCCATATTGAACTTCTACTCATCCTTAAAAGCCCGACTCCAATGTTAAGCTCTGGGAAGACTTTTTTGATTACTACCTCTAACAAAGTCACTAGCCTCTTCAGCTTATATTCAACTTTTTCTTGAGCATAACTTTACTCATTTTATATACAATTTTGTGCACACACACACACACAAACACATATATACATGTGTGTATGTATGTGTGTGTATATATATTTTTTTCTGTTGTGTGGTTATAAAATAGTTATCAGCATATGTATTTGTTTCCCACACTACAGTGCTACAGTGTGAGCCTCCAAAGGAAGAAATGATGACTAATATCTTTATCCTCCATACATCAATAGTTACCTAAAGCAGTGTTTGTTGAATGAATGAATGAATGGAAGGAGGAAAGAAGAGGGAGAAGAGAAGGAGGGAGGCAGCATTTAAAGGAGAGACATGGGAAAACTTGGAACAAAAGTTATATTTCTGCAGTTGTTGCCTGCATGAGAGTTTCCTAAGAAAAACTTTGTGTCCATGTCTACGTGGCTATCAAGGGTTTCCTGTAGCATCCTGCTGTGATTGGCTGCACCATTTCATCCCAACCTTTAGCTGAAGCGTAGGTCAGGACTGACTGTGGCCTGGACCTGCAGGACAGATGAGTGGCCTCCTCAGCATATCAGACTGAATGTCCTAGGAAAGAAAGGGCTTGTTAGGGAGTATAGAGGAATATCCAGGTGGCTCAGTGCTATTCCTCCTCCTCCACATATTGTGTCATTTCCTAGGAGTGGTACTGGCATGGGGACTGGAGGAAGAAGAGGGATCTCTTTTCAGCACCAGAGGTAGTGATGTTCTTGCCCTGCCTGTCCTATCTAGAGAACTAGGTCAAGAAAAGACCCTCCTTTGGAAGAAAATGAGAGGTTTGCACAAGCACTGAAATCCTCTTAGAAGTTAGGAGCTGCTAAGTCACCATGTGAGCATGGGAGGTGCTTCTGACAAAGAAAACAATATTTGCATCTATATTTGGGGCAGTGATTGCAAGACAAAGCAACGAAGGTATCAAAATGACCTGTGATTGACTCTGGGGAAAAGAGAGCAGTTGTTGGTGGTGGGGTGGGCCGTGGACCGCTCTTTTGAAACAGACATCTGCAATAAAAAAGGAACTCTATTTTTTCACCAAAATAGGCTGCTACCTGTCCTGCCACAATTTTGTGAAAAATCCAGAGCAAATCTCCACTCCAGTGGGAAATCAGGTGATGTACACTCAGTTTTTGTTTTTATATTTTGTCAAATATTTCAGATTTTGTTGCAGAAAAATTCTAATGTCAGTAGGTTTTTAGATCACAGGCATATAGGATGGCCTGGAATTGGGCATTGAAGTGTATCCCAAGCTGCTGAGTGTTCTAGACGTTTCTCAAAAACTGCTGAATGTTCCCATTAGTGACATTAAGCATTTTTTTCATATACCTGCTGGCCAATTATGTCTTCTTTTGACCATTTGCCAATGTTTTCATGTCCAAAGAGTCAACAAGCCAGAGAACATTTAAATTTGTGCTTATCTTGCATAAATAACTACCATATGCCAGACACAATACTAGGTCTTTTACGCATTAAGTATTTCAATTTACCTTTTCAGTCACCCTATGTTGTGGATATCATCTTGCATTATTAACAAATAAACTAAAGCTCAGGGGTATTCAGGAGATTTGTTCAAGTTACGTTTTTCCCTTTTTCTTTTCCTTTTTCTTTTTTTTTTTCTGTTTTTTGTTTTGTTTTGTTTTGTTTTTTGATGGAGTTTCGCTCTTGTTGCCCAGGCTGGAGTGCAGCAGCACAATCTTGGCTCACCACAACCTCTGCCTCTTGGGTTCAAGCAATTCTCCTGCCTCAGCCGCCCGAGTAGCTGGGATTACAGGCATGGGTCACCATGCCCAGCTACTTTTTGTATTTTTTCTTTTTTAGTAGAGACAGGGTTTCTCCATGTTGGTCAGACTGATCTCGAACTCCTGACCTCAGGTGATCCACCCACCTCGGCCTCCCGAAGTGCTGGGATTACAGGTGTGAGCCACCGTGCCCAGCCCCCAAAGTTACCTTTTTCTAAATGCACTTCTCCTCAGAGTCAGTACCCAGTCTCTGAAGGCAAAACATGCCGTGGACTTTGTTCTTCAGTTGTATAGCAACAAGTGACAGAGAAGACTAGGTGTACCTAGTCCAGGCAACGTGATCTACACAGGTACACACACCCCCACATACATATACATGCATACACACACTTACAAATATAATGGATACATATCCATCCCAATCCACTCCTTAAAGATGAGAACACAGACCTTCATAGAGAACACTGAAACTACCATGCTCATGTAGCCAGTAGGAGGTGAGCTGAGTTCTATTCCAGAATCACCTGGTGCCAGTGTTTTTTGCAAGGCATAACTTCCAGAGATGGTGACTGAGCAGGGTCAGGCTCTGATATTTGTTTATTCAATGTGTCTTCTCCTATTGTTTCTTATAAACAGAACCCCAGCAATGGACCAGTTATTTTCTGTTCAATTTGTCAGACTCCTTAGCACCTTGAATGCCCAATTGAGAGTTCTTGCCAATAAGGTGTAGGTAAAAATCCCTGTTGAGGGCTTCTTTCCCCAATAAAAATGAATGATTCTCCCGCTAAAGAAAATGTTATTCTTTCATCTTTTCCCCTTTTCCCCCTGATGCCTGGAGATCAAAAACTGTCTTGCAATTCTAAGGATGGGAGCCAGAGGCTGAGAATCATGGCGCAGAAAGATAGGAGGAGTCCTAGTACTTTATAACTTCCAAGAACATTTTTACCAGCTTTATAATGCTGATTTCCAGACTTGTTACATGAAGAAAATTTAGATTAGTCAAGTTTTCTAACTGATGCATTACCATAGGGATATGATCCAGATTCTTAACCGTAGCTGTTACTTATCAATTCAGCTGCTTTATTTCCGACCACTGTTCTTGCTAAATCCAGCACCAGTTCCAGTACTTGCCACTATATTCTCCTCCTTCCATATTTTTTTTCTTTAAACAGCTTTATCAAAGTATGATGGACACACAATCCATAAGTCCCCGAAGATTCCCCATGTTCCTTTGCAATCCCTCCCTCTGTTCTTTTCCACCCTCTCCTCCATTCTCAGCTAACTCCTGATTTGCTTTCTATCACTATAAATGAGTTTTCATTTTCTAGGAATTTCTATAAATGGAGTACATATGGTCTTTTTTTTTTAGTCTTCTTTCCTTCAGCATAACAATTTTGAGAATCATTCACTTATTTAATTTTAAATTTTCTTATAGATATATAATATTTGAACATATTTATAGGGTACATGTGGTCTTTTGATGAAAGCCTACAATGTGTAATGATCAAATTTGGGCAGCTGGGGTATCTGTAACCTCAAACATTTATTATTTCTTTGTGTTGGGAACATTTCAAATCTATTCTTCTATCTATTTTGAAATATACAAGAATGTTAGCTATAATCAACCTATTGTGCTACTGAGCACTAGATCTTTTATCTAACTGTTTTTTGTACCCATTAAATGACCTCACTTTATTCCTTCTCCCCTCTAGCCTTCCCAGACTCTGGTAACCACCATTCTATTCATTAATCCATGAGATGAATTTTTTCAGTTCCCACATTTGAGTGAGAACCAGTAATATTTGTCTATGTGTGCCTGGCTTATTTCATTTAACATAATATCCTCTAGTTCCATCCATGTTGTAGCAAATGACAGAATTTTGTTACTTTTCATGCCTGAATAATATTCCATTGTGTGTGTGTGTGTGTATCTCACATATTCTGTACCCATTCATCTGTTGAACATTTCGATGCCATATCTTGGCTACTGTGAATAGTGCTGCAACAAACACGAAGGGTGCAGATATCTCCTCAGTATACTGACACCTTTTCATTTGGATAAATTCCTAGCAGTGTGAACACTGGATCATATAGTAGTTCAATTTTTAGTTTTTTGAGAAACTTCCATGCTATTTTCCATAGCGGCTGTACTAATTTGTATTCCTAGAAAGAGTCTATGAGTGTTCTCTTTTTTCTGTATCTTTGCCAGCATTTGTTATTCTCCGTCTTTTTTATAATAGCCGTTTTAACTGGAGTGAGATGATATCTCATTGTGGTTTTGATTTATATTTTCATGACGATTAGTAACATTGAACATTTTTTCATATACCTGTTGGCCATTTATATGTCTTCTTTTGAGAAATGTCTATTCAGATATTTGCCCATTTTTTATTCAGCTTATTATCATTTTTGCTGCTGTTTTTTGAGTTCTTTATATATTCTGGTTATTAATACTTTGTCAGCTGAATAGTTTGAAAATATTTTTTCTTACTGTGTAGGTTGTTTCTTCACTTTGTTAATTGTTTCCTTTGCTATGCTAAAGCTTTTTAGGTTGATGCAATCCCATTTGCCAATTTTTGCTTTGGTTGCCTGTACCTTTAACTCCTTACTCAAGAAATATAAGTCCTACCCAGAGCAATTAGACAAGAGAAAGAAAGGGCATCTAATTTGGAAAGAAAGAAGTCAAATTGTCCTTGTTTACAGGCAATATAATCTTATATATAGCAAAACCTAAAGACTCCACTAAAAACTATTAGAACTAATGAACAAATACAGTAACATTGCAGGATAAAAAATCAACATACAAAATCAGTAGGGTTTCTACATGCCAACTGTGAACAACTTGAAAAAGAAAATAAGAAAGCAATCCCATTTATAATATCTAGAAAAAAAATACCTAGGAATAAGCTTAGCCAAGGAAGTGAAAGATCTCTATAATAAAAAATATAAAAGATTGATGAAAGAAATTGAAGAGAACATCAAAAAACAGAAAGATATCTTATGTTCATCGATTGAAAAAACTGATATTGCTAAAATGTCCATATTACTCAAAGCAATATACAGATTCAATGCAATTTCTATTAAAATATCAATGACTTTCTTCACAGAAGTAGAAAAACAATACTATAATTTCTATAGAACCACAAAAGACTCAGAATAGTCAAAGCAATCCTGAGTAAAAAGAACAAAGTGAGAGATATCACATTGACTTCAAAGTATGTTACAAAACTATAGTAACCAAAACAGCATGGTACTGGCATAAAAATAGACAGCCAGACCAATGGAACAGAATAGAGGATCCAGAAATAAATTCACACATTTACAATCAACCCATTTTTGGCAAAGCTACTCCCTGTATTTTCATGATCCATCCCTTGCTTCATTTAAGTTCTGATTCTATGTCACCTTATAAAGTCATCACTTGATCATTTTATTTCAGTAGTCTCTACTACACTATACCCCTTACTCTACCTTTATTCTTCATTGAAGTTATCATTACAAAAATAATGTTATAAATGTATACATTTATTTATTGTTTATCTCTTCCACTAGAAGTCGAATTCTTTTTTGTCCAGAAACCCCTGGTACATAGTGGCTAACCAACAACTACTTGTTGTACCTGTAAGTGAATGTTCAACCCAATTCCATATGCTTTGCATAGAAAGAATGTAGCAGAAAGTATTCTGAATAAAGAATACCTGATTGAAGTCTTTGCTTTGCCACTTACTGGCTGTGTGGCCATTAGCAAGTTACATTATCTCTCACTGCCTATTTTTTTATCTGTAAAATAGAATAAATAATATTAAATTATCTCATGATTTGAAATTGTTAGATGAGTGCCTGGTATATACTAACCCAGAAAATGATGACTATTATGATGATTAGAACCATTGTTATTATAACAATTATCATTTCTAAACATTTATTTTCTCAACAATCATATTAAGATAGTAATATGCTTTTTCCCCTCAAAAGTTATGGCAATCAAAAGAGGATATGTACATGTTGTTTCTATATTTTAAAATGCTGAACTATTATTAGGTGTCTTTACTATATTAGTTTCCCAGGGCTGCTATAACAAAGTGTGACAAACTGAATGGCTTAAACAGTAAAAATTTATTGTCTCACAGTTCTGGTGAGTAGGAGTCCCAAATTAAGGTGTCAGTAAAGTTGATTCCTTCTGAGGGTCAGAAGAGAATAATCTGTATCAGGTGTCTTTCCTTGGCTTATAGATGGCCATCTTTTCATTATGTCTCTTCATATCATTTTCCATCTGTGGGTGTCTATGTCCGAATTTCTCCTTTTTATAAGGACACTAATTATATTGGATTAGGTCCCATTTTAATGACTTCATTTTAACATGATTACCTCTGTAAAGACCCTAGTTCCAAGTAAGACCATATACTGAGGTACTGGGGGTTAGGACTTCAACATGTAAATTTGAGGGCACTAGAAAATTCACCTCATAACATGTACCTACACTGAGGTACTTCTCACAAATAAGGTTCATTATCTTTAATTATATAAACTCTGTACTCAATAATTATTTCATTTATTTTTTATGAATTTATACATGTATTGAACTCTATAGAGGAACTGGACCACAAAATACTGTTTCATTTAGAACCAAGGAGGAGATCTGGAGCTTTCCAGTCCCTCAGTGTACCACCCCACAAAGCTTGAAAGACACCGATCTAACACCATCAGATGATATAGATTGACTTGAAGATATAGAGTGACTTGGCTATGGGAGTACTTGAGTGGTGGTGAAATGACTGAGCCTGTATCTCTACCCAGCTTCCTCTTCTATCTGCAGATGTCCCTGAGGAACAGAGGCAAAGATGCAGTGGGATCTTCTCTAAGTCATTCGTTAATGACAGTGAGAGAGAGACAGGTAACTCATTGTCAGGAATGACCCTAGATTCCAAATCAACATTGGAAGGTCAGGTAGGTTTAGTGATGATCAACAGAAAACTGTTCTGAAAGATGAGAGGAGACATGAGGGGACTTAATAGGAGATGCCTATAGTTAGATCAGCACCCACTATAATCTTCCACTTCTCCTCTGTCTCATCTCAATGTCTCATCAGTCACTGTATTAGTCTGTTTTCATGCTGCTGATAAAGACATACCTGAGACATACCTGTAATTTACAAAGAAAAAGAGGTTTAATGGACTCCCAGTTCCACATGACTGGGAAGGCCTCACAGTCATGGCAGAAGGTGAAGGGCATGTCTTACATGGTGGCAGGCAAGACAGAATGAGAGCCAAGCAAAAGGGGTTTCCTTTTATGAAATTATTGGATCTCGTGAGACTTACTACCACGAGAACCATATGGGGAAAACTGCCCCGATGATTCAATTATCTCCCACTGAGTCCCTCCCACAACACATGAGATTACGGGAGCTACAATCCAAGATGAGATTTGGGTGGGGACACAGTCAAACCCTGTCAGTCACTAATATGGCCATGTCTGCCTTTTTAACCGATTTTCTTGGCCCTCATCACCTCTTGCTTGGGTTATTCCAAGTGTGTCTTATTTAAAATTCCAAGCTTCAATCATGCCAGTCTCTGGGTCTATTCAGGTGTGTTACAGCCAGTGGAAATGTTTTAACACCAACTGGTTAAAGCCCACACTCCACAGTCTTTTGCAATAATGTTTCAAGTTCCCTTTTCAGTCTCATTCCTTTTTTTCACCTAAATAGCATTCTCTGTCTTGGCCAGGCTGACCTGTCCCTGTCTTCCACATGCATCTTGCACTTTTTGATGTCCTGTTATTCACTGATGCCACAACACCCACCACATTCCTTAGTTCTTCAAGGTCCAGATCTCAAGATGCTTCAAATATTTTCTCTCCTTTCTCTGAACACTAGCACTGATGTGATAGAAGCATGAGCTCGAACATAGACCAGATTCCATAAAATTTCTGGGATATTATATGCCAGACATTCATCTAATCTGGTATTTCCATCCATTGATTAATGAGTTGATTGATTGATTAAATATATGATATTTAGTGAGCATCTACTTGTGAAACACATGCTTAGGAACTGAGGATACAGAGGAAAACAAGACAAATTCACTGCCCTCAAGGCCCTATTGAAAATCATTTATCTGTTGCATGTTTGCCCACGTCCCCCACAATTCTTGCACACAAATTAGCTAGGATGTAAAACATTTAGAGATGGAAATTCTTTCTTTGTGACTAGCCTATGAATTTTCTGAGAGCTAACCCATTATTACTATTATTAACATCATCATCATCATCATCATCACCAATATTTACTGACCTATAACCACGTGCCACATCCTATGCTTGATAAACTACTATGTACTTAACCTATATTATGTCATGCAATCCTCACAATAATCCTAAATATTAGAATTATTATTTCTCCCATTTCACATATAAGGGAAATGAGTCACAAAGAATTTAAATTACTTGCAAGAAGCTATGCAGATAGTAAGCAATGGATACAAGCTTCAGACTGAGGCAGTGTGAACTCCACGATGTAGAATTTAAGCAACAATATCCTTACTCCCCCATCGTGACATGGACCTAACACTGTGCAGACACACACTGAGTGTGTATTAGAGTGCTGACTCTTGCATTACACTTCTTGGGTTCAGTCACTGGATTTCTCACTTACCAGCCCTGTGACCTCTTTGGTCTTCAGGCTCCTCACCTGCAGAATTGAAATAATGATAGTAGCTTCCTCAGAGGGTTGTCAGAAGGATCAAATTCCTGAATATATGTGAATATTTAGAACAGCACCTGGCAAAAATTTACCATTACTTTGGTTGATAATTATAGGTACCATTAGAAAGGTTCAAAGCATATTTGCAAGGGAACAAACATCTAGCTCAGTGCCTACGCACAGTTTGAACTTAGCAGCAATAAATAAATCTCCAGCCCAGTGCCCAGAACACAGCAGGGTGTCCAGTAATTGTTTATTGATTGAACAACTGACTGTCAAAAGCCAAGGGGCGGTGCTTGTGTGGAAACCTAGGATGAGTTTGCATCGTGCTCTGAACATTGATCTGACTCCACAGGGTGATGGGTCCCCAGCCAGGAAGAATCCAATTTCAATATTGTAAGTGGCACACACGTCCTCTAACCCATCTCCCTTCTGCCCTGCAGCTCCAGGCCTCGAAATGTACTCCCCTCTGCAACACAGCTGGCTGTGTCTGGACACCAGTGACATGCCACATTTAGTTTATCTGATGGCTCTCAAAGTTGCAATTATACCTCCTGAATAAAGAGGGTTATGAAATTAATTAAAGGATGCCAATCTCAAGCAGACTTGCAGAATTTCTGTCGCTGCTTAGGTGGAACAATTCCAAGTGCATCTGCAGCTAGTGAGGCAAGAGGCCTTGCAGCCTGTCCCTCTCCCTCCAAGGGGCGTAACTTGCACTTCTCTTTCTCCAGAGAGAAGTGTCTCACGGCCCTTCTTCTGACCTTGAAAAACTGAGCCAAGGATTGTTGTTTCTATGCTTCACTAAAAGAGAAGCTGGGGCCACGGATGGCTCTGAAGCAGAAAGAGTTGAGATTTCCTTTCAGATCCGGGTTCTTTGTGGGGTAGGCAGAGGAGAGAAGGAAATGCCATCACATCATCATTTTCCAATTCTTCTTTCTTTTAGAGTCCTCATATTGCTTACTAACACATGAAATCCTTAAGGGCAGGGACCAGCTCAGAACCTTGCACAACTATAGCAATGATGAGATGGTGTTTGGCTTGGTCCCAGGGCCTTCAAATGGTCAAATCCCTAGCCAGTTGCCCACTCTGCCATCGATTCAAAAAATGGATATGAGAAAGGAACTCCCCTAGCAAAATCCTTCATATTATTACTCTGAACATAATGACTCTTAGCCCTTAGATATGTACTCCTATCCAAAACCCATTAAAACACAGTATCTGGGAGTAGGACAGACATTTCTATTGTTGTTTCATTCTCATGATTCTGAAGGTCACTTGGAGTTGGAAAGCATTTATGTCAGGATTTTGTTCCAAAAGCTACTGCAAAATTTCAGTGAACTAGACATTACAAGTAGCTCTAAGAGTCAGGAAGCCCAGGTGGTTTAAAAAGGCTGAAGCCTTCAGCTTTAAACACAGTCAGGCAGTGACCCAGGCTCCTTGTCTGATATTCACAGATTATCTCAGCCCACAGGATTTACCACTCCAATGGTGAGGTTAGGGAAGAGTGTTTCTCCAAAGGACTGGAAAGGACTGTTTGAGCTACCTTTCTAGAGAGAGAAAATAGCTTCCATCAAGCAGAAGGAAGCACTAGGTCCCTCTCGTATTAACCACAAAAGGGAGGGAAATTTCAGAGTCAAAAGAGAGAAGAAAGAAAATCCTAAGAGTGCGCCCAGCTTGGGAATGCAGAGCTTAAACCTTGTCTCTAAGTCACACACTTTGTCCAGAGTTGTATCCTCACACAGGGCTGGCTCATAGTAAGTTCTCTTGAAAGCCGTGTTAGATAGATAAATAAAAGTCCTGCAAGTAAACATAGCTGTCTTCCGTCCCATTGCATCAAATCCCTATGCTGGTTTAGGGTTAATCTGAAGAGTCAAGTTACTCTCAGATACAACCTAAGCAAGAAGCATCTCGATCTCATACCTCAACCTCTTTACCTCTGTCTCATAAGAGAGGGAAAATGATACAGACAAAATAACACAAATGGATTGTGGGGTCCAACCACTTTATGTATGACCTTGGGTGAATCACTTAGCTGTGCTATTCCTCGGCTTCATTAGCTGCAGGTTGAGAATAATGGCATGTATCCCACGGGGCTATTGTGGGTGATTTTGCTGAGTTTTCTGCAGTGACTGCACACAATAGATACTCTATAAATGGCAGCAGTCAAGAGAGTATGTCTCTGGCTGGCTTTTGAGCCTTTGAGTGCAGGGGAGGGTTTTTGCTGGTGGGTTGGACATTTATTAAGCTTTGGTTGTCCCCAGGAGACCCTGGAGGGCGCCATGGCTTGAATGTACCCCCTTTAAAATTCAAATGATGTCAGTGTGGTGATATTAAGAAGCAAGGCCTTTAAAATGTGATTAGGCAATGACGACCCATCCTTGTGAATGGGATTAAAGCCTTAGAAAAGAGACTTTACTCAGCATTCAGTTCTCTTGCCCTGCACCTTCCGCCATGTGAAAATGCAATGTTCCCTCCCTCTGCACCAACAAGGCACCATCTTGGAAGCAGAGAGCAGCTCTTGCCAGACACCAAACCTGCTAGTGACTTGATCTTGGACTTCCCAGTCAGCAGAACTGTGGAAAATAATTTCTGTTCATTGTAAATTACCAAGTCTCAGGTATTTTGTTAATATTAATAGCATACTATGGGCTGGGTGCAGTGGCTTACGCCTGTAATTCCAGCACTTCGGCAGGCCGAAGTGGGTGGATCACCTGAGGTCAGGAGTTCTAGACTAGCCTGGCCAACATGGTAAAACCCCATCTCTACTTAAAAAATATAAAAATTAGCCAGGTGTGGTGTCAGGCACCTGTAATCCCAGCTACTCAGGGCAGAGGCAGGAGAATCGCTTGAACCCAGGAGGCAGAGGTTGCAGTGAGCCGAGATCGTGCCATTGCACTCCAGCCTGGGGGACAAGAGCAAGACATCGTCTCAAAAAAAAAAAAAAAAAGCATGCTATACATGCTATTAATAGCAGCACAAAATTAACTAAGACAGAGGGCTTTGATGTCCAGAAATGGCCTTCTTTAGAATAGATGGGGATGCTTAAAAAAATAGAGCTAGAAAGATAAGATGGGTTCAAGTCCCAACTATGCCACTTTTCGGCTGTGTGACTTGAGAAATTCCCTTTGCCTTTCTTGGCCTCTGTTTCCCTATGTGCAGAAGTCAGGAGTCAAGTTAGATGATTTCTCATGCACCATCCAAGAGTTTATCACCCTATTCCCCTGTCAGTAGCATAGCTGGCAGACACTTCAAGCTGGGAGGCCGATGGCTGAGGCCTATGCAGGGCTAGAGGACTGTATCTGGCATTGCAAGAAAAGGAAAACCAGAGAAGAAGTTAGAATGTGGCAATAAAATGAACTAAAGTTATAAGACTGTGGGTGGTTTCAAAGTATTTCTAAATCTATTTTATAATTGCATTATAAACTTTGTATCTTGTTTTAAAATTAGAGGTAGGGAGGGGTGAGCACCACAATATCTAATGATCAAGGGTGGGCTATGAGTAAGGGCAGATTCAGGGAAGGTGGAGGAGGGTTTTAGAGGGGCTTTGATGAGAACTGGATGTCAAGTGGAGCAATGGAAAAAGCATCACTGGTTTGGCCAGAATACAGGGACAATTCTGAACAATTCTGCATTCCAGTGTTGGAGGCAGGCCTCACAGACACTGGCCTGTAAGAGGCTTCCACTGAAATTACTCTGTGACCTTAAATAAGCTACAATCCTTCTCTGAGGCTCAGATACCAAACTAGCACAATGAGGGGGGTTGGACTAAATCAGAGCCATTTTCTTCTTCCACAAAGCAGAAGAGATATATGTGTGTGACACAGTCCCACGGGTGCACCTACATTGTGGTGGTGTTTTCCTCCCACCGAAGGCTTTCTCAGGGTCATTGGCCTACTCATGTTAGGATTGCTCTGTCTGCGGATTGACAGTGGAAGACAGCGATCGTGGGCAAGGCCTGTCTTTTTGCTACACTGCATTGCTTCCTGTTCTTACTAAATAAATCAAAATAAAAATAAATGAGATATCTATCATCTAACCATAACTTTGAATCTGTGATAATTTATAGAAGAGTAAATACATCAAAATCCATGAAATGTGCAACATCCACCCCAAGGCAATGGTTACGCACCAGGGTGGAGAAGCTCTGGGCAAGAGGATCTCTGAGTGTCTATCAAGCACCCAAGGACACTGTAGGGTGGATGTATCCCACCAGAGCATCTCATAGCCACTACACAGGGGTATTAGGGCATAGCAGTCAAGGGGATCAAGGGGACAGGCCCTGGAGTCAGACTGGCTGGTAGTTCTATGAGTGTAACCTCTTCTGTGTCTTAATCTTCTCATCTGTAAAATGGGGATGATAACTAGGAATACTGTGAGGATAAAATGGAATATTGCATGTAAAGCGCTTAGTACAGAGCTTCGTACATGTTAAGTGCACGATATGTGGTAAGTGTTAGTTAATGTCATTCAGATCCTACACATTTCCTGTTATTCATTCAACAGGGATTTACCCAGTGCCTCTGATGAGCCAAGTACTGCTTCCTATTCTGAGCATGTAGCAAAGAACAAGATACAGTTTATGTCTCCCAGAGGTTTACTTTCCAGTGGAGACAGAGAGGCTAAAAACAAGAAGACCAATTAATAAATCAGATAAGTTTAGATGGCACAAGTGCTCTGATGAGATTAAAGTGCTATAGTGGAAATAAATCAGGTGAGAGTCATGTTACATCAACTGGCTGAGAGGGGGCGACTTCATCTCCTCCCAGCCCTGTACCCAACCCAACCCTTTCCTCTCCTCTCTGCCTCTTCTCTCTGAACCCCTCTCCTGTTATATATTCCTGTAGTCCTGTGTTGGATAAGCTTTGATTCAGTGATTCAGGCATTAAACTTGATATCCATGTGTCCTCACTTGGATTGGAAGTTACAGTGTTAGACCTTCTTGTTGTTCCCTGATATATTTTTTACTCCTAGGACAGTGTTTGGTTTAGAGTAGATACTCAAAAAATATTCGTTGAATGTATATGCCAAAAATTAAAGGCTTGAATAATCTACTGCTTCTTCTGCTTCTTCACAGTGATAGGAGAAATGCTTGCCCAGCCTCCCTCAGTCTGTCCACCAAGAATTCACAGCCCTTTATCTTATACCGCATACTTTTGTGTTTTGCATTATGTAATCAAACTAGAAGAGACCACTGAGCATCTGAGAATCCAACATTGCCTTTATTGTTCACCACATAAATTTGAGCAAGTCACCTAATCTCTCTAAACATCTGTTTTCTCATCAATAAAATGGGAAGCTAATTCTGTGTCTTAGTGGGAATTGTCACATGTTTGATGTGAAAGAATGAATTGTAAATTCCTATCAAATGCATGACATTATTACCATGAAAGGCAATCAATGGCCAGAGGAAAATTCTGAATCCCTGAGCAAATGTTTGATAAGAATCACCATATAGCCTCCTTCAGTCCCTGAAGCTCTCCTGTCTCCCTTACATCCTCTGAGGCACACTCTTCTTTTTGTCCTTAGCCAAACGTTGTGCAGACTTCTTGGGTATGAAAAGAACATTCTGCCTAGAGCTATGATCAGATGACTGAAGTTTTCTGCAAATGAAAGAGCTGGAGTTTGAGGCATTTAGAAGCTCAGAATAAACAGACTAATTGGAGAAATGAAATATCCATTAGTCTAAATGAATATTTCTACAAAGCTGCATGTTAGACATTGATAAAAAGAAATGATTAAATGCAAAATTAACCAAGATTAATTATTTTAATCAAGAGATTAATCACGATTATATCTTTACATTAGTTTGCTCTGCTGATGTTTGCTCAGCAATCTGGGGGAAAATCTGTTCATTTATCACCTTCATGTTTGAAAATCAGCCCATAATTTATACAGTCGCCCATCCAGCCTCACTAACCTCTTTGTAAACAGAAGCTCCTGAACAGATAAATAGCATTTGAGAAGAAAATGTATGGGACCAAGGACACAGAGCTTCATGCCAGGGACCAAATTCAAAGCTGAGGAATTAAAAAACAATTATTGGGATACTGGGGCTCAGAAACCCATACCCCAAAATACTGCATTTCAATATGCTGAACTGAAGAAGCCTCAAGTTCTTTGGACCTACCCCATACTCAGTGTCTCTCTCATATAAGCTGAAGTTCCTTTATCTGCTTAGGATCAAGACCCATCAAGGAGAACAATAGGTTTCTCCCCTTTCTGTTTCTCGCTATTACAGGATAAAAGACCAAAAATATAACCATACATGAACAGACCCTGTTTCAAGATAATGACTGTCTCCAAGGACCATTTAAATTCCAAAAAGAATCATTTACGAGTTCATTGCTGTTCCCCAAGATCCAATCATTCTCCCTGGTAATCATTTACTGCCCCTCAATAGAATTCTTCTTCTCCCCGCCCTCACAACCTGTTTCACTGGGATCCAAGCTCCCGTTTTTTCTGAAATCTCAAGATGGTATATATGCTTCCAGACCTTATTGTTGGGTTGGGTCTTTATTCTGAAGGCGCCCACATATATATGTTTAATAAATTTGTGTGCCTTTTCTCCTACTAATCAATCTGCCTCATGTCGGTGATTTTCAGTGAAACTCCAGGGTCCATGGACGATGGTCCCTAGAGGGAAACTGCAACTGCTCCTCATCTTAGATCAGTTGCCTAATCTGGTGGTTTTTACAGTTGAATTCCCCAAGATCCCTAGAGGGCAGGCTTATAGAACTGATAGTAGTTGCCTGCTGAGAATATAGGTGATGCTCTTGTGTAGATGACTACCCAAGAAGGCTCCGCAGCTGATAGGAGGGAGCAGGCAAGGACTCGGGCTCTTGGAAATCAAAACAGTCCAGTGCCAAATGAGATAGTGAAACATGGGGAGTTGGGGAAAGGGCACAAAGATGTTGATGATGTAGGTTTGCCCTTCTTGATGCTTTTACACATAGTTCTGCATCTCCAGCTTTTAACAGCAAAATTTGCTGATAAGGATCCAAATCTAGTCCTCTCGGAGGCTCCCTCTTCTCAGTAAAAGGTACCACCATGCACCCACTATTGTTTATGCCAGAAAACCAGAGTAATTTTTAACATCTCTCTTTATTACTTCCTCGACCAACAAATTCACACCCATACACAAAGAAATATATATGTGCATATATTCATATATATGTGTGTGTATATACACACACAAACACACACACACACACGAAGTCTTGGGTGTCTTCACTCCACCTGAACTGGTTTGTCAACCCCTTCTCCCACTCTTTTTCCTCTTGATGTTAATTATTACTTTGTTGTGGAATGATTAATCTTAATCATTTATATATTGATTAAGTATACTATTACGTATGGCTTGCAATACTGACTGACTTGTGGAGTGGCTTGAGCCCGTGTGCCCCCAGCTCTGACTACCAAGTGAATGAGTAGTACTGAGAATTGCCTCCTTGGGAACTCCATGTAGCTCATGGCATTTGTGAATGAAATAGCATTGATAAAATTCTGACGTCATAGAAAGACACACATGCATGGATCTGGTTACTTATAACCTTACATTGCTCATTAGGCATCTATAAATAAAAACAATTTTATTCTTTCCTTCTAATCTGGATGCCTTTTATTTCTATTTCTTGCCTAATTGCATTGGCTTATAAGCTCTACTACAATGTTAAATAAAAGTGATGAGTGGATATCTTTGCCCTTTAAATAACACATGCATCAACGAGAAAGTTAAAAGGGAATGATAAATTATTTTGAAATGAATTCAAATGAAAATTCAACATAAACATTTGTGAGATGCTGTTCTCAGGAAAGCATTCAGCCTTTTACCATTAAGTACGACCTTAGCTGTAGGGTTTTGCAGATGCCATTTATCAGGTAGAGAAAATTTTATTCTATTCTTAGTTGACTGAGAATTTTTATCAGGAATGTATGTTGGATTTTGTCCAATATCTTTTCTGCATTTATTGGCATGATCACATATTTTTTTCTCTTTAGTTTGTTAATATTGTGAATTACAATTGACTGCCCTTTGAAAGTTAAACCAAACTTGCAATCTTAGAATAATCACCCAGGATATGTAATGATTATTATATATTATTTTTGTTAAATGTTGAATTCAATGTACTAAAATTTTGTTTAAAATGTTTGTGTCTGTGTTTATGAACAAAATTGACCTGCAGTTTTCTACTTTTGTAATGTCTTTGGTTTTGGTGTCAGAGCAATGCTTGCTTCATAGAATGAGTTAGAAAGTATTTCTGGCCGGGTGCGGTGGCTCACGCCTGTAATCCCAGCACTTTGGGAGGCCAAGGTGGGCGGATCACGAGGTCAGGAGATCGAGACCAACCTGGCTAACAGTGAAACCTCCATCTCTACTAAAAATACGAAAAAATTAGCCGGGCATGGTGGCGGGCGCCTGTAGTCCCAGCTACTTGGGAGGCTGAGGCAGGAGGATGGTGTGAACCCGGGAGGCAGAGCTTGCAGTGAGCCGAGATTGCACCACTGCACTCCAGCCTGGGCAAGAAAGCAAGACTCTGTCTCGAAAAAAAAAAAAAAGAAGAAAGTATTTCTTCATATTTAATTTTCTAGAAAAGTTTTTATAGAATTAATAATATTTCTTTTTGAAATGTTTGGTAAAATTTACCTGTGAAACCATCTGTGCTTGAAATTTTTTTTTTTTTTTTTTTTTGAGACGGAGTCTCGCTCTGTCCCCAGGCTGGAGTGCAGTGGCGCGATCTCGGCTCACTGCAAGCTCCGCCTCCCGGGTTCACGCCATTCTCCGGCCTCAGCCTCCCGAGTAGCTGGGACTACAGGCGCCCGCCACCACGCCCGGCTAATTTTTTGTATTTTTAGTAGAGACGGGGTTTCACCGTGTTAGTCAGGATGGTCTCGATCTCCTGACCTCGTGATCCGCCCGCCTCGGCCTCCCAAAGTGAAATTTTTTTTGTGGGATTGTTTTTAACCAGAAATTCAATGTCCTTGAAAGGCATAATGTTAATTCAGGTTAATTATTTCTTCCTTGATGTTATTTGGTTGTATCTTTCAAGCAATTTCTTCATTTTGTCTAAGTTGGCGTTAAGTTGTTCATAATATTTCATTAGTATTCTTTAATCTTTGTAGAATCTCTGGTGATGGCATCTCTCAGTTTAGGTATTGATTAATTATTTTTCAATTGTTTTCCTAGCTAGAGGTAAATCAACTGTATTGACCTTCTCAAAAGAAAAAAAAAAAAGCTGGGCATGGTGTCACATACCTGTGGTCCCAGCTACACAGGCAGCTTTGGTGGGAGGATTGCTTGAGCACAGGAAGGCAGGATGCAGTGAGTTACGGTCATGCCCCTGCACACCAGCCTGGGTGACAGAATGAGACTGTCTCAAAACAAACAAAAAACCAGCTTTGGTTTTATTGATTTACTCTATCGTTGCTCTGTTTTCTTTCGCATTGTTTCTGCTCTGTTTTTTATTATGTCCTTTTTCCTTTGCATTTAATTGGCTCTTCTTTTTCTTATTCCTCCAAACAGAAGCTGAAGTCATTGATTTGAGACCTTTCTACTTTTCTAGCATAAGCATTTACTGCCATAAATTTTGTACTAAATTCTGTTATAGTGGCATCTCATAAATTTTTATATTTTGAATTTTTGTTTTTATTCATTTCAAAACTTTGTAATTTACCATCTAACTTCCTCTTTGATACATGTGTTATTTTAAAGTAAGCGATTTAGTTTTCAAATATTTTGGGATTTTCCAGGGACCTTTTAGTTATTGATTTCTAATTTATTTCCATTGCAGTGAGAGTATGTGCTTTGTATAATTTGAGTTCCTTTGAGTTTATTGAGATTTACTTCATTACCCAGAATATGATCTATCATGGGAATGTTCCACATGCCATTGAAAAGAATGTGTACTCTGCTGTTGTTGGATGGAGTATTCCATAAATGTCAATTAGGTCAAGTTTGTTGACAGTATTGTTCAAATCTTCTATGATCTTCCTAGTTTTTCTCCAATTGTTCTATTGATTACTAAAAGAAGGGTATTAAATTTTGTATTTCAATCATTGCTTTTCCCAACTGTACTTGCAGTGCTGTTGGTTTTTGCTTCATGTATTTTGAAACTCTATTATTGGGTTTATAAAAGGTTGAGATTCTTAGATTCTTCTTATAAATTGATACATTAGAAAGTGGCCATCTTTACCACTGGTAATATTATTTATTTGCTCTAAAATGTAGTTTCTTTGACATTAATATAACCATGCCAGCTTTCTTTGGATTAGTGTTTGCATGGTGTATCTTTTCCACCCTTTTATTTTAACCTATTACATCTTTTTTTTTTTCTTAGATGGAATCTTGCTCTGTCACTCAGGCTGGAAAGCAGTGGTGTGATCTTGACTCACTGCAACCTCTGCCTCCCAGGTTCAAGTAATTCTCCTGCCTCAGCCTCCTGAGTAGCTGAGATGACAGGCTTATGCCACCATGCCTGGCTAATTTTTGTATTTTAGTAGAGATGGTGTTTCGCCATGTTGGCCAGGCTGGTCTCGAACTCCTAACCTCAAGTGATCCAACTGCCTCGACCTCCCAAAGTGCTGGGATTACAGACATGAGCCACCATACCTGGCCAACCTACTGTATCTTTTATTTGAAGTATATTTCTTGCAGGCAGATGTATTAAGCTGTTCTTGCATTGCTATAAAGAAATACCTGAGACTGGGTAACTTATAAAGAAAAGAAGTTTAATTGGTTCATGGTTCTGCAGGCTGAGCAGGAAGTATGGCACCAGCACCTGCTTCTGGGGAGGCCTCTGGAAGCTTACAATCATGGTGGAAGTCCAAAGGGGAGCTTGCACGTAACATGGTGAGAGCAGGAACAAGAAAGAGAGATGGGGGAGCCACAGACTTTCAAACAGCCAGATCTTGGAAGAACTCACTCACTATCATAAGGATATCACCAAGGGGATGGTGTTAAACCATTCATGAGAAATTCATCCCCATGATCCAATCACCTTCTACTAGAGGCCCCACCTTTAACACTGGGGATTACAACTCAACATGAGATTTGGGTGGGGACAGGTATACAAACTATATCAGCAGAATATAATTGGGTCTTGCTTTTTAAATGTAATCTGACACCCTTCTGACTTTTAACGTTGTTATTTATAGCATTAACATTTAATATTATTTAGATCGTTATGCTTAAAATTATCATATTGCTATTTTCCAATTTAATCCTTCATTTCATTTTACCTCTTCCTTCTTTTTATTAATAACAAATTGAATTTTAATATTTTTTATCTCCTTTGTTGGCTTTTCTACAACTTTGTTATTTTATTGGTTGTTTTAGCATGATCAAATTCTGCCTTTAAATGACATTATACTGTGAGTGGCAGAGTTTGATTTGCACACATTATTCTCGTTTCTAAATCTTATTTTTATTCCCTACTTTTTGGGGCCTCTCAATGATAAGTTATATAGTTGATTTCTGTACAAAGTTCTATAAGAGAGAGTAAAGAAGGAAAGGGTACTCATGTTGCAGAGGTGGGTCTGAGGCCTCAGCCTTGGAGAATTTACTCTGGTCTAGGAGAAAATAAATGATACATTTTGGAGCTCAGCTCTTCATATTTCAGTTGCCGTTTTTCAAAAACTAACTTTTTTGATGAATGATTTATTTCCCTTTAAGTAATATAATACAAATAGTACTTGCTAGGCAATATTGGATAACACAAAAGCTAACAGGAAAACAGGAGCAAATTCTGGCGACTATTGTCCTTCTAGACTTTCTGCCTGCAAAGACAGAAATACATTTATATGCAAATATAATACCTAATGTTTAGTAAGCACTTCGTATATGCTAGACATTTTGTATAGCAATTAATATGGATGATTTCATCCTCACAAATTTATAAAGTAGGTGCTATTACTATCTACACTTTATAGATAAGAAAACTGATACACACAGAGACTAATAAATGTTCATGAGATCTCCTATTACATATAACTTTGATATTCGAATCCAGACAACTGAGCCAAAGCTGTCACTCTTAATGACTAAACTAAATTTCCTAACATAGGTACATATTTTTATAAAAATGAAATAATTTTCTCTACATGTATGTATAATTTTTTCCATGTCATATTTACACTTTTACACTCATAATTCTTGGCTTTAGATTCTGATAAGTAGTAAAATTGGCACTTTAAAGTTTCTTTATTTTCTCCTCCTCTCCTGTCCCCATTATCCTTTCCTGTTCATCCACTCCAGTCTCTTGGACAGATATTAGTGGACTAACTCTCCATAACCAGGCTATATACAAGGTTTAAGAATTCAGAGCAGTTTTTTCTATCCTACAATAAGAATAACCATTTCTAAGGAGTTCTGAGAAGACTGGAGATCTGTTCTTCCATGTTCATATGAAACATCCCTAGGGGGAGAGTATAGAGGCTTCTGTCATCAAGTAAAAGTTGTACTGACTTATGCGAATTTACCATTAATTTATTTTCCAGAACCAATAGCTTGGTATATAGGGTAGTTTCATGGTATTGTGAGTAATGGCCAACACTGACATCTGCTGTTAAGCAGTAAAATTTCAGCTCAGCTCTGTTAGCCATTGCAAGTGAAGGAATTCCTGACAGAATTCTATACTTCTAATGTTAAGGCAGCCCCTGAGCTTCTAAGAGCAATAAAAGCTAGATAAATTGTCTCCAGCAAGAGCTTTTGCTTGTCTTACATAGCTCCTGACTTAAAATGTGTATGATGGATTCCATTCATAGTTGTGCTCTTGGAAGTCTGAATTCCCTCATTTTTTCTCTGAGTTCATCTGTATTTGCAAAATGCTTTTATCCTCTACCCACCTTCTCACTTTCCAGTCTGCATCTGATAGCTCAAAGCTTGGATTAGGGATTTCCATACTGAAGTTCAGGCTCAATAATTAAACAAATGGCAGGCAATACATTTATTTGCAAAGGGGAAAATATAGAAACCAGCATTTCTGAGAGCTGAGTATACACAAGTCTTTTGCTCAGTGTTTTCATGCAGTTTTCCTCTCAATACTCATGGCCATCCTTAATAAGTAACAATTATTATTCAATTATTTGGCAGAAAAAATTTTTCACCTCTAATTTCAAGTCTTAAGTTCATGGAGCTTACATAATTTTCCTACAGGCAGAGAGGTAGTACATCAAGGAGATTAGATTTGAAAGCAAGTCTTCATTGCAAAGCTTAGTATGCCACTCTGTACAAAGTTATATTTTATAATATGTATCTACCTAGATAACCTTATTTAATAATCATACAATCTTATCAGATAAGCACTTCTAGCTTCATTTTACAGATGAGGAAAACAAAGCTTGTGTAGAGTCAGACAGCTTAAGAGATCCCAAATCAGGGTGTGACCTAAAATATTCTGATCTTATCATGAGCTGCCTTTGCTCAGTGCTTAAGCATGTGGGATCTGGTGTCAGACTGTTTGGGTTCCCCTGTGTGCTTTGCCAGTTTCTAAGTGGGTGAACTTAGTCAAGTTGCTTAATCATAGTATGACTCATTTTTTCCCTGTCAATAAAGTAGGGATAAGTATAGTACTTTCCTTGTAAGACTGTTGTGAGGATCAAGTGAGATTATATATATAAAGCACATATGGCAGGTAATACGTAAGATGTTGTTATTATGATCAAGAATATATATATACATATCCTGTCTTTGTTATGAGGTTTCTAGTGAAGACAATAAAGACACTTGTTAGAAAATTTCAGCATAAAGCCATCTATTTTCTGGAGTAGATCCCCTTCATTTTTCCCCCTCTCTAATAGGCCTAGATTGGGAGTTGCAGAAGCTGATGTTAGGGTCTGGTTGCCAGAACTGTCTCTTCCCTACCACCATGACAGAATCAGCTGTGTGAACATCCAAAGCTTTCCTATTGTCTCTGGCAGCCGGAAGCAGGCTCCAACGGTATGGGCATCATCATACTGGTTTGTCTTTAAGCATTTCTATTTCAGGTTACTGGGCCTGCTTCCGAGGGGGAAGGAGTGAGATTGAAAATGCATGTTCTACTAGGCCGGCTGGGTTCTGATGCTTTCCAGAGTTTCTCTACCAAGTAGGAAGAGTGTCAGAGCCAGAGTTGGGCAATTGGGTCCAGATGCACTTGTAGGCTGGGAAAACACTTCAGCAATCATTTTTCTGACCCTTTGCTTCCTCATTGTTACAATAAGGATAACAAGGCTGAGCAGGGTGAGTGAAATAAATGACATATGTGAAATGCTAAAACTGAGTGCCCCTTGTGGGACTGTAATGCAAGGACAGGACTTCTGGATTGAGGATTGAAACACCTCAATTTTCACATAACCACAAATGTTCTGTGTGTTTTTGTGTGAGTTATTTGCCTTCACTGGCTGACAATTTCTTCATCTCTATAATCAGTAGTTCGGATTTTATGAATTCTTAATGTTTCTTCCAGCTTAATCTGTGTAAATAATTCATCCATTTGTCCATCACAGTTGTATTAAGTACCTACCTACCTACCACCCAGGAACTGATGATACCATAATGAATAAGATTGACTTCAAGAAACTCAAGTGCTAGAGTGGATACACTCCATGAATTATGTGAGCAAATGAAGGGAAGTAAATTGTTTCTAGGGAAGTTGCAATGGCCCCAAGAACAGGGGATATTTGAAATAAGCCCGGAAGAACTAGTATAGGTTTGCCAAATGGAGAAGAAATAGTTACAAATGAGATGATTATTATTTCACTCCACATTCTGCACAGCTTAGTCCGTGTCACGTTGGATCCAACCAAAATAGAAAAGTCCCTATTCTCTGAGGGACATGTCTAAATCTCATTTCCAAATAAGATCAAATTTCGCCTCTTAAGTTTCACTCTAAAGTGGTGGCAGTCATCACGTGGATTTACTGTCCTGATCCTGGGTCATTTCTCTAATATAAAGCAAAACTCGAGCCAACATCTTATGGAAAGGTGTACAGATCTGAGCACACAGAACAAACAAGGAATAAACATGCTCTCAATTCTCAGCCATTGTTCTGGTATTCAAGGAAAGTTTTGGGCTCCTCTGGGAAATCAGAGAGCTAAGCTGGGGGAAAAACCACATTGGTAGGACTGTGGAGGATTGTGGCTCCAAGACAGCAGGGCTCTTGAAGCTCCCACCAGGCTGGAGATGAGCTAATATGCTGAAAGTCATCTCTGCCTGCTGAGAGTGGTGCTAGTGAAATTGAGGAGGGAGGGGAAGTGGGGGTTGCTACTGAAGACTGCAGCCGTCCCTAGGGTACACAATAATTGTTCAAAAAATTGTTCACAAAATTTCTTATTTGCCTAGCCCCCTGTATTTCTCCCTATCTTTATCGCTGCAACTTTTCCTTAGGGACTTAGGCTCCGTTTTTCATTCCGTTCCTGTAGTTCATGTGTAGCTGATACATGTATGGTCTGGGATTTTTCATGTGACCCCAGTCTGGCCAGTCAGAAGTCATATCCCCCTTGCCATGGTAATCAGTTCTGGATTGTGCTTGCATCCCAATGAAAGAAAATCCAGAGTTCTTTTTGGAGTGACTGGGAGAGGGGCACTCTCTTCTAGTAACAAGGACGGGAAGACAGAATGCAAACCTGAAGGTGCTAGCAGCCATCATGGTGCCAGGAAGGAAGAATCTTCCTGTGAGTTCAACGTTAAAAATACAAAACTGACACCAAGACAACACAACTTAGAAAAATAAATAACACTGATGATACTGTTCCAGCACCCAGATGCCGCTCTGCCTGAAGCTGTACTAATCTTGGACTTCCTTATTATGTCAGCCAATAAAGCTCCCTTTTTGTTTAAACCAGCTCAAAGTTAGTTTTATGTCACTTGAAAATTATTTTCTGGCTGGTCATTGTGGCTCACACCTGTAATCCTAGCACTTTGGAAGGCTGAGCCGGGTGGATCACTTGAGCCCAGGAGTTCAATAACAGCCTGGCCAACATGGTGAAACCCCATCACTACAAAAAATACAAACAAATTAGCCAGGTGTGGTGGCATGCACCGGTGGTCCCAGCTACTCGGGAGGCTGAGGTGGGAAGATCACCTGAGCCCAGGGAGGTCAAGGCTGCAATAAGCTGTGATTGCACCACTGCACTCCAGCCTGGGCAACAGAGCAAGACCCTGTCTCAGAAAAAAAAAAAAAAAAAAGACGAGAAAATTATTTTTTGGCATTATTTTCTGGGACCATCTTTCTGGCAATCTGAAGACATCTTCCCAGTCTAATGCTCCAGGTTCTCAAATCTCAAGGCATTGTCCCGGTCTAATAGTCCAGCTTCTCAACCCTGATAGACACTTTTCCTCTTTAGGGCTCCCAAATCGTATTCCAACCTGTAGCTCCAGAGCTCTCTTGTCTGTAGCATTCTCCTCCCACGACTTTTTGCTGCCTCTTTTTAAAAATAACTCCCATCTGCTCATCGGCCTCCTGCTCATTCTTCTGTTTCCATGTCGTGAGCTTCTCTGGTTTCTATCTCTGGCTCTGGGAAAGCTTTAGAAATACATTTCTCAGAACCACTTCTCCTGCTGTGCTTGAAATTACACGTATCTCTCTCTTTGGCTCAACAGATGACCCATGAAAATTTCCTTGCTGCATTTCTGGATTCACTCACTTGAAACTTTTTACAATGCCATAGATTCCTGGAGATAACTTCTTGACACCATAAAGATGGAGTAGAGGTGAGCAGAGGTGGCATATAATCAGAGAAAACCTAACCTATGCAAATACTCAGGAGAGATGTCCCATTGTATGGGTTTAAGCTAGGAGGCAACTTGAGCCAAGTCAGTTCAGGTAATAGGGTTTGGTTAATTTCTAACTATAAATAAAGCCAATGATAATAATAATTTCTAACTATAATAAAGCCAAAATGTGCCATGAGTGGTGCTAAGCACTTCTACAGGTTTGCAATCATTTCTCACAACAGCTTAGGAAGTATGACAGTTACCTTTGTCTTGAAGATGAGAAAATTGAGGCACAGAGAAGTTGAGAAAGCTGCTCAAGATCACATAGCAAATGGAGGTTATAATAGTCATCTATGCGGTTCACAACCAAATATGCCTAGGTTTCCACTTTCTAGACACAATAAATATTGCACTTCTCTCTCTTTCTTTTTTTTTTTTTGAAAACCAATGCACTGTATGATGTGCTTCGGCCAAAGAAATGTTAGTAGAGGTGGCATATGTCACCGCGCAGTGAAAGCTCTAAAGGCTAGTGCTCAATTCATTATGCTTAGACATCTCCCTCTGCAGATACTCCATCTGATGGTGATGTCATCAGCCTGGTGAGGGTGACAGCATGGGGCTCCCCATTGATGCTCTGTGGGTGTATTAAAAACATCAAAAATACAATTGTACTGTTTTAAGGCTCTAAAATTTGTAGTGTTTTAAATTATTGACCCATAATATAAACAATTTAATTGACACATTAGTAGAGTCATGGTTAAAAAAATCAGATAATCTGGTTTCAAAACCTACAATTTTAGCAATTCTATTTTTCTCTGTAAAAAGACATGGAAAAGTAAGAAACCCAGAAATGACTGGGCAGCAACTAGAAGCAATTGGGACACAGCACTATTGTAAGCTCCAGGACATCTAGTCAACCTCGCAGTAGTAAAAAGATCCAGGACATACAGTCAGCCTCCCAGCAGTAAAACCTTGGTTGCTGTGAACACAGTTCTGAATACCGGCCTCCATTGCTCTCTACATTAGTTGCCTGCCATTTTGGTAAAGGAGTGACTTTGTTTCCCCCTTGTCCTGAGCCTCTGCTTCCATCTTTATATTTTGGTTCTGCTTAGTCATGGCACCTGCCGTCCCTTGGCACTTGTCTCCCAAGAGCATCTCCTTCCTCACTCTACTCATGGATTTTCCTTTCTATCCTCTATTTACCTCATTGCTTTGCTTCTTTTCAGGTTGTGGCTTCTATAAACCACCCACTCACTCTAACTTACATTTTAATGTCCCTAAGAATGAATGTATTTGTGGTTCAGAAAATTCTGGGCCACTTTGTAGACTGCTGGTATGGAAAATAGATGGCATTTTCATCTCTGTGGAACAGATTAAGAGGTCAGGTGGTTATCTCTGTTACAGTCAGCTACCATGAGGATTGGGTCACCTGCCAAGATGCCAAGAGGTCCATATAAGAAGTTCTTCAAAAAAATGTCTGTAGGCCAGGCATGATGGTTCACACCTATAACCCCAGCACTTTGGGAGGCCAAAACGGGCAGATCGCCTGAGGTTAGGAATTAGAGACCAGCCTGGCCAACATGGTGAAATCCTGACTCTACTAAAAATGCAAAAATTAGCCACTCTGGTGGTGCACTTCTGTAGTCCCAGCTACATGGGAGGCTGAGGCAGGAGAATTGCTTGAACCCAGGAGGTGGAGATTGCAGTGAGCTGAGATGGTACCTCTGCACTCCAGCCTGGATGACAGAGCCAGACTCCATCAAAAAAAAAAAAAAAAAGAAAAAAGAAAAGAAAAGAAAAGAAAAAAGAGCTGGATAATAGAAATTATGAGACTTGCCATAACGGAGTCATGCTCTCACACCACAATAATCATCAACACAGAGGACTTCCGTGACTTCTGTGGGTTTTTTCCCCCTACACACCAAGTAGCAGATACCAGCTGGGTGTCATCTAATTCGGTGCCAACGCTCTCTACCCAGAGATTGTGTTAAATCCCACAGGTTGAGTGCTCAGTGCCCATGACTGCCCTCCCTTAACACCA